>NC_059486.1:15033096-15654167 GCF_018139145.2 Gymnogyps californianus | reverse complement strand
TTTTAGGTGGAGCTTTTCTAACCAGGAAGAATCCTCCAGGTTTGACATAACATTCAAATGCTGTCTGTTTTGGAGCTGAGACAAGCACCTTTGTTAAGAAACTGATTTCAGAAAATGTCTATAACATACTGAAATCAAAGTTAATTTTACAGAAGACTTGGATGTCACTGTTGGCATGCCACTTAGCTCACTGAACTTCAAGCTGAAAGCTACTCTGATTTCATAAGCAATAAAATATTTATAACACACAGTTATAAGTGTAGAACACACCAAACATAATTGACATTAATGTCTACTATAAGATCTCAACAAGTATAGCATTTAAAAAAAAACCAGATAAAATGCTATTTTCATACTACACTGAGCAGATAGGACATTGGCTCAAACAGTGTAGATCAAGCTATAATTTACACAACAGGTGTAAATTATGAAAAACCTCACACTTTAATGCTCTAGGTTTATTTCATTAAATCGTTTTAACAACAGAAAAGCATCAGTAATACTATCTTTCATTCAACTGATATTCCATTTCATCCTCCATTTAACCACACTAAAATGCTTCAGAGTTAGTGAGATGTGGAGATCGTACCCCAGGGTTTATCAGGACACATTAAGAGGTGCCCTGCACGTCGTCCTGCTGTCGGAGCAGGTGCCGAGTGTTCAGAGCACCCGTTTCACGTGGATTTTGCCACTCAGCCTATCTGGTAGCACAGCTTTTAAAGACAATGCTAATTGGTATGGGAGAGACCCAAATTTATAAAAAAATAAAACAAACCCAAAACTGTTGGTGTACCTCGTCTAACCATAACCAGACACTTCCTTACCTACCTGAGAGGGAGGAAATCACACAATTCTAGCAACATCTTCCCAGAACCCTAGTTCTACCCATCAGAGGCACGTATCACGCAAGCAGGTAATCACTTTCTAAATGTGAAAATGTACATTTCTAATTATAATTACAAACACATAAATACGAAGCATAAAAGAAGTTTTACTACCTATGTTAATCTAGTCAGAGCCATTTGGTGTATTTATTGAGAAAAACTGGTTTTCCCATATCTTCTTTCTACCATTTTAGCACCAAAAAATAACATCTAACTTGTGTTTCACTCACTAGCAGACTTGTTAAATCTCTTGCAGCCCGAGCTGGTTTTGTCATTGCTTATAAAAGTGATGATACTGCATTCTCGCTGGAGGATGGAGTTTAAATTTCAAACCTTATTGCAATTTGCAGATATTAAAGAAATATTTCCTTACCCATAGACTAAAGAAACTGTATAGTCACTGAAACTGAGCATGCAACTTTAGAAAAACCATACACGTACACCCATGCGCACACACAGACACCCAAACCAACGGTTTCTTCTTATTACTCAGCTAAGGAAAAGCTTGCAGGCACGGCAGAGGGGACCTTGCTCACCCTTACCTGTCCCCACTGTGCCGCTGCTCATTCCAGGTGCCGTACTGGCTGTCGGGCTCCTGCACGAGCGTGTCTGTGTCCTTCGCTCCCGGGGGCTGTCTGGAGAAGCACCGCTTCAGCTGATCCTGCAATGAAACAATGGAAACATTTCAGCATTCCTTTACCCCTCGGCTAAACGATTAACAGATTTTATTTGCAATAGTGTTTCTGAATCTACCAATTAAACTTGGTAAACATAAAACCAGGAATAAACTTAAACATGGAAAGTGGCTATGAACTTGGAACAACGATTCTCTATAAAATAAGCACTGTTTTCCTGGGCAAATAACCGGTTCTAGAGGCCAGACCTGACTCCCTGGTTTTAGTAACTCCATATTGCTTTAACAGTATTCTTATCTCAGGTTGCACAAAATTTTTAGAAGCACCTATGCAAACACAAAGAATTCTGCTAGGGACTACATTTAATCTTTTTAGATTAGATTAGATTTGATTTAGACTTTTAATCTAATTTAATGCAAGGGAAACATCAACTCTACTGCTCTGGTTTAATAAAAGGACCTCTTTTTTTTTTTCCACCTCTTTCTTTGGAAGACATTCAAAATAAAAATCATAAATAAATAAATAAATAGGCATAGTGCCAGACACTAGAAAGCCTTTGACAAATTGATGTGTGCTAACGTAAAGTTCAAACACAATGTACAATGTAGAAGGACAGACCACGGTGGTTTTTCTGTGTTCCACTCTGACCTCTCATTTCCTAAGTATTTTTATTTCATAGATCTGCTACTTTCATAAGAGGGAAACAGTGCATCTAAGGACCCTTCCCTTTGAGGGGAGAGGAGCAGGTCAGCTGCTGCTGCTGGCACCCTAGGTTTGCAGCAGACCAATGTTAATATGCTCCAGAATATAGCACTGTCGCACCTTTTGTTTTGCAGTTGTATTGAGTTACACACTGAAGTTAGATAGTTACTGAAATAATACATTGTGCATAGATAATTAAATGTTGGCCCCTTTCACATTCATTATCCTGAACAAATACAAGTATGGCTTTCCGTGCCATATCAACTTTGCTTACGAAGATCTCATCTGACAGGAGATTACACTGTTTTCCACCTGTCCTAAGCTTTTTCTCTCTTTAAAAAGAAGGAAAAAAAACCCCCAACCCACCCACGCCCTCAAACCCACCTAGCAGAACACGCTGGTGGAAACTACCAACACATCTATTTCACTTCAGGCAGCACACACAAAGTAACAATCGTATTCAATGAAATGGGATTCCTTAATATTATTGGGAAAAAAGAGATTGCATGTTTTCTTGCATCCTTAATTTTGTAAACCTAAAGAGCGCTGCCTTAAGACTATAAAAATATTGACATTAAGGATAATTCACCAGTACTGATACTTGGCTACTGAAGATGTCCTACAATGCTTGCATCTTTTGTAACAAGTTGCTTATTTCCCCAACCGTACCATCAGCCATTGCCATTCTCTAGTTCTATCACACTCCTTGGTGCTGACCAAGCGGTCTATTGTAATGCCCAGTGAAATAAACAACAAAACAGCTCCACCATTTATTCCAACCATTACAATGCACCATTACTAGACAAAGTAAAATTCTCAGTTTGTAATACTCAAGTAAAACAGGGGCTCAGTTTGTGAGTTACAAGAAACAGTTGTTTCCTGCTTTTCATCTTCTAGATGTTCCCGCAACCTAATAATTCAATGGTAGTAATTCTCACACTTTATATATAGATATATACATGTACGTCCAGAGGCAAGCTGAGTTCTTAGACTTTTCAGTCCATTCCAGGCACAAGCTTTCAACCGTGAGCAAGGCATACACTTCTTCTAACAGCTAGGTGAGTGGCAGGGGAGATAGTCTTGTATTTCTTGGAAACCACAGGGCATTTCCTCCTACTTGGCTCGGGCATACGGTTTTGGTTTCCACAAATTCCCTCTGGAGCTTCATGATTTCATGCTTTGCACCGGGGGCTAAGCTAACACTCCTGGGCTCAGCCTTCTGCTGTCACTTGGTGGCCACCTAACTTTTGGCAAGTTGATTCACTTCTAGGAAAGGCACTAACAAATGCAAATCGTTCTTCTCACTTTCCTCCCTACTGTCCGTGCTAGTTCAGGGTTTTTTTTCAACTTGATGCTTGTTATGAATGTTTTTTCAATCCCAATCTCACATTACAAGTTACCGCATTCTTGTAATCAATACGTACACAGTATTTATCAACTTTTGCCACTTTCTGCACAGAAGAAGTTGCGTCCGTATTAAGCACTCTAACTTTGGCAGTCTTAGTGGGAGCGCACTCACCTCCACAGCCCTTGCCTGATAGCCCCGGGTAATGCTTGCTGCCACAAACAGAAGATGACCCAACAGACACAAGCATGTCACCCTTCTTGTCGGAAGCCAGTATTTTCCACCGGCTACAACTACAGCACGTTATCTCTATGCACAGTATATACTGTATTACTTGCAATTACTCATGTTGTTTCTAGCTAGGAACACAGTCTAAAAAGCTTAGAAACAGGAATGGGAGCAGCAGAAAAGCAACTTTGTTTTATTGCATTTAGGAGACATTGTTTATAAAAAGTAGTGTGTTATCATGAACGGGATGGTTGTAAGGACAAAGCATGCCCAACCCAGATAATACCATTTTGGCAGTGACAGGAAAGAAATTCAGATGTAAATATATCCCTTATCTGAAGGCTCAGTAATTCTTAATAAAATTTTACATTGCAGACAAACTGATCAGCACATATTCCTCAGTTTCAGGCAACATTTTACTTGATGTTATACATACTTTTTTTTTTCCCCCCTGAACTTTGAGATGCAGTTTTATAGCCAAAAAGATACAATTAACACTCAGATAGCGATTCTCTATGCTAAAACCAAAACAAGCTTGAAAAAGAAATAACATTATTACTTCTGTAGACATTGTGAACTTAAATTCAATAAAACAAACTGAAACGTCTAAATGTAAGGAATAAGACACTCCAAATTCAAAGAGATTACTTTGTTACATCGAGTAATGTTATTGCGTTTTGCTTCTGGAGGAAGCTACTCATTTCAGAAGAAGACTGTACATCTTTCCCTGATGATCCCTTTCAACCCATACTTTTTAACAGGCTAAATGAGTAGTAGGAAAAAATAAACATTCTTTCAAGTCTACAAATCGCTCCTTAGGCCTAAACTATTTACAGACTCCGGCTTCTACCAGCTGAGAAGAACCGCAGAGAATTTAATGAGGTACGATAACCTGGTCAGCTAGCTGAGAGAAAAAAAGGTACCAACTACAACCAAAATAGGGAGAGGTAAGAGGAACCGATCCTCTCCCCAGCTTGCGGAGGAGGTGTCAGCTGGGGGGACCAAGGGTGACGCAGAAAAGCAATTTATAGCCCGTGCAGCTTGGAGGAGATGGCATGTGTTGAAGAAGGAAGTGACAACAAACCATAAAGGTTATTCTTTCCAGTAAGTGATTATTAGCAAGCACAAGAATGATGAGTTTTAGCTTTTCTTTTGAAGATGTCTTTTGTATCATCTTCACTGCTCTCCAGAAAGACTCAAGGCAATCTGGTAATATGGAAGCACTGGGCATCGGGACCTTGGAGGTGCCTGGGAAAAATCCATTCCCTTTGTTTTCAGAACGTTTACTCTCAGTAACTATAAGCTTATTTTTAAAAAACAGTGGGGGCTAGCTAAAAAAAAAAAAAAAAAAAGATCATTTCCTCTACTGGCATCCTCTTTCAGCCTTCATGCTCTCTGGATAGCACTTAATAGTTGCTATTAAACCTTTGGGTTTTTTTAAATACCAGTCAAAATTACACAAATTCTCTGAGAACTATACATATATACCATTGTGGTTTATGGTTGAGATGCTTTTAGACACAAGCAACTCAAATTAGATCATACAGATACATTTGCATTTTCTGGCACTAACATTTTACTTGGAACAACTTGGTGTCACAGACAAAGAGCATGAATGAAGAACAAACTGGGATTACAAATCGAAAGCTTTAAAACATATGGCAGATTGGGAAAATAATGTAATACTTACTGAATGTACCAGAGTGACAATTTTCAGGTCTGCCATAAGCCCATTATATGACACATCCCACAGTGCCCTCTATCACATTAATTTACATAAAGCCATAGAAGACAGATCAAAGCACCCTACCTACTGCCTAGTAGCACCTGCAACACATCCAGTGGCACAATAAGGTGCAATAAAGCCAGTTTTTACCCATGTATTGGGAGGAGAAAGAAGGAAATACTTTCTGACATGTACTGCTCCCAAACATGACCAGTTTCTGCTTCATACTTTGTTCCCTAGCCTAAATCCTACTTTAAAGCTCATTTCTTCAGATGGATGAAAATAATACTTATGTTCTTCCCCCCCCCCATAAGCTCCACAGAACAAGAGATCCTGCAAGATAAAGAACTGACACATCTGGCTTTGACTTTTGTTGCTCTTAAGAACAGATCTGCTCTAAACAGAAACCTTTTTTTCTGTAAGAGACAACTACCCATTATTAACTCAACAAAGTTGTGGTAATGTGTGTGAACCATTCTCTTTATCCATCCCTTGGAAGAAGGAACCAAAGTTGAAAGAAGAGGGGTACAACATGTGAAGCTAGGCCAGATACAGCCACTTCCTCGATAAACAAAATATTCATGATACAGGAAAAACAGACATTTCAAGGGAAAAGGCAATAAAAAGAGGGGTCTAGTGTCTTCTTAGCATACAAGATAAACCCAAACTAGGAATTTTCTTATTTATAATCACAGAAAAAATCTCCCCAATCAAATAAATAATACTCTTGATCCAGCATTCAAGTGCTGTAATTCTTCATGCTTTGATCTTTAACTTCATAATTATTACACCAGTAGCCAGGAAAAAAGTCAACTTAATTTTCATATGAAATAAAACAGCCAAGTTGTATACTGATTTGCCTCTAGTTCTTCTTCTAAAATGAGACATTATGATTATGCCTCTTTCGGTACTCCCTTGGAATTAAGCTGGGTTTGGCAATAGTCCAGGGCTGATTACACCGGCAATTTCCAGTTCCTGAAGATGATGCACACACAATATTGGTCCTACCAGCGCAAAAATTAACCGTAACTAAGAATGAATGCATACATTTATGTGAAAAACTTTTGCACTGACGTGAAATAAATACCTGGCATATAAGGAACAGCAGTTGAAAGAGATCTCATGAGTCAGAATCCGCACAGACAGTTTCAAAAATATCTTTGTTTGCAAAAGAGACTGAGACATCAGACAGCCAAAATGACACCCCACAGCTTTGAAGTGCAAAAATTAAAAGTTAAAATCTACTGGCATAAATTGAATATGAATAGGTAATTGCACAATGGAATGACGTTTTGACCATCTGCCTTGTTAATACAAAACTCAAAGGGAAAAATTTTTTCTTGAAAAGCTTTTTTTCTTTCTTTTTCTCTCTCCTTTTTTTCATTAAAAGAAGTCAGAAGTTCGATCAAATTGCCCATATTCAGAACTCCCCTGCCCCTTAAGTGTGACACTGCACTTAAGGAGAGTTTACAAGTCCTTACAAATCCAGAAAACCGTCCCAATTGTTCCCCTGCAATATGCCAGGAAGATGGCAATACACCTTATTCTATTAAAATTTTATTCTATTATTTCATAGTTGACTCTGCTTTGAACAGGATGCCGGGCTAGATGACCTCCAGAGGTTCTTTCTAACCTGAATTATTCTACAATTATTCTAATGATTCTAAGGATTATTACTAAAAGGTAAACTATGTATTTTGGACCACTAACAGAATTATCAAGACCGTAACACCATATCAAAACCAACCAACCAAAACAAACAAAAAACCCCACCACAGTAAGAGGGCCTTAGAAACTAGAAACATTTCACAACCCGTATATTTTCTCTTTGCAAGTATCCAAATGCCAATACAGCAAGTGGAAAGTCTAACTTTGTGGAATCAGCATCCTAGGATTTCCACATATACTTACGATCCGGCGAATTAGTGCTGCCCAGAAGGAGTAAGCCATGATTCAAGACCAATGCTCCACTTAGTTCCTAGCAATCAGGTGAGAAGATTTACCAACTCAGTGTTTAAATAAACTGTTGAAAGGAGTAACTGCCTTAGTGTAATGTTCCAGGCAGAAGGCAGCACCTTCTGCCTCCCACCCCACCCTCCATGCTGCAGTGACAGATAAACAGTTCCAGGAACCGTACATTTTCCTTCTGACCTCACTGATGAGGAAAGTTAAGAGACCTCCAGTGCAGGCTCCACCCACGGGCATCAATATGTCACGACGACTTCCTTAGCCCTCTCAAATATCCTATTCAGCACAGTATCTTCAAACCAAGGAAGCACTTAACAAACGCTGGAGACCAAGCCTAAGAGCAGTGACAAAAGTAATTGAATCAATCAATCTCGTAACCTCAAGGTCTTTACATTATTATATAGGCCATCTCCACTGCTGCCAGCAGGTAAGGAGACTGCCGCGAGCAGCCTTGGTGTCTGCTCAAGAGGAACATCCCGCCGGCCCCAGTGCCCGCCTGGGCTGGAGAGGACAAGCCGGTTTAACGTGGCAAACTGCAGCCGCTGCCGGGGTGCATGAGCACACGCCTGGGGAAACACAAGCGTGCCCCAGCTGCCCCAGCCTGTGTCCAAAAGCACTCACACAACATATTTAGCACTGTTACATCCTAAGGAACCATGCTGCTCTACTCAAAAACCCTTTCAGTCGTAAAATGTTTAATTTTTCCATGTGCACTGGAGTACGTACCAAGTCCCACGGTATAAGACATTCTCATAAATGATATCAGCCACTATCTCTTCACTGTTGCTATGCAACTCAGGGCTGTCTCAGCCATATGTGTTTTCTCTACCTCTTCCACTGGGATACAATAAGCAACAACCAATTATATCCCTAACATTAAAAGCTGACAGCATTTACCTTATGAAACATGGGATGTTTTTAGAGGGTGACTGGTTTAATTCTCCACCTTTTCATAGCTTCCCAGCTCGATGCACAGGCCTGAATCCCAACCCTGTCTCCCTGGGAAGACATGGCAAAAATTGCAGAAAAGCAGACCTACGTCTGCAGAAATAAGAGGAAGGGCAGTTGTCCCTTCCAGCCCCTAACCTGAGGGAGCAAATGCCAAGAGTAAGTTGTGAACAGCTGGTACCCGAGAGTAACTGGGTGGAGAGGGCAGAGAACATCCCAAGCTGCTATATCCCATGTACACTGTTAGCTCAGCTGCTCTCCTTTAAAAAGCTTTATACTACACCCACAACAGTCCTTATCACTAGTCCTACGGCCTTGCTGATAGGAAAGCCAGCCTTAACCTTACAAGCAAAACTCTTTGCTTCAGTACTGTATTTGAATGGAATCGAAACAAAACTAAATCCATTTGTATTTGTATCCCTTTGAAATGTGTACCTGCCTTACCCTACAGTAAAAATATTTTCACCTTAACCAAAACACCCAAACTGTGCAACAGACCTAAACACTACAAATGATTTGACAAGCAGGTTAGCGCAGAGCTGACAGGGATCCTCCTCACCACACCAGCACAAAACATTCGCTGCACACAGTGACAAAGGAGCCAGAGGAAATCATTGCCAGCAAGTTCAATGATTTACTCAAGTTCAAACAGCATGTTCCCAGCAACACCTTTCCAGCCTGAACTTGAACCCCCAAGAGGCTGAATACTATCACAGCTCCCCAAACCCTGGCATTTTCCACACCTTTTGAACATACAAAATTACTTCCCCTGCTTGCCCATCTTTAGCTAATCTCTTCCCCTCCGTTAATGGATCTTTCACTCATAAGCCCCAGCTCTGCTGTGCCTCCCGGGAGCCAGGTCCAGCTGAGAGACTCACGATTTGAAAGGCAGCAGCACCCAAAGAGAGACCCAAAGTCTACCCGGAGCTGACTCTAGCCACAACAGAGAATGCGGCCAAATTAATCCAGATGAAGTTACTTTTGCCAGGAATCTGGTTACCATCATGCAATGAAATCTACTCACTGCTTTTGCAGTGACTCTCAGTGAAGTTAACTTCCTCGCTCCATTGAGGATTTCAAAGATTTTAGGGTTTGTCATTTTTTTATACCCTGAAAATAGAGCTGCTATGACTTGCTGTGAACACTCACCACGCACATATCATGTGGTTTCAGTGCAAGGCTGAAGACAGAGCAGAGGTTGACTCGATGTGCAAAAAGCAGACAAGAACCAAATTCTAAATATATACCTTGCTAGGGCTGAGTGAGCCATGACAGTACTTCCTCTGAGAAATGGGAAAGTAGAAAACCAAAGCAGAGTAGAGGAAACAGTTGGGAACATCTTTGAAATCCCTCCTCTATCAACATATTAAATTTTCTTTTCAGTCTTAGGCAATCAAGCTAAAAAGAAATTAAACCTCAAGAGACCAAACCCAGCAGGATCAGAGCCAGAGGCATGCCAGCCTGTCCATCAGGAAGACTTTGAGCAGAGTAGTGCTGTGCTACCTCAGAGACTGAGGAATTCACTCTCTCCCAGAGGGCATATGCAACTCTCATCAGCACTAATAAAAGTTGGCACTAAGAGTTGAACAGGATCCCTCATCTTCAACATTGCAAGAGACACAAGCCAGAACAAGACAATTTTATACTGTTATGCTAGGAAGTGAATATATTTGCTTTTTTTGAAAAGCTACAAACTTGAAATCAACACCTCCTACTTGAAATACTTTATTTCACAGCTCTTCTGCACAGTTAATGTTTTTCCACATAAGACACAAGTTAAACTTCAAACAAACACTCCTGGGAAAAAGTGCTCTTTAGTTTAAAGTCTAGATTTAAAGATGTACAGAAAGTGATAGTACTTCTTGACAACAAGCGAATAACAAACATGCAGACTTTGGAAACTGTGCACTGCTCGTTTAAACAAAAATCTCAGACAACTTAGAAGATGTTTTAGAAGAGAGCAGTCAAAATACACGCACAGACAAATGAAACACCACTAGTATTTCCTGAAACTATCACAATGTTACAAAATTTCAATAAAACGGCTTGCCACTTCTAAGAGCTGTGTTCAGTGATGTTTTTGTTTAACACAATTTACTTCCCTCTAAAAGCTAACTGCTATCACTTAGTGCTTTAAAAAAAAAAAAACAAAACCAAAGCAAGCAAGCAAGGTGAACGAGCACAAAGCGACCAGCTCTAAATATATTTATGTTCTTTTCTTATGCTTTAAGAACACGGTAAAAATCAACTCCTTGCAGCCAGCCTAAGTAAAATCACAGAGTAAAGTCGCCTAAGTGATTATTCCTGTCAAAATAACAAGGGAACAACAAAGGCAGCCTACTAAATACCCATCACTACAGTTTTATGGCCCAGATTTATGCTGCCAGCTATGTTCATGGCCTGTTAAACCAAAGAAAAGTTATTAAGAATGAAAAAGCATGAACTGTTTCAGTATTGGCCCTTGTATCTTCATTAATTAAACTGAACAGCTTTACTCCTCCCCCCAGCCTGAAACAAGACAAACAACTCGTTTTTAAAAGCGTGCTTTCTGCAAACATGCTTCACGCCACCGTAACAGCTCTCCGGAAATTTAAAGATAAAATTCCATTCACTGACAGTACAAAACAAATATTTTTGAGAGCAATTCATTGTGCTGTCAGTGAGCATTAGGGCGAAATAGTTCAGCAACTATTTGTTGTAGGGTCTGTATCAAAATAGCCAAGCTCAGAATAAAAATGCCAACTTGTATTAATTTCTTTTTACAAACGGTTTGTTGAAGGATGTTCACCATAAAGGACAAACAGTTGCAGGCAGACCTTGGGTAAAATCAAAACAGATATTACCAATCAATGCTCTTTTAAAAGCAGAGATACAATCCCAGGCAATGTGCAGGTGAATGGCACGTGTATATTCAAACCAGGTTTTAACAGCGTTCCTCTTGGTCCCTCACCTGCTCTCCAGTGCTAGAGAGGGATCCTACTCAAATGGAAAAAGTCATAGTCCACCAGCTTTTCCAAGAAACAAGCTGACTGCACAAGCTTATATTGGCTTAGAAAGAAACATCTGTGAAGATTTAAAAAAAACAAGATGGGAATTTCAACCTCTACCAGAGAGGACGATAGTGAAAGGGCTGTAGGATGCAACAAAAGCCCTCTGAAGGACTAAGCACCCTCCCAGCATATCTGGGACTCGTGCAGTCAAACAAAACACTCAATTTCCATCTTTATTTTGGAACTATATTAAAACTGAATCCAAACAAAGCAACTGATGCTGTCAGATCAAGCCTGAATGAAAAGACCGTTTTCATCAACTGACCAGTACAGCAGAAAGTAAAACACAATTAAATGCACTTCGGTGTGATTTTTAGCACACAGCAGAACAACTCACGTAAAACACATGGACTACTCACAGCCCAAGCAGCCACAGAATTAATCGTTTCTGTTCTATTTCAAAATCTTCTCCCAAAGAGCCTGAAACACCTCTGAGGTTTTCCATAGCTTTGTTGTTCATGCAAACAGTCTGAAGGTAGTTAAACATCTCACAAAGAAACGAAGTGCCACACTTTTTTAGCAGTGTAAGGGCATAGCTAAGGAACTGAGGGTATTAAACAATTACCCTGTTTTTATTGTATGGCAACAAACTTAGAGATCTAGAACTAATGGCGATGGCCAAGAAACCAGATATCATACGTATAATGGAAACGTGACTGATATTACCATGATTAAAACAGAGGCAATGTTTAATGAAAGTATCTCTGGTCCTATCACAAAGACACTAAGCTGATGACATGAGACAAAAAATGGAAAAAAGCCTCAAATAAAAATGTCTGGGAGAAAAAAAAAAAATCAGCTTCCACTTAAAAGGTTTCACTGTAAAGTAATAACTTCTGCAAGCTCAACTACAGATTCCCAGATCTAATACTAATATGCCAGAATAATGATGCAATTAAAATCAGTCCTGTGTCATTATGTGCGGACAGTTTTCAGTACATGCGACCTGCAATAGCAGGGCCCCGGCATTCTTGGGTGCAGCAGCCAGTAAGTTTCTTCAGTCCATGGTGACACCTTTTTTCCTTAAATTAAATATGGGAACACTGTATTACATCTATTTGCAGAAAACAATCTCAGACCAATTAAATTCCGTTTCAGTGGAAACAAAAAGGACAGATGACTAGCTTTGAAGATATGGCTACATGAACAGACTACCACAAGGCGACAGAGAGGAAGGAAAAGCTTGCTGGGAAACAGCAACTGATGAGAAAAACAGTGTGCTCAGGGGTTTGTGCTATGAATGAAGGCAGGACAAATGACAGCGCATTCCATTTCAATGAAGAAATTAATAGGATTACTACAGGGAAAAATAATAATTAAAAAAAATAATCTTTTTCCAAACAGTCCACTGTTGAATATACCAGAGAAGCTATTTAAAATAAAAATTATTCCTGCACTCCTGTTTGTGATTTGTAGATATTAAATTCTGACTGATGAACTGTTGGTTTGAGAACCACAAGATAAACTAGTCAGGCTCATTTTATCCCTTGATTGTCCTAGCTTTTAAGCAATTCTTAAAAACATGGCTGTACTTTCTCTAGATTCACAATCAGATCGCCCTGTGTTAGACATTTATTTATCTAGGTGTAATTTAAGGCGTATGGATTTAAATTTAAAAAAAAAGAAAGAAAAAGTGGAGGATAGAAGAGATTTTATAAGGCACAAATTAAATTCACAATGTCCTCTGTATAAAGTCTGGTTCCCATAGAAAAGCTAGAGGATTACATTTTAAATAAGGCATATCCACCCAGCCTCCCTTCCTGAGGAATCTGCTGCAGAACCTCCTCTCTGCGGCGCTACAGAGAAACACCGAGCGTCAGAGATGGAGTTGGGTCAGGATGTCAGCCCTGCCAGACATCGAATAGGAAAATGTGACAAGGTATGAACAGAAAAACAAAGCAAATACGTAATCCCTGAGCTGTTAAAGAGAAGTGTTTGAAAAGAAAATTATTTCCTCTCTCTTGCAGTCTGATCCCTACTTTTATGACCTCCAGCAAGGAAATAACCAATTACTTCAAATCCCCTTCGCTCCAATCCTAAAGCTCCTCTGTAGTGGATAAAAATCTCTTACAGCCCGGAAAAAAATGCAATATCCATGAGCCCTTTCCCAGCTACACAGCTTGCTGTAGCTCCCAGCTAAGATATGTTATTACTAAGGTGCCGACCTGCCAGTTTCCCCACATTTAAGAAAACTGAGAACTGCACCTATGTCAGACCTGCGGAACAGCCCCGCATTTTCCCACTGCGGGATCCAGCAGACAGCATGCACAGCATCAGCCCTTTGTCATAAAAGCTACTACAAACATAGGATGGCAACTTCAGTACAGAACCAACCAGAAAACAAGACAATTTTTGAGTCCAAGCATTTTTGAAGTGTCACAGATATACAAATAAATGGATGAATGCTCTAAATGCAATACTCCTAATTCCTCTAGAAGATATCTGAAGCATTGACAGGAGATCCATACAAACTGTAACCTATTTTTCCCTTGGTATTTAATCTGAAAGTCCACCAAAGTCATGAGAGGGGACAATCGGACAGCTACATCGACACAGCGGAATGCACTCTTACACCTCCACTATCTTCAACCTCAGCAGCAAGGTGTTTATAGTTTACGAAGTTTATTCACACTATCTTAAATCGTGCTGTTTGACTTGAGTTTTGACAGGTTTCTTGGTCTTGTACAATGCTGAGTTCTCAGCCGGCAGCCACCAGCGACAGCAGAGATGGGAGCTGAATGCCACCGGCCCTCGCTGCGTCAGGCACGTGGCAGCAGCTGGCTCACAAGCCAGCGAGCCCGGCTGCTCCTTGTTTAAAAACTGCATCGCTGAAGTATCGGCACCGAGTGACTACTCTACAGTACATCCCTAAAACCATAAAGAAGTCAGTTTATGATGAATTACGTACTTTACACTAATTCCATAGTTGTTTTGTAGAAAAATGTCAGTAGCTCCAAGGACTAAGTAAAACCAGGACCCTGTTCCAGCCAGATAAAAAAAAAAAATAATAGCTCGAGGTTCGTGTTCACAAGTTGTTCTGCGAAAGACGCAATGGCACAAACTACAAACTTCTACAAGCGCCGAGACCTTAAGTTTGAGCACAGGAGTTGGGCACAAGTTAAACCAAATTCACGCATAAAGCCAAGCACATGCAAAATTACTGCTGAAACAGAGGAACAGCAGCTCCAGTGGTTGTCACCAGTGAATTAACTGGAAAGGTCATCCTCTGTCTCACGATTTCTGCTCTGTAAGCAGTGTAGTGTAAGGAAAGTAGTACAGTTGCCCTCTGCAGGTTCCACATTTCCATTTTTCAGCCTTCACTTCTTTTAAACAAGTTTTTTATTCAGATGATTCTAATAAATCTAAAGTATCAGCTTAAAGAAGAAACCAACAGAACTTCACCATGCTAACACTGTAACAGTGGTTACCAAATATTTTCCTCTTCCTTCTTTTGCGTTCACTTGACAGTATTTTCTTTTCCAGTACAGCCAACCAGGAGATGAATAGCAAGCTAGGACAAAAATGCTATAACCATAACTGATAAAAACTGGAAATAGCCCATACACAAACACCACACCTGCCCAAGGAATGCAACTTTACCTCCAATCATTCAGTGAACAAATCTCTGTGAGGCCACATCAGAACTTTATGTATTTACACTTTACAATGAATAACTACTTCGTTTAAAAAAAAAAAAAACAAAACCAAACCAAAACATTTTAGCCACTTCACAGAGCAAGGTGTTCAGGATTTACCCACATACTGGTACCAAGGCTTTGGTCCCGATTCCACTCAAGTCAACCACAGTACACCCACTTCCCATAGTTCAAGGGTCAGTCTTAAATTATCCGTTTCAGGTACAACTCAAATCACCAGTTCAGGCTCCTCTCCATGAAATAAACCAGAAAAAAAAATGGATTCATTTACTTTTCAACACACTATAACCTAAAAATGTTGTTGCTTTGCAGTAGTTGCTAGAACTAGAAACAGGGGATGTCGAATAACGGCTGCAAGGAGGACGGCAGACCCCAGCCCAGCTGCAAGAGCCCGCACCCCTTCCACCTTGGAAGGGACTTCTCTACCCAGCCAGCGCTTCCTCCACCGCTTTGCCATGCCATTTAATACAGACTGTCCTTCCTGAAAATCACCCAGAGACCAGGAAAGGTATTTAATGGAAAAGGGAGGGGTAGGGGGCTCTGCATGGCACCCGGTGCGTTGAACTGAGGGCTCTTCACCTTCCCTTTGCTCCCATGAAATTACACCCTGCCTCCACCCCACTACAGCCCTCAAAAGTCATGCTGGTCATACAACTTCTATTTCATGACAAAGTAGCAATTATACTGAGAAAAAACACCTCTTTTTCAAAAGAAGAGAATAAGGATCATTTGCGATTGACTGCAGAGTGACAGTGCTTAACTCTTTTTACAAATTCAGCTTTAGGCATTTTTTACTGAAAAATTACCAATACTGATGTACATTCAAAGTCACACTGACCTGTGGTGTTTGAAATGACAGACACAAGTGTAGTTTCAGACTAACTTTCTTTTTCTAATTTTAGAAAAATATTTGTCCTACCTTACTGTGTTGCTTTAAAAAAGATCAACAACATTTTTCCCCATTCCCGAAACCTTGATTAACTGTGTTCCCTGGCAAATGAAAATATCCACCTGTGCTGCAGAAAGAAACCAGCTGGGAGCAGACAGACAGACACACACCACTACCTGGAAGTGTTTTGGGGGCTATTTTTACATTGAAAATCAGACATGACATAGGTTTTGTTATTAGATAAAACGCTGCAACAAAACCAAGTTTTTTGCGTTGTATTATCTACCTCGAGAGTCTCAAAAAGGTGTATAGCTTACAAGCTCAGGTGCCTCTGAACTGGTCTGCCTCTTCCTCAAAGAGGAAAACCTCTGCTGACTCCGCACTGAAAACCTTCGGAAGGACTCTCTGCTCCGGGATGCAAAGTGCCTGAAGGAAGAGGTTCGCTTGAAGGGAGTCCTGCTTCCACCTTCCCCGCTAGTCCGCTCATGAGCAACCGCAGTAGTGACTAAATTTAGTGCTTCCTGTAAGGATCTCCGCACTGTACCCATCCACTGGGTCATGTGAGTTTGTGCCACTGTCAGTTTGTCTCCAAGATAATCCATTTTTCCAGCAGAGATGAGAAATCAATATTCAGTAGCAATTACTGTAAAATATGTTCTCCTCAACAACCCTGATTTTATTTTGCAAAAAAGATTCCACTTATAAAATATTTTCAGCTAAGGTAAACAGCACTACACTATAACCATCAGCATATTTCTATATTTAAATAACAAAAGATATGTGAGGTTGGAGATTGGTATTTGTCAAGTAGGAAAAAAAAAAAAAAAGACTTTTCCTACTTACAATCAGATTTCCAGAGTTCCATCAAAATATGTTTAATTCAGCCATGTTAAAGAGAGAAATCAAGGTTTAAATCCTGACACAGTCACTTGAAATTAGTCCATTTACAAGCACAGAATTAGTCTCTTACTGTCTCATTTCAGACCCGGAAAAACAACTCCCTTTTTAAGCCAAGTTTTTGTTTTGCTGTAAATATCAGAAAGATAAAAAAAATCGTATTCTTCTGGCCCGGCAACTTTTCAGGTAACAGTACATTAAACAAAGTTCTGATGCTTCTATACAATCCATTTAGCAGCAAAACGATTAGATCTTCTGAGCAATAAATCCAAATTATTTTCTTCCTCAAAAACTCTGCAGGAAGGTATCAGCATCAGCAGAATCCCCTCCTCGCCAGTCTTCCCATCTTCAGAACCATTCTCAAGATTTCCACTTCCAGAAATGCAGATCACAAGCTCATGAGGCACAGTGAAGCTGAAGGGGAACCGTGTCAAGCCTGCTGCCTTCAAGACCGGACTTGCTGGCTGCTCAGAGCCTGCCAAAAGATCTTCTGAATGACATCAGCTCCTCTGCTTCAAGAGGGGCTTCATAACAGAGGAATGTAGCTGGGAATGGTAAAACGCGGTACCAGCAGCCAGCACAGAGACTTTCCCCACGCCTGTTAAAGCCGCTGCACACGCCAGCTCCTCTCCTTACACAATCTGGAGACGCACTCTGAAGAAGCTGCTGGCTACCACAGCTGTTTGCACGCCCGCCTCAGTCTCACAAGCAAGGTCTGCCGCTCTCTGAACGCTCCCTGAACAAGGCGCAAGAGGTTTCAAGCGGGCGAAAGCTGCCGCTGCCTCTGGTATCCCGTCCCCTCCTCTCTGTTCCTGCCTGGCCTCTTCTCCGGAGAGGAAACAATGAGCTAGGTGAAACAGCCGCAGAGGTCTGCCTAAGGAAGGATCTGGGCTGGGCTTTATTATATAGTACAGGCAGGGTTACCATGGCAACCAAGGGAACAGCATCTGCTTGCTGCCTAAGCAGGCAGGAGTTGCACAGATCTATTGGAATGATTCATAGTTTGCATATGTCACGTGTGCTTACTGATTTTAACCCTTCCTTGGGAAAGTAAGAGCAACATCTCTGCCAGGGAATGTTTTACACCGACACCAAAAGGCTTCTTATTCGGACGGGGCAGGTTAGGACAAAACCTACACCCCATTCCTGTTGTTTGATGGGGTACTCAGGCAGTGCCATCGCATGTAACTGTTTTATGACGCGATTTACAAACTCAAACGAGATACTTTCAAGTTGGTGACTCTGATATCAGTGCAAGATAATGATTAAGCCAGAAGCTCAAAGCAAAGCTGAACAGGTCTGCCCATTTGAAGCAGTTTTTTTCCCACTTTCATACACTGTTAACTTTTGTAAGCAAGGGCTCACTGTCATTCCCCAACTCTGCTCCTTCCCCAGCAGCTGGGAGACCATGGGGTTGGTACCGCCGCTACAAAGCCTGAAATGGGGGGGGGGGAATACGAGAGGACCCCACGGATAAAAGCAGGTAACACTAAGCAGTCAGATGTCACTGGCCATAGAATTTCTGGAAACAGTCCATTTGGGAGGACAGCAGAAATAAAAGCTAAGGTTTTAAATCAATAAACATAAGTAGGTGTCCAAAGTCAAGACGTGACTAGTTCAGAACTGAGGGGAAAGAGCGATACAGGTATGAAAGTAAGAAAGGCATGTTGGAAGCTGCTCGCTTTCTTGTTTATTCAAGGGTTTTTTTGTTGCTGTTGCTTAATTTGCCATACAAAGTACCATGGTCTTGCATCATTCTCTCCTCTTCTAAACCGTTCAGGAAGAGATTTAATGGAGTGAATAATTTGTAGATAATATTTTATGAAATGGTTCTCGCATAAAGTTTTATTGTAGCAGAAATGCTACTTACAAACATGCACACAAGCATAAGATGCTCTGAGGAAATGGAGTGTCTTGCGTTTTAAGCACTGTTTTTAAGAGTCGAACTCCACCAACCTGTAACTTATTCTCCAAGAAAAACTTCAGTGACAAAACATGGCGTTCCAGATCTTATTCTTCATTTCTGAATACATTATATTTGTTTTGAACATTCTCAAATTAGCAGTCTAATAAAAAGCCTCAGTGTTAAAAGGGAATTCAACCAATAGAGGAAAAACTTTTTTGCCTCACACAGCTCTTCTTTTAAAGAGCTACAGAGTTGGTTTTGTATGGAAATGGAAAGAGATACTTTTGATCAGATGCCCCAAGAGCTGGGTGTTTCTTATATTTTTAAAGAAATAGAAAAAAAATTAAATTTATTCTGATACAGTTATGGATAATGCTTCATGAACGATGGAGATCCTGCATCCAAGATTGAAATTTAAGACTTACTACACATTTTTATGCTGTTTAATCTAAGCTCTATATTTCAAACATCTGTGCATTTGCAAGTGCAGCTCTGTGCTTGCTGCAGTACAGGGATTCTCCACGAGGCACTTTGCTATTTTAGATGGTTTCAGGCTCTGTCTGATTCGGTAGCCCCCCGAAATAGCAATCGGAGAGCTCTGGACTGTAGCTGCCATGCAAGTTACTCAGCAGTCCCTTCACCTAAACAGGACAGGCAGAGCAGAACTGAAATTTAACCAACCTTCTGGTATATCGCCTGTCACAAAATGGGAGGAGATGCACGACCAGATTCAACCCAAGATCCACAGAAGGCGGCTTGCTTACAGCTTGCTGCAAGAACTTCTCACACGTGTACGTGACTTGGAAGGATCTGAAAATTCACTAGAGAATATATTCCACTTTTTTATTAGACCTCCCCTGAAAAGAGTGAGATGTTATGCCCAATTTACCATTTTCATCCTTAGAAGACTGTAAAACTGCTGATTTGAGTCTATCTGCAATACTAAATTTAGTATCTTCTGGCTACCACATGAACATACTGCTAGGTATTTAAATATACTCAGCATCTAAATTATTGCTTAGATTTACACTTCAATTAACATCATGGCAAAACGTTTTAGAAGATAATCAGAGGCGCTTTCACCATCAAATTCAAATGGTTGAAGATTTTTCCACCCCTTCAGCTGAAATGCAGTAAGTGACTGCATCTTCTCCTGCTTGAGCTCCACACCAAAACTGGCCGAGTTCAGCAGCTGCCAGGAGACTGACAGACTACACGGTCAAACTTAGTTTCCTTAGAAAATCTATCTAAAAATAACCGAGGTCTGAAAAAAAATGGATTAAGTGTTAAGAAAATTTGTAGGAATATTGCTTTATTAAAATGCATCTGCATAGCAACTACGTAGCAGAAACGTCCTCAAAAATACCCCTCACTGGACACTGCAAGGACTGGATAGATTATTTCTTTTTTTTTTATTTTTTTTTGCCCCTCCCCATCAAAAGCATAATATGCTGACCTCTGCCTTGATCTGTGCAGAGTGTGTGGGTGAGGAGGGTTGTTATTCTACTTTATTAAAATGGACTGCTTCTAGCCCTTCTATTCTAGTAAGTAAAATAATCCACCGAAACCTCAGAGGACCCCGTTACATCAGCCGACTAAAGCTGGAGAACACTTGGAAAGTCTAAAGGATGGAGTTTTCAAAAGCTGTAAGAAACTGAGCAGCAAATCAAATTTTGGGGCTTTTCTGATTCAAGCGAGATTTCACCTGTATGAAAAACATAAGCCACTATTAAAAATAATTTTAAAAGACATAAATCAACTTCACAATAGATTAAGGACTATATTAGCCATAGAAGAGTACCGATTTCAAAGAGCATGCTGCCACGGACATGATCTCCTGCCTGTGGGCGCACGCACAACGGACCAAGAAAGCCTGGGCTCCCCACGGAGCGCACCAACTTGTTCTCTTTATTTCTTTTCTAAGGCTCCCCAGAATATGATGCTCTGTAGCACTCCACACAAACTTCCCAGCTGGCAAAAGCTCACAACTGTATTTTAATTAAATAACAGCATGTGGGTTACACATGGGCTTTATTTACTTCTTCTCTGGTGAATCCACATATCTTTTTATAACCATCAGCCTACAGAACATAGCTCAAACCATACAGATGTTCTATAATTGTCTCCCAGCCACTTCAGTCCAGCAGTCTTTCTGGCTGAGTAAGGGTTTGTTTCTGAACAAGAACAGCACAAGATGATCTTCTGCCCTTGAAAAATACTAGTGATTATCTCACACTGCAGCCACCCTGGATCTGACAAGAGTCTGCAGTTTCAAAGAGAGAGCACACATTGCTAACCAGTACTGCACGACTAATTACCACAGTAGCAAATAGGACCTCGTTATTCAAACATTGCTGGATACTTTTATTAACATCTACTCCACCTACAACTCAAAAATACAATCCTGCACAAAGAAGTAACAATCCCTATTTTTTCCCCTCATTCAGTAGAAAACAAAATTCTATGGTTACTTTGTATTTTCCAAAAGCTTCTTTCAGCTCATTTTGAGCTTTACCTGTTCTCAAATACATATAATTATGCTAATGACTATATAGGATTGGAAAGTCAAATTAAAAACAGGCCTGCATGTAGCACAGCACATAATACACACACCATGAGAGGCAGGTGGAACTTGCAGCACAGCCTCACGATGCGTGAGCCGCGCAAGTCCACAGGGTCTGCAGCAACGGCTGGGCCCCCCCATCCCCACCTCCCTTCTGGCAGCACTAGCGTGCATGGAACTGGGAAGGCAATCCAGCTGAAGACCTATCAAAAGGATATCGGGGATTAGTTTTCACCTAGGCTGGATCCCTGAATGATCCTTCATCAGCAAAGCAGATGCGACAGAGAAGGATGGGCAACGTTAGTTTAAACTAACTGCAAAAACAAAGTCTCTGCTTTTCCCTTGTGGCACCCTCAGTCAGAAACCCATTCTCCTGATGCTTACCAGCCTCACACCCCATCGCTCCACTTAAATTAGTAATCATTAATAATTCATGCATTTCTTAAGTGTTTTCTGCAAGTCATCATCCCACGTACAAACAAATATCACAACCAAGTACTTGCAAAGATTATAACAGCTTCAATTCCATCTCGGGCCTCTTAGTTTGTCCATCTTGATTACGCTTAGTCTTCAGCAACCACCGAGAAGCAAAGCCTGCCCTTGTAAGGCTGTTCTGGTCTTGCATTCCACACTGACTCTCTTTCTGTTTCATTAGTAAGAGAACTTAATTTAACCTGTTGTGTTTGACATTATGGACTATTTAAAGATGCAGCACTGTGCTGAGCTTAGTTGCACGGCTCCAGACTCAATTACTCCTTGGGTTCCTCAGACACTACAAAACAACTTATGTTTTTTTTATATGCTTCTCATTTTTGCCTCTGTATTCTCTATTTTGCCACCTGAATTGTCATGTTCAAAGAAGGAATAGCAAGCTTTCCTAACTACAGGCTGAATTTCTTACATGTAACATCCCATAATAAAAGTTTTTACCATGTCACCTTCAAATTCTCATTTGAAGTAAAAAAGAAATGCTTTAGTACTCAGTCATCTGAAATGCCAAGTAATATTCTCAAGGCTTCCCAATGATCTGCTAGTTCGCAACAGGCCTGCTCCCCCTCTGAACCGTTCCCCAGTTGCCCCGCTGCCCCGGCCGGTCGGCAGGGCCCTGGCCACACATCTGGCAGAGACACAAAAGCCTAACAGCTGGAGCAAAGGGGTTCGGTTTTTTTCTTTCATTCCAAACCAAGACCAACTGAACTGCTTTAAAACAGTCTTAACTTGGGATAACACATAATTTGGTAAGAGCCTGGGCAGATACAGTATGTTTTGCTTTCCACATACAAAGAACAAAACTGTTTGTGTATCAAGCTGGTTTCTTTAAAATGCTCCTATCTACTTGCCAGTTCTCACGCCCCCCTTTCTCTTCAAAATGACTTGCTGTTACACAAACAAAAAAGACAGATCCCCTGGGTACATTTTGTAGAATATCTGGATTTGGGGAAACCTGAAAAATGCACAAGTTTCAATCAGGTTATCAGATTTCTGGGTAAAAATTGTCTAAGTTTATCTGCCAGGTTAAATCTCACTTCACTGGCAAGAAGGCAGACTTACAGAATTAAAGGCACTTCCCCTGTTACTGTCAGTGATCTGTCGCAACTGTTCGTAGAACAGTCTTACTGCACAAAGTCTTTAATTTTGATCTTTGTTCATAGCACATAGCAATCTTTTTCATTTAAGCTAAAAAAAAAAAAAGCATTAACACCGAGCTTAAGTGAAACAAAAGGCTTACATTGAGGTCCATGAACAAAAGACTGGAATTGTTCAGGCTCCTGCACCTGTTTATACTTGACAGAGTTCAAAACTGAGCATAATTTCAAAACCATAATGAGCTGCTTGGTGCACGAGTGCAGAAGATTGCTGTGACATGCACCATCTAGGGGAAACAGAAATAAATCCCTTGGTCCAATCAAAGTCTGTTCTGAGAGAGGAGAGAGAGATGATACGATTCACACCACAGCATCCATCTCTGTCTCGCAGCCAGCAGTCCAGACAACGATCTGCAGCAGGCTAGGCACCTTGTCTAGAGCTCAACATCCTTCAGACTCCCACCTTCCCCGTACGCTTCCAACACGCTGGGCATCACCAGCTGTGACGCAGGTACCCAGTATGCCCATACTGGAACAAATGTATGACACGGGCCCCAGCAAAACCAACACTGCTCCACAGGTACTCTGAAGACAACAAAAACCTTGCTTCCGCACTGATTTTTACACAGTATCACGTGTACCATCACAAAATAATTGACATGACATGGACTCTAAGCCAATCATTGAGGTAAGTTTGCTTCTTACTCCATCCTTTTTCCCCATTTGCTGTACCTAGCTTTCCCATCCCTCAAATCCAAGATTCCCCATGAAACTTAACACAGCCAAAGATGAAAGGGCTTAGTGGTTTCATCTGGTTTGTTTGGTTGGTTTGGTTTTTTTTCTTTTTCATGGCAGCACAATAAATACAATTCATTCAGATATCTAGGCTGTTTCACCTGCCACAATAACCATAAGCAGTTGATGGTCAGAAGAAAGAAAAAAAAAAAAGAGAGAAAAAAATAGTTAAATGGACAGAGTGTTTTAGCACAAGGACTTTGTACAGTGTCTATATACAGTGAAATCTCTTTTGTAACCTGAAACACTGGGTATCTCAATATTTACACTAAATATTTGTTCTCTATTCCTACTTTAGTTTCCTACTGAAACTGAGCAAATTAAGCTCAGGTATACAGTTTAAATTTATGCTTATTCAGAATTTACGACAAGTTGCATAGAACTTGACATTAAAGGCGTTCCCCTCATACACATAGCCAACTACAAAAGAGACTGAAGTTCCATTTCCAGACTTTTTTCTTATATTTGTTTGTTTTAAAAGCCCACAGAGGCCACACAAACTAATGGGCAAGGAAAGACTGCAGTAGCAACGGGTTCTGGATCAATGTTTGGAAAGTTTACACAAGCACACGTTAATACAAGAGACTTTTAAAGAAAGGTGCTAAAGTACTTCATAAAGTATCTCATCAATGTAGTCCATGGCTATTTTTAAAATCTTTATTTTAAACAGGGGTAATAATAACCTCAGAGTAATACTAATTTCTTAAAAAAAGTACTGCATTTCAATTGTGGGAAAACAATTATGTTTTGAAATTCAGTGCCAGTGGCTCTGCAGACAAATACTTCAATTTATTCCTCCAGATTGAAGAGCAAAATGAAATTTCTTGATACTTATGCACTGCATAGATAATTGCAAAAAGGCCTATGTAATAAAACTGTCATTGCAATTTGCCTCTGAAATCTGAGTCTCATCTGATCTGTAAGAGGACACAAGAATTCTTTATTTATCATCCAGTCCAACTTGCTTCAGGACAACCTTCGCTAAGAAACTAATTTGTGTTCCTTTGAAGACATCACATTCCCTAGTACACAAGTGTCTGCACAGTCCATGTCACGTTAGGACAAATACTCATCATGGTGTCATCTCCTACCCCGCAATGTAACGGAACGGTGGCAGTGCAAGCTCTAAGAGAAGACTGAATCACTTTGATAGCCGGCTGCTGAAAACAGAAATGATACCACCCACATGCTGCACATCCTTATTCCACAACCACCTTATTCTTGAAGTTCACCTGTGGTATTATACTTTTATTTGATAAATAACAGAGCTGACCTCACTTGACAGCCATCATGCTATCCTGCCTGCTCCAGCCAAAACATCCAGGGTAAGAAGAAAACAATGATCCAGAATAGCCCAACTCCCAGGCACAGGAGGTAGGGGAAGGCTTTATTCTCTGCCTTGCTGTGTGCTAACCTGACAATCCTCTCAAAACACAAAAAGCATTATAAAAATAATCACGTTTTACGGCAAGCACAACAGAGTCCCCTCGTGCAGGGGCAGAAAAGCAATAAGAACATTCCCTGCCACAGAAAGTGACTTCAGGGAGGAAACTAGCAACTGCCCTGCAGACCGATGGCACAGGTTTTGCCACTTCCCCAATATAAATGAATACGCTCTGCCAAGGTTTCATGAACAACCAAACAGCTCATAGTCACTGCACGTATCTTCTTGAATATCAGCTAAGAGAGGACAATAAAAGGGAACAAGGAAAGACAAAACAAGAGAAATACACCCTTTCTCCAGGTCTCATACAGAAAGAGACTTGGTTAGACTACAGGGAGGACAAAATGGCCGTGAAGTAAAAAAAAAAAAAAAAAAAAAAAAAAAAAAAAAATGTGTAAGAAGGAACAAAACCACCACACTCCCCATGTAGAACTGTCACCTTACAGCATCAGTGGAACGTTCCTGGCCAGGTGAAGAAACAGGTATGAGCCGTTCCCAGAGCAACGTACAAAGGGAAAGCAGACACACTGTTCCGCGGGCTTGGCAGGAGCTAAGCACTGCTGCCAAGTGGATCCAAGGCTCAGGGTTGATAAAAATGGAGCTTACATTGGACAGGGTCTCCCTTCCTCGCCTGCAGTCCAGCTCCTCTCTCCCCTCTCCCCCACTGCAGAATGTGAGTTTTGTTTCCAAAGGTCTCTGCAAGCAGCGTATCGCTTGCCCGGGGAGCAGAAAGGAAATTTTTTTCACCCTATTCTGTATCATTTGTCTTGACTGCGGGCATTCCAACCTTCTCACTCTGTATATATTCAGCTGCAGTAAGAATGACTTGGAGTTAGAAGCATGAAGACAAGCAGAAAAACACATCTGGTGCTCAGGAAGTAAAGGTTAAAACGGTCAGCTCTAAAGAGAATTAGAGGATTCAGAAGCAAGTATGAAGGAGGTTCTTGACACTATAACCCCAGCAAGGTGGCAGACACATTAAAGGGGTAAACGTCTCATACCTACCTAGCGGTAATTTACTAAAGCTGAAGCTTATGCCTGAACACGGATTCCCATCTCACCCACATCTTCTGACAAATAAAACATTGTCCGTGGCACACAATGAGAATTGTCCAACATAACACTGTGAAAACAGCAAAAAGCTGTTGAAGTGTTACGCATGCAGATGATTAAACTTCCGTGTGCAAGGTTCCAAACCATTTTTACATACAAAGAGCTGCCACTTTTAACATCTTTTCTTCTTCAATCTCTTTAAAAAAAAAAAAGAGTGACCCAGTCTGATCAATAAATTTGAAACACACAGTTAGACATACACACTTCAAACAAGAAAAAGATTAGAAATTTTGCTGGGACATCATCTTTTCCCCTCTCACGCAAGAAGCATGTTAGCACATATGAAATGAGGCTTTTTATCACAGAGAAATGTTTTGCAATGTTTGCCAAAGAAGGTCAGATACCCAACGCATCTAATCTGCCTGCAAGCCACCCCATAGCCTGACTCTTCTCACTAGGAACGCTTGGTCCCCAGCTGCCGTGCACTCTCTGCCCACTTTCGTAAACTCTCATCCACATCCCCCCCTCCGCCGCGACCACCACCCTTCCCAACACGTTTCATGATATCACGTGGCTTACATCCATTCGTTAGATCATGAATCTTTGAGGGCAGATTTGTCTTACTGTTTCTGTAAAAGATATGTAACACTCAGGTACATTGTAACAACAACAAAACAAACACAAACAAAACAAAAAAAAACCCACAGCACTATCACCTCAGTAAGATAAAATTCTGTACCTTACATTCTCATTTAAGAAAATTCACATTTAAGTACGACACTTACACTTCTTATGGATTTAAATCAAAAAATTATAACAGAAGGGGCAAGAACAGGGGAAAGCAGAGGCACAGAGTGAGTCTTACTAAGTTCCAAATGCACTTGAGAGCAGCACTTTCCTCCAAATGAACCAATATTAGAGAAACCAGAGAAGAAGAAAAAACAACTTAAATTTGCACTCCTTGTTTTCCTTACAGAACTACACTTGTGATAAAGAAAACACATTAATAATTTTCATGACTGAACACTCCACACACTTGTTTATACCTGCCAAAATAATTTTACCATTCTACTACCATGGTCATCCTTGATGGGATCAGTGAAAAACTGCAGTTTCCCATTTCATTTGTAATCAAAGTAGAAAGTCAGCCATCCTTTTCTCTGCGCACAAAATTCTGCACACTTGTACAGCAGTATGTAATTATTCCAAGACTAATAAAAATCTGTAAACAAAGGTTCTTGTGAAATATAACTTTTAATCTAAGTTTTTAAACAATTTAAGTCTAAATACGATTACCAGTAATAATTGCAACAACTAGAGTGCCAAAACAGTTTTTCGGAAAATGTTAATTCTTTTGTCCCCCAAGCTATGTTTCTCTCGAACTTAAGAAAGGCCCAGTTAAACATCCTGAACATGCATAGTTTTTGTACCTTGAATTGTTTCAGTATAAAACAAAGCTATCAACGTTAAAGCTGAGGGAACAAGCTAAAAATATACTATGTTGTTTGAAAGCCCATGTACATAATCATTCAGCACTTCCCTTCCACCTCAATGGAGGAGGAAAAACTGAAAAACAAAACAGAAACAGGAAATTCCTACAGCACAAATATTCTGGAAAGTACTAAAAACATTTTCTTTACATTTGTTTACGTCAAAAGGATCAAGCCAAGCAAAAGATGGATAGTTACAGTTTTTTCCATTTATACAAATAAAAATCCACAATGAAGAAAGTTTTTTGTTGATAAACATTACCATACAAATACTAGACATTCCCTCCAACATGGGCTGAAAACTACAAACAAAGTAGCTACAAGCTTAGCAACAAGCTAAGCACTAGCTTTTGTATCACCTAAGAAAGATGGTATGGAAAACCAGGAGCTCTCTCACAGTAGGGGAGATATCTAATGTCAACAAGAAACACAACATGAAACTTATCCGTAAGAAAAGGAAGCTATTTGCACAGTGAAATGAAAATATGAGCATGGAAACAAAATACAAAGCAGGCTGAACACCACATGCTCCCTGCAAACGTGCCCAAGCGTTCTCAGGAGCAGTTCTGTTGTTTTGATCAAATACACGATCTCAACACGCGACTGATTCAATTTTCCCCGAGGTCCCAATCTTCAGTTAGGGAATCTCCCCAGCATGCCAGGCAGCCACAGGGCACAAGCTTCCGCCTGCAAAGGATCTCCTTGCACCAGGGAGGCAAAACAAAGCAGTACCGTAGCCAGGGCTCTTATGTTAAGTGCAACATGGGAACAGTTATTTCTCCATCGCTTCATCCAATGGACTCTCACACATTAAGCACAGGTAACTGCAAAACAACTTTAACAGAGACTTCCTGAGGACAGAATGTGGCCTAAAATACCTCCAAATGCTAAACTTTTTTCACAAGGCAAAGAAGGTATGTGAAGTGAAAGAAAACAAGCACGGGAGCATGCTACTTCTGCTCAAAACGACTACGGGAAGAAGAGGGGTTGGGAAATCTCTTGTTCCTGTAAGAGTGAGTCAAATTACATGCAAACGAGAAAGGACAATCTGATATGAAGAGACATTCAAAGTATTTCCTTCTCTTTGACTGATACAAAGTTTTACTGTCAATTCACACCTGCATACGAGCAGTCATTCAAACCCCTCCTCACCGGCACCCTTCTGCAAAGGCATCAAAGTCCAACTTCAGGGATAACACCAGATTCACCACTTGCATTCCATCTCCTTAAAATTTCGCCATGAAATTCCGATTCATCTCACTAAATGCGGTCTGAGCAGTTTTGTAGCATTACAGCTCAGCCAGCATCTCCTTTTTCATCGGAGGCAGTCAGCCCCGGTACGCAGGCTGGATGGGGTTTGTCATCCCCACCCTGTCACAGCAGGAATCCTCTTACGCGAGGAGAGCTCTTTTCTTGCGCACAACGGAGCTTTCGGGGAAGCAGGATTTGGCCCACACACGTTACATTTATTAAGCAGGTTCTAGCAGTCAGAAAATGTCTCCTCAAATCTCACAAGTTTTAGTGTTGCTTGGTAACACTATACTTAAAGTCAGGGTCCATTTCAGCGTGCTCCCGAGGGTCAGGCAGCACAGGCAATTCAAACCACAGCAAACACACGCGGGCCAATTTCAAGAAGTGACAGACAGACAGACTGCATGCTATACTGGGGAATGATACGTTCTCTGAAGAGTTAGATTTGGTCCAAAGCACGTTGCTCTCTTAAATCAGTCAGTAAATGCCAAGTTTACTATTTCTTAAATAGTGCATTTCTGTCATCCTTTTCAAAGGGATAAAATACGTAACTTTTTATTACCGCCTGCCTGGGGAAATTTGGTAGTATTTCTCTTTCTCACAGAGGGTGCTCAGGTAACCTCCAACTACTGAAGGTTCAAATCTGACTCTCAGAATTCAGAGAACACTCCGAAGGAAGAGCACACTTTCTGGTGCAAGGGATTTCCTTCTTCAAAGAGTAGTAACAAGGAGCTGGAAGGTAAAACTGCATCTTAAATCATTTCAGCTGTTCTCAGCATAATCACATGCTGCCTAACAACTGTCTAAACCACCTTCCCACTGCACAGCTGGGAAGCACTGAGCGCCTGATGGTTCTTTCCATTTTCTCCCTATAAAACACTATTCCACAAGTCTTTCATTTACATCAGCCACTTCTTGATCACAGTAAGTAGAACACATCTCAGGGATAAGTTTATACAATAAGTCCTTCATCCATTTTATCTTGCAACACGCCATTTTTATGAAAAAAGCAATAGCATTTATTTGCCATTGCTGTGTAACACTGCATGCATACACGGTTCCATTATTTCTTAGACCCTGCTCTTACTGCCTCCTCCTCCTCCTCCCATGCACAGCACGTCCGCCCCACGTCACCTGACGGGAGGGTGGCTGCACGGCCCAGCCGCACAACGGCCCGACGCTCCCACGTCCCCACATCCCCGGGGACGCCGTCAGTGCACTGGTGGGGGGACCACAAGCCAGCCGACCCCCCACTTGCACCGAGCCACCCGCAGCCAACATACTTTTCTGGAGCCCAGAGCAGTGGCGGGGTACAAGAATACCCCGCTATGCTGCAGAAGGCTACATCTTAAATTGCTTATCAGGGTCACTGTTACAGGTGTGGTCTTCGTTTACATTTTTTAGATCAAGTGCATTATTTCCTGCTAGGTCTGGAACTTTGTGGAGCTAAAAGGTTGATTTGCTGAAATTCCTTCTGCATTCTCAACTAGATTTGCTGTGTTTCCTGCCCTGAACTGTGAAATACTGCTGAATTATGGAACAAATCCAGAAGTAAATCCAGTCTCATCCAACACCTGCAATCTCCAACCCTAGCAATCAAAACTTGCCAAATATGTACTGTGGTTAGCAAATAATCTATACTGCCTTCCTTAATGTGTCAGGTAATTATTAGCCTCAACCATGAATCACTAAACCAAATACTACATTTTTCAGGCTTAAGATTTACCTTAAGTTACTTTTTAAGAGCAGCTTTGCACTGCAATACAAAGTCCTGTCATATCTTGAGGAAAGTCCACTACAAAGAACTACTTTCACCATGCTCAAGTTGCTCTCTAAAATGCCGTTTCCTTTCAGTACAGTAAACACGCACTGGCTGTATGAACAACTCACAACTGCTGAAAGAACAGGAACAATAGTGGGAACTTGGCCGTCTCCCAGCATTAGCGACATGGACAACAGCATGGGAAAGCAGGAACTGAGTCAAAACAACTTTGGATCAAAATATTAGTAGGGAGGCAGTGAAGTTACCTCTGCTTTCTATGTATAAATGAGGTTTAACAATCCACTTCAGCCTCGTATCAGAAGCGTGCTCACTACTTCAGACTCAGATTAAAGGGGAGGGGGGCAGGGGCAGGCAGTCCCCCAGCTCCAGCTGCTCCGAGCCCAGAATGATACCGTCATTACAAAAAAAAAAATTACCAGGTCTACAAATGGTTACATATTACTGAATGCAAACCTTATTGCACCAAGTTAACCCAGAATGCACTATTTCATAAAAGCATTTTATGGTAAATTAAACTTAATACCACACCTAATTATAACAAACTTTCTTGGATTCTGCACTGTTTGCCTTGTGCGAGCTCCGAAGCTGCGCGAGGAGGAGAGGCCTTGGGCCAGCACGCCGGCCTCCCGTGGCTGAACAGCACTCTCTCGTGTTCCCGCAGGGAATGGGCTTCCTCGGCCGGGTTTATTTTGTCTGCTTGCTCTTAGCAATGACACGAAAGTTAGAATTCCTATTCTACTGTAGCATTCAGGAATTAGGAAAATGCCTTTCCAAACAGATTTTTCCCTGCAACAGGGCTTCGTTTACTCAGATTATTTGAAAGGAAGACTTAGCTGCTGACATCAGCACAGCAGATATACCTCAGACACTACCTTTGGAAAAAATGTGTGCCTGAAATGCGATTGCCCCATCATCAAAAGTAAACCCCGTAACAGAATAGCAGCAGACACTGTCCACAGCAAATCCCCAGGCAGCGCACACAAAGTGAAGCCACACAACACCAACACAGAATGCCCTCCCTCCCTTAAAGCAGGGACAACCATTACCCGTGGCACGCAGACCGATGATTAAGGTTTCCTTCCATCACCCATCAAAATCCTATTGCAGTGACATGCCCTGGCAGCACGGTTATTAACGAGCTGCCACTTCCTTTGGAGTCACCTGATAAAGAGGTATCAAAACCACTCTTAAAAGGTAACAACGAAAATCTTGTCAAAACAAACTTTAGATCTTACTTCTTACTTAAATACCCCAATTTTCTTTTGATTTTGTAATTATTGTTTAATGACAGAATAAGAAGGTCTTTTTAAACCATCACAGTGCTGCAGGGTAATATTTTATTTAAAACATGCCATTTTCTTTTGAATGCTTTCAGGATGTAGCATTTGTTTGCTATTTGAACAAAGACAAGTGCCACACTGAGAAGAAACAACTCATCAAGAATGGTACCTAGCATGCTCAGGAGACTCACCACCATCACCCATACCAGAAGGCCAAAACTGAGCAATGAATCTGGAGTCCACTTTCATTTCAACTGTGTATCACAGTATTATGTATGTACAACACAGAGCTACAAGGTTTATGAGAGATTCTCTGCTCCTAATAGGACACTGGTCTCCCACAGGCTTTTCGGACCTTCATTTTGTTGAAGTGGAGCCAAGGCTACTCTTAGACCATACCTATAATATTTTAATGTTTTCAAGGCCTCTTCAGCCACTCGCCTGCCCCAGATTCCTGTCACACTCAGTTGAAACTAATGAAACTATCCATTTTATGAGGCATCAGGATTTATGCATCTATCACATGCACTGTGGGGGGATCCAGACCAGGCCAACATCTGGCTGTCAAGAGAAAGACCACATATTCACTAGAGATCACGGTGCGCTCTCATATAAGGGGGTGCACTGGTAGCTGCTCTCAGCTCTTCTAGCTGTCTTTTCTCATCTACTGACTTGGTCTTATCTGGATAGAACGGCAATCACATAGCTCTCCATCGATCCCCAAGATTTTGATCGTTAACTGTCTCCGATACCACAGCAGCACAGCTGCAGGCCCAGCCAGCACTCTGAGACAGGTCCCTCACCAACCATCAAACCAGCCAGGACCATTCTTGTCCTGGTTTCGGCTGGGACAGAGTTAACTTTCTTTTTAGTAGCTGGTACAGTGCTGTGTTTTGGATTTAGTGCGAGAATGATGTTGATAACACGCTGATGTTTTAGCTGTTGCTAAGTAGCGCTTATCTTAAGCCAAGGACTTTCCAGTTTCCCGTGCTCTGCCAGCAAGCAGGTGTGCAAGGAGCTGGGAGGGAGCATGGCCGGGGCAGCTGACCTGAACTAGCCAAAGGGGTATTCCATACCATGGAACGTCATGCCCAGTATATAAACAGGGGGGAGTTGGCCGGGAGGCGCGGATCGCAGCTCGGGAACTAACTGGGCATTGGTCAGCGGGTGGTGAGCAATTGCATCAGTGTGCATCACTGGTTTTTTTTTTTTTCTTCCCCCCCTTCCTTTTTTTGTTATATTCCTTTTCATTACTATTATTATTATATTTCATTATTACTATTGTTAGTATTATATTTTACTTTAGTTATTAAACTGTTCTTATCTCAACCCACAAGGTTTTTTTTTTTTTTTCTTTTTCTTTCCTTTCCTCCTCCTCACCCCACTGGGAGGGGGAAACGGCTGCGTGGTGCTGAGTTGCTGACTGGGATTAAACCACGACAATCCTGAAGGTGGCTCAGCAGAAGCGACCACCAAAGTCGCAGCTGGTTCCTGACCAAGGTACTAAAAATTGCACCTAGCATGGTTCACGTCCTGACACCAACCCTCTTCTGCCCGCGAGTACTGCAGCGCCTGTTCAAAATCAGCCAGGGCTCCGACTCTTTTCCTTCAGCACCTATTCTGGAACAGACCCAGAGCTTTCCTATCTCTCTTGCCAGCTCTGCCCCCACTGCAAGAAGTCTGGCCTCCGCTCACCGAGCTGGCTTATGTTACCTGGTCCTACCTGCGACACGGATCATTGTTTATCAGGGTGCTCCTACAGTAGCCTCAGATACATCAAAAAAGAGATTACATCATCAACATTGCAGCATCCCACAAAATGCCCTGGGGCAGAGCAACAATTGTTCACAACTTTGAGATGGCTAAGGACAGGAACAGAAGCAACTGAGAGCCCTCCACTAGTGGCTGCATCCACAAGCAAGCCAAAAAAGCTGGTTATTTGACTAAGGGCATTACAAAGGAACAGGAAAGCTCGTTACTGTGGCTGCATACCTGGCATGCTGACCAGCTCGACAGTGTGACTGATGCAAGCAGCTGGACAACAGACTATTGAGCTGCACTTAAAGGACTTCTTATGCAAGTCAGACCTAAAGATGTCTTCTATCAGCTGCAGCAAAACTCCTCACCAGCTGGAAAAGGGATGATGAATACTCCATGTACCCTAGGAAATACTCAAATATAATAAATATAGCACATGGTTGCTGAAAGACTGGCACTTGAATACATAATTATAATAATTAACCAACTAAAGATGATGAAAAGATCACAGCTAGGAGGAAGGTACATGGCAGAGCAGAGAAGGAAGTGATGACGTGGAATACAGCGAGCTATGATTCAGTCTCTGAATTTCAGCTGCTGATCCACAGACGACCACAACGCGTTTGGCGATTAGTGCGCAGTGCTCTGCTTTATGCTTAGCTGAGCGTTTGACTGAAGGGGTCCAAATAACAAATACAGTCTGTAACTGAAAATATGAGTGAAAGCAACTCAGTAAGTCTGGATTCCAGGTTGATGGAAAAGGCAGCAAGAGGAATCAGTGCTGACACCAGCTGGATGGTGAACAGCCAGGCCTGAAAACGCCAGGAAGACGACCACCACCAGCAGCCTACGGGAAAACACAGGCTAAGGCAGGACTAACCACAGGCAGTCCTAGCAAGGGCTGCAGACAGACCTAAGAGGCAGCCTGGACCCTTTTTCCCCTATCACCAGCAAAAGCTCAGTTGTATGCCATACAGGTTATATCTCACACCATCTATAATCTGAATGGTCAGAATCAAAGAAGGATCGATATATTGCTGGAGTCACAAAACCACAAGCTTTGAGAAATGTCTCCCAACAACAAGCACATTTATAGTATGAAGAGACAATTCACTGAGAGTGAACCAAACACAGAGTGGCATTTAAGAGTCCTGCTCTTCCCTCTCTCAAAGAAACACCAACTAATTTGACCAAAACCAGACTGTGTTATCACACCAGCCAGGAACTTCTGGATTCTTGAACAGCCATCCTAAAGACTCATAAAAGCCTTATGCAGCAATCTGCAAGGCTCCATCAGCACTCTTGGCTTTCCTCTTTTATTGGTTTTTTTTTTTTTGCTAGTTGGTACAGTTGCAGCAATAGTTCTCAGTAGCTCTCATTAGTCCATCTTCTGTCATCAAAAAGTCCAATGCTCAGTCTTCCCTAGGAACCTGCTGCTCAGTAATCCCTGTTTCAGTGTTATGCACCACACTAAAGCAAACACCAACCAAGAGTGAGCTGCAGTATTTCAGAGTCCTGCAGCATGCCTCATTAAGAGTGCAAATGATCCAGGTTTGATAAGCTTGCTCTTCTCATTGTTACAACTCAAGTTGAAAAGGGAGCTCAAGGTTGAATTACTGGACAGAACTCTGCATCCAATACAACCTACTGAACAAAACATTTTGCTGGACTCAAAGACTACTTTTCAGAAACTTAGAGCTGTTACTCAACACCCCTGACTACAGGACACAGACTTCTTGGTGGTCAGTCATCATTTCACACATACTCGGGCAGACCACAAACTATGCTGTGCTCAAAAAATACTATGAGGATTTCTTTTGCCAACTTTCTCACACATCACAATAATACAAGAAGAACAATCAGCAAGTAATTAGCAGATAGCTGGCACTGAGTGGGTCCACTGATGTCCAACAGGTCCACCACTGTGTAGGAGTAAAACAAATACACAGCAGAAGAGATGCAACCTATAACTCAATAGTAGCTTTAAAAATGGATTTTCATTATAGTATTTTTTAATTAAGAGTTACAGCTTCTTCAGGTATGTCTACCTAATGAATAAAGTATATTAGCTCCCCAAGATAGATTAAATAACCCAACACAAAGCTTGACAACTAACCTCGACATCTCTGGTTACTCCTGAATATAAATAGAGAGAACCGATAAATATCTCCTTAGTAGCCTTCAGCTGTAACATCAACACAGAAAGTGAAAAAAGGCACAGCTGTGCTTTTCCCTTAAAATTTCCTTTTTTATATGTATTTAAATATCATGACTATCACAATCATCCTTCCAATATTTTCTTGCAACATATCAGGAGAGTGCACACTAATGAAAATGCCTAAGAAATATACTTCAAGGCCTCTAAAGGAGCATATACACACAGAAAATATAACATACCAGTTCTGTTACAGACTAAAACTGCACAATATTAGATATCATCCCAGTGATCTTCTGGACTGATCAAAAAGTTTGTTTTGGTTTGTTTGAGGTTTTTTTCCTGACCTTATGGAAAATCACCAGATATATGTGAAAGCAAAAGCATTCAGAGAGTTCTTTCAGACTTCTCACACTGGCAAACCATGAAGAACATCCCTGGCCTCATCATACTAAAGTCTGATATATCACACTAATTTTTTAATCTGCAATTTAAAGAAAGCTTGCCTCTTAAAAATCTAACTAATCAAATTAAAAAAAAAAAAAAAACAAAAAAACCAAACTTAAGAAATGTCCAGAGACTTCCATGTTTTACAATACTACAGCCTCCAACAGGAAAAGATTTTTAAGAAAATGCCCAGTTCTTCAAGTACTATTTTCTCTCCCAGCTGCAAAAAATTTACAATAGGCAATCTCATCTCACTACTGATGAAAGCACGTACAAGGCAAGGATTGTAAAATTAAACTCTAAATGAGGGAAGCCAACTCTTTGCTACAGTTTCAAAATGCGCTAGCAAACAGCTAACAGTAAAAGGTTTAACCAAGTGTCAGTGATGATTACATGCTGAATTTACAGCTGAAAAAATTGCTAGATTAATGCAGACAATACCACAAACAAATGAAAACTGATATTTGATTAGTACAGAAGACATTAAAACATTCAGTGATGAGGTTCAAAGTAATATAGGATCTATTCATAAAGGCTTTAAAAATCAAATTCATCTTTTATAAATGTGAAAATATCAGACAAATAACAATCATTGTGCAAAAGTAACCCTTCAAAGCTGGCAGACCAGCACAGCAAAAGCGGCCTGTTAAAAAGAGCTTTTCATTGAAGAGGGCCCTAAGGATTGTTTGAAGAGGAAGTGCTCACTGAGACAAGCAAAACCTATTAACGCAGTCAAATTAAAAGTAAGGAATTGTAAAAATACACACTTCTAAAGCCATTAGTACTGGCCATTTTACTTAAATAGCAGGCAGCAGCTCTAGCTAGCAGCAGGGGAAGGAGTGCTTCTGGAAGCAGCAGTCTCCAGAGTCCAGGGATAGCTTTTAAACAAATGGGGAAGAATATTTCTAACACACAGTATGCAAAACTACAACTCCTATGGTTAGACATAAACCAGGAAGTAATTCCAATTACTAGGAGGGTTTTCTGAGACACATTCAAGTAGTCTGCAGTCTCCTCATTTTAAGTGAGTATTAAAGATAAAATAGCCTCTCTCACCCAAAATAAACCCCAAGTTTAATGTTACTATTCAGAAAGATCAGAAAGAAACTGCAAAGTAAAGCCATCGCTACATATGAGCATTCTCAGGATTTCTGAAAACAATTCAAAACGTCCAACTTGGCAAGCACAACTACATTAAAGAGTACACTTACCCACAAATATTGCAGCAACTTTAGCAAACGTGGACAGTAATAATACTCCATCTTCCAAAGCACAAAGTTAACGCAAACCCATCTTCATTAGAGTCAGCCTCCCCACTCTTCCCCGCCTCCAGCAGAAGTTAAAAGCAGACCGGAGCAATTAAAAGCAACATGAATAATGTACAGTGTCTGTTTTTCCGGCCCCACGTCACCGTGCTGAGCTCTGTGCCTTTAACAGATGCTGTGGCTACTTATAAGCAGTAGCTGAGCTACCGGCACCATGTGACTTAACCACTTGTTATTTAGCATCGAACTGCTCAGACTTCTCCCATCTCGGTAATCCGTAATGCGTTAGTCTAGAATTAATAATAGTACTTTGGGTTTTGCACTAAAAAGCCCTTCATCTGGAAGGAAAGAGAAGCTTCTAAACCCACTCAGTTTTGCAGGCTGGGTTATGAAACGCTATTAATGCCACCGCAGTTGTCGGGGTTGCTAGCTGACCTTATTTTTCGGTAATGTACAAGAAAAAGAAAAAAAAACACACATGAAAGAAAAGTGCCTGCTTTTAATATAAAAATGTCTTTTGTGAACGAGAAGAAATAGACACAACAAAGTGTCTTTTTATATACCACTGGAACGTTCCCAGCAAAGAAATACTACCAAAAAAGGAAGAAAGTCTGGGCAAACCGAGTTGTTAACCACCACTGGGTCATCCTCCTCCGGGCTGTTTTTAGAAATAGGAAGCAGAGCTAAATGACCAAATGATGGCAGGTATTTTGTGAAGAGCAAAAATGGGAATTGTAACATTTCTATCTGTTCCTACTTTCTTGACCTATGTCCTTTTTTTGATGGGAAAAGGAAAGATAAGTGACAGGAGCCAGTCCAGGGAGGACCCCGACTGCCTTTCCCCCCAAACCAGCACTCCTCCAGCTCTCACCTTTCCCAGGGAGGGACAACGCAGAGGTGACACAAAACAGCTTCCAGGATGCCACAACCTCCTTTGCTTGCAATTTAGCTTCTGGATGTTTAAGAAAAGTACCTCCCACTTTTCTAACGGCCACCTATAAGATCTTGTACAGCTGACAAATTCTTTTGATTTTCTTCCAGGCTGATTCAGTTTTTAGGCTACCAGAACAATTCGCACGTGATGGTTTTTTTAGTGCATCTGTTTCCATCTGGGAAGGAGTGAAGCTGCAATGTTAGAGGCTTTATACAATCAGAAGATGAGAATGCTTGCTTTTCAATGGGCAGGAGAGAGACCTGTCATGGGCAGAACTGGAAACAACTGGTGAACTGTGACAAGCCAAACTATAAATTCATCTGCACATGTTTATAAAATATTTATCCTCTCTCCCTTGCAGTTAATTTCCAAAATATTTTTAGGAGTCAGCTCATGATTTTCTTAAACAAATCCTTCTCCACCCACACATCACAGTCTTAAATAACTGCATCTTTATATGGACACCATTACGGATACCAGATTTTCCTCACCAAATGACAAAAACCCCAAAGTTTAATATAAAATAAATAAATAAAATATATAACCAGAGGCTTCAAAATAATTCATGCCTACACCAGTTCTAGTACCAGAGTGCTCCGTTTTAACTACACAAAGCAGCAATTTTGGTTATAAACCATAGTTGCATTAAAGCTGCTCTGTTTCCAGATGAAGGCGCAATCCCTTCAGCCCGATAGAGCAAGCACAGCTACTTCTATTTGGGGGATGAGCTGTATCACACATTCCTCAGTTTTTAATTCCTAAGACTCCTATCAGTCTTGATGACTTAATCAGGAATTGAGGTTTGTGACCGAACGTCAGAGAATTAAAGACTTGTGTCAGCTGTGAGGGAATCATTACAATTTATGAAAGACAATACTTGAAAACATCTTCTGAAATTCAAGTGGTTTACCATAGCACGTTGCAGTCACAGTGCCTTCTAAGGGAGCACAGAATGCATAATAACCCCAAGTCTTACAACAGGCTACAAAAACAGAGAGCATTTTTATTTTACAGGTAGTCACACCAGAGGTTTTCAGTCCCTCAAATTGCATTCAAGGTTTAAAAGAAAAGACCCCTACAACAGTCTAAGGCACTAAGCCATGCAGATCAGCTCTCTGCCTGCTAGGGAGTCTGAGAGATTTGCAGCTAATTCTGTGAGCTAAAACCCCAGTTGTCCAGAGCAAACATAAGAACAACTTTATTTTTATACTGTGATGCAGGCAAGGCTAAAGCACAACATACAGGGTATCTGACTTCATGAAGGACTAAATATTTTTAAATGGGCAGGGAAACGTTTTGTCTTCTCGATACTGTTAGCTCTAGCGAAGCAAATAGGAAATTATTTGTTCACATAAATTCTATTCTTTTCCTTAATTCTCCATTAGTTGAATGCCTTTAAATCTGAAACTATTTCCTTCTTTACTAGGATCACGCTATATCAAAGAGTGAAAAGGGGAAGGAAAAAATCTTATGCTGGAATAGCACGTTCAAGCACTAAGCTACAATTAGCAGTAATATTTATAACACAGTCAGTCACTTGTTAAAAAAATACAACAAAGCTTACAATCATAAACTTATTCTAACCTCCAAGAAACAGAAAGGCCAAAATATTCACACAGAAATCATAAATTAGAAGAATTTGCCTTGCTGTTCACCTGTATCTTTGTCACTCACGCACCCCAGAAAGCAGAAGTCCATCTCTGGTCCTAACCCCAAGGACACGGCTATCCGGCTGGCTCCCGCTGCACAAGTCACTTTCTGAACATCTCAACGAAAGGCAGCCAAGAGAACACGAAAACATCCAACTACACAGTAGCAGGAATAGTTTCGCAGATCATAACATGTTCCCCAGTACATGAGATGTATAATGCTACTGACCTCAGAGAAAAATATACTCTAAGAAATCTGTCAGTCTTCAAAGATCTTCTCAGTTTGAAGGTTTTAAACCACGACACCTCCACGGCCTCCAAGACCATCACATGAAAACGCAGACTTTGTTATCCTCTATTCTGGAACAGCCCAAATAAATAAGGGGGCAGTTCCAAACTGTGATATTTCTATTATTCACAGGGAGAGAAACCATCTTTTCAGGTTGTAGAACACGTGATTTATTTTTTTTTAAAGTACATAGAGATGCTGTAGCCCAATTCTTCCTCAAACTCCAGCATATAAACCAGTGGTAGTATGATACATTCACAGTCATTAATTCACTACAGTCCAATAAATTCACGGTCATTAATTCACCACAATCTTCGAAGGTGGTGAAGTCTCGAAGCTACTGCTGTAAGTACAGAACACCCTTCCTTTCCCCCAGGAACATCACCTCTTTGAATACTGTGATGCTTTACCAGCCTTGTAATACTTACGGCACTGAAGATTTTCTTTGTAAAAGACATACAGAGAAAAGTACCACCCATAGTAAAAACACAGACGATGATAGTCTAGCAACGACGCTGGAATCTTTATAAAAGCCTTACTCTGTTTTTAAGCAATACAAACTCAAAATAGCTAAAAAATGCAATCTAGATGAGTGTTAAATCTCAAGAGTATCATCCTTCGCAATTTCAACCACCAATCCCATATTGTCAATTGTATATTGTAACGGTTTGATTTCAAAGAAGTCCCACATAACGTTTCAAAAAATAACCTCATTGGAAGTAGATTCCCTAGAATATAATCACAAAGAAATGACTTCTCCAGAAGTAAAATTATACTATTGCACCTTGCTTCCATTTAGAATTGTGTTCATCCACAAAAATCTAGTTCATTAGGTGTCCTGGAAAATTTCATTCAAGTAGTAGTTTATTATCATAGGCAGATGGGAAATAATGCAACAAATGCATATTAATTTAAGTTGGTTTGTCAAATATCAAAGAATACGGGACAGTTCATTACACTACTTTAGTAGTGAATGTGAATGAAAGTGAATCTTTTACCCTACAATCAAGGTAGCAAGTTGTCCCTTTGAGCACTACAGTCTCATTAGAAAGGTAACGGTATCTTGAGCACTGGTCTCACTAGAAAGATAATGATATCTTGAGTGACCAGTGATATGTACCGTAGCATATTTTTTTGTCACTATGCCACAAGAAAAAGCAAGTAACTTCACAACTAAACAGATAGACTAGAAACTGTTCGAACAAAACAGTGGCAGTTTTGTTTCTTTCTAATCCTCTTTTAAAGGTGTACCAAGTGAAACACAGATTGCATTCAAATTGACAGGAAATATGTCACTTAACTGTGATTCTCCTGCAGATCTCTCTTGACCTCTCACATCCCTCGAACTCAAACACAACTACAATGCGTCTCTCCACCAGAGGGAAGTATTGAAACGTACTGATGAGAACAGTGACCGCACAGCAAAAGTCTTTGTATTTTCTCCAAATGAAAACAAAGGTATTAACCTTGGTGCCAGAAGAAAGAGTTCAGTTTTACATAATCTTCTGCGATATCTATGTGGAGCTTTGGAAAACATGAGAGTATGGCGAGTTTTCCACCTCCTGAATGCATGTAAAAATTGTTTCTCTGCCTGCTCACTCACAATTTACATGCACGAAGGCCAGACTGCCCTTTTTGCTACCATGGCACTGCAGAACAACAAATACACCACGATTAGGCTTTTCAAAGCAACACAAAGGAGTAAAGCACTCGGATCGTACTGAATTCCAGTGGATGCTGGACACGTGAGTTTTCTCTTATAGAGGGGCTGACAGCCTTCCTTTCCTGTCTCAGGCCACACTTGATGAAGTCAAAGGTTTATTCTGAGTAACCTCACACTTAACGACCAAGTTGGAGAATAACAGTCATATTTATCTGAGTACACTGCCTGAATAGTTCAATTATCCCAGCACTCTTTCTGACAGCACTTTTCTCTCACATATTCTACCTTGTCAACGACATCTTTACGTATTTGCACTGTAAGCTGATGGCATATAACAACTCTCAGGGATTGAATGATAATTGCCAATTCTGTAAATAACCCAAAGTCCCCCTAAGACGAACATTCAACTTGAAGTCTGTGCTAAGAATGGGAAAGACAAGCGGATATCAGCCCTTGGATACCTTCCATGAAGTTTTAAGACTACAACAGGAACAATATGAGCCTGTTTCCAAAACTCCTATTAGGAAACTTGTTTACGAAATCCTTATAGGTTTGGGTGTTTTCTTTTTCTTCACTAGAAGAGAAAAAAGAACTCGCTCAGTTCCTTTCCTTTTTTATCTTTTTGTCTATTCTCTATTAAAGGGCTGTAAATAGCAGTATGAGTAATTACAAAAACAGGATCTCTGCAGAGGGCAGTACAGTCAGTCACCACACGAGTGTGCTAGCAGACCAAGAGGACAGATGAGATTTGGCCTTGGGACAGTTAGGATGGTAACTTCTTTCAGTCGCCCCTTTTCCATACAAGTGGAAAAGTTTTGAAAAGATGTGGGACATCCACATTTTCAAAAATTGCAAATATGTATGTGTAGGGTTATAAAAGAGTGCATTCTGAAGTGACTACAGTATTATTCCAGTGTATCAAATCTGTTTCCATGCACAAGGTTAAAAAAAAAAAAAAAAACCAAAAAACCTCCCCCCAAAAAAACACAAAACAACACAAACCACAGCACTTGCAGTGGTTCAAAACAAGTTCTTCCAGTAAGGAAGGATTTCAGTGGCAGCAGCAACGTCTCTCAAAATTGTAGAGCTCTGTGCTGTTGGTGTGGTTTTAAAATCCTTTATTTTTCCACAGAAAGTTTTGATATTTCATTTATTATATAACTTTTGGAAGATCCAGATCTTTGCTTTGTATTTCAGAACAACATCTGGACATAGGATGCTATTTCCCAACATAAAATTCATCTGGGGGCTAAAGTCAGGACATCCTTCTGCAACTTAAGAGAATATCACCCAACAACTTTAAGTGGGAATTTACCCCCAAAGTATGCATATTAGAGACAAATCAGACTACCAAAAATGTCAGCTGTGATTCTTCACATAAATAGTTCTCTGTGTGTTGCCCACAGAAAGAAAATTAAACCCATCATTTTTCAGGCTATGACATGGTTCTATTTGTCTGTACAATTTTCCAGAAAAGATTTTCTGGAATCTAACCGATTTTCATTATCTAAGCTGGGAAACAAACAAAAAGCATAATGATGTAGACCCATCTTAAGAGTTCAGGATGAAAAGTCTTCGCTTAGAAAGAAAAATGAACAAGCTGCACGGTTAACGCTTTGTGTTTGAAGATCTGGCATAGACCAGTGTGGTGGACTCCCAGGCAGAAGCGTTCTCTGCCAGTTAAACTCCACAGAAAGTGCATGTGCTGCTTCTGCTAGGAAGACACATACTTCCTTTCACAGCTATTTGCAAAAAGGAAAACAGTGCTGAATGGAGGAAGCCAGGCTGCATCTCCCTTACCCCTCCCCTAGCTCCTGCCCAAGAACCTTCTCCAAAATACATACCGTCCCGTTATCCGCCCATCGGTCCTTATAAAAACTGTGGCGGCTTCTCTGAGTAGAAACCAATGACAAGTCTGTTCCGTCTGTTTTGTCCGAACTCTGCTTGGTCCACTCTTTTCTAGAAGCCTGTTAAAATAAAATTATGTATGTTGTTACATATGTATGTGTATGCATGTATATGTATATAAAATGCCCTTTTGAAAAAAAAAAAAACCAAACAGAGGAAGTTCAAAGCTGAAAATGCAAAATGGAAAAAATTATAGCCATCAACATTCAACTGGCTATGCGTTAATGCATTAACGTGTCACTGGGTTAAGGGAATCACTTGCATTTCACCGACGTCAGTATCAGCAGTGAAGTTTCACATACAAATGAGGGCCATTCACCCAGTGAAAAAAAAATAATAATAAATTGCTTCCTTCAGGAAAAAAACAAAAACAAAACCCCAAAAAGAACTCCAAAAAGATCACTATTGACAATTTATAAAATCAACCCAAACTACTTCTTTTCAAATAATTATAAAATTGCAGAGTTAACAATTTAACATCCTAGGTTCATAGCATTAATAAAATAATATGCACAGGTTTTAAAGCTTTTTCAAGCTCTCCATGGAAACATCACTAAATATTTATACACTTGAAACAAAAATCTAGTCATCTAGTACAATACAAATTCCTCAAGAAAATACAACTCAGAAGGAAATGAACTCTATTGAAAAGTATGTATCTGCTCACTTGCTGCAAAGTCACAGCTAACGCTGAAAAGCGGTATAGAGACATAATAAAAGCTTCTCCTCACTTTCAATTTTAGTTACAGGAAACACTTACATATCATTTGGTAATACCTTTTTATCCTCATGGAAGAATGATTCTGACTGACATGACACCTTGTGTTTCCACCCATTATCCGCACTTTCCAACGGGAAGCTTTGCCTGGATCGGTACAGATCCTTTCTTCCCCTTACTTCTTGCATAAGTGGTAGATTGTCTTTTCCTTGGCGGCTCTTTTCCGAATAGGATCGTCTTAAATCTGAGGGTGCACTTCCTAGACCAGATGTATAGTTCTTCCAATCACTTTTACTTTTCACATTGGAAGAGTCGTTCTCACACATCATCTTATTTGCATTGTCTTTGTTCCTCGTTATAGAGCTCCTTGCTACATTTTTGCTCCAATCACCTTCTGGAGACACCTCCACGAACTGTTCTTTTGTGACTAACTTCTTCTGTAAGAGGCCATCATCTGCCTTTATGGACAACTTGGAAGCAAAATTAACTTCCAACCTTTGGTCTGTACCAACTGCATTTATAGGCTGTACCTTATCAATTACAAATTTTGAACTTTGATTCCTGGAAGTTAAGTTCACTTCGTCATCCTCATCAACGATGAAGGTTTTCTTCCTAGTGAACTCCACAGGGGAATTTACAAACTTGTCTGAAAAAAAGCTGCTGGGATTTCCCCAGTAAGGAGGACTGAACTTCCTGTCTTTGGACTTTTGTTTATCAAATTCAGGGCTACATGATTCCAGTTTCTCTTTGCTCTTTTCATTTAGAATTAATTTCTCTGGCCTGTGGTACTCTTCTGCACAGTCACCTTGTTTGTTATTAACAGAATAGTGATCTGAGCCCTTCCACTCTTTCCAGCTATAGGAAGAAGTCATCCTATCTGACACATTTCTTTTGTTCTTTGATTTCTCCCTACTAAATGAACTGTGATCTTCAGAGAGCCTGTCTTGAACATTATTGGCCTTCACTGATTCTTCTTTATATTCTGCCATAAGCGCATCAATATCAAGAATTTGGGATCTGTAACCATCCTCAGCCTTCCTTCCAGATAAATCATAATTATTTTCACTCCTTTTCTGGGGGACTAGTTCACTGTCTTTATGTAACTGTGCAAAACGCAGGGGGGATCTGGGTTCATGGTAAGAGGAGACTTTTCTTCTGCTACTTTTGAGATCAGTTTGAGCTGTATTTTCCAGATCCTGTTTTAACAGGAAAGCATCAACATCTATAATTTTCTCTTTAGAATGATCCAGATCTCTTTCATGATACTGTTGGTTATCTTTCCTAGATACATGAAAATTACCAAACGCAATGTTTTTGGAAAAAATATCATCTTTGTCTTCGTCTTTGACCCAATCCTTGTTAATATGCACTTCCCATGAGTCTTCTCTACAATTCGTACTCGTCAAATTTTTATTTGGTTGCTGCAATAAAGGTTTGGACCTTCCAGGAAAAACAGGGTCCACATTAATTGTTGCTCCCTCACTTGAGCTAGAAATTGTATTAGTTTCACTTGCACTAGGAGTACCAACAAAGCTTTTCTCTTTTTTGTTACCAGGAATCTGATAAGTCACTGCAAAATAAGTTGCCTTTGGCTCAAAGGCAGAAGTCTGATTTTTCAAGTAATCATCAGGACTGCCAAGAACAGTTTGGTTTGCCTCATTCCCTTCCACCCCTTCTTTGCTTTTTTTGCTTCTCTTTTTAACTGAACCTTCATCCAATTGCAATGAATCTGTCCGACTCAGCCTTTTGATATTTTCAGGAGTCAGCCAGACGACTTCTTCTGTCTTGACAGAATCCTGAGGCAAGGTCCTCCTCCTCCACCTTTCAGAAATCTTCAAGTCAGAAACGCTACTTCTGGTTCTTCTGACTTTTTCTTCTGGATCTGCTACTCTGATTTTTTCGCTGTTTTCATGAGCTGTACTATCTAAGCTAAAGTCTTGTTCTTTGCAACTTAAGTCTAGACTTTTCCTTAAACCAAAGGCCCTAGATTCCTCTTTATTAATGGTTAGTACTTTTGTATCAGGATGGTGGCTACTGGAAAATTTGCAAAATTGTCCACTTGAAAGCACTGAAGAAGACTGAGCCCCGTGTTTATTTACACTTGTTGAAATAACTTCACGATCAAAGTTGCTTCTGAATTCATAGCTGTCCATCCCACCTGGTCTAAAACTCCTTTTCTCAGAAGAGCATTTCATCATATTAGACCTCTCTGTTTTATCCATGGAAGAGACTTCACTCTTATCATTTTTAATTTCAGAATGTAGTTTGTTTACTTTTTCATTCATTCCCAAACATTTACTTTCGTTTGCAGAATAAGGTGTTTTCTCAGCTGCTAATATCGGATCAGTTTCAGCTTTTTCAGAGTCTTTTTTCTGTTCAGGTAAAGTGCATTCACTGGAGAAAAAATCGTTAGGTTCTCTCAACGCAGACTTGCTTATAAAAACTTTTGTGTCTCTAGCTTCTGAAATAATATTATCTTCTTTCAAGTAGAGAGTTTTACTATTTGTCCTAGCTGACTGACCAGTGTGTAAAACATCCTCATCGTTCTTACTCTCTTTCACAGATGGTTTTCTAGTTCTGAGTGTCATGGCTTTTTTTTCAGGAGCCATTGTAATGGCTTCACTGAGAGCTCTTTCACCACATGTCTGAAAGATTTCGTATCTCGGCTCTATTCTTTGGTAAATTAGAGAGTCTTCTGCATTTTTAGGAGTGGGTTTTTCAATTTTCTCAACCAAAGATTTTTCTGAGAGAATTCCCGGAGTAATTTTCTTGTCTTCACTTGAACAAGCTGGTTTTCCACTTTTTTCTACATCTGCTATAAGTTTTGATGAATCAGATTGCTTGTGATACTCCTTCTTTATACTAGTGGTTTCCTCCCCTTCTCCCATCCATGATCGTCTGTTGTGCCCCGAAGTCACCACATCATGCTTTGCCTCAAGCTCATTATTCATTTTCAGTGCAGACTCAGTTCCAGGATGATCAGCAGCAACACTATGCCTCTGAACATTATGGTCAAACATGGTGGCTCGGACAGTTTTAATGTAGGTCTTTTCCATAAGTGTGGTTGGTTTTAATTTTTTTTCCAAGTTGCTTGTGAATGAGACAGAATTTTCACTTTGCTGAGAAAAATGCTGACCATGTCCAAGGAAGCTTCCTTTCCTCTCTATCTGATCAGGTTTATTTGTTATTTTTAAAATCTGCCGGGGTTTCCAAGGGTTCCCAGTAGCATGTGCTTCAGTGAAATCTGTGCCATGTGCAAGCTTGATCTCCTTACTCTGGAACAAGAAAATCCAACAGTTAAGACAGTTTATTTAAAAGATGTGTAATGAAGTTTATTTTAAAACTTACTTGCACCTACTCTGTGCAACATAGCCTGCACAAGTTAAACACATCCATGTTCTCTGAACACAAAATCCACCGAGACCAAGGTAATCTAAGCTAATGTGTAGCTCCAGCTCCTGAATCTTGATTATAACAGAATTATCTCATAGCTTGATTTTTACTTTTAATACAAAAAAGGAAAAATGTATGAAGTGTTGATACATGAGATATGCATGACTGTGAGCTCCTGAGCTCAGATTTCACAAGACATTTTAATCTGCAGTGAATTTATACCCACATCGTACTCCAGAGAAGGCAGCACATGCAAAAATAGTACAAAATTTTAGCAGGTTCATAACCCCAGCTACCACCGAAACACTTACGAACATTCATGCTGCAAGCCCTACAAAGATTGAAGTTCAAAAGCAAAGCACAGAACAGCACCACGGGGATGTAGGCACCTTCAGAGGAAGTCTAAATTCCTGGGAGACATCAAATATAATGTATTTTTGTCAAAGCTGTCCTTTCAAATACAGCTGTTCACTAACTAAGTAGTTACATGGTCAGTAACTGCAAGGAACATGAAGATCTGAGTAAATATCACAGCTGGAGCTGCTCAGCTAAGAAGAACGTTAAGGCTGAGCTGAAGTAAAAAGAGAAAGCAGGAATTAATATTTATTGCCAATTCTTTACTATTATCTACTTGCAGGAAATGCAACTAGCATCCTGAAAGCTGTTATTTTAATAACACTTGTTGAAAAAGCACAGCATACAAATAATAAACAGAATCAAAGAATACTCCCCAGTCCTACAAGAGTTCAATCTTTTTTTCGTTTTAAAATTTAAAACTTGGAATTGACTTAAGATTCTCTTTAAAAAAAAGCTGAAGAATGTCAGAAAATTAACACTAAAGACATTTATAAATAAAGACTTTTTAAATCTGATCTATATTCTTCTAGGAATTCAAAGGAATTTTTTAATCCTACTTTATTGTCAGATTCTGAAAACAGCACTTCCATTAATGAAAGATTTTCTTTTTAAAACAAAGTGATCTTCTTTAAAATTATATTAAACTACAGAAGTTTTGTATCTAGCTGCTAGTTTCCTTACCATATATTCCTATCTTAAAACTACACAGGAAAAAAGCACAGCCATAAGAACTCACAAGAAAAACCCTTAAAACTACATTAAATCTCCAATACTAAGAACCGTCAGCAGAGAAGTTATGTTTTGCAACACCAAAGTGTTGCTTAGAAACAAAGACAGCCTAACAGCTTTTACAGCAAATCAGAACTTTCTGTATAATACTTTGTTGTCAAAACTTCTAAGTTAGGTGTTATTCAGGAGATTGACATGACACATACAGCATGTATTTAAGGAGTTGTGACTTAGATGTAGAAATGCACTACACTAATGCTATGCTTAGAGAAAACAAACGATAATCACTGCACAAAACCACAACAGCCATAGTCGATTCACTATGGGTTTTCATGCATTAGAAGTCCCTTTAAAATAGTATATAAAATCCTTTCCACTCTATACCACCGCATGCATTTAACAGCATGCATATTTAAATTTTAAAAACTCAACAGACATGACACTCCCATACTTTATCAGCGTGTCCTAAAGATAGACTTACACAAGTAAACCTATTAGGATTATGTCATTCTTTATACTCTCAATACCCATTTTAAAGTCATTGATTGATAAAGACACACGGGACACAGGACAGTGCTCTCTGCCTTCTAAATGCAAACCTAGCTGGAGACCACACCAGCTGATGTCATTTTCTTACTTTTTGATTTTCTTGCATTTCATCGACAGAGTCGTTTCTAGTTTCAGCAGGTTTCTCAGGCTTTGCTTCACTGCTTGATGTCAGACTCGAAAACCTAAGACAAAAGACTTCTGTTACTTCTTTTAGTCCAGTTAGTTAGTTAGCAGGTACACTTCCTACCAAAGCAGACTGGTAGAAATTATACAATACATTATATTTCTTAAAGGAGAAACATCACTATTTCATAGTAAGTAACTGTATTTGGTGGTTTAATTGTATCTAGACCAAGGGATTGCTGTTTCCTGAAAAATGGTTATGCAGCTCATTATATAGTATAAGATTTACAGACACATAATGAGGCATAGTGAAAGAGATACTAATACTCTCATGCCTCAGTTAAATTTCTTTCCTTTATTTTGATCACAATGTTAAAAGATCAAGGTTTGCTGAAAAATTCTACGGTTCCACTGTTCATAAAGCAGGTCCTGTTAGCCAAACATCTGCTGCATTTATTATGCAAAGCACACCTCCTTTACACTACCAAAAAACATTATCCTTCTTTCCTTATCCCTTTGTCACCACATACAGAACATGAACTATCCGGACTAGTACCAGGCCCTGCAGCATGGCCTCAGATAGTATCGCAAAGTGCACAAAGCGCTCTCTCATTCCTCTCACAAACAAATTTTTATGATTTTGCATCATCAATTACCCAACTTTGTACTGACAGAACACATTTTATCTTGGACTAAATCTCTTTTTACTGGACAAGATTTTTGTTTGTTTGTTTTGGTATGTAAAAATTAGCAGATCTCGTATTACTCTAACGCTCATTGCCACAGCTTAGGCAGAACAGACATCATAGATCTTTAGGCTTTAATATGACAGCGAAATAAGATTCCTGTCTGGCTGAAAACCTGATACTCTATGCCGCTGCCAAAGACATGGTAACCATTCTTTTGTTTTCTCACAAATATATAAACTTGCAGTCTACAATGCTCACCTCAAGATTTCAAAATGCATGAAATTTTAATAATAGATATGCAGTTACAGTAACATGCAAAGGCCACAACATTGACAGCTTTTTTTTTTTTTTGCAGCTGTTGTCAAGGTATATGTCATTAAATTTTCTTTTTTTTGGGTAGGAAAAGGTGGGAAAGAGGCTCAAGAATAATAGCATAAAGAATAATTACATTTAGCAGAACCAAAATGATCAGTTATTTTACTGTACTGAGAGACCAAATTTTACTGAATGAGATGAAGTTAAGAGGATTAAATAGAATTTCTCTGCAACCTACATCTTTGTTAAGTCCGCAGAAAGTGGCCGTGATTGAAGTGACCTACGTAGATTTCCTGGCTTAACATCAGTATTTTCTGTTGTCAGTTCTTTGATTCTCTGTTGGATGTTCACACATCTGTTTTCCTTCTCAGCACTTGATGGGAGAAGCTCTGTATCCATTGAGGTACTTGGATTTTCTGAAGTAAACAAACTAATGTGTTTTTTAACACTACCTCTTACGATATTATTCTCTGTTTCTGAGGAAGCTGGAGGGCTTTCACAGCCTAGAAACATATAAGTTTCCTTTTGATCCGGTCTTTTCCCCTCCTTATTAGTTCTGCTTTCACTTGTGGTTTCATGGCTTCTTTCAGAACCATGCAAGTTAGTTATTTCTGGTTTTGTCTCAATTTGTTCACTTTTAGATTTAAGCTTCATTTCCCATACATATTTTCCATTATTTAGGATGCCAATGTCCTGACTACTGCACTTCAAATTTGTTTTAGAAGAACTGCCTTTATTAAATTCAGTTTCTTCAGTTTTTGGCCCAATTTCAGACTGATCGTGACAGCCCACGTCAGTAAAAGAAATTATCGATACATTCTCCTTGCTTTCGTGAGATGAACAAGTCTTCTTGCAAGAAGGATCTTTATGTTCAAACTTAGCTGTCAGGTCCATGGACAAAGGCCTTGGTTTTCTAACCCAGGATTTCTCTGTAGGAGATTTTTCCTCAGAAGCTTCCACAGTGCGATGCTTTTGATCTCGTAATGATTCCAGAAAAATAGCGGATACTGGTCTATGTTTTGGCCGTTGCTGCACATCAACAGAGAAATCAACTTTACTGTTGATATTATTTGCATCGTCATTGTTTTTCTCCCCTGTATGAACTTCATAAGCATCTTTTTTTTCACCAGTTTTGAGGGAGTTCCAAGAGACTGGTCTAAGACTGGAGGAAAGCGATATCTGCCTATGAAGAGACCCTTCAGGATTCCTGGATGTCTCAGATGGCTGAGATGGTTTCTCCAGCTTCGCACTGCATTGAAGCTCTTTTGTTTGCATAGTACTAAGTACTCCGTGGTCGTCGGCAGCCCTTTTTTCTTGGGCCAGGCTTACCTTTGATTGCTCTGTGCCCGCTGTCTCAAAAAGAATGACAGTATTCGCACTGGGACCAGTGTAGAAAGTCATGTTTGTGACTACTTCACTGCCAGCCTTATTTTCATTTTCAATTACTTTCTGATCTACTAACGGAGGAACGTTTCCACTTAATACCTTAACAGATGATGGTTCTTCAGTGGCCTTTCTAATAAGACTACTTGATCTGAAAGCCGGAATAGGTGGTTTTACATTTGCAAAAGTATCTGAAGTTTTCTCTTTAGAAAAAGGTTTTGGGAAAAGTCTTGGCCTTGATCCCAGTGACGGCATTGTTGCAGATCTCAAAGTACTCCCAAACTTATTCTTCTCTTCAAGAGTTAGCGATGCTGAAGCCTCCTTTGTCTTGTTACTTGCATCTGAAAGCACACTTACGTACACACGCTGTGATTTATCCTCATTTCTGATTTCATTTAGGTCAGGTACTGTCGTCAAAGACGCCAAAGTAGAATTTATTTCTACTCTTGTTGCCATAGTTGTAATTACACTTTCAACAGAATTGAAAAAATCCAACAAGGAAAAAGAATCTGCAAAAAAAGAAAGAAAATGCAAGTATTGATGTAGAGTCAGCATGAACATCAAATAACATCATCCTAATTTAAATTCATAAGGTAGCTAAACTCAGATTAAGGTGCCTTTCAGATATGCTGTTTACAGAATATATCACATAATGAGACACATACTGTTGTTCCTCCTCTAAAAAACCAGCAAGAAACACCATTATTCATTGATTAGGCCTAACAACCAAAGAATACATCACAAAACCTACAGGAGCATCTGCACAGCACTGAGTTCCCATTAGCTGAGTAAGTTTCAAGGGTTGAGATACTTAAAAATAAAGAAATTAATTTCTTTTTTGAAGCAGACATCGCAACGTTGACATACAAACATCAATTCCGTTTTACAATGTAAATAGCTGGCCAGATGCATTGAGTATGTACTTTCAAACTAACAAATATATCAAGATTGGTGTGACTGAAAGTGTTATTTGTTATCTATTAGCTAAGGCCTACAATTAAACAATGGAAATAAACACATATTCTACAAATCTCCAAATGCTTTCCTACCACTTACCATAATTTGTATTTTCTGCTGCAACCAATCCATACAACCTGATTCACTTCTCATAGTGAAAACAAGATCTCGGTCACCAAGATCACATTAAGAACAGGGGAGTGCGATTACTTCAGCAACACTGATCAGTCTTCTCCTGCAAATAAACAAAGAGCGTTCAGATTCAAGTATGGCGCATAGCCAGATCTACACAGGTGATACCACGTGAGACAAAAATCCTGAGCATTTTAAGGAAAAAAAGCTGGCTCCCACTCTGAAGTATAAAGCCACCTGATTTAACTGTATAAAGCAAAAGAATGTTTATTTTTCAGACAGTTATTAAAGAATCAACAAGAAATTATCACCTAAAGTCTGAAAGGTGAAGGGTAAATAACTTGGTCTGCACAACAGACAGACCACATTTGAACATAGTTAAAACCACATTTCAATGAGTACTGTTTGCAAATTCAAGTGTTGTCAATCACTGGTTAAACACAGAGCTCTGGATCACTGTAATCTCAATTACTGTAATTTACTTTCTATTGTAAATCTCCTTTCTGTGACAACAGTACGTGAAGTGCGACCTGAAAAGCTGACCTTCAAACGGCTGAATTTCAATCAAAATATGACTTTTACCATGACAAAGCAGTTTTTCCAGTATCTTGCCAACAAAGGCAAGAGATTAGCTTTGGCTTTAATTATATTCTTACTGCAGAGATGAAGGAAAACCAGCAGTAATTAGAATTTCAGCAAGAAGTAGTAACCTGACTTTTTCCTAATAAAAAGTGTATTTAAACTTTGTAGCATATGCAGGTAGCTATGTAAGGTTAGATGCATTTTTTTTTTCCTTTAAAAGCTGTCATACTCTTAATTTTTAGGAAATTCATACTGTATTTCATAGTCTTTCACTCGGGGGCTCAGTTTTGTGTTGCCACCCTCTTGTCCACTTTTCGGCAGCCTCTGCAGGGGCAGTCTTTGGACTCCTCTTGCCTGATGTATTTTGGTGTATATTTACCCTACAAATATGCCTATTTGTAGATTCTGTGGAATATGGAGCCCCCTGCATGTGAATATTAAAAAAAAAAAACCACAACAGAATATTGCCTTCCTGAGTCTGTAGTCTGGAAGCTTCCCTTGAATACACTAACACCACACTGGCACCATAAATTGCAGAGATTTACTTTTGTCCCTTGCGTTTATGCCTTCCTCTCTCAGGCAGGCTAATGAACTCCGTTCACCTTGCCCGTTCCCTTTCATCTTTCAATCCACTTGAAATTCTGTCTCAACTACTTCCACGCTATGCTAGTCCCCTTCGAGTCCATGACCTCTCCTTTCCAAAATAGTCACTAACCCAATCAGCTTATCAGAATCAATCTGTCCCTTCCACAATCTCACAGATCTTAATGAAATCTTCCACCCTCTCCCACCCCTTATTCTAAGAAACACCACCAAAGTCCGATTAAAATGCTTTCACATTCCAAGGATGCAGAGGTTTTGTGAAGAGCAGTTCTGCTCTAAAAGTAAAATAGTAACACTTGCCGAAATAAGGGCAATACTAACGGGAAATACCGCAAAGCAAAAAATTAAGCTGTAAAAACAGCATCTGTCTTGCAGTATTTGAGAATATGTTTGCTCCTATCATTCTGTAGCTCTTTGTCTTTGGAAAAGAAGAAGGGTGCACAGAGCTTCTTAAATGGAATAAAACTTGATCCTCAATGGAACGCAAGGCAGTGAGTATACAATGTGGGACATAATCCTTGCTAACAGCGTACAACTCATTTCTCCAGCCAACATTCCTAAACCACAATTTACCCATTCTGATGATATTTGTTCCTTAGTATTATTACACTACACTTCAGCTTTACAGGATCCCATTTTCTTCTACATGATCTAGCGAAGTCAGTTTTCAGGTTTTAAATTCTTACTGTGCAGATACCCTACAACAGATATGTGGCCCAAAACAGACAAGTATTCAAAAAAGGAGAACAAAATATTAGGGGGGAAAAAAAAAAAATCACCCGATTTTGAAAATTATAAAGCTTCTGGAACTTCAAAAAGTTGTACATTTGATAAAGAGGAATCATGTTATCAATGCCACATATAACATATATAGACATTGTGTCTCAGTTTTGAAATACACACCTTGGTTTAAATAAACGTGCTTCTCTAATAAATATTATCTCGTCAAGTTGGCAATGTACAAAATGTTGGGCAATTAAAAAAAATCAACTGTAAACTAAGTTGCATGAGAATTTTAGATGCTATTTAGTATTACTACTGTAATTGTACTATTACAACTGTAAATCCCTCGTCGTCAGCTACAATATGGTATTCCCTTCCCTGACCTGCCTCTGCTCAGGGACAGTCGGCCAAGTTGCACGTGCTGCGGTGGCCGCCACGCTGCCACTCCGTCCTCTGCGTGTCCCCACGCCGTGCAGCAAAGCGCCCAAGCCACGTTGTCACCCTTCCTGGGCACTATTTTTCTTCGTGCTCCCTAAGCTTCGGTCACGCTCCCCTTGGTTGTTCTGGGGTGCATTCTGTGTGCACAAATGAAATTATAAATGGCATTGAAATATCTTTCAAAATTCTTCCTGCTTTTAATGAAAAGAATGGCACGTGAAGGCCTGGCTCTGCCCCTGCTGCTCTTCTTCCTCAGCTTCAAAACAACTGCAACTCCGCTTTTTCCTGGGCCAAGCTGAACCCCTTACATGGTGTTACAGAGATGCACACGCAAACACCGCTCCAGGCTCAAACAGAGTCTTAAAATCTTAATGTCTTGAGGTGTTGTTTGGATTTTTAATTCAACAATCTATCTTTAAAAAGATTATTAACGTTGATCATTAGAAATCAAAATGGATTATTCACTTCACAGTGTTATTTTTGCAAAAATCATACGGGAAGGGCTTTACCCAAAACACATCCTTTATATTTAGCGTTTGCCTGCCCTGCTTTGCCCACCAGTGGCACACAGAACTATTATTTACATCAGTGGTAATTCCTTTAAGCCTATTAGGACAACAGGAGCAGCAGCCTGCAGATAATTTTTCCACCATGAATCACGTGATTATTTCCAACTTCCTTGCTCATAAATAAGAATGTGTGAAATGACACAAAGCAAAAGAATCTATAAGCTGTCCCTGAACCTCACAGCAGATAAACAAGTCCATCTGTCTTTTGTAAGGATGGAAAGCATGAAAATTCCACAGAGAAAATCTCTCTGCTATTAAAAAAACCAAACAAACAAAAACCAAAAACCAAACTCAAAAATCCAGTTTCTAAAATTGAAAACAACCAGAAAGCATGGCTCCAACAGTGAACATCCATGTCTGTTTATACTAAGAATACTCCAGTAGAAAACTACCAAATAAACACAAGGTTTTCCTTCTTTAGACACAACTTTACCAGCAAATCTGCTACCAGCATAAAAAAATTACTCCCTTAGTGTGTAAACATAGGAAGAGATTTGTATAACTACATATAGCAGCTTCTGAAAACACAGCTTTGCCAATGACTACGTATTCATCTGTCCTGCGGGTTTTCACTGCAATAGCAAGCCACAGGAGCTAATGAAAACAAATGCAATGACCATATACGCTGCACAGACACAAAACAATACAAGATTTATTTCATTCCTTCTACAAAAGGCTTCCCCACTGTCTTAAATGTTTCAGTCTTAAAAAAAAAAAAGGGGGGGGGGGGGGGGTTTTTTCTTCCTCTCCTCACTGACCATATATTGGCATCAGTCTTCAGCAATTCACATCAGTTATCCTAAGTAACCATCCTTCTGCTGCTTCCTACAGCACTTGGAGAGGTGCTGATTGGATTAAATAAGAATTAACAGAGCAGATCCTATCACTTACTGTGCACGTATGAAGAAAAGAGTAACTTAACCATGTGTGTGAATACTGTCAAGAACATAAGATTTACTATAGCACAATCAAAGTAACACAAAGAGAAAAAAAAACCCTTTTCTGAAACTTTTATTACTAAGTAGATCGTGCAACTAGTTCAGTAAAAAAAGGCTTTTTCTATTCCTGGATTTAAGCCTGATTCACGTTGTTAGTACTGTCACTCACTGAAATGGGATCCATCAGTTGTATTTAAGAGGACATGCAGGGTCTCTTAAAGAGAAAGATTAACAAAAATACTGTCATATTGGCTCTAATTTTTAAAAATATCCCTGGACAAATTTACTCACAAAGTAAGAACAGGTAATAAAATGCATGTAAATTATCTTTTCCCAGATTCACAGTGAGAAGTTCAGTAGAACAAAGCGCTTGTTCTGCTTCTCAATAATCAAAATTGACAGGTTGAGAACTAAAAATACATATTCCAAATCTCACAAGACAGATATCTTATGACCTGCAAAGCCCCATAGATCTTTAATATTAATATTCCAAAGCATTGCAAAATTTAAAATATTCTTTCTCCATTTCCCATGTGCAAGCTTATTTGAAGCCTCTAGGGTTTTTTTAAGCAAAGTACTGTTCTTTTGGATATTATAGTCCAGTCCCATCACAAGGATGAAATACTCCACCCTGACATTTTCTCCCACTGCAGAGAAAGATTAGTGTTTCGTTAAATGAAGCGCCCATCCTATAAATAGCAGCATTTACAAGCACTTGTAAATCTCTAATTGCTATTGCCAGTACAATTGCATAACTATATATATAACATATATATAAAAATATAACATAACTTGTTAGAGCTTCACTGAGATCTAGACATGCACTAAAGAACTGAAATATTTTCAACAATCCTTTTGATTACGTGCTGCCATCTCAGTACTAGAGCGAAAACTTTACACCTTATATTTTAATATCCATGTTACAAAGGTAAGGCAGTTAAAAGGGTAACAAATTATAAAGCACTACAAGCAAGTAGCTTCAGTAATTCAAACTGGCCCCACAGAGGCAATAACTTTTACGGCAAACCAAAAATTCGATGTTAAATACAGTGGCGTGTCCATGTAATGGACAACATAAATCTAAGATTACATTCTTGATGCAGCAGGACAATCAACTGAGACAAGCATTCAGGAAAACACATTAATTTATGTTAAAATAGGATTCAACAGCAAAACACAACTGCCTGTAACAGAGATGGAATGCACTGTGACAGCTGTGGGGCAGGGGGAGCTGTCCTCCAAATTTCCTTGAATTTGTGAGTCAAAAATTGGTCTGGAGGGAATGACTTGTAAAAAAAATATATGTAATTGTCTGCTTCCGCAGCCGTCAGTCCTATAAAGTTTTCATAACAATGTTTGCATGTCACGTATAAAAAGTAACCAAACAGGACTGATCTACAAAAATCAGTCACTGCCAGCGAGCAGCAACATCCCTGGTCCTCTGTCCGGCAGCATGTCTGCACTCTGTTCAGAATGAAAAGGCAGCGGGGTGGAAGAGACCTGGAAATAGAGGGGTTTGCCTCCAGTTATTTCTAGAAAACAGTTTCAGAATTTCACCCTTTAAAAAGTTCCAGTTTGATTCTGGATTATCAGCCTGCTTGTTCTGTTGCTCTTCCCCCTCACGTAGCCCAGCTTCCATCACGCAGCGCCAATGGACATAGTGCCCACCACCCTTCCTGCCCAACAAAACGCTCTTCTCCTCTGTAGTGCCAAATGGGTTTAAAGGAAGAATCTGTGATTTTTTCCGGCAAAAAGAGATCCCTCCAAATGTCAACTGCGACCATACTTTCCCCTGCATGACCATCACATTTATTATCAATTATCCATTTTGGGGGTTTTCAGCTCTGGAAAGACCTCCAAAAATTTCTGCACTCTGAGTTTTGGGGGCAGTTACCACTGTTCTACAGACAATTAAGGGCAACTGCTTCTCTGTTAAGATAAATTTTGTCAAAACCAGATTCTTGGTTAGGGTTTTTCCTCTTCGTACATCATTGCCAGTGTGTTCTCCTCAAGAGAGGGATCCATCGAGAGCACGCAGACTGAAAGAGCACGTTAGGCATTTCCTCTGACCTGCACAACTACCTCATTACATCTCATTCTTCCATAATTTCACTCTCCACAACCCTCCCATTGACAGTTTCAGAGTAAACTCTTTTCCCTTCCAAGTTTCGCAGAGGGTCTAATTTGTTCTGAAAGTCTCACGAGACCGAGCTAGAACAAACCCTAACCAAAGTAAAAATGCTTTGAAATGTTGGTGAATCATCATTTTTTGGTACCAGATGCTGTGCATCCTCACCCTCCTGAGTGAGTCATCTTTTATTTCCAGCTAGCATTCTGCATGAGGGATTCCACCCAGCTCATTAGTGGGTGGGTATTTTCAGAAGGTCCAATTCTTTTGGCAGTTGAAATAGAGAACAAAAGAAAAATCTTGATTTCTGCCAACAGAGGATGACATTTAGCAGGAACAACACAAATTACTGGATAAGGCTGGAGTCAGGCTAAAAGCATGTTTGTGCGGAAGGTCGGTACTCCCAGCAGGCCTCAGAAAGCGCTGTTTTGTTTGCTTATGTCATCAAACATTTGCTTTTGTGGTCAGCTTCAACTCCTGTTAATATTCTTTCAGGTTTCATCCTCGTAAATGCGTTTCACCCACAAACAAGACCTGCAAATAACTTCCCCCCATTATATGCAGTTTAGCATGAAAAAAAGACATTCCAGAAACAATTGCATTGCATGCCAGATGAAATATTAATGATCAGGTTTGGCTGCAAGCAAGAAAAATTGACTATGGAACTGAAAAAAGAAAAAGAAGTCAAACTAAGGCTCTTACAGGAAGATGTTCAGTTGTTTCAGGTAGAACGCTATTCTGTCTGCAGTTCCCAAAGGTCAAAGGTTACATCCATGACACAAGGGAGGGTGGATACTGTAATTTGCAACCCGGCAAATTTCTCCTCAAACCTTTTCAGAAACATTATAAAACTTCCTCCTGGTTAATTTGTAGGAACAACACGGTCTTCTTGTTGCAGGAAGCCTAGCTTCACTTTTAACCGTATTTAAAATAAATTTTGATTAGAATAAGTTCTTCTGCACAGATTCTAAAGGAATAGGGTTAAATCCCCAGCTACGTCTTTTTCGTACTCTAATGCTGTACATCACAAATACAATGAACTTAGTCACATACTAATTTATTTACACCTCCTGTGAGTGTATGGTCTCCATGGCCTTGCTTTAGAAGGGGTGAAATTTGGTTCATTATTGTTTCAGAAATATGTCAAGTAGCTACTGATCCCTCTGACCTCGAGCAGGCGGCACTTTCGACCATCCCTTTCTAGCTGAAGCCCACAGAGGCGAGGCAGGGCTGCACTTTCTCCAGAGGCTCCAGCTTTGAGTATGAATGCTCTCATTTGGCAGGCACACCATGGACGCGGCTGAAGGAGAGTAAGGAGACGGATGAGCCAGCTGTCTGCAGCACAGATAGAAATACAGGACTGAAAAAATACTTTGGCATTCTTCCATTTGATACTCCCCTACAGAATACCACGTTCAGTACCACGTTTCAACAGTAAAAGGAGCTTAGAGACCACCCACACCTGGAAATATTTACTGTAGTTGTGCATACTTCTCATCCTCTTGGCAGTAAAGGAAGACAAAGGACAACTGTCTCCCATCTCAGAGCTGACAGGACACAGATACCACCACTGGATTTTGTGTTTCGCTCACCACGCTCGCTGCCTTCAGAGCTACCAGCTGCTGCAAATGCTTTATAAGCAGCAGCGATATTATTGGGACAGTTTCCACCCAAAACACTAGTGAAAACAACACAGAAACAGACATTGAAACTATTTACCTCATGGAGCAAATGCGAAGTTAAAATACCCCTCAGAAAATCCCTGCAGTGAAACACCTTGCTAAGCTTGCCAGCCAGCATGGAAACAAGCAAAGCTAACGAGAACTGCAAACGGTGCAACACTCCCATTACTCATGAGAGATGGGTCTGCTGCTGACCCGAAGTGGCATGCAAGTCAAAGGATCGGGTGAAACAGATCTGCAGGCTTTGGTTTATTAAAAAAAAAAAAAAATATCCACCTACTTGTTACAAAAATAGGCAAGTGCCTTCACAGAACTACTGCTTGCAAGCAAAGGCTATGAAACCTTCAGAAATAAACCTGACACATCACCCTCTGCACCCAGGAAGGAATCAGAGGCAACAGATCATTTCATATAAACTGAGCTTCTGAAGGTCACTATATTACAGAAATAGCGTGATGTGAGAAGACATTTCCTGCTTGCCTTTATGCGCAGCAGGTGCTTTTGTGTCAGAAGGGACTGTAAGAAAGGACAAAGCCCATAATCCTCTGATCTTCCTCTTCAAATTCTAACAGGATTTCCAGCACTGGAAAACGCATTTGTGGCCTGGCACGGTAAACCACCTTCAGAAAGTATAACCAGCTCGCGTTGTTCTGTGATTGACTTGGAATCGCCAGTACTAATTTATAAATGCTATGTCTTCTATACATTCATCTGATTGCTGAAAAAGGGATTAAGGTATTGCCACATGGAGAAAAGAACAAAGTAGTTTCATCAAGACTTTAAGAAAACTTGAGGCTAGTGGCCTTGGAGGACTACCTTCAACACACTAGGAGATCAGTTCAACAGTTTAATCATCTGAAGAAAACCTGAACCCATAAAACGGAGGACAAAGGAGTGATGGGATAGAAGACCAAAAAGAATCATGACATATTAAAAATTATATGTGTGTGTATATATATATCTCTATCTGTGCATCTTCTCCAAGACAGAACACCTGGGCAAAGCTAAACTGCATGGTTTCCATAAGGAAGGCAGCTTTCCTCCCGTTTCAATCCTCAGGATTTGTTCTCACCATGGAGGTTCAAAGCCAGCTGTCTGAGGCCACTATACAGCCGCTGCCAACAATTATTACAGAGCGACTACTAACTGGCCCTGGGAAAATGTCTTTGGGGAAAACACAGTTTGCTCACAAGGCAGAGCAGAGCCAGACCTGTCGGGCAGTGGGGAGAACATCATCCCTCTATGCAATGAAGCAGAGGTGCGGAGACCCACGTACAGGCCAGTGCCTGCTCAGTGCCGCAAGAAGGTGAAGAGCTGTGTAACCGCCGCAGCCCCATTCCTGCACACGCACAAGGGCGGGGGAGTGACTAACATCTGTATTTGAGGTCTAAGCGTTCAGATTCCTTTGCTTCTGCAAAAAGAAAGAGGATTTACACTGTATTAGTTTTATACCTGTACTTGTCTTGAAGGACAGATTCTGAAGCTGCACAATCGCTAGCTAAAAGACTCATTCACAAAAAGCACATGCCACCTACAGACAAAACACTTAGAGCAAAGATGCTGTAATAGATTATGCTGCTTCTAAGCTTTCACCTGGCTAAAAAGAAATTTGTCATTGCGTATTCTTGTTATGAATGTTTATGTTCTGCTTCAGCTCTTACAGCTAATACCATTTGATGTCTTCACTGGCTGATTTTCCACTTGCTTTCTTTAAAAAAAAAAAAAAAAAAAAATCACAGAATCATAGAATGGTTTGGGTTGGAAGGGACCTTAAATCATCCAGTTCCAACCCCCCCGCCATGGGCAGGGACACCTTCCACTAGACCAGGCTGCTCAAACTCTCATCCAACCTGGCCTACATATACTAAATCATACACTAAAAATCTGTGGTCAGCAGCTTTGGATTTTGCTGCTAATGACACATTTTCTTTCAATACAGACAGCCAATATTGTCTAGCAGCAATTTCTCCATTCAGTCCACCATTCTACCTTTCAAATATTTGCGTTAGTCATAACAGAAGCATGTAGTCTAGCTTGGTCAACAAGCAACTACACTCAAGCCCAAAATACTTGTCCCAAGCACTACTCTAGAAATGAACTGCAGCATAATGGGAGAAAGACACTCTGTACTGGCCCTGCTCTGAACAGGGGGTTGGACCAGATGATTCCCAGGAACAGATTATTCTGTTCCATGAATAAATGAACAATTTCTAAGCCTGCTCCTCTAAGTTGTAGCAACCTTTGTCTTAAAGATCAAGCTTGCCACAAAGCTGCACCATGGCAGTATCTACCTGAAGTGGACAATAATGTTACCTCACTGTTACCGTTGGAAAAGACAAGCACTACGACAACAGACTGACAGAGTTAGCATTAATAAACAACACAACTCCATCTCACTTCCCCCCATTCGCATGCCAAGACAAGCGGGTGGTCCCACGGAGCAGCCTTCAAAGGCACTGCCAGCGGGGACGCCGAGTGCTGACACTAGAACAACGCCTTGCACCAAGCTTTGCTTCTCCAAGATTCAGCTCAGAATTACCACAGGAGGCAACTAAGCGTGCTGGGTACAAACATTCAAAAAAGAGCCGTAGGCACTACCTAGCAAATTTTGACTAACGACATTCCTAACAGCTGACTATAACAACGGTGGCAGCGCACATAACATTGAATTGCCTAGAAAGGGGGAAGCACCTCCGTCCCGAGCCCCGGGGTCTGCAGGCACAGGGCTGACTGGCACTGCCAAGACAAAGCCCAGCTTCACTGACAAGCTTCCTTTTGTGCGCCAGCAGAAGCAGATCCCGACATGTCTCTCTCGGACGTGTGAATACAGAGGAGTTTTTATGACTGACCCTTTTTTATGCGTGGCCCCCATAACCCAAAAATAGTTAAGGCAAAATGGAGGGAATGGTAGAATTTAAACTGGACTTGGGTTTACATGTCATTGGCTTCAACTCTGGGGGAGATTTCCCAGTGCACTCAGCAATGGCCTGACCACGTTGAAAATCCAACTTCAGCACCAGTTCTGGTAAGCCAACACCACACAGCATGGAAAATACTGGTCTCAGCTGTTTTACCCAGCACTACATACGACGCAGGGTAGGTTATCTGATAAAAATCCTCCTTTGCCCAAGCTCTTGCTCCTATAGCAGCAATTCAAATGCTTTACATAAAAGATGACCCAATTTTGAACAAGCCAATTGTTAACAATCTTAAACTGGATTAATTTTACTCTAGTTATGCCTTTAACTATACAGATGGAGCCATTAAAACTCACTCAAATTCAAATGGACATGACCATCAGATTTACAATTTCCACTCACGTCCCATAAATATTGAAAAAATTACTAGACTAGAGAGAGATAGGTGGATCTATTTTGAGTCAAATAAAATATTGTTATAAAAGCAAAATACTTGGTGGCATTTATCATTCTCTGGGCCAAAACCCCTTATGTCATCCTCTGCTCTACAAAACAATTACATACTTTGAAATTAATCTTTTTACCTCTCAGGTTGTTAACAATTTTCAGACAGCTCTCTGATCTCTTCGTTATATACTCAACACAGCATTAATTTGGGTAGGATATGTTACTGCAGCAGGGTGCTGCCTCCTGTCAGGCATCAATAATCTGTCCCAAGCTGCATACCCACAAAAAAGCTGCTATGTCAAGAATGTTTTATGTGCCAGAGGAGCTCCTGCTGCTACCATGACAATAATGCTCCCATTTTTCCTTCAGTGGTCACATCTAGCTTTTCATATATGCAGGAAATAGTCCTTTTCCCCCACCAATGCAATTACCCATTTCAGAAACAGCGGCTGTTTTTGCTAATTTGTACATATGTTTTTGCTACCTGCTAGCAGGTTACTGTTATCAGCAATCCACAAAAGAGTGTCCTCTTCCTCCAAAAGGGATATGAATTGAACAGAGCATCAGAGAGTTCTGTATGACTATGAGGAATCAAAGCAGTGACACTACATTTCTTCCCATTTCTGAACAAAAGCATGTTTATGTCAAGAACTCTGACAGCACAAAGCCTGCACATGCACGTTAGCCATCGTTTACTACCTTGTTCTTCAGAAACACGATGTTATTCAGCAAAATCAAGGCCTGTAATGAATTATTGGTCAACACACTATCTAGAAGCTTTATGACTACAAAACAATCCCCTCCATCTCCCTATATACTTGAGAAAGCACAGAAAAATTGCCTATTAATTGAAAGGCAACAGTTCAGATACCTAAAATGTTAACATTTTTATTGAGGGGGGCAGAAGGAAAAAAAATAAATAAAAAAAATAGAAGTGCGAAAAAACCAGCACTGAAATTCAAACCGTAGAGGCACTGAGAACCTGGAAGTGTCTGGCTGTGAACAAACACTCATGTGAAACAGCCCCCACGTCCAGCACACCACACGAGCGGGGGCATGGAGGGGAGGCGAAGGAAAGCCTAAGTGGCTGCTTAAACGACATTCACAAGCTTTAGCACAGAAGTGAATTTTTAACCACAAGTGAACAATGTTTTTTTAAAGTTTCTGGTAAGTCTTAAGCACAGAAGCCACAGAACCACTCTAACACACCAAAATGAAGACAAGAGAGTAACATAAAAACACTTTAAAACAAAAATGCAGACACTGTCAAAGAATACAGGGTACAGTGTAGAGATCACCTACATTTTAAGGCAGGACAATAATGAATAGCTGATACAGGCATATTTTGGAGCTCACAAAAATCAGCAGGAATGAAAGATCACAGGTATGTCCTCAACAGTTCATCCAGACCTAAGAACCTAGGCACGAGCACTCACTTGCCTGTGAGCACCCAGACAGAGAAGCTTCCCTCAAATCACACCTACCTAACCACACTCACACCAGTATTACAGCAGCCCCAGCACCTGATCCGAACTTCTCAGGGCATATCCAAAGAAGGGATTTTAATAGCATTTTAGTAACCTGAGAATGATCTCACGGTGAACTTGGAAACATCACCTTTCCAAAATTATTACAAAGAAGGTTCCTTTGACTGAAATCCGATCCAAAACAAAACCAGAATACACTGAGTTTTCCCACCTCCCCACCTCTGTTCATTCCTGCCCGAGAAAGCCACACAGCAAAGCATGACTAACTGATCCTGGGTTTAGCTTCACTGTTAATACCACTGGATGCCTCTGGAAGGCACAAGACACGTTCACCAACTTCAAGAGGCATGGTAAGTCCTGCACCTATTGGGAAATCTGCTGAGCTGATTCCCTCGCTGGCCTTTTTGCTGCAGATCTGCAAGTTCAAATAGTGGCACAACACTGTCACGAAAAAAAACAGGTAACTGATACTGGATCCAGAATTTCTGCAGGAGGAATCCCATCTGAATCAAATCATTTACAGAACAGGAGCCATGCCAATCCAGGGAGCTGAATGTTAAGGCCAAATGTATCTTCAGCTTCCTCAAGTCAGTGGCAAATTTGGCAAGCAAAATCAAAGATCCACAGATCCCAGCATCTTTCGTGAGACAGCAGCCAGTGGAGAATGCTTCAGAAGTGACATAGGCACAAAACATAATTTCTTTTCAGTTTCCAGTAATCTATAGTTTAGAGAGTTGATGAGCCAGCAGAAGACCAGGTGCCTGCTCAGTGAAGAACACCGGGTGATTTTTTTTTCTTTTGTTTCATCACATACGAACCAACAAGCATACCACGGACAAAAGATACATCTGAACTACTGGACACAAACTCTGCCCAGGAATCACAACGATCAACCTGAGTTCCCCTCCCCAGAAGTCTTCAGGTTCAACAGCCAAAGTGATAAAAATCAGGGTGAACGAAAAACAGATATACAGGATGGGAGAAGAGATCTACCTGACCAAAACTGCCCAATGTTCAGGCAGTGCATGGCCTGTTTGTTTTGCAGCAAAATGATAAACCCTACAGATTTTGATGCCTAATAAAAGCCCGTCCAATTTATTACAAACACTGTCTTGCACATTGGTTTAAAGCCAATATTGGTTAAACAGTTATAAACAACCTTCTGTTAATTATGTAGTTTAAAATATACCCTCATGAGTCAACAAGTTTTTCACTCCAGCCTCCTCTCCAGTACGCTCTCCAGATGCAATCGACAGCAGAGCCATTGAATCTGGCCAACAGTACATTCTCTAGTTACTCTTTGAAGACAAGTTCAGGTATTGACTCTCTCTCTGATTCATTAGCAGTTACTGCCCCCGGTCTCAAACACGTCAGACAGCTCCACAACCAGAGCCCATCAAGCACTGGCAGCGGCCACCACACTCAAAGCAATGCCAGGGACTCGGACTGACCCCCCCGGGCCGGAGCAGCTGAGCAGGAAGCTGCCAGACGGCCAAGCATCCAAATGGCATCCTTTGCCTTCCAACATGCACTGTTAGCAGTTTTAAAGCTCTCCAGATGCTAACCTGCCATCTGCTTCGTTACCTCCTTCTCCACACTCCTGAAGATGTTCCCAAAATGCTGGGTTTAGGTGCCCCTCCCATATTCACAGGCTTTTTCCACACTCCCTCCCATCAGCAACTGAGTCCTGGTGGAACCAGTGTAATTAACAGGATGCCGAGATGCAGATCTCCAGAATAGAGCTGCCTCACAGTATTTGAAGGAGCCAACATAAACAGAAAATGGAGCAGGCCACAGTTTGTAAAGTTTTTAAAGCAGTAAGAAAAATCCAGACTACAGCAGCCCTGAGCAGAAGGTAGGCAGGAAAGCAGAAGTCGCCCTGCCCCGAGAACTTGTGGGAAGGCTCCAACTGTCCCGAGGTATAATGATGCTTCTAATTCATCAGGAGCAATACCACCGAGTTCAACTTTCCAGTGTTATTAGAAAGGACGTAACAGACATAAAAGCACAATCATTTCTAGAGCCAAGCGGAACAGAAAAGACGGCAAGATCTTTAACATCAAAGTAACCATTTTCAGCATGTATAAAGGCAGCATTTTGAAAGCGTACTAATCTGGAATTAACGCTGTTACATCTGGGGGAAAAAAAAAAACCAAAACTCAGTGGAACTGAGACGAGACTTTTGGAGACAATTTGAAAAACACACTAACCTGCTCCTTACAGACCCAAACTTGTGCAAAAACCATCCCAGTCAACCGTACATCTCCAGTACAAAAAACTGGATTCAAAATTAACTACTTTTTACATTGTGTGCAACAGTCCAATATCAACAAACATGACACTCTGTGTGATCATTACTTTACACGTATATTACACACACTTTAATGCATCGCAAATAATCTCTAAAGATACTACACATGCTGGTTAGGAAACAATACTAATACACATTCCTAGTATTCAAGACCAAATATGAGAGAAAAGGCTTAGTATTGTTTGTAAGAGGTGTCAGTAACGGGGCCTAAGTTACACATCTGCTTCAATACACACTCTCGTTTCATTTTTGCACGCACATAAACAATGAATTCAATCATTACAGCTGCTAGTCTACCCTAGCCTTTTATCCCAATATAAAGTGCGTTCAGGAGAGGAAAATATGTATTTCATCTTAAACAAGGCTTCAACCTCTCCATCATGGTATCATCTCCATAGATTTCATCTTTATGCATAAGCACCAACATGACAGTGACACTATTTAAGCAAGTATTTCATGTGAAGAACTCGATTCAAACTGAGACCTGCAGACACGTTTCTTGCACGCGATTACAATACAGGGTACAAGAAAGGGTCTCCCTATCCAAAACTAACTCTCTGTACTCCAAGCGCAGAGCAAAGGCTCTGATGGAATCTGCAAGCACTGCAGAAGCAAAAGGAAGTGCAATTCCAATATGTTTAACAACTGAATTAGCATAATGCTCACCACGCAGAAACCAGTTTCCCTGACCTTCTTGAAATGCTGATCTGAAACTATTGATGAGTCTTTCCCACGTGTACTGTGATTCAACTATATTAAGGAAGAAGTCAAGAAAACATCCGTTGCCCTGTCAAGTTTAGTGAGAATAGGTCAGACACGCAGAAACCTCTCCTGCAGCCTCACACAACCACGTAGCAAGTGAGCATCTCTTTCCTACTAGGTAAAATTGTATTTAGGAGAGTAACAAAATATCTGAAGTTGTATTAGAAACTCTACTGTAATCAAATCAATTAAGTTAATCTCTCCTTTGCAAGCAGTAACCAGAGAGCTGCAGTGATTTTTTTTTTTAAATATTCATTTTGTGAAGAACGTAAACTGAACGTTATGATGACTAGTAAGAATTACGAGATACATAAATTCAAACATGTTTTAGAAATACTTAATATTATTTGCATAAATCAAGAGATCTATTTTCTTGGACATAACTGTTATTGTAGGCTCGAACATGCAAAAGAAAAACCCTGTATCATTTGTACATGCGTACTGCAAGAATAGGATAATATTTAGATACGTCTGGAACCATCGTGTTGCTTAAAACATTCTAAGGGCAGATTATACTAATATCTGACATTTAATAGTGCCAGTACAGTAAGAGCACTGTTTGACAACAAATAATAAGAATGACATTTCTTGTAAGGTCTCTAAGTAAAGGAACGAGCCAGCTGAGCTGCACAACTTATGCATAAATGCCTGTTTTAGAAAGGCATCTGTGCTCATTTTGTTCAATGAAGAATTCTGAGTGTTCTCATGAAATATCAAACACAATTATGGTGGCCAAAAATTCCAGCCCTGTTTAAAATGTATCATGGCTTTGCTGGGCCGAATGCTTTCGTTACGGATGAGACAGCTTTGTCCATTGAAAGCCTTGTATGGTTGAACATACTTGCAGCAGATAAACATCCCTCTCAAATTTTGGCACAACTCGCTCCCTACCAAGAGTCACTGATACTATGGCTGAATTGAAAAAGCAGCAAGACTTAATCCAAGCTGAAGTCTGAGCTCATTAAAAGAACAGAATAAAGACAAACTTAAATTCCATTCCTATTTATGTCTTTCAAATTCTCATCAACGCTGTAAAATAAAGATCACCCTAGTTTTAGAACAGTAGGAATAACAAGTTTTAGAACTTCACATTTATTAATATCACTTGTTGAAAGGCACAGAAAGCATGTATTTAACCAATACTAAGACCAGAAAAAAAGGTCACTACGAAAATGTAAACAGAAGGGGCTGATGTGTATGGCAAGAACATTGCATCAGCAAAAACACACACAAATACTCATATTTTCATCCATTTCACTAAAATACTGGCAGCTGTTTACCCTTAGAAACTATGAAGGGTAAAACTGTTTTTAACTACTAGAATTAAAGAAAAGCTAACAAAGAAAAGCATTAGCATCTTCACTTCTTCACCTCTTCTCCAATGCGCCAAACCCACGTATTTCAGATTTAAACAACAAAATGCAGCTAATTTCTTTTTCTTCTCTTTTTGCCATCCATCTTATTTGCATCCAACTGCTGCTTCTGCAGCAAAGTTAAAGTTGTCTATTCCTGGGCTGGCCTAGCTCAAAGCGCACACACACTTCCCCGCGATGCCAGAGCTCTGCAGACTTCGCCGCTGAACTGTAACTGGGTCAAGCCTGTAGCTGGAGTTAACAGGCCACTCGGCTCTTGGCAATTCTCTCCCCAGCCCCCAACCAAATTAAAGGGGTATTTTGACCTGGAAAAAAGACTTAGATCTCCTACCACCCCACATAAAAGCTTATGCTAATTCTGTAAAATAAGAGAAGTAAAGATTACACCAAAGCTAGAGCCGTTCGTATGCTGCATACATACACTCTTTGAAGAAACTGCTGGAACGCACACGCACGCTTTTTCCCTCCTCTAAGTGAAAACTCTGTAGATAACAATTCAATTGCTGAAGGTTTGCTTATCTTTTTCTACTTGTTACAGCAGGCTAATGACCATCCTGACTCATAATTACTACAATAGTAAGAAGCTTTCAGTTCTCACACTGCTGCAAGACCAACACTTATCTTCTTTCAGGCATGCAACAGCTTTATTATAGCCCAAAACTGGAAGTTTTGGCACTTAATTCTGATAAGAACTTTTAATGAACGGCTCTGTAAGTGGCTTTAAAAGAGCCCAGATTTCCCCCGCCAATGTTTAAGTGCATGCTTATAGGACATGACTCAAAACAAAACAAAGCGATGTTTCAGATAATAGTCCTCTGTAGCCCTACACTGCTCAAACTGCATCACCGCAATCACACAAGCCCAAGAAAAAATTCATTTCCTCTCCTCAAGCATGTCTTGTAGAGATGAAGAGTATAAAAAGAAAATTCAACTCCCATTGTTTCAAGATAATTGTAAGGTATTCAGGAACTGTGAAAATATATATTAACAATCTCCTATTTATACAGATGCATTGAAAAATAACCCCAAACAGTTTGGAAAGCTGTTTGAAGGCTTTCTTGCCTGCAGAAGTTCCAGCATTACATATTTCCAGAACAAACCAAAGACAGTAAGAAGCAAGAAAATAAGCCACCTTGATTTGAGAAAAGAATCTACAGATTAAGCTGTTTACAGAAGTATACTTCTTTTAAGAGTCTAAATTATTTAAGCCTAGGCCTGAGGAAAATCATCATCCAGTAGACCTACATATCCCTTTCTCATCAGATGTTCAGGTCATACTAGCATAAACTGATATCTAGTCATAAGAAAAAAAGAGAAACGTTACTAATTTTTTTTTAGCCAATAGATGCAAAAAGATAGAATAGTCTTCGTACTAAATTTAGTGTGTTTTGCCAAAACTCCATACCCAGGTTTTCTTAAGAATTTGTTCTTCCTGCCACTTAACAGAACCTAAGATATGGGAAGTCCACTGTGCATAAAACTGTTTCACCCACAGAAGTCCATTCAAGGCAAACAGTAATTGACTTGCTACAATTTTGATGTTACTTTTTTTTTTTATTACTAGAACCCAGCTTCAAAAGAAAGGCCTGAGAGTTCAGAGAAAAGTTTATGTATGCCCTTCAAACTTACTGAAAGTCAATCAAGGAAAAGAAAGCAGACAGCTTCTTTCACCTCTTTCACTCCAGCAAGTAGAGTATCTCCTCAGAATCGGCACCCTACAGTCACGTCTCACTGGAAGCACATATATGGGCAACCCAACAGCAAATTCCTATACATTTTTAGGAAAAGTCTGTATGTTCAATTGCATAGGGCAGGTGCATCTAGAGTTTATCAAGCATGGTGTCTTCCAGTTAAACTGTTAAATCTACCACGTCTGTGGTCATTCAGAAGGTTGCGACTAGGATTCAAGACTAGTTTGCTGCGGAGGGAATTCCACAGCTCTCCTGACGCTATTATTCCAGTCTCTTTGGCTGCAAACTCAAGACAACCACGCGGTGGTTTACACTGCAAAGGCTACTACTGCAACCAGGGAGTCTTCTTTTAGATAGATTTCTGAGGCAAAAGCAACAAGTTTGTGGCTTTTTCCATATGTCATCTTTGGGCGCTTCCTACATACAAAACAAAAAACACACCTAAAACATTGCAACATTCTCAGGTTCTAGTCACCCTTGTGCATCAAACACAGAGAAGTGATACAGATTGTGCTCACAGCATCACTGCAAGCTTCATGCCTGGGCTTGCAGGATTAAGTAGTTTACTTCAGTCTCGCTTTTACAAACAGCCCACTGAACACAGTATGATGTCCTATTCTGTGAGCGTCTCTTTAAAGTATCGAATAGACATACTACTTTCCTCCCAAAAGCTGCCTGCTACTTAAGAATCGAACAAGGAGCCCCAAAAGGCTGCGTCTGCATTAAGAAACACATTAATAACATAAATTAGCAGAAAAGCTAAGACATTGAATACCTCCCTACAACCAACAGCATCATGTAAATTTAGCAGGCCATGAAAGCGAAAGAAGGACTTCCAACTAGCATTATTTGTATCCTCATGCAGGAAAACATTCTATAAGAAGAAATAGCTTGAAAATAAGAACAGTGACATTACATGTAACTGGATGCAGAACATTCGAAACTTGCATTTAGACATGCATGCACACACACCCCCCTTTTACTAGTCAAATTTTTAATAACCACACAGCCCACAACTCAGCGTGACAAACTCATTTGCCAAAGGAAACTTCCCCTGGCTAGTGAGCAGCGCCAAGTTATCAACTTCTGTGGAATATCAATTCGAGAAAACATACCCAGTCTTAGAGAAAAATCTTGGCATATGAGACTCCTCAATAAGAAACCAGTACAATTTTTAAACACATGATCAGCCAAAGGTATGACAGAGGTAGCTTTCTGCAGCCACAACTGTACCGTGGCCCTCACTGACATGCTCGGAGTAATCTTCTCAAATAGGATCCCGAGTCCTGTGCCCCGGGTCTGCAGAGTATTCCCCACAAGCACCGCTATACTGAAATTTTCAAGACTATGGGAAGTTTTCTTACCACTATTTAAAAACTCAAGGACAGGGAGAAATCACTAGGAGTTCTATCAACTTGATTCTGATGATACTTGGAAAACCTACCAGAAGAGAGAAAGCTCCATGACCAAAGATCAAACAAAGACTAATCCCAAGGAAAGGACTAGGCAGCGAACGCAGCAACACATTCTTCACCAAGGAGAGCGAGCTCACTTTTTACTTTACAGCAACCAAGCACGTGTGAAAGAGAAGGGAGGTGACAGGACTGGTTTCAAAATTATCTAGTAGCCAGAGAAAGAGAAGCACTGAATGGAGCAGAGTCCAGGACAACACCCAAGCAAAATCACAGAGCTGTGCAAAGAATCCCGGGAGGTGGAATACCCGAGCTCTCCATCTACCTTCCACCTGGGACCTGCTGGTCAGGACTTGCTTCTTTCACATGTGGTCTAAATTTCACCTTCAGTCCATGGAGCAGTAAGGGCTGGCAAACTTTTCAGAGATATTAGAGTCTGAAATTCTTTCTTTCAATAAAATCTATTTCCAAGTCGTAACTGATTTTTTTTTTTTTTTCCCCCCTTTGGGAGAAATCAGGCATCCAGGGAGCAAATTACTACTGTCAGAGGAGTCTGAAGACACACAAGGGGCTCAATTAGCATCCAAGATGACAGTGCTACACGTGGTTGGAAACAGTATTAAAAACAAAACAAAACAAAACACAACCAAACACCACAATCACCACTACACATAGCTCTCAGTATGGCAAGGATCAGAGGTAATAAATTGTTTCATCATCAGCCATTAAAATTTTCCTAATACATTGGTATCTAGTCAGTTCAGAGCCGCGGTCAGGAGAAATGTAGATGGGTACTCTGCCCTTTCTCCTCTAGCCATAAGATAGGCAGCCTCCAGAACTGCAGCGTGAGCACAAACCTTGGATTGGTGACATTCATGTCGTTTACTACCACATATAAAATGAGGTAGTAAAAAATGACAAACGCCAAGTACTTCAATTAGAAAACAGTCCTAGATTTTGACTTCTTTTAGGGACTTTCCATACTATGACACTCTAGAGTCACTTTGTTCTAGGTCTTATATATACTGGAAAAGAAACATTTAGCTTAGAATTAGTGCAGAGCATAGTCTGAGAGAGAACAGACTAAAGTTTACAAGTATATTTTCAACAAACTATACACCTATCAAAAGTGAATTACAGGCTACATCTTCTATTTAAATAGGATTCCTACCTCTTTAATTATTCTAAAGTAGAAAGGCTTTATAGATTTACTTGCTAATAAATATCCTTGACAATTTTTACAGAAAAAGGCATAGCATACAGTGAAGAAAATCCTACCAAAAAAGGGGGGGGGGGGGAACATTTATAAATTCTTGAAAGATTTTTTGGAAAAAGTCTTTACCTGGATTAAGCTGCCAGGCAACTTTATTAGCATTGCTGCCATACATTGGCTGTTTCCCTACCACACCCTAAGAATGTCACAGGAAAACAAAGAAAAATAATATTTTCATGTGGTCGTTAAAAAGATGCAAAGCCTTCTAATTTATGGAAGAGAGACAAGGAAGAGAAAATACCAACAACCTTCAGTTCTGGCAAAAAGTACCTCTGAAGCAGCTAAACAACTTCACAGTTACCCTGGAAACATAGTTTACCTCTTCAGCCTACCATGAAAATTGCCTGCAATTACCACAATGGAATAAAGCATCAGTTTTGACAAAATATCAATTGCTATATTCTGCAATTCCTTTAACGGAGTACCAGTATTTTATCATAAGCAATACTTTATCTTGAATAGAAATATATTACAAAACTCTGAAGAATCAAATCTGTAGGTATAATAAAAGGTTACGGTATCTCATAATGGTATAGAAGAGCTCCGCCATCTGCCAAGTGTGATTTCCCTTAATCCCATTCCTCACACACAAATCAAAAGCACACGGATTACGCCACAGAAATAGAAGTCAATTCAATACCTGAATCCGCGAGATTAATCTCCTACCTTCAGACGGAAGAAACGCAAGAACAGTAACGATGCTGCAAACAGACTCAGGAAGGCAAAGCTTTTTACATGACTTGACACAATACCACACAGGCAATAAAGTGATTTCACAGATTAGCTTCATTCTTTCAGAATCCCGATTCTGCTCCCTCCCAAATCCAAGCGCACATGAAAATTCAGGGAAATGGGAAGTGACCTCCATGTGATCTTTTGGATCAGCTATTTCCACCCATAAGCAGAACTCCACATCCCTCCATCCACACCTAAATCACTTACATTTGGAGTTAGGAAGAAAAATGGACAAATGAGTTGCGTAACACAAGAGAGCGATACAAATCTGCCCACCCAAATGTCAGACATGCTTCTAAAATAAAAACATATACACATGCATAGGCTGATATGCCAACAAGCAAAGGTATGTGCATCCGCAATTAAAAAGAACCAGCATGATGACCTTAAACTGGCACTTAAAACTAACTCCAGAGAGCAGATACATTTCCTAAAGTCCAAGGCATAAGAGAGTCACATACCGCGCTTCTGAAATGCCCGTGTCCCTTCTGCAGATTGCTGTTAACCCAAGCAGTAGTCAGCATGGCTGTAAACTCTTCGGGAGGGGGAAGAGAGGGGGGGCATCTTTATTTGTACATGTCAGAATGCCAAGCACATTATCATCACTAATCCAGAGGGGAACAGATAATTGCAGCGCTTACAAAAGTCATCTTGGATTACAAAATAAGGCTCTAATCTGCAGTGCTCGCCAGCAGAACACTACACCCATGAGCCATCAAAATCACCCCGAAAACTACCTATAACCGCACACGGGCACGGAATTAAAAAGCACGGAGGGCTTTTTCTTTTTAACGCACACGGAGACCCAACTTCTCCCCTCGCCCTTGCTTCTGACGCAGTGAAAAACAAGCAGCCAGGCCATCCCAAACACCACCGGGATGGACCCCCACGGACCCCAAACCCTGGGTGAGTTTGTCCCCAGGATCCCCGTGTGTCAGGTCGTCGTGTATGTGTCCCCCCCACCCCGCTGCCGGGTAACCGGGAGCCGCGGGAGCAGCACCGCCCCGGGCCCCCTCCCCTCCCCTTCCCCCGGGGCCGGCTCTGAGGGCGAAGCCCTCAGAGCCGGCCCCGGGGAAGGGGAGGGGAGGGGGCCCGGGGCGGCAGTCCCTTCAGGGTGAGTGAACCGGACCCTCCCGGTGCCTCACCGGGCCGGCCCGCCTTTGTCCCGCCGCCGCCAACCAGCGCGGTTCCGCTCCCCTCACCGGGGGCCCACCGTAGAGCACTTACCCTGACGGAGCACCGGCTACGTCCCTCAAGGAAGCCGACGCGGGACGGTACCGGCTCCACCGTCAACGGGGGGGGCAAGTTGTTAACTTAAGTTTGAACACGGCGGAGCCCAGCGGCCTTGCCCAGCTGAGGTGATCGGCGACCGGGCACGGCCGGACACCCCCACCCGGAGGCGGGGCGGGACGGGGCGGAGCGGGGGCCGCCCCTCCGAGCTCCCCGGGGCGAGGGGCTGCCGGGGTGGGAGCAGCGAGGAGCGGCCGCGGAAGGGGAGGGATAGGGAGGGTGCCCCGCCCCGGTCCCGCCGTAGTCCCGGGCTGTGGGCGCCGCCGGCCCTGCCGCGCCGCGGGGCGGGCCCGGTCCTTCACCCCGGCGCCAAGAGCCGCCGGCCGCGGCGCGCGCGCGCAGCCCGGCCCGGCCCCGCGGGAAGCGCCTCTGTTGCCATGGCGACCGCGCGGCTCCGCCGGGATGGGCGGGGCCTGGCGCGCGCAGCCCGGTGGCCTTTCACCGGTGGCTCCGCCCCCTCCACCTGCTTCTCCGGTGGCCCCGGAGGTGCGGAGGACGCCGGTTCGCGTCCCGGTGCTGGCCCCCCCCCGCCCCGGCCCCCTGAGGGAGAGGGCCCGGAGTCGGCACGCCGCAGCGCTCTGCCGCCGCCCTTCGTCCTCCCCTAAGGACAGCACAACCCCCTGCCCCTTCACCCAGCCTCCCGCAGCCCCCCGGGCCTCTCACCCTCCCCGGGTAGGGGTGGCCCTTCTGGGTGAGCTTCCCGCCACCATACTAAAGGCCTTGGGCTGCAGAGAGGGACCCTGTGAGAGCCTCTCCTCTACCCCTGCCAGACCGGTGGCCGCAGCCTTTGCAGGGCGCTCAAATGGCGGCCAGGAAGGTATAGCAGCCTGGTCCAGGCAGCACATCTCCTCAGAGGGGGAACATTTCTCCTTCATCGAGGAGCATTTCTCCTCAGCCAGACATCCTCCCCCCCACCCTGAGGAATGGCACCCAAGTTACTGAATGTGCCCATGGGCACCTCGGTGGCCCCTCCGCCGTCTCCAAGGCCGTGCCACGGTTGTGGTAACTCAAATGCTCCAAATGCTGCTTTTTGTCTCTACAAAAGGTGTGGTTTCGTGTGACGGAGGAGTCCAAAGTCGGCTTCCCAGGCAGGGCCAGCGTGGAGGCTGGTGACTCATGGCAGGCGGGCAGTGCCCACGCTGTGGCATGGAGAGAAAGAAGGGCCCGGCTCGCCACGGGTATCGCAGCGGCGGGCCGGGAGGGCTCATGCTGTGGCACAAGGGAGAAGGCAGCTCCACATCCTCGCCCCAGCTCTTCAGCAGGACCTCGAGAGGTCAGGCAGCAGGTCCCGCGTCCCTGCCGGCAGTGGGGAACTTCCTAATCTGCCATTAACCAGCCCTTGAGGGAGCCAGTTCAAATCTCGCCTCTTTTGCAGACGTTGGGGGTCCCGAGCAAATCGAGCTGGTTGAGCTCTCTGTGACCCGTTCCCCAACTGCACGAGGGAGGTGACACTTCTTGGCATGCCGTAGCTAGACGGGTGCACGGTAGCTGCCTCTTAGCAGGTGCATGGATGGGGGCCAGCGGAAAGGTTTTAGCAGCAAAAGCATCCAGCTCTGCAACAGCTGCAGGAATAAAGGAGCGTGCCTCACCTCCCCTGTCCCCACCCTTGTTGTGTACGCCCACATCCCATTGAAATTAAGATCCCTTTCCCACAGACCCCCCCTTGCTCCTAAATCGGGGTAATATATGTGTTTTCCCCACCTTGGCAATCCTTTTATCTTCACCACACACGCAAACACAAAGGGATCCCAATTCCATGACTCATTTGCCTTTCTCTTTTCCAGAAACCAAGGCATAACCCATCCCCTCATCCACCTATCCCCCCCCAGCATGCCTCCCCGGCAGCCTGGCAGCAGTCACCTCCGTGCCAGCACCCACCCTGCAGCTCAGGCTGTTGCTGGCGACTGGTACCTGCCCGTACAGAAGAGAGTGATCCATGGCTCGGATCAGTGCCTCCGCAAAGAGGGTGTTACTGCTTCTTACACCTTTTTGAAGTGGTTCTTGCTCCATCCGTGGCTTGGGAACCCTTGCTCTAGCACACGGGGTTTTCAGCAAGTAATGCGAAACAATGAAATCGTCTGATCAGTTATTCAGGAGCCGCTCTAATGGCAGCACCCTCCACAAAAACACCTACATGCGGCGACACAGCCAGAGACGAGAGAACTGGCCAAGCCAGGCTCCGGAGGCTACGTGGCCTCTGGGAGGCTGCATTCAAATGGATGACTTCAAGAAGAGCAGACGCGTTCCCAACAAGCTGCTGCCTCGTTTCCCACTGTCTGAGGAGCAACCTCAGCGTGTGCCTTTGCAAATGCCCGGGGAGATGAGACCTGGGAGCTTCAAAGTAGCCACAAAAACTCCCGATCCTTCAAGCCCCGGCAGGCCAGAGGCAGCAGCTGCACCTGCGGGATTGCAGAGCTGCGGGGTAGATGCAGTGGCGCAGAGCAAGCCTGGTCTCGACGAGCCTCCAGTGCAAAGCTGGAGGGGCCGTATCCTCACCCTCACTCAGCCCCTGTTGCCCTGGGGACATCCCGACCCTGTGGGAAAGGGAACGGCTGTAGCGCGGGTCTGGCACAGAGCGGGGAACCGTGGGACCTGCAGTGCTGCTGCGGGGAGCCGGGTACCCCACCGGCCATCACGCTCAGCCCTTGCACCCCAGCTCCGGCACCAGGCAGGAGAACCGCCAGCCCACCGCTGCGGCACCCTTGGGCAAGCGCAGGACCTAAAGCGTGGCACACGACCCTGGCTCCAGGAAGGGTTTCTTCCCCCCGTGCTCTCTCCCCGCCTGAGACCCTGCGTGAACCTTTCTCCCACTGTGTTTATCAGCAAGTATCGGGCTAGAGTTAATCGCAATCTAGGGGCAGAGTTAAATGCAGACTCCTGTTCTATCACCCCATGTATATAAATTAGAGCTGTAATTCCACCCTGCGGTGTGGATGGCCATAGCAAACAGACACTGCCAGACCCATCTCACACAGACATTTGAGCTTTGAACCTTTGGTTTATGATTTCACCAGAACCGTCAGTGCGATGATATGCAAGCAATATACGGTGAAGGAGTGCTTGTACTCGGAAAAAAATGACAGGCCCCTTATCTATGAGACGTTTCCATTTTTTAAACACAAACATTCTTTGCCATCAAACCAACAAAAGGCTCTGCCAGGCTGCTGCACCAGTTTACCAGCAGCTCCGCTTCTCAGATGGGTAATGCCGCTGCTTCTCCTCTCTACCATACAATTAACTTCCAGGGTGGGACCTTTTCAGAATTGAACTAAGAATTGCACAAAACCGTGAATAACAGCAAATGTTGGATGTACCAGCGGGGCTGCTCCAGTGATCTGGTTCCTCTCGCATAGTCTGTCAGTGCCCTATAGTGGAGAAATGGGTTAATTGCATATGCCACATGGAGGGACTGCCAAACCGCCGTGTTACGCTCCTGCAAACCTGAGGTCAGGCCGCAGAAGCCGGCGTGGAGATCCCGGGCAAACACCATTGCCGCTTCGTAACAGCAGCTGGCCTGCTGCCTCCGCGGGGACGAAAGTCTGCTCCGGCGTCACCTCTGCCGTAATGGCAGCCAGGCTCTGCCCGACTGCGCCGGGTGCAATGGCAAGATTCCCTCCTTTGTTCCAGCCATTAACAATCTCCGTCTCTTCCCGCTGAGCAAGTTGCTCCTGTTACGAAGAGGTGGAGATGTATGCAAACACACTTCATCTGGATCTGGGGAGCAAGCATTTGCTCTTCTTAGGCCCACGTGGGTTTGAAATGCTCTGGCCCTAAGCAGTGAAGCACTTCAGCGTCCTGTCTTGCAACCCTCCACAAAGTAAGTGCTCCCATGAAAGCCAAAACTATCGGTGAAGGTTCAGGATGAGGCCCCAGGAAGAACTGGCCAGGAGCTCCCTGCACATCTCGGGCATGAAGTAGTGCAGGAAGGTGCTCCACTGCCAACTGCAGATAATCTGCAAAAAGCAAAGCAGAAAATCCTCCTGCTCCCCATCACCACCATGGCAGGGGTCCTTAAAAGCTCCTTTCCCACCTCTTCATGGTCATCCACCATGAAAATCAGCACAGAGCTACACAGAGAGCACCAAGTGCCCGGCTCAGAGCACCGCAGAGGGCACAGCCCTGGCACAGCCTTCCTGACAAAAGCCCCGCTGGCCACGGGACCCCCCCATTGCTTCCTCTCCTGCCCCCAAGTTTGACCTCTGATTTAAACGGGAGCAGGGCTGGGAGAAGGAACGCAGGAGAGAGAGTCCTGATTTAAAGGGAGGAGTCTGTAAAACACACGGTCCAATGTCAGCCGGCTCCTTTTGACCATCATTCGTGCCCTTGCGAAGGTTCAGCTCTGCCACGGCACTGAGCAGCCCTGGCTGCAGGCCTGGAAAGGGCATCACCCCTCCGGCGCGTGCACGGTGCCTGCAGCATTTTACCTTCAGTATCCACAAAATACTTCTGCCTCCAGAAAGGAGAAATTCATCAAGGCAGAGGTCGTCCAACCTCAGCTGCTGAAAGCAGCTATAGCCAGAAATCCTTGACAAAAAAACAAGGATAATTGAGCATCAGATTTGTGTGTGTAAGGCTCTTCAGTAGGAAGGAGTTGTTAGATTGCACTGTAGCAGAGGTTTGATTGCATCAGAGTGAAAAATCAGTGGGTGTGGAATTTTTGCCAATTATATAATCTCTGGCGGTTTTGCCTCCGCTGGTTTGGGCGAGGAACACAGCACCCATCTCGGTCGGAGGCCCGCCCTGTGCTATCAGCAAACAGCACATGGTCAGACGTGGGGGGACTTGTGGGGAGAACAAAGGAAAGCAGATTTCCCGGGAGTCTGTTTTTGTTTTCCCAGGCAGAAGAGTGACTCAGATTTCAGCTCGCACTCCTGTAACTCGGCCAACAACAACACGCTGTTAGTCAAAGTGATAAAGGCGAGTATCTTTGTTCCATTTGCTGAACTAATAAAAGCTCCAATAAACTTGTCGACCCAATGGCCAGCTCAGTCACTGAAGCAGAGACCATGCGCTGAACCCTGAGTCCCCTCACAGTGACGACAGCGTCTTGCTCCCGAACAGCCTTGCTGAACTCCTGGAAGCTACTCGGAAAATACACTTCTGTCTAAACCAGCACGGATGATCTCGGTTTGTGCATTATCATAGCTGAGAGCTTTCTGATAAATATCATGAACGCTTACATGTCATTCTAATGCAGCTGCGACAAGTGTTGCAGAAATGCTTTCACTTTCTGAGAAATGCTCCAGGAAAAAGCACTCTACTTCCTTGTGCTTAAGAAACGGCTTAACACATCCCTGCTCTTTTGTCTCCTGTATCTGAGCTTGTTTTCCATGGCTGTGGGGTACATCATAGAATCATAGAATCATAGAATGGTTTGGGTTGGAAGGGACCTTAAAGATCATCTAGTCCAACCCCCCTGCCATGGGCAGGGACACCTTCCACTAGACCAGGCTGCTCAAAGCCCCATCCGACCTGGCCTTGAACACTTCCAGGGATGGGGCATCCACAGCCTCTCTGGGCAACCTGTGCCAGTGCCTCATCGCCCTCACAGTGAAGAACTTCTTCCTTACATCCAATCTAAACCTACCCTCTTGCAGTTTAAAGCCATTACGCCTTGTCCTATCACTACATGCCCGTGTAAAAAGTCCACATCCACAGCTCATTGGAAATACCGTAGCACGAGTTGCTCCACCACAGCCACCGCACACAAATCTAGCAAAAGGAGACTCCAAATCCCAGGCTGGCAAAGCCCGTCCCTATTGCACAGACCTCTGGCTCTCGGCGCTGCTGGGCAGGCTGGGGACCCGAGGCTGGCAGCACGGTTTGTGCTCGCACACCTTACCCTGGCATCGGGGTAAGTTAGCGGCGCCTGTGCAAACCGTGCTGTGCTGGTGCAAAATGGGGCTCTCCAAAGGAGCTGCCCAGGTATCGCTACACCCAGGAGTGGGTAAACCTTTGTATACTGGCTTTGTTTTCCCTGGAAAAGGGCATCTCTGCCATACGTGTTAGAACACCTTAACAAGTCAGATGTAGCTAGAGGTGTTCGCAGGGCAGAGCAGACCTTAGCAGAAGTAGGTGTTTAGACTAGAAGTACTTTGTTTGTGCTGAGATTTAACGTGTTCCTTCATGCATGTTAACAATGTGCTATAAATACGCCTGGTCCTTGCCAGCCGCTGCGGCCACGGCCGAGGCGCTGCGCGGATGCCGTGTGCCACGACGTTGCGGGGAGGCTGTGTTAGGACAGGCGCTGGCAGCCACGCTGCCGGCCTTACCAGCGCGGCCCCTCGGCTGCCCCCTCGCCCCCCATCAGACGCAGCCACCGCCTTGGGCTGCCCTGGGCATGTGCCACGTCAAACTGGTTTGTCAGCCGCAGTTGCTGCGTTCGCGCAGGCAGCCTAAGGGCTCAGACTCATGCAGCAGAGGATCAAAACCGACCACGGAAAATACCGGGGCTGCCACCACCCCTCCCGCCCTCGGAGGAGCTGCCGCCCTCCGACACCGGCTGATGGTGAAGCATCTCCTGAAGTGCCCTCGTTTGCAGCCCAGTGCACGACGTTGGGATCGGTTCTTCTTCCTGCACCGGATAGCAAGTTGCAGCCGCTCAGGAGCTGCTTTGCAGCCTGTTGTCTCCTCCGCTGCATGGAGGTGGCAATTCTGATGGAAATTTCGGTGGCTGTAGCAACGTAAGTGCACTTCAAAGCACAACCTCAGGATATCTGCTTTTGTGAGAAAGTATCCTGAGTTAAAAATTAATGAAATTCACTTTTAGGATCATTTACTTTCCTCCATCTAAACAGCAGGATTTTTGCCACACCATGAATGCAGAGCATTTCTGCTTTTGCACATTGGGGACCTGGCCTCTAGTGATTAGATTGCCAATTAATACCAGGTAATTAACACATTCGCAAGGGCTGGTTGAATCTCACCCTGACATTTTGCAAACTATGCGTGTTTGGGGAGTGTCTTCATCACCCTTTTGAAGTTCTTAACTGTGAGTTCCCTGGCAATCAATTAGCCTGCACTAAAAACTGGTGCTGTGCCATTAGAGCAAACATGCCCCAAGAAGCAAACATATTAAGGATTAATTAAATACCAGGTTTTATTTAATTAAGGCTCTTCTCATAAGTATGTAGAGGCAGGAAGCTGGAGCTAGCACCCAATCTTGCTTTCACTCCTATCCCATTTTTAGAAATGCATTAAAACTTGGTTGCTGCTGTTTAAAACATGACGTTCGGGCTGATGCAAATCTGTTCTGCCTTCCCAGCGCGAGCGCAGGAACCGACAAGCACAACATCGTTAAAGGGTGGCTGATGGCACCGAGCACTCCCAGGGTCAGGGTTCACTTCTTCCCTGCTCCCACGCACAACGCCCTCCCCGGGGAGCGCTGGAAGCCCCCGCCAGCACCCAAAGACCTTCTGGAGTCTGCGGGGATGACAAGTGCCAGCCCTGAGCGCAGGCGGGGACCCACGAGCGGCTCGTCCTCCCGCTCTCCTCTCATCCTCCTTGCATTTTTCAATGAAAACCTTGTCACTCCGGTTACCCGCTTACCTGCAGCGAGAAAGGCACCGCAGCCTGTCATATCGCTGCCAGTTTAAAGGTCTAGAGATAGATCCAGGAAATATCAAGGCAAGCTAACGAGATCAAGTCCAAGGTCATTTTACGCACTGTTACAGAGAGCACTCCCTTGCCTTCTGCACACCCCGTCTGTGTTAGCAGAGGATCACACACAGATATAAAAAATCCCCACCGCGTCCTTGCTCTGGGCTGTGCCACGGCCCGGAGCTGCCCTCGCACCGGGGCCCTCTGCCACCTTTCCGTCCGCTGTGCGTTGGTGCAATTCACCCTCTTTGCACAGCGGCCGAGGATCTGGCCCAGCCCTTCCCTAGCCATTGGCAGCCTGTAAGTGCTCTATTTCACTGTAACAGTCATCAGTTTAAATTCCCCACGCTACCAGGGCGGGTACAGCAAGAGGAAGGACGGAGGTGACGGTACGGGGAGGCTGAGAGCAGCAGGCAGCAGAGGCAAGGAGGTGTCACTGCCTGGCTGCGCACAGCATCTGCCCCGGGAGGGACAGGATCAGGCAGCAAGGCCACGTGCTGGCTGGACCGAGAAGGCCAAGAGATGCAGTCGGGGAAAGCGAGGACCACGATGCACATCAGAACGCGCCCTGCAACAGGGCGAGAGGGGAGAAGTGCGAAAAGAGAGAGGAGGTGACAGCGGGGTCCCTCAGAGAGGAGGGACTTGACAAGAGCAAAGGAGGGCTCTGAAAGCTGGGAGTGATGTGAAAATACAAATCCCCTCAAAAACGCAGTTCTAACATCGTCCCGCCGGCTGCTGGGGATCCTGCGGTGCGCGCTCCTCACCCGGCTGCCTCCGTGCCTCCAGGAGCCTGCGATCCAGGAGCCCGGGACCCAGCCCTCGGCTCTGCAGAGCCAAAGCTGTTCTCCACCTCCTGCGGAGCGAAGGACTGGCTCCGGGAACGGGACTCGGTGTGCGGAGCTGCCGCAGGGTCTGAGTTTGAGCAAGGGCAATCACGGGGAAGAGCCACCCCCGGCAAGCTCGGGGCGGCGGGATGCGGAGGGCTGCAGGATGCGGAGGGCTGCCGTTCCCCAGCACTGGGCTGTGTCTCCCCAGCCCGGTTGCAACCCCCGGCTCCCCCTGCCCACTGCAACCCCTGCCCACCCCCCGGCTGGCCCCGCTGCCGCCCGCTCCGTTCCCCGGGTCCCCAGCTGTGGAGCAGGGCTGAGCTGTGGCAGAGCGTGTGCTGGCCGGCTGCTGCCGTGCGGGACTGTCCCAGAACTTCTCCAACCTCTCCAATTCATTAGCGCGGCACTCCCGCCTCCCCCTCAGGCCCAGCTCGTTTCAGCTCCCCCATCCCACACCCTGCGATTCTCAGGGTCTTGGTAAAACTTGGCCCTGGCCCCAGACGAGTCACTCGGCTGGCGAGCAAGCGGAGCAGCCTGCAGCCGGGTGTGCTGGGACAGGAGCACGGATGCCCATGGTGCGGCTGGTCACGCCAGCATGACCGGGGGGCTGAACACAGAGCCAGGAGCCTCCTGCCATTCCCCTGGGGGTCGAGGACCAGCGGCCCCGCACGGCTCCATCTGCCCTGCCGGAGGCCGGGACTAACGGGATGCTGAAGAGCATCTCGCCCCGCGCACGTGCGGCTCCTGGCAGATCTCTGCACAGCCCGGCGGCGATGGCACTCTCCTTGGAGTTATTTTGGAAAGGAGATGCTTGGACAAGACACACACGACCCCCAGCACCGCGGGGAGCCTGGTATCACCCACATGGGCAGAGACCTGGAGCTCTGCCCAACTGCAGCAGGCAGCCAGGCTTCTCAAAACATCCCCAGAGCCATTCCCCATCCCACTCCCTTCGGCCACGCCTGGACTCCCCTGCACGAGCCGGCCTGCAGCCCAGCACCCTTCTCGCCTCTCTCCCCCCAGACTGTGGTGCTGAGGGACCTCCGCCGAGATGCCGGCAGGTCTCCAGCCGAAATGCAGGCAGGTCTCCAGCCGAGCTGCCTGCACCCCAGCTGCCTGCACCCCAGCTGCAGCTGCTGCCTGCGGGGCTGCGCACGCCGCAGCTCCACGGCACCCAGGGGGGACGAAACCAGCACGCCTCTGCCTGCCCCGGGACGATCTCCTCCCCGATTCACTTGTACCCAAGAGGCACCATTAGATCTCAGGCCTTCCCCTCGCCAGCGCTGCGAGGAAACAAGAGAAGCTGCTGCACAGCACGACATAAACCGAACGGCAAGCGCAGTGCTGGGCAGAGCTATCTGTAACTTTCAGAAAATAAGTGTGTTCCCCACGACAGAAATGCTGGAAGCGGGAGGGGGGCAAGCGAAAGATTCCGCTCTAGAAGATCTCAGGCCACGCGCTAATTCTTACTTTGAAAAATTCCTTGTCAGCAGCTTAGGGAGCACAAAAATAGCTTGGTGCAGATTAACTTCATTGGAATTACTGTTTCATTAATGGCACCAGTGAGCATTTACCGACATGCATGCAGCAACGAGAGGAGCTTTTTCCAGACCAAAGTTGATACAGGCCCAGTTATTTTGCTGTGGCTTTGAGTGCTCATTAAAAATTAGTAGCAGTTTTTCTAGCAACAGGGAGCAGGTATTCTGAGGAGGGAAGCAGAAGTCTGTCCTCAAAACAAGGATAAAAGCACCTGAGCATGCCACTGCTCCCCCAGAGATGAAAGCAGCACAGATAACCCCCAGTGCTCTTGGAAGCAGCATTTCTGAAGGCGTCAGCGCTGCCTTTTCGGGGTACTCCACGTTTGCTGTCTTACCAGGGACTGCGCAGCCGTAAAGAACAACCAGGTTTTTATTGATTTGAAAATACATTAACCATAGAGAATAGAGCTTTAATTTTTCTTTCTGAACAACAATAAGGAACAGTTTACATAAAAAAACCAAGAGCATGGATAAAATAATATAAAACAGATATTATACCACAGTGTGGAATTCAAATAATCTAAGAACATTAGCAGCACTTCTACAAATATATTAAAAGCTATAGTGCTCATTAAGCTCAGATAGAGCGACTCCCAGAGACCAAAATGGCATCCAACATATAAAAGCAGCAATTCCGTGTAGGGCAACGTAAAAGTCTAACGCCAGTACATCAGATACATTCATAACCCTGCGGCTGAGAGGTAATCCCGTGTCCCGCAGAGCTTGGGATGGTACCTGTCACCTCCGCGACGGCTGCGGCAGGGCGACAGCCCAGCGTCACCCGCTCACCCTGCCCAGCTCTCCAGAGCACCCCTTGGCACTAGGGAAGTGACAATCACGGGTCTAAGGTTACATCCGAGTTGGATTTTCAACAAAGGTTCTCGTTTATTCCGTTTGTGAAAAACAGCTTTCTCCTTCCCTGGCTCCTGGGAATTACTCCCCAAGAAGAGACTGAATTTCTGAGAATTTAAGTAGATCTTCTTACGTAGTCATGAAAATGAAATTTGTAGTATCTCAGTATCCAGTATTAGGATTTTCAATTCTTTATCTTCCCTAGCAGTGAAGCCACACCGATTCTTGAAACTTCCATGTACTTTTTGAGATCTTGTGCATAGTTTAAATTTTAGCATTGATTTATTTAAAAAAAAAAAAAAAAAGGATAAATGGTGCTTTTTACCCCTTATAAAAAAAGGTGATGAAAAGCGGCCTTCCTCCTAGCCATCTCCCACTTCAGCGGCACTCAGTGCCCGTCCCCTGCCACGTGCTGAGCCCCTCAGAGGCTCTCGCCCCCGCCGAGGGCATCGGCGACGGCTGCTCTTGCTGGGCAGAGGAAAGCGGGGGCTTCTCCGGGAGCCCCAAGAGCCTCTGCTGAGGACAGCAGCAGATCTGCGTGGTGGGGCAGAGGCTGGGACACAACCCGCCTGCTCCGGACACGGCTGTGCCTGCAGAACTGGCCCCGGAGCCGATGGGGCCGCAGACCCTTTGTGTGCCAGCGGCTCGGGAGCCATCGCACCCAGACACGGAGCAGAGGCCATCACCTGCAGCTCCGGCTTTGGGCTCCCTGCTCAGTCTCCGTGCGCAAAATCAATGTAAAAAAGGAAGTTATTCAACTACTGAAGGGGCATTTAAGGTTGAAGATGCTTATCAGTAACCTAAAATTAGACACATATTAAAGGACTGCTATGGCTATTCCAACATCGTACATTCTCCAGGAAATTCAGGATTCAGACAAAGTTTAGAAGAAATCCAAACACTCTAAGCTGTAGAAACGCACAGCTGTGGCACCAAAACAACCTTACCTTTGGGCCACGCTGCCACCATAAAACATAAACGTGTTGAGTGTGACTGGGGACCACGAAGACTTCATGTGCCTTAATCAGCGATGTGCATTTACTTCAGGGCAGGCAAAGAGGATAATGACCTTGACTGAAGATCATTGGAGTGCCTGGAACAGCAGGCAACAGTAAGTGGCATTTTATCTGCTCCAGGGTATCTGAAAACTTTTAGAAGAATTTCTGAAAAGTGGTTCTGGTGAGAGTTACAACCCTGCCATATTGCTAGAAAATTGTCACTTCATCTATAAGTTGTGCTCTTTCGCTATCGATTTGTGCTCACGCGATAGTAAAATGCTGAAAACGTGCCCAGAACTGCTCGGTACTCGTGCAAATTCCCAAACGGAGTGAAAAATATTTGACAGATGTTGTGATGAAATGACAATCATTTTGGCCCCACTGATGAATGGGCTCCGAGGCTACCACTAGCTGAACAGCAATGCCACAGCAGAGAGCAGCAGTTCAAGATTAGTATAAGACATTTTTAAAAGCAAACTTCAGTGATGGAAATCCTGAAACTGGTCCCATACCTGTTTTGAGGACTGTTTGCCACAGTGGCTCCCAGTGCAGAGAACTGGCCAGCTACTCAATGTAAACGGGGAAAGAAAGGAAAACTAGCCAGCCAGATTAAAATAAGTAAATAAATAAAGAAGAAAGAATAAGAAGAATCTCATCCCATAAATTGCTCTTCCCCACCAGCCTGCCACATGGCTTGTCTCTCCAAGGTGGGATTTAGGGATGGGCTCAGCTTGCCCATGGACAGATTCCCAGCAGAACTGCGATTCCAAGCTAACACACCAAGAACAGTCACTTCTCTTGATCTGTTTTTTACTTATCAGTGACAACGGTTGCCGATACCTGCATTTCTACTGCTGGCTCTAGTTACAATAAAAGGTATATTTGGATATGTTAAGGGATGTTCAAAATGTAAGAGGCTGGATGAGAGCAGAACAGGGTGGCAGCAAGAAGTTCCCAGGCAAAAAACCCTCTTAGTCTTCATGAAAATTGTTAATAGCAAAGCAATTCAGAGACTTGCCACAGTAAGAGAAAAACTCCTATAAAAATCACACGTTTAGGAACAAAGACAACTTCTAAAGCGTTTACATGAGTAACACTAAAAGAGATGGATACCAAGAGTTATTTGGTAGGTTGCATCAGTAGAAAGCTCAAATGCAGAAAGAGAATCCATTAGTAACTCCCTTGGGGGAACACGGGGCCAGGACACAAACATTCACTGTATTTAAACATACCGGGGTTATCCGCGAGCTGAGCAGCTCTAACAAAAGATAAAGTGAAAACCCCACACCTCTGCGGATGCCCAGTGCGGGTGCAACGTGAGCCGAACAGCTCGGCCCGTGGAGTTGGTCCTTCGCTCAGGCTCAGCTCTGGAGTGACCTGGAGCGGAGAACACGGGCTGGGGGCAAGTGGGATGCAAACCTCGCTGAGCCCAGGGGAAGGATGCAGCAGTCTCGAGTCAGCAGGCACAGCAGCTCGAGGCCCTGGTCCCACAGAGCGAACAACAGCAGGCTAAAGATAGTCCCCGGCTTGTCGTGCCATTGCACGGGGTGGATTTCAGCTGCATGGAGCTGCTGGGATGAGACATTCCTCTCCTCCAAGGAGCCAGACAAGATTACTGTATATGGGCAAGCGTTCCCCTGCGACAGGCTTCTCCCTCCGTGGTAAACAGGCGATCCTCCGGCGGCACAGCTGGGAGAGATCTGTGCCGTCTCGCAGGGCCACGAGGATTCACGCTGTCGGAAACCCAGAATAATGCTTTTACCTCAGGGCAGCCTAGCAGAGGGGCAGAGCCAGGCAGGAGAGGCTGAGGCAGGAGAAGGCCTACGAGCAGCTGCACAACAAAAAAAAAAAAACTTTGCTTGAATTTCAGTAGCTTTTAACCATCGAATAGATCTCGAGCCCCAGACTCCTGGCGTTGCTTCACTATGGGTCTCCACAAGCACATAAACCTGCCGGTCAGACAGCGGCTGCCCCAGAGGGGTCAGCGAGGAGCACGGCTGCTCCTGCTACAGCTATCTTCTGATAAGATGCTCCAAACCGAGCTTGGACCACATGCAGACAGGGGCTGTGGAAGGGCAGAGCACAGGAACTATTGCACACAGCCTGTGTGCAATTTCTGACCACATTTCTGACCTCCCGCAGCCGCTGTCCTGCCCGCTCCCATGCCGGCAGCATGGCGAGGGTCTGGCAGGGCAGGCAGCCGGGGAAGAGCACCGTCCACCAGCACAGGGCCTGGAAACCGTTCACGTCTTCTGTCTCAGATCTGCACGGGTACACAAAGCTGGACCTCCAAGTTCAGACTCGAGTTCTCCCGGGAGTATTCGGGAGCAGATGGTTCTCCCTGGCTTGTGTATGAATTAGAGCAGAGCAGTGCGTGGGGGGCATCGCCTTCAGCAGAGCTGGTCTGGATGGGCGCTAGTTAGCAGAGCGGATCAGCTCCGCAAGCACTCTGTACAGCTCATGTAATACTCCCTAACAAAACGGTACGATCAGCTGCAAAGGAGAATGACTTTAGGCCCAATTTAAATGACACACCATATTCTTTGGGCAATCCAATCGCTTTGCAACCCACACTAAGCCTCAACACTGCAACTGTTCTTCCCCAAGCGAATCCCAGGGCAGGCACGAAACCCTGCACAGCTCGAGCAGAGGTCTGCTCCTGCGGACTCGACTCAGCACCATAGCTGGAACAAAGCTTTTTTTTTTTATTACTCCTTTTTTTCTTCTTTTCCAGTTTTGAAGTCGGAACTAAAATCACACCAAGCTGAGGTCATGACGGTGGTTCTGCTCTGAGCTTCCAGTTGCTGCACCAGAACAATTCTCACAGGTCAGGGACAGTGACAGATTGGCACATCATGGAATCGGTGCTATAGAAACCACACAGTTCTTAGAAGCAAAAGATTTCTTCTCCCCCCCCTCAAAAAATAACCCACTTAATTCACATATTTTCTCTCTATACCATATATATATATTATATATAGACACAATTCTCTGGTAAACATTTACAAGATATTGTAAAGAACATTGAAAAGATATATCTCCATTTGCATAACAATGCACGCTCACATACTTCAGTATACAAGGACACACAGTAATGTACAATCAATAAATAAATACTTTTTTCCCCCAGAAGTTATTCAAAAAACACTGCTATTGAGCGGCCCAAAGACACTCTCAGTTAACACAGACAGCAAATATTGTGCAGAATTTCTTGGCTGTTTTTGTTTAAAAACCAAGGAAAGAAAAACAGAAGCTTGAAAGATAAAGTGTCAGTGACGTTGCTTGGTAAGAGTGTATTTAAGTTCACCTATTGGTTCTTGTCCCTCAGAAAGGGGAGGACAGAGCACTGCCCTTCCCCTTCGGAGAAGGTGATGCAGGCAGACTATTACCTGTCCTAGGATCTAGAGGGAACAGGAACAGCCTGGCAGGGAGGGCACGAGCTTTTCGCTCTGCTTGGTGGAAAGATGAAAGATTCACACACAAACTGGCAGATTTGAAGCTCGAATGCCTTTGCCTCCTGTGCTACTACAGACCAAGCACTCTTTGGAGATTTAATGCAAAAAATTGCTTCGAAAGAATTTCCTAGATTGTTGGTACACATCTGCTTGTTGGGATTATGAGAAATGAAAGGCTCCCCATTGCTCTCACCCTCTGCTGCAGTCCTCTTCCCCAAAGGGTTCAGGACGCACTACTGTTCCCTGGTTTTTCTAGCTGCAACCTCTGCGTCCCAGTACTGCAGAAAGACTAGCTGATTTGCTCAGAATCTGCAAACCGCTTCACCACGCTCTGCAGAACTTCTCTGAAGCAGCAGTTTTCTCTTCTGCAGATTCACATCTGTCTTTTTTCTGCAAGCAACATCTGACACATGCTACAAGTAAATACAAAACACAGCCAGCACAGACAGATGTTCCACAGAAGAAGGGAAGGGCCCCTTTACCCTTCTGGTGAGCAGCACTCCAACAGCAAGAGAAGAGCAGGGCCTTGTCTTGCAGAGGGGTGGAGGACAGCACACACACACATCACACATTGCATGGAGGGGGAACACAAATTTTTGCAGCAAAACTTGAGGAAGGTACCCTTACAGAGAGCTACAACCCAGCGCCTTCCCTGCTGCTGAAAGCACACATTCATGGCAGCCTTCTGCGGCCACGACAAAGCCCTCCCTGCCTGAACTAGACCTACCAACAGCCTACACCTCTCCTTTTCCTTTATTGTTTTTACCTGAGTTGAAAAATGAATCCAAACCCTCCGTAGCGCAGCCTCAGCATGACACAGCAGCTCAGCTCTCACGCTGGTAGTGCTGGAGAGGCACTTCATGCAGTGTGCTCCAGGGGCTGCAACGCTGGAGAGCCACTGCAGGAAAAGCGGCCACAGAAGTGCATCTTCCAAAAGCAAAGACCACTCGGGGACCTTGGGCTATTTTCCTCTTCACAGGCATGTGAAAGAAGCCCACCAAGACCTAACTGGAGACTTTCAGTGGACTTAGGGGGCTTTGCAGCCAGCCCCAGAAGCACACAGAAAACCTGCAGGCACCAAGGGGATTGTTTGCGCTGTCTAGCTTTGAGCAGCTGGTCTTTTAATTGAGAGGAAGGCACCTTCAGAGGGAAAGTCAGGACAGTCACCCACGTCAGGAGCTCTGACTTGCCTTCCGAGGAGCTCTCCCCTAACAGGGGTTGCAGAGGAACGACAGGGAGACCAGACTCCTAACACCAGCAGCTAGAGTAAGGCAGGTAAGAAAACCTCAAGTCTAGAGCTCCCAGAGGAGGTTAGGACCAGATTTTCCAGTGTTCAGAGAGCGTTACAGAGGCTGGATTTTGAAAGAAAAACCCAATGCTGAATTTGGAGCTCTTCTGAAAATCCATCCAGAGCTGAAACTCTTGTGTGCTCAGATATTGTAGTAATAAACAACGTAAAAATCCCAGGGAGAGAACAGAGCCCTAAAAAAAGACTAAAGGGGATGCTATGCATCAAGGGACAAGATCAAAAGAAGAGGAATTTCTGTGATCAAAGTCCCTCTCTGCTACTGGCAGAACCTCATAATGTTAGTAAGAAACTGAGTAGTGGCAGCATCCCTGTATCGCCCAGGCTTGCAGGGCTGGCTGGCTTCCCCGTGCCACAGGGTAACGGCTCTCCAAGGAAGCAGCTTTCTTTCCTCGCAACAAAGCCTGTCGAGCCGGAGTTGGCCCCAAGGAGGGCTGGCAGCTCTGCTCTCCCAGACCCCGAGCTCTGAGCTGGGATGCTGGCAACTGCCGCGGCAGTTGTGGCGGTAACCACGCTTGCTGCCCTTCTGCTGCAGCAAGGCAAGGAAGCGACTGCCTGGGTCCTGCTTCCAAAGCAAGTCCTTAGCAATAAAATGCAATCGTACGGATCTTTGGTTAAGTCACTGAAGAAGGCTGCGAAGATCTGAGCCGGGGCCCCTGGACCTAACACTGAACACAGCACTTGGAGAGCTAAGGGTACTTCCAGTTTAGACAGCAGCACATGTCCAACTACCTTACTTCCACAGGCGTGGCACTTCGAGAAAAAGGAGAAGGGGAGGAAGCATTGAAGGGGAGTCCCGGCTCTTTGTCTGGATGCCTCGTCTTCCCCATGTCCTTCATTTGTTCTCGATCAGAGTCTGGACTTTATAGACAAGGTCCCGAGCCAGCTTCAGGATCTGCTTGGTGTTGTGCCGCTCAGCCATTTCTGGAACACAGACAGAAGGAACCCACAAAGAGGCTAGACCCCAGCAGCCCGGCGTCTCCAGGAGTCCCCCCCAGCCTCACAGCTCTCCGCTTCTCAGCCGAGCTCCAGGCAGGAGCTGAAGCTGCGAATTCCTGCCCAAGTTCCCAAGCACCATCCCTCGCAGAGACACCTGACTCGGAAGAGCCACCATTAACCACCTCATCTCGGGATGATTACAGCCAGCAGGAAGCACAGCCTACGCTCACAGCTCCCTTCAAGCACGGCAAGGTGGGCTCTTGCCAAGGATGGCAGGGTGGCTTCCCCCAGGCACCACCAGACCCCCTCAGAGCCTGACTGTTCAGGGGCAAGGGGTCTCTTTACCATCACGTTCCAAGCGTCAGCATCGCACAACCATATATTGCTCTGTTTCTTTTAAACCTTTACCAGTATAGCCCAAACATGACTGTCTATAATCCGACAGACATGTGCTGCCTACATCTGAGCAGCTGCCACAAATTCAGCCCAACAGAACACGAGCTGTACCGTTGAAAAACTTGATGATGTCTGTAAAATCCATGTTGTTCTCCAAGATTATGTCCCGGTACATTTCCACCAAAGCCAGGGCTATGAAGAGCACATAGTGTGCAGAGGAAACGTGTGCAGCTGCCCAGATGGTCTCCCAGACGGCGAACACGTCATCATACACCAGCTCTGTTAACAGAGGAAAAAGCCCAGCAGTTACTACACCAGCCACGGATTTACAATCACCCTGACTCACACAGTTCACAGCAGCACTGGGAAGACACGCTGGGTGGTTTCTTCCCACAAGAAACTGTTCCAGTTGGAAGCAATAAGTAAATCATCCGTAGGGACAAATATTCTGGCCTGCAGCAGGTGGCACAGGCTTCAGGACACAAACCCGGCGGAGGCTCACCAGCAGCTCTGGAACAACAGGTTCTGTATCTAGACAGAAAAGTCAGCCACAAATCTACCAGGGAAAAGCAAAACAGGAACACATGGTAAAAAGTTAAGTTCAGACAACTGAAGTTGCAGAGGGTATTGAGAAGCGTGGAAGCATGGCAGACCTTGCCCTCCCTTCCCATTTGCTGGTCTCAGCTGCCTCCCTCCCAGCACACACCTCTCTTGAAGTCCAGGAGAAACCATCGGTAGCAGAAGTAGAAGTGAGTGTAATCACCGTTCTGGTGCATCAGCTCAAAGAGCTCAGAGTCCAGAATCTGCCAAGAAAAGCAAAAGGAAACTCATCAGTGCACACCAGAGGCACCAGCCATTCCTCTGCCCACCTTCCTCCATTCCCGCTGCTCTCCTATCGCACCACATCATCTTCCACACAGCTTCTCCCTCCTTTGCAATCCTGGCACACGTTGCTCCCAGGCTGTCTTTACAGCCCTCTGCTCCCCACCACTGAAAGCTCCTCTCAGCCCCTCCGAGACCCCCGTCTCGAGAACAGCTTTCCCCCTCCGGTTTGAGAGGCTGCCGTCCCTGCGCCAAGACCCCCTTACCTGGATCAGAGATCTCATGTTGGCGAAGTGGGTGTCCATGGCTCCTCCGTGGGGGAAGTTCTGATTCATCCTCTTCATAAGCTCGGTGAAACAGCTGAAAGCCAGAGCCTCTGCGCCGGGAAGAGAGACGGTCACTGCTCGGCTGCACGGACACTGCTGCATCTGCACCCGCATCACCACACCCCGCCATCCCCCCGCAGCAGGAATATCCCTCCCTGCTCCACACACACACTCGGGGGCACGCAGCAGGGATTGGCCTCGGAAAGACAGCTTCCACCGCAAAAAATACACGCTGTCCCTAGGTCGGGCTCCCGGGAGTCAGACAACATCAAGGACAAATGGGATCCTGCCATCAGCTGCTCCACACCTCTGAGCACGGGATCCTCCCATTGCAAAGGGCCAGCGCCAGCCCAGCAGATCCCCCCGCGCATTCCCACAAAGGTATGGGGAAAGCGGAGCAGAGCAACCCACTCACCGTCATCCAGGATGACCAGGAGAGGGGCTAGCAGGTCACACATCCCCTGCACGTAGCCAATCTCAATGTGCTGCCAGATGTAGCTGAGTGAGAAAGCAGGAAAGGTGGCCCGTGAGCCCTTCCCGTGCCACGCATGAGTGTCACAGCCTGCCACCTCGCTTCCCCGTGCCCTGCCTCCGTTCCTGGGACGCTGGCATTTCCTACATGCTGCTACCAATAATCAGACCTGTTTATTCCGCTACATCTACGCTCCATTCCTCTACGGCCGGCCTGTAAATGATTAAGTTCCCGTGGTGGCTTTCAGATAAGCCATGCATGGCACAACCCTGGATCAACACCCTGCGATGGCCATGGCCATGGCCATCGCAGGGTGTTGATCCAGGGTTGTGCCATGGCCATCGCAGGGTGTTGATCCAGGGTTGTGCCATGGCCATCGCATGGGAAATCGGTGCAGGGAAAAGTGAAATGAAAAAGCACAGCAAGATGAGGTGGTTGGTGAAAAGGCAGAGACTGATAGAGTTTGTTAATTTATCTCTCTTTCTCACCCTTCCCCCTCAATTCTCAGCCTCTTGGTTCTCTCTGCACGATATTCCCTGCTTCGCCTCCCTGGACCCAGCGTCTCAGGAAGCAACCAGCCCTGCAGAGATATCTTCCCATATTTGGTAGCAAGTGAAAATGTGTTCAGAAAGGACTCGGATCCACTGCTGGCACAAGGGAACAATCTTTTCCATCCTGCCCACTAGTTTTCCAAAATCTGCTGTATTGTAGGTCTCATCTCAGCAGAGATCTCCAACTCTGGCTGTCAGCTAAAGTGACAGCTCTAATGAAATAGCAGCTTCTCCTCATATTTGCAAGATGAGTAATAATATTTGAGCCTTCGCTGCCCCTGAAGCAGCCGCAGCTGCTGAGCTGGAGCTGGTTTGAGTCGGTGAATGTCACACAGCAACCTCTTAGTCACAGGGACTAAGCAAAGAGAATCAGAAATGCACCCCAGGTATTGCTGTCTTCTGGGTTCCTGGGTAGGCACTAACCACTCGATCGCTTCAGGCACTTCCTCATTAGCACTACAGCTCTGCGGGCTGATCCTCATTAAAACCTTTTCCAGACATATTCCAGAGAGCAGGTGGGCTGCACTGGGTTCAGACCGTGAGGCAGCACGCCTGGGCAGCCCCAGGGAGCCCTCTGCTTTGGCCAACAACCCAGACAGACGGCAGTCACGGGGCAGAGCAGCACAAGGCAGGATGGCTGGACTCCTCGGTCTGGTAACCGTGAAGTCCTTGGAGCTGTGACCCCAGTTCTGGGATGATGAGGGGATTTGGGGGAGGAAGTCAAGGAGATAAACTGAGTCACCAAGTTTGAGGCTCCAGCCTCAAGGTTAATTGAGGGAAACCAGCCAGCAGTGTCAGGAGCCTGCTCCCGTCGCAGGGAGGGCTGGCGGGCTCCCACCCTGACCCCCGCAGCTCCCACCTGCACATGATGTTGCGGAGTTTCTCCAGGTTGGCAGGGGTGAAGTACCAGTAGTTGCGGTCACACCGCTGCACGTCCTTCTCAATGCGGTGCAGGTTCACCGTGTACATGTCCAGTAGCTCTGGCTGCCCAAAACAAAAGCAAAGGTGATTTGTTTTCCAATAAAAAACAAAAAAGAAAGTTGCAAGGGCAACAGAGCGAGAGGGCAGGGTTTGAAGGTGGAGAGCCCCTGTACGCACAACTGCAGGATTAGCACAGGGGAAATGCAGGTCAATAGTGGGGCACCCAGGAAGAAACCCACTCAGTGAACAAGTCCATACTTACAGAGTAGGTGACACCCGTCGAGGAGACAGCAGACGCTTCGCCGTTGGCCAGATCAGCTACAGCCAGAGAACCCAGCTGCGGGTACAAACTCTCCATCTCCGGCTCCTCAGAGAGGTTATCTTCACTCTCCACCAAGCTTTGCTTTTCAGCTTCGCTGTCTGCCCAGCTCTCTACCACAGTCAGGGCCACAGCGTCACGATCACGCAGGACCCCTGCCGAGCTCTCACCCACAGGAACAAAGTCCACGCTTCCACCGGTGGGAAATTCACCTTCCAGGCTGTCTTGGCCCTGCAGCTTCTCCTCCTGCCGGGCACCATCTGGGTCCTGTGGGCCTGGCACATCAGACCCACCGGCCTTTCCCTGAGAGCTGGCCGAGGATTTGTTGGTTTCCAGGGCACTGTCCTCGTTGCTGAAGCTGCGCTCCGAGAATCCCGATGCGATGGAGAAGTTCTGGGAAGAGGGGTGGCCAGAATCAGGGGAACACGTGCCATTGGGAACCGTCCCGTTGGGGATCTTGCTTTGTTTGCCATCTTCCAGCTGAGCATCTGCTTCAGTCTGTTCTACTTCATCAACGGATTCAAACACCTGGAAAGCACGAGCAGAGAGCCACGTGAGAGCGAGCAAACCCCCTGCATTCAGTGAACTGTTGGGAACATGGGCATTACGTCCCCAAGAGCTGCATTCAGCAGTTAAACTGCTGAATGCAGCTCTTGGGGACGTAATGCCCATGTTCCCAACAGTGGGGAGGGCGGAAGATCTGCTCTATATGTGCAGGGCTCATACAAGCAACCAGTGGAAGAAAGCTCAGAGGACGTGAGGGCATTTTAACTTACTAGTGCTGTGCCTGGCTGTGGCTCCGCATCTTCGCTATAGCAAGAGACAACTTCAGCCTGAGCATCTAGCTCTCTGTCCCATTTTAACCAGACTCTTGGAGGAATTTCTGGGCACAGTCCTCAGCTTTTAGGTTCCCCTGCCTGGATTTGGCAGGTCAGCGCTTGGTCATTTGCACAACTCGGAGCCCACAGTCCCTGCTCCAAAGGACCTACGCTTTACTCAGCATGATATATTGGGCAGAATGTCATTTAAACAGGTTGGTTAAACACATGGTTACTAACATACGGAGCAGCCAAGGGCCCTCAAGTGTGAAGGCCACATGGGGGTTGGTCCTTCGAGCCTGGGCAGAGCAGGCTGGTGAATATTAAACATCAGTGCGCAGTTCTGACCTTAGTGGCTCCAGAGGCAGGTTTGTGAGTCATTTACCTCCTCCAACTACCGCTTCTGTTTGCCAGAAATCATTACGGTTATCGACTAGCAATCAGCCCGAGCCGGGGCAGAGAGCCGTATGCTGTTGGGTGGCCGGTGTCTGAACGAGCAAGAGGGGACAAAGCGCTGCCGCTCACCTGCGTGCTAGAGCTGGAGTCGCTCTGCAGCCGCGCGTGATTCTGTCGGCCAGAGCTGCAGCTCTGCGAAGACTGCAAGAGAAAGGGAAAAGGCCAGTGAAAAGGCAAAGAGCGTGGTGTCTGGAGCGGGGGGGAGGCTCAAGCCACGCTATCAGAGGTGGGCACATCTGCATGTAAAGAACAAGCAGAAAAGGCATCTAATAAATTCTCATAATTGACCCATGAAAGATGTCCACATCACATCAACTCTGCCGTGCAGATTTGTTGCGCAGCGCCCTGCCTCAGCCCGCCACTGACATTTACTGCTGGAGAAGATGACAAAAAACAAAGTCCCAGGCCAATCCAGTTGTTCAAACACTGTATTTTTGGGCCTGAAAGGAACTGCTTTCTTCTGGCCTTCAGAGAGGTCATGCTGTCTCCCTGGAGTGCAAATTTCTACAAATCTCTGTCCTAATTTGGCAGCAATGCGGCTCACCCCATCTTAGTTTACATAAACGATGAAGTCACAGGCTATAAAACAATCCCTCCAAGCATATTAATGTCTTTTTTTTTTTTTTCCTTTTCTTAAAGGACAAATATTGATGTTTCAAGCCAGACTCAGTCCAGGCAGCCCCTCTAAAAGTCAACAGCACCCTTTGCTGGCTTCCAGCTGAAGCACAGAAGGAAGCGTCGGGCTTTGCAGCGACCAGTTCAGTGCTCTGCCTCGTGGATTCCCTCTGAGCAACGAGTCTTCACTAAAAAGTGAGTCCTCCCTGTTATCTGAGCCGCCCCTGCACAGGCTTATCGTAGTGCAGGAGCCTGCGGCTGCTCCCGCTGCACGCAAGGCGGGATGTACAGAGCATTGCAATGACATCACACACAAACAATAGGGTTTTAAGAAAACACAGCACTTTCAGAAAGGCAGCAGGAGTTGTCCCCACCCTAGTATTGTGGGTGTTTGCTGGGCAGGGCTCTCACGGAGAGAGGAAGGGCGACAGCTTTCCTCCATTATCATGGGACCATTTTATAACAGGAAATTTCAGGTTGAGATGGGAAAAGAGTGAACCTTTGCGTGTATTAACTCTGCCAGCTCCCCTCCCAGCGCCTGTACCCACAACAGGCAGACGTGGATGCAAAAGAACCACAGTGAAGATGCTGTGGGGATGGGAATGATTCCGGGGGCTTCAGCAACACCGACCGTGCAGCCCACCTCTGCTCCTCCCCTGCGAGAGCTGTGTCATCCAGCTCTTTCACACAGACCTCGGTTCAGACTTGCCTTCCCTGCATCTCTCCCTCTCTGTACATACACGTAGCCCACACGGTTGGGGCTGAGCTCATCTCTTTCCAAAAGCATCCACGCAAACTCCCCAGAGGAAACCAGATGAAGTCTCCAGTGCTGCACCTACCGGGCCCTTTTCGGCTTGGCCTCCGTTCACCTCCGGTGCGGCAGCACGAGGTCAGATAACCCAGCACCGCTTGCTCTGCCGTGCCGGGCTGTTCTGCTCCAAGGACAAAACCCACACGGAAACACTCCCTGGACTCTGTTCCCAGGACTGCCTTTCCTTTCACAGGCTTTTCCCTCCACACCCTTTGGTTTGGGCTGTGGATCTAACTCCTCACTGCACTGCTAAAAGCCCGTCCCATGGAGCTGGGTGCCGGGGCCCAGCTCTGTCCCAGGTCTGTCCCACGATGGCACGGTGTGCCGAGGCTGCCCTGAGCCCTGCAGGCTCTTTCACAGCCAGTCCTAGAGCCACCCCACTCCTCCTGCTCACAGGCAGCAGCCCAGGCTTCTTCTGTGCTGAGCAGCTGATGGAAGAGGGAGCCAAGCCACCCACTGACCTGTTTCACAGCCCCTCAGTGCCAGAAACATGGTCTTCCTCCCTCCCCCAACACTGACCTCCACAGAGCTGATCCTGATGTGCACCAGGAGTGCAAACCGAGTAACGAATATCTCTTGTTCTCCAGAAATACCCACACGGAACGTTTCACAGGACTGGTGAGAGCATCTGGACTCGACACAGCGGCTCCACAAACGAGTTCTGGGGTCCCGGCTGACCCGCTGCCCTCTGCCAGGACCCCCTGCCCTCCCTCTGCTGCCCCTGGCTTTCAGGCCCTCTGTGCCCAGCACCCTCACCCAGGGTCACAGACGCAGAGCTGTTCAGTGCCTCTGCCGATACTGTGGCTGCAAAAACCAAACCAAATCTGTTAGACCTCCAATATGTCACTCAGGCTGCAGACCAAAACCTCTCGGTCAGTGCGGTACCACACAGTATGGAAACTGGGGTCATACTGCGGGAGATGCCCGCTCCTGCTGCTAAACACTCTGGAAGAGCAGATGAAAGAAAACAGGTACGAAAGCTCCAATCCTAACTTGCACAGATTACAGTGAGCAACGAGGCGTAGAGGCAGGCAGAGGTCAGGGAAGGAGGGTGAGCAAGAACCGTGTCTCCGTTCCTCCCTGTAGCACAGGCCAACACGGAGCCCGGGTGGGCACAGCCCTCCCCGAGCCCCCGCACCCTCACCTCATTGCTGATCGTCGAGTCCCTGTGCATCATCCTCTGAATGTGGGAATCCAGACTGGCCCCGGAGGAGCACTTGGCCAGAGCTGCCGCGTGCGACTCCTTCTCCCGCTGCCGGACGATGGCCTCGCAGCCCAGCCACTCCGCCATGGTGTGCTCGTAGCACGTGCGGATCTGGTCGTCAGCCTGCAGCGTTTAGAGACAGAGGGTCTTTGAACGGCTGTCCCCAGAAAAGCCCAGAAACCAGCACCTCCTGCATCCCCCCAAACAGCCCTGCACAGAAAAGTGCATGCTCGTGTTAACTATGGTTAGATTGCACACAAAGTCACCCATCTCCTGCACGGTGCCAGCCAGAGCCTGACCCACAAAACCTTGCAAAAATTAGGATGGAAAAATGACCATCCATCTCCTCCCTGCCTTCCAGAGGTGTGCAGGGAACTGAACATAAGCAACCAGCAGCTGCGCAGGGGAACGTCGAGCTTGGTCCTATCAATTCTTGCTTATCTGAGTCTTTCTCCCACCTCCCATCTACAGCCGCAGTACAAAGCGGACACAACGCCCGGTGGGTTCGCAGGGTGGACTCTGGCATACAGACACTTGAAGCTGTGAAATATCCAGGGCACGTCAATGCAATACACCAGGCTGCTGAGCTGGCAGCACACCCATACCAACCTCTTTCCTCTCTGCCTCCGTCATCCCAAACTGATAATGACCCAAAAGGAAGGGCCAGACAGCCTTCCTGATCTCATGCTGGATCCCGCCATAGTAGATCAGCCGCAGCAGCTCCTGGTCCTCGTAACTCTGTGGGAAGAGCTCTGAGTCAGTGCACAGATGCAGCCAGGACCACAGCCCATCAGCTGGCAGATGGCAAGGGCAACCCCAGCCCGGTTGTGCCACCTTTCAGCACCCAGAGTGCTGCCCAGACCCTGACCACCCACAAACTTGCTGCCATTCATTGCAGATGCTCTCTCAGAACTCCACTTGGGCTTAAGCACGGCCAGAGGCCCCTGCGGATGGACATTTTGGGAAACATTGGCTCACCACAGCCAGAAAAGTGGCCCAAAGTCACTCAAGGTCACTGCTGTGCCTCTGAGCCCCGGCGGCACGTCAGGACCGCGGCACTGGTCACAGGTCTCCAGCTATCCTGCCGTAACAGCATGCTGGGACCCCCCTCAAGACCACAGTACTCAAGGGTGACAGACACTGCTGCAGACAGGCTCCAAACAGAAGCTTGCTAAGGAGAGCAGCCTTCGTTCCCCGGCTTCCCCGTGTCGAGGATTAGGAGCCCCGGGCTCTGTGCAGCCTGGGGCAGGCCCTGTGACTTCTCCACGAACTTCTCAATTTGCTTTACCTTACCATGCTATGACCGCTTAAGTGATGCTGCCCTGGATATCCCAAGCCCACCACAACTGGCATGTCCCAAGAGCGTTGGCCCTACCGTGCTGTCCTGCAGGTATCTCTGCCATATGTCCACAGTCAGTCCCGAGCTGGCATTGCAGGGCACATCAGGAGACACGATGTTGTGGTGAACCAGGGCAGATAGGTGGGTTCGCACCGTGGAGAGGTGTCTGCAATAGGCCAGCCCTGCATCAGGCAGAAGCAAACATTCAGCCAGGGAACTCAGGGAGCCAGGAGGATGAAGTGCAGCAGCAAGCTCTCATGAAGCTGGTCTCTGAAGGAGACCCTCTGAAGCCACATCCAGCCTAAGCAGCAAAGCAGGGAGTCTACTGGGACAGGTCAGTATCTCATCGTCTTGTACCACCAGCACTGCTGCTCCCTGGGCTGAAGTCCGAGGATCAGAGTTCAGATGTTTGCTCCCAATCCTGAGCATGTGTACATAGCACCCTGCATGCAACAGACTGGTCCCAGTACCCTCAGCCACTGCCCTCCTGCCCCAGCACCACTCCTAGCCCGGAGCCCAGGACCTTATCCCTTGCCCATCACACATCGCAAGGCATCGTGGATGTGACAAGTACTCACAGCCGTAGAAGGCCCGGGAGAGGATTTGGTACTTCATATTGTCACACAGGAGCTTCAGCGGAGCTCTGCCAATAAAAACGTATCGGATGTGAGGAGAGGAAATGCTCCCATGCATTCCCTCAGCCCCTGCTTTGATCTGACTGTTCCAGCTTTGCCTTCAGAGGTGTACCACAGGACCTCTGCTCAGCTTCAGAGTAGCAATTCTTGCTGCCAGGACGTGGCCACAGAGCAGCTACGATGTCCCAGATGAGGGGACAAGCCTCACTTCAGCCTGGACACATCCCACTGGCACCTGCAAATGGTCCCTGGACAACCGAGCCGAGCGTGAGGCTGGAGACACCACTTGCACCGTAATTGCTCTAGCCAGCCATCCAGCTGGACTTTCACCTGGAACCCTTGTTTTATTTTACCCGTATTTCTCAAAGCAAGCAGCAGTAGAGCCTTCATACCTTTCGTGGCTGCAGCCGTTGGATGGCCCACCGTCAGAGGAGCCACTCTGAGAGCAGGAGGAGCAGGAGGACTTGCGGGTGCTGGGTTGCCACATGGGAGGCAGGCCAGCACCCGGCGTGTCCATCAGGTCCTGGGGCACTGTAAGAGGGCAGAGAGAGGAGCATCAGCTACTGGCTGGCACTGCCCCTGGAGTCAGGTCAACAGAGAGGAGAGTTTTGATTAGCAAATGCAGCATCCCACACTCTCCCCAAGGAGGCTCCAGCAACCAGGTAGAACCCACACCACGTAATCACAGCACCCGCACTGGTGAGCTCAGAAGAAAGGAAAGGAAACAAAGAGCATTGATGAGAGAGAGAAAATCATCTGCTAATTAACTACAGTGCCTTCAGCAAGCTAATCTTAAACAGTGCCGACCAACGCAGAAAACAAACACCCAATCCAGAGAGACTCGAGAAAAGGGGCTGCAACAGACTGTCACACAGATGAGAAAAAACATGATTGAAATCAACCGTCACCCCAGGAAGAGTGGATCACTGGAAGGGAAAAAAAACCCATCTCTCAAACATTAGGATCCCATCCAAGATTCAGGGAAAGAAGGGAGCACCCAAATTACAAGACAGGAGATAAAGACTTCGATGAAGAGGTTGAGAGGGACAGCAGGAGCAAGTAGCTCTTCACGTTGTCACTTGCTAAATCCCTGCTTAAAAAAACTCAGAAGTGCTATTGCAATGGCCTCGGATCCCGCTCAGGTACGGCCCCGCAAACCGGCCAGGCGCAGGGCCAGTGCAAGGGGAGCGTGCAGCCCCGAGAGCCGAGCTGCCTCCACGCCGAGCAGCGTGGCTGCTCTCCTGGCCTGGAACAGCCCCTGCCCTTCGGTCGTGGGCCTCCCTAGGAAAAGACCGTCGTGATGAAGGTGAACTGTGGGATGCAGAAAAAGATTAATGACAAATAATCCTATTTGCTCCTCCTTGGAAATTAAATCGTGGTAGAAATTCCAGCTTCCAGCTGGGAGAGGACTTCCTCACTCGCCCTTGGTCTCACCGACTCTCCCTGCTTGTGATATTGCATAATTGGTATCAGCAAGAAAAATGCTGAAATATTCCAATTTCCCTCATATTGAGCAGGTGCTGATGGGTCAGTGACGGTCAGCAGTGACAGGGGACACCTCTGCAGGAACTGCCAAGTGACAACACGGGCAAGCAGTAGTACCAGACACAAATGACAGCCGCATTACACTGATGCCGAGTGGACCCCAGTGTGGCAAGGGGAGGTCGGGACGTGATGAGGAGACTCGGAAACCATTTAGGGATCACCACCATCTTGCTTGCAGCTGGAGTCCTCGCGATCTTCCCTCTCACAGCAGTGATGGAGATCACAGACGCAAGGAATGGATGAAAATTACCATTAATGGTAACTAGAGACACAGAGAGAGGACAAGGGCACAAATGAAAGGGGAGAAAGGAAGAATCTGCAGAGAAGAAAGAACTGATGCAGTTCAACCCCCCCGGGAAGGTCCACAGGAACCGCACAGACTTTGATGATGCTAGCTGAGGAGATTGCAGCAATTCATTTCACAGAAAATTTGGCCCCCAGCATGGAATTTTAAGGGGTAGATCAAAAGGAAGCTACAGAAAGGAGCATCTCTATCTGCGATTTTAGCCTCAAAAAGATTTTTATCTGACTCACTGAATTGTGTTAGTCAGCTAAAGGCAGGGAGAACTAAGTATAATCTTAACTGGAGGAGTCACAGGAGATGTGATTGCCCCCTTCTAGCCTCAGAAAATATAGGAACAAGTTTTTGATCAAATGTCATAGCTTTTTAAAAGCAATCCACAAGTCTTCTATTACACTCTTGGTTTTCCCCCTTATAAAGTCATCTACGATGTTCCCAGAGGTCAAAAAATTGTTCTTAGTATCCCACAGAAGAGTGAGGACAAAGGTACAGTCGCTTCAGCCAAGCACATTGTTCAGATCATTCACAACCAGACATTAACATTAAGAGAGATTTCTGGTTTGGTGAATCCGGCAGCATCCTCTCCCTTGCCCTGTGAGCTAGGGAGTGAAGACACATGGGTCAAGCCTGGCAGTACACAGAGAAGGGTGCTGTAACCTCTCCTTTGCGCTGCAGAAGCAACGTTGAAGGAACATAGCTGGATTTAATGCAGCACTTGCTGAGTTGGCCTGGTGATAGCAAGAGAAGAATCAGCCCTGGAGGCTTGTGATGGTGAAAAGTGACCCCCGAGGAACATGACCAAAGTGAACCTTACTACTGAAATTATGTGCAAGAATTTTTTTTCCAACCATTAAGGCAGTCGTGGCCTGTTGTGCAGCTGCAGAAATGGAGGACTCAGTAGCACGTGAAAGGTTAAAACAAAAAATAAAACCCCAACCCATATGTGATGTTGAATAAAAGGCAGTACTGTTACAAGCAAAGCCCGTTTCTCTGGAACCATCTCCTGGCGCGAACTGCCACGTGCCTGTCAGGGCTGTGTCCCCGGCTGCTCGTACACCCCTGATAACCCACCTGAAACACCCTCTGCCAACGCACTCACCGAATTCAGACTGTGTCCCTGGGTAGATTATTCTGAAAACGTAATCTGTGGCTTCGTCATCTTCCTTGTCGGACGCGGACTCAGAGGAGCCCTGGGGACTTCGCTTCCTCAGCTTGGGAAACACCTTCCCCTAGGTGAACAAAACCTGCTCTTCACAAGCCGCCCCACGCCTCACCACGCAGGCCAGCGCGGTCGCTGCCTCGCTTGCCAAACTCCTGCCTAACAAGAACATGTGCCTCGTCAGCCTGGATGATGTTTGCACGTTCTCTGTGCTGGAGCAGCCTTTCAATTAAGCTTTCAATTACACGGTGAATATATAATCCTGTTTGTGCACAGCGTATGTATAATCTATGCAGCGTGGCCAGGTCCGTGAGAACCAAACCTATCGTGCCTCACGGCCAGCACTCCCATACCACCTCCCTTCTGATTTGCCCAGAAGGGTCTGTTTAGCTGGTCAAGGCCACGAGCTAAACCAAGCTGCCATATTTCAAGCCCACCTTCCTTCTTAGTTTCGAGAGGGCGATCGTTTAAAACGCAGCAGCCACTAACGTCAGGCAGAGGGTCCTCCCCATCAGCTCTGCTCTGAGACGCTCCACAAGGGAACACCAGCAAGAACCTGCAGTGCCATGGGCTCAGGAACAAGCTCAGTTTTGGGGTGCCTACCTTTCCCCGCTGCGACCAGAGGGGTGGATCCAGCTGCCCGTGGGGCAGGAGGCCGTTCTCCAGGCAGGACAGGAACTGCAGTAAGTGCCCTCCTCTGGGGAACCGCAGCGGGGGCCTCTGAATCCCATCCTGGCTCACCAAGACAACCGTTCCACCGCTGTCTACTATTAGCAACAGTGACAGCAGAGAGAAGACACAGACATGAATGAGGGAAACATTACCAGTCAAAAACGCAGAGGGCAGGCAAGAAAGCTCAGGGAATTGTCTTTCTGGCATGGAAGAGAAAGACTTTCTTCCTTGTTTGGATTCTTCTCGAAGTCCATTACAAGTCTGGGGTCCTGGAGAAGGCTTGCCTGGGAGATCACACCCTTGAAAACCACAGAGCATTGATCTGCAGGGAGCACTCCCCAGCCAAGCACCACAGCCAGGAGCTGGTTTAAAGGTTTTCCTAGAAGCGCTTACATAGTAGTGACCACCCAGAGCTCTGGACATCTGCCCTGGAGCTGAATCAAAACATCCCCATTTGGGCACTCCCCAAAGATCTAATCAAGCAAGTGTCAGGCTGGTAACACCCTCCAGCAGCCCCTCACTCTAGCCTTACCTTGCTGGTGACAGTGCAAATAGACGATCTCCTCCAGGCGAATAGTCATGGCATAGTCCCAGTACACGCTGGAACAGAGAAAGAGAGGAAGTCGTGAGCTTCAGGGATGCAAGAGGCTCTGCTTCTGTTCACATCAGCTCCAGATCCTGCCTCCAGCTATCCTGGTGCCAGGGGAAGCTACAGAAAGGATGAGGTCCCAGCAGCAGTGCGACTGCCACGAAGCCAGCCTGAGTAAGTGACAACATCCCTCCAGATCCAGTAATTGTCCCTGCCACTACAGCTCAATCAGGGCGAGTCCAGTCCCACGTGCCCCGGGTTGTTCCTCTACCCTCACGTCATTCCCAGACACAGACAATGCGCCCACGGATCCCGGCAATTGCAGGGAGGGATGTGGAGCCCTGCAGAGCTGAGGACTCTCCTCTGGGCACCCCAGAAAGGACTCCTCGTCCTGCTGTGGTGCTGGGAGAACCCCATGAACCTGGTAGGAGCAGCCCCAGAGCCCCAAGGGAACATGCAGTGCAGTCTGAGCCTGGGCTGCTGCTCTGCTGAGCTCCTGTCCCCAAGGGAGGGGGAAATAAACCCTCGCAATTCGTGGGGTTTTTTTTCTAAAGCTGAAAATAGATTTGGTCTCAGTTGCTTCTGTTCGAGAACTGCGCTGCCTCAGCCCAGGCACCTCGAGGTGACTGAGCAAGTCTAGAAAATGCTGGAGAGCTGCTGGTCCCCAGGCAGGGCAGAGGGCCAGAGAGACGCCAGGAGGAAGCCAGGGAAGGGGATGTCTCCAGGAGACATGCGGCCTCACGCAGGGTTTCATTTCTGTGGACAGCCTAGCAAAGGCACTGCTCTCTGAGGGTGTCAGCATTTAATAACATCCTACTTCTTTGCAACAAAGCAAATCTCCACGTTCTGAGAAGCATTATCTGCTACTTCACAAAAACAGCGCTTAAAATAAAGGCGTTACAAAATGGCTCATGAAGACAGTTAAGGACGGGAAGGGGTGCGTAAGAGTCATTCCTTGTAGATTCATACTTACTTTGTCATCTGACTCCTCTCTTCCTCGGTCACGTCTTGACACTGGGAAGTTTTAGAGCTTAGGCTGATGCCCAAGTCAAGAACTCAGAAAAGTAGTGTAGAGATGAAAATAGCATTTTAGGGGGAGGGTACCAGGCATAACGGAATGGCCCAGGGGCCAAGAAGAAAGGGGAGATGAAAAGAACACAGGTAAACAAAATCCAAAAAACTACAATTGAGAATAAACAAAACTGAGAACAAGTTTTGCTGAAGATCTTTACCCTAGGTCAAAGAATCAGTGTCCTAAACACTCCAGCTTTCCTGGAGCATTTGCTGGTGGAAAGGGATTTTGTTTGCTTTGTTTCATATCTCAGGCAAACTGGGACCTGGCATGACTCTGTAGTTTGTTAAAAGGACTGCAGCTATCGAGAAATGCCAGCAGTCCATAAGGCAATGCCAGGGAAAAGGGCATGGCAATACACTCTGCCAAGCAAACTAAGCAGACTTCAGACCCCCTGGAGGAACAAGCTCCAAGGACTCCGTTAAATCCAAGGGACTTTGAATACGTGCACGTAGGATCAGCTGCAGACTGCACCGAAACAGCACTACAAAATGGCACGCACTCTGTTAGTGAGGTATGATTATCTGGGAACAGCTCATGTTCCCTCTCTCTACAGATACTCTTCCCCTGTTTATGAGCTCCTCAGTTCCCCGGATTAAATAATCGCGATAAACCTGAAAGCACTGCGTAGTGTGTAGAGAGGGCATTCTCCTGACAAAATCCTTGAGGACAATAAACGAAGCCACTTTGCGTCTTTCAGAACAAGCACTCCCCAGTTCCCTTGCTGAACACTTCCCAGCAGAGACGGGCAACAGCACAGCATCTCACGCTATCTCCTGCAGCCCACCTCTCCCACCACCTCAGGCCTCCTTCCCCATCCCTTCCCCGTTACAGACTCAAGGATGATTGTCTTGCTCTGCAGCCAGTGGGAAAAAACTCACTGATGGCCTTGGACACCAGATCCAAACTCTGAACCTGGGGAACATTTGCCTCCCCTCTGCCCCACGCTAGGGCACGCTTGGAGCCAGTCACCTCTTCTCGTAGTCCAGATCCCCCACAGAGCCGTTCATCAGCTGGTTGGGAGTCCACTTCAGCGCCATGATGTCGGCAGTCTGGTGAAGGGACAGATATCCCGGGATTGCCTCCATGTCATCTCGCTTGAGAAGAGAAACGCAGGGAGAGAGTGAGCCGGTGAGAGCAGGCTGGAAGACGCCAGAAGCATGAAGCACCACCTCAGGCTGCCCGAGGCTGAGCCGTGCCCTGGAGCACAGTCCTGGACCGTAACACAGCCCTGCCTGCTGCCCCCGAGCTCATCCACTCACCAACAGTGAGAAACCCACAGTGGCCCTGCAAAACCGTCCCACAGAGACAACAGGACACCTCACCAGCTTGGAAAAGGGCCGAGAGCAGCTGCCCAGCTGAGGCAAAGTTAACAGCTCCACCTAAGCAGTCTGCACTTCATTTATTTGACTACAGTACGCAGAAAGGGACAGGAGGAGGGTTCTGTGGCCTCTGGTCAAGAGCGGGTAGGGAGAGGAGCCTGTTTCTACTTGGACAGAAGCAGAGCTCTTCCATTCCACTGGGAGGATCCATATCGCCAGGACCTCAACAAACACAGTCCAGTCACTGCCTTCCCAGATTAAAAATGGCCTGTGCTTTTCTCCATCAAAGAGTAACTCGGGGCAGAATTACCTGGCAGGGAGCAGAGCAGCATTGTAAAGCCCAGATGCCCCAGCAGGTACTTACCGGCTGCACGAGGACGTTGTTCTTGCCGTAGAGGAGTGTGGCTCGGGAATTCTGGTGCAGCGACTCCACGTAGTCCCTGGCAGACAGTGATGGCCGGTCATCCATACTGCCACTCGAATGCCTTTTTTGAATCTGGAAGAGATCCACCTACAAACGTGAGGTGAGCACAGATGCCTCTTACTTTCAAAAAGCTTCTCTCGAAAGCTCATTCCCTCCTCACTTATACACTTAAGAAAGTCACTACTAGAAATCTTTCCCTTTGTGTTCTCTAAAAGGATTCCTGGCTCTGGCCAAGCTTGATTCTGTACTTAGAGAAGCCCCAGGAGTGTGCCTTGTTTGCAATAAACAGAGCAGACTTCAGCTGCCTTTGCTTTTCGTTCACACATGATGTTCTCAAAGGGCAGAGACCCCACGATGGAGTGCCGCGTTGGTCCAGCACGCCTGCAGTCTCCACGGCCCACGTTCCCAGCACTTCTGGCTTGAAGACTTCAAGTAACTGCACTTTTCTACCTTCTCTCATCAGAGGGCTTCCCAGCCCTTTTCAAACAGACGGAGCCTCAAGCCCTGGCGAGCGCTGCCTGCGCACCCCAGGAGAAGCGCTGCGAGGGGCTGTCGCTCCCAGCCTGGCCGTCACCCCACTCACGCAGAGCGCCGGGCGCTTGGTGGGCGAGTCCTGGCGACAGTGCGAGCTGTGGATCCGGTGCCTCTGAACCAGCTCGTCAGCTGAGGGGTCTGTCCAGAAGTGGTCAGCCGTCTTCATCTTCGTGTACTCCAGCGCACAGGGCCCCACTGCACAGAGAAGAAAATCGCAAACGTAAGGAAATCGTTGGTGGTGTTCCAATGGCTGTGGTCACCTCTCAGATCCACAGAGCCCAACATCTCAGAGCAGGGGTGGTAGGACGGCAGGCAGTAAGCATCAGGCTCAGCATACATTGCTGCGTTGTGTAACTGCAGCAGAGAACTCAGAGGGATCGGCCAGCCCTGGCAGCGAGCAGATAACGCACTGCCTGACCGGTCACGTGCACGCAGAGCCCTGCGCTGCAGCACCGCACTGCTTCCCAGACCCCGGCCTCAGCCCTGATTTATGCCCATCACTATTGCTGAAGCCTGTGCAAGAAAAGGAAACCCCCAAGCTCAGCCTTCCAACTCTCCATCTCTATGCACTGCTCAGCAGCTGCACATCATGTGGTCTTTATAAGCGCTCCGCAGGGCTACCTGTCCAGGGCTATTAAGTTTTCTGAAGTTCTTACTAGAAAACAACTGCATTTCACATCCCAGATCACAGAACTGGGAACACAGGTTTGGAAAGCAAGCTATCAAACTAGGGTTAAGAGGAAAGCGTTACCCAATAAAGATGCAAGAATTGGCCCATCCACAGGATCCATCAGGAGAGCTTCTTTCTCGTAGTACTTACTAGAAGAAATAAAAGAGAGCAGAATGCTGTAGCATTTCAACCCCCTGGGACTACAAAATGATAGACACAGTGGTTTTAAATCACTGTAATGCTCTTCTCTTTCTGTATCACTCCTTGATGGTGAGAGGGCAAGAAGCCCTTAACAGGCTGTTTCTGCTAGCCATGAAATTCCCGGGGAAGAGATGCCTCCTGCAGCACACTCCAAGCATCACCATCTCCTAACAAAACATCCCCAGGACAGGAGATGACACCTCCCCAGGACAGGACACCTCAGCATGCAGTTTCTAGAAGACAAGGACAAGGACAATGCAGTCCCTGATAACCCAGCCATCAGCAGAGCAAGCGTGGCCTGTCTTTATTTTAGGGAGTGTACGGTGGCCACCAGCAGCAGGGTATCAATCAGAGTCCCCGTGATGGGCACAGAGCGACACAACTGGCCTGTCCCATCCAGGGACTTCTCTGGCCCACCTGGACGCAGCTCAGCCAGCAACACCTCCAGCACCATCGGAAGGGGCAGATGCTGGTAGTGAGTTGGGACGGGCAAATGGTTGGCCTGTGCCAGCACTCACCTGCTGTTTTCTACCAAGTAATGCACGATTTTATCCAACACCTTTTCAAAGAGGGCTGTGCGGATCCAGAGGTGCTTGATGGCTTGAGGAGACAGGTTGGGTAGCTTCGGCACCTTGCGCACATTCTCCGGGATGCCCTGGACTTGATTTCGTCTTTAGAGGTACAAGGCAAAAGACAACATTGTCACTGGCTCATCCCTGAGCGCTGCAGGAGCCCAAGGCACTCATGGCACCTCGTGGGGCGTGAGGCCAGGGTTTCGGTGATGCTGACTGTGGTGGCTGGGGGATGCCCAGGGAACCACATGGGGACAGGGCTCTGGACATTGCTCCCTTCATCTGTTCCACCCCCTACTCCAGAAGGCCCACATCTGCATTTGAAAACTGACTTCACTAAATCAGTTTCCCACTGTAAAGGCACCCTAGAACAAGCCTCTGCCTCAGCAGAGTCCTCCAACCCACACACCTTTTCCACTGGTGCCTGAGGACAGCAGTTCACAAGCAAAGCAGCTTATCTTAGGACAGCATAAAGATTCCTGCCCCCAGGTAGCTGCTCCATCCATCTCCCTGGTTCCTGTCCAAGGATGAGTAAGCCACTCTCAGAAGCTGAACTACTGCAGGTTCAAGCCCTGCACATTGAGGCAGACCAAATTTGGTTCCAGTTGGCTTAATGCACTGGTCCATAAACTGTGACAGTTCAGGAGCATGAGACAAGCATGAGACAAGAGGCAGAGGAAATAAAAACTTGTCCGTCCTAGCTTAAGCCACAACCGCAACTCACAGTCTCCTAGAAAAGCAACCAGTTCAGTCAAGATATCAAAAGCCCAGGACAGGACTCTGCTCCACTGAAAGAGCAATTCCTCCTGTAGAGGCTCAGGCTGGACATTGCGATCCACAGCCATACCCCAACTACACACCCACACCAAAACACGAGCGACCTGTGGGATAACAGCAATGCCGGTGCCTTACGCATTCTCAATGAGCTGCTCCAGGTCTTGCACTTTCTTGCAAAGCTCCTCTGCCAGAGGAAAGCTCTTTCCCACCTTCATAAACAGAGCTGCTATCTTGTTGCTGCGCAGGAATCCTGCCGCCCTCCGCTTCAAGCCGTACAAGACACAGGCTTCCACAGCAGCTGCAACAAAGCAAAGCCGTTACCGAAGCGCAGGAGAACTCGGAGCTCACATCACAACAGCCCATCTCCTGCTGCATCCATGACCTTACTCCACAGCAGAAATGTTTCCCAAGAGGAAACCAGTGCCACGCTCTACTTCTGCCGAAGCAGACAGGAGATTAAGGAACCCAGATGGCTTTTGACCCAAAGCAGCAGACAGCGGTACGGCTTTTCTGCCTGCAGAGTCATCAGTTCTGCTGACTATACAGAGGTACAATTTTAGTTTTGCAAAACAGAAGAAGAAAAATTGAGGTTGGTGAAGTCTATTAGAAGTTCGGCTAATCTGAACAAAACGACTAGATTGATGGAAGTGAACATGAACCGTGGGTGTGCCAAGATGTAAGTACTTCAAAGGAGAGTTAACTCGTGCCTGCTAAAGTAGATCCAGGGTCTCCCTGAAATCACCTGAGAGGGATGAGTCAGGCAGACTAACTTGTCTTGGACTGACTTATCCGACCAACCAACAGCCTAAAGAGACCTTACTAGACTGGCAATGAAATGGGAACATGCAGCTTTCGGACCGCAGAGGTGGTACCTCTGTGCCACCAACAGCGAGCAGTCTGTGCTGATGTGCCAAGCTAGCAGCCTGGATTAGGATTTATTGGAGCGCTTTGCTCATTCATAAAAACAGAGCGGGAGAAAGGACTTGGACCGCTGTGCTTGCAGCCCTTTGTTCTGAAAACATCAGGATCCGGCTCCGCTACACGATACCCTGAATGCAAACAAATCGATGCTAATGCTGGAAAATCTCAGCATGCACAGAGGTCACATCCTGCTTCCAGGTCTGCGCCGGCACGATCACTGTTACCAGAGCGGTGATTTTCCCAGCAGAGTAGCGACGGGCTCATGGCGTGGCAGTAATCGCACGGATCAGGAGCTGCCAAGAGCCCGCTCATACAGAGTCACTCAGGTTAAGCCTGTGGGAGTAAACAGTTTATCTGTGGTTTAACAGCTTGAAGCTAAGTGTGGCTGTACACTGCACAGTGATGCATGCGGCTGTGCTCCCCTGGCTAAACGGGTCTGAAACCATTTCAGGTGACCAGACTGTCTATGGGGCCAGCAACCTCAGCCAAGCCTGGGACAGAGAGCAGGCTTCTGCAGTGTCATTGGGGAGGGCACTGCCAACAGCGCGCCAGACTTGGGGTCCCTCTGCAAGCTCAGCGCACGAGTCCCTCTCCTTTCTCTCCAGGGTGCTCATCAGTCCACCCACCATCGTTAATCAATGGGCTAGATGGAAGGATGGGATGTAAAACTTCTCAGACAATATATTTTAAGGCAGAGAGCATCCCCACCTGGCCTTCAGGAAAATGTCCTCATCAGACATGCGACAACTAACAAGCAAGCGCGCTGCATCCTCTCCAGGTAGGATAATTGCTTTGCTATGCAGACAAACAGGCTGACATTCTCCTCGCAGCTTTCTTGCGGATTGTAGAGAAACCAAACAACTCACTGAAGTTTTCCCTTCGGCCCAGTCTGAGGGATGGGTATGGCTGGAACAGGAGATTTCGCCCCCTGGCCCCCTGTGCTGGGATGGTCCAAGCGAGAAGGAGAAAGCTCAGGAGCGAGAGACAGGCACACTGAGGATTTCTAGAGCAGCAGAGGAAATGGGGCAATTTTTCCACAAAAAAAACTCAGTGTTCACACTGGAAACGTTTTCCTGAAAAACCTAAAGGCAATAAAGAACCTGGGGATAAACCACGGGCAACGCCAGCAGCTCAGTCTGGCTTCGGACACCCTCCCAGCTCTGTGGTGACTCAGTTGGCTCCTTGCAGCTGGTACTCGGCAGTTAAGTCCCCGTGCAAGGCTTCGCCTAACTCCCCACACTGGGCTCTGCCAAAAGGCAGTGTCAGGCACTCACCGAACCACAGCAAGTGCCCAGAAAGCACTGGCCGCCTGCCCTCTCCTGCCAGGCTCCCCGCCTGGGCACGCAGCGAGCGGGGAGCCGGCTCTGCTTGCGATGGGAGACGGCGATGACTCCACAGAAAGATGCGCACACGTACAGGCTCCACCGGCAATCTGTTTGCCGGAGTCCCCTGGGAGGGCTCAGGATGGATGTCTAGTGTCAAACACAGACTTATTAAACAGGCTGATCAAAGCACTGGAAAATTACATGGACCCAGAGTTCTGCAGGCTATTGATCTGGGTCTGACAACAAGCTTTCTGGCGCACTGGCACCCCTCCTTGCCCAGGAACCCGACGCTGCAGAGCCAGACGCTGCTGAGCCTTCCCTGCAGTGGCCCAGCAGATGCTGATTTGCCTCTCGCTTGGAAAGGCATTTTTTCCTACAGCTGAACAACTCTACGGAGACATTTAAAAAGATATTTCATGCAGACCCATCAACATCAGCTCCCAGGGCTGAGAGATGCTCTCATTATCTCTGCCCTGCTTAGTGCCATGCCTGAGTTCACGGCCGAGCAGGCAGGGTGGGCGAGCAGCACCTGAGGTGCTGCGAGACACGTCCTGTGCTAACAGCAGAAAAGCACCACATTTGGGCCAGCCAAGTCCTGCTCACCCAATGCCAGCCATTCAGAGCCGCTGGATGGATACCTAGTTTTTAAACAAAGCCTTGCACAAACCCTCCTGAAGCCCAGACATGCCGCAAATAGCATGGCCCATGCACGGATTGGTCTTCCTACCTGTCCCAGAGGATTATCCACAGCTGCAAAATAAGACCAGACTGCTTCATGGCTTTGGGACCAAATGCAAGAAGACCCACCCCTCCCTCGCACACACTCAAATCACCCCACCCTACGTCCTTCATTCATTTGTTCTACGCTTCAAGGCTGAAATACAAGTGACAGACACAAACAACCCTACCTGCCTGAGACTGCACCCAGTCATGCCCATTTTAGAGTATCCAGCCATGGAGCAGGCATCTCCCGAAAGCTCAGGCAGGTCTCCGCTGCTAACCTCCCGCAGTGGAGCCAACCCCAGTCAAGTGAGGTCAGGAGCTAGCTGGAGTGGAATTGCAAGCAGAAAAGCCACAGCTTTGTTTTTGGAATGTACAGTTATGCTGACATACAGCTGAAGAAGAAATCACAGCAGCACCTTCAAAACCTGGGGAGAAGTCCCCCCTCTCCACCGAGACTGAACCGAGGGTGAGGTCTCTGCAGGACCACACTGCTCACATCAGCGCTCTGCCGATGGAGCTGGACTTCAGCCCCAGCGCCTGCTGCCAGCACTGGGCAGGGCACCATCACCCCCACCTCCAGTTTGTATTTTTGGGGATTTCCCTGTTCTCAAACAGCTACCTCCAGCTCTTCAGAGGTGGCCTCAGCCTCTGCAGCGAGTGCCAGCCTGGCCAGGCTCCAACACTCACCTGGTGCAGCTGGGCACCGGAGCTTCGGACGTGGTGCAAGAGCAGCACTGGGTTTGTGGCATTCCCAGCTCTGCCAAGCCATCAGCTGTCAAATCCATTATGCTGCCAAGCAGCAACTTATCAGGGCCCAGTTTTCTGCCAGCTGCACATGGTAACAGGAGGCCAGCAATGCAATGAGCCCAAAAAGCCCCGCTGTGACTCGCACCCACCCTCGTATGCCAGAGAGAAAAGTCACGCAAGCAAGCCTGGGGCAGGCAGATGAGGTCTCCCTGCCTCTGCTGCCCACCAAAATGCCTTCGCAAACGAGGCACCCTCTGCCTCTGCCGGCCCCTGCAGTGCCATACGGCACTGAGCCAGGAGACGGCACCCCACCCCGGCAAGCACAGGGCTGTGCGAAGCAGCCCGGCCAAGGGGCCACCGCCACGGCTCACAGCACCACGGGGAACCAGCAGCCAGGGCTGCCTCCCTGCACAGCTGCCCTGCAGCCCTCCCAACAGACAACCTCTGTTGGGCATCAGATGCTCAATGTGCCATCAGTTCCACTCCGAATTTCCAGCAGACGAGGGAGAGCACTCATGCTCGCGCAGGAGAGCGGCCGATCGCTTTGCTCACATCACGGCCAGTACGTCACACCTCCCTGCCAGCTAGGGAGCAGCACGCAGGAGAAAGCCTGGACTGCAGAAAAGCCTCCCAGCACGCTGCAGATGACAGAGCGGTCATCAGCATCTGTTCTCAACGCCGTAGCCTGAACCTCTCCAAAACACTCCTCCTGCTGGCAAAACCACGCGCAGATGTGCAATCTCCATAGGAAAAACTCTCCCTGTGCTCTCCCAAGGGCTCAGAGGCTTGAGCACACAACCTAAGAGCACCTTGTCCATGCTAAATGCAGGGGTAATGGTAGTTTCTTTTTTAACCTTATGATTTTTTGAGCCCAGTTCATAACTTACTTACTGTCACCACTACAAACAGACACTGTGAAGAGATTCGCCCCATCCCTGAGGATATAATCTACAGCAGAGACACACGGTGCAGGGGCTCTGTGCAGCTACACCCAGGTAAGGTGGGAGTTTTGATTCTTGGCAGAAGACTAAAGGTATCTCTGAGCTCCTGGGAGTGCTCTGGCCTGGCACAATTCAAACCACTCAGGGGCTGAGCACAAAGGCAGTCTCAGCACTGATGTGGACAACAAACCCCTCGGCTCACGCAGGCCCCCAGCCCTGCTGCCGGCTCTCCATCAGCCTCCCAGGGCAGCGTGAACGTGACAGATGCCAACTCGTATTTGTCTGCTTCAAACCCTTCCCTTGCAGGCAAAACAGGGCAGCTGCCCTTTCCTGCCAGACCACTGGTTTCATCAGAAGGGGTTTGCGGTACACTGGCTACGCAGAAGAGGAGGGCGGCTCGATGAGGAGGGCTCTGTGAGGAAGGTGGCTCTCCCCAGAGAAAAGGGCAGCTCTGCCTAGCCAGAGCCAGGCTTGCAGCATGCTCTGCTTGTCAGGGAAAGAGGTTATTTATAAGCTCACCCAGCTCATGGAGAGCCACAACACCGAGGAAGGTGCACATACCGTTCAAATGAGAGAGCAACAGCAGACAGACCAGCAGGTGTAGACACCAGAAGCCGGTGAAAGCGCAGCACAATCATTAAGAAGCCAGAAGGAACCAACGAGCCCTTCGTGCCTGGATGCCTTAGCTCCGTGTTGCAGGAGGCTATAAATAATTCCAGGCTGCGAAGCCTCGTGCTGCACAGAAAAGCAGAGAATGAGTCACACCTTGAAGTCTGTTCTGCTCTTTCAATGCCATTCGGTCGACAGCGTACAAAAGCACACAGGCCTGAAACAAGCATCTGCATGTCTTTTATGCGAGGGCCCAGGAGAAAAGGAAGGCAGCAGCCTCTTTGCTCTCCAAAGCAGAAAAAGAGACCTCACAGCCCCCTTCTCTTTCTTTTTTGTGCCTACGTCTGTGGATGCTACAGTCTTATTCAGTGGCGACAGTGCTGCACGAACCTTCTTGGAGCAACTTCTTCAAAAGCTAGGTATCATCACTTCCGTCACTTTCTTCCCAGCCTCCGAATTAGCAAGCTGCCCTTCAGCTATTTGTCATTTGAGGAGTGCCGCTCCCCCTCCGCACGCTGCCTGCAGCATTTGCTCAGCAGCACCCACATGGCCCCAGCCTGGGCGTGCTGGAAGCGCAGCTGACTGTAACTCAGCAAACATCTCTGCTGAGAGCGACAGACACAGCAAGCAGATCCGGCTCCAAACAGGCACAGGCTGCCACCCCCTTACCTGGAAGCCAGGGCTCGTGGTGTCAGAGTAGAGCAGCAGAGAGGTTCCCTGGCAGCTTCAGTCCCAGGGCTGAGCCACAGGACAGACAGGGGAGTTTCTTGCTTTGCCCTTTAAAGAAACTTGCTCGGCCAAGGACCCTGCAAGGTCCACATCCCCGTCTCAAATCCCTGGCAGTAGCAATGCTGAGCAGACAGCCCGCAGCAGCGGAGCCCGGCTGTGCTTGCCCAGGCTCCTCGGTTTGCAGGAGCAACGCTTCCCCTTGCAGCTATGCTGGGCTTTGAGCAGGGACCGCAGGGCTGGCTAGCTGTCCCCAGGGGAGGAGAGGTGGCAGCAAACAGCAAGGCACAGATAAAGCTGCCACGTAGCTTTCCCAGCAGCTGGTAGTGGCCTCTCCCAAGGCCCTTTCAGCCATACTGTTTGCAGGGGACAGCCGGCCTTCCTCTCTTAACACCGCTTCTCTGCAGAAAGCAGGGAAGGTTTGTCAGCAGCTCTGTGCCCTGCAGAAAGGAAGACAGGTTGTTTCTGCCGTCTAAGTGCTTTGCAGAGACAACTGCTGGCCTGGGAAGGACCCTGGTCTCAGGGGTTCACCGTTGCACAGCAGCAAAGGACAAGGAGGTGCCCGAGATCTGCTCCAGGAGCAGCCAGGCATGTTGCAGAGGCCGGGCTCTGCCCAGCAGTGCCCCAGGGATTCCCCACAGACCTCCAGGACTGCGATGAGCAGGAAGGCCGTGGCTGTTAGGAAGGCTCAGGCCAAGGGAGCCCGCAACATCACCTCCACTACATGGCAGAGCTGGGCCCAGACTCCGGCTCTGCAGCCGCCGGCGCTGCAGCCTGCCTGCTCAGCCATCACCCTGCGTGTTGCCATAGACACTACCGCGGCAGCCGGGAGCAGGGAGAGCCGGCACGTGGCAGATAGCACGGGCGCCAGGGCTGCAAAATTGGTGAGTGGGCAGAGAGGGAGCATAGCTTCTTCCAGCAGAGCTACGATGATGCCTCCTCTGTCTGTCTTCTCAGTAGAAATGTGTGAAATGGGGAGGGCAGCAGGCAAGCACCGCAGCCTGCTAAACGGCAGGGGAGGCACGGCTTCCTCCGCTGCGGTGCATGGCCAGTGAGCGTGCGGGATCAGACTGAGCCAGGAGAAAGGGCAGCACTCACCTTGCAGATGGCATCTCGACCCATGGCAGGGGCACAGGCACGCACACCGCACTCCCCAAAAGCCCCTTCCAAGCAGGGACAGATGCTGCGCTCTAGGACAAGACATCCTGCCCTGGGAGTCAGCGGGCAGAGGGAACTCTAATCACTTCCATCAGGAGTCCAGTGTAGGAACTTTGTCTTGCAAAATTCAGGGAGCTTCCCAAAGAGGGCAATTCCGCCGATTTTGGTGGATGGAGCTTCATCTCACACATGCAAGAGGGGAGGCACAACAGGGTAAGACACTTAGCAGAATCACTAGCCCTCAGCAAGCCACCTTCAGCAAACTACCTCCACCATTTGCCCAGTGCTGTCAGTGACCGGCAGCGACAGCTTTCGCATTCACACCGCCCCGAGAGCAGCACCCGGAGGGAGAACCACTGTGTCTGGCAGCAGTCTGGCAGAACGGTCCATTGCAAAGCTGACTTGCTGCTCTACTTAACACTGCCAAGGGAAGGGGCTACAAACAGATTCAAAAACTAAGGCACCTAGGAAACCCACCATTGTGCGAGCCTACTACCAAGCCGGAGGACAGCAAGGGACTTGCTCTTCTTCCATAGTGGTCACTGGTGTCTCCCCAAACCAGTATCCATCTCTCAGACAGCAGCTAGTGAGGAGACAGATGGAGGGCACCAGGCGCCTTGCCAAAGCACGCTCTTGAGCTCTGAGTGAGTGGGTAAACACTTGACACTGCCAGGGCTGCCAGGGCACAGAAATCACAGCTCACGTGTCTGATTAATGCTGTCCCTTTGTTTCCTTGAAGCCCCCCATCTGGCTCCAGCTCCATCCCACCTGCATCCCCAAGGGGCTGAGAAATTTTCCTATCCATGCAGCACCTAGCACAAAGGGCCTGTTCCATGCCCAGGGCTCCTGGGCTACAACAACCTCACTCATCCGATAGCCTCAAGTGCTTGCCCTGCTATCAATACACTAATTGCTTTCTGCCTACGTCTGAAATTCATCAAACACCCTCCAGTCCACCAGCCAGGTCTCCCCACTTTTGCAAACACTGACCCTGGCAGCACTTGGCAGACCAGACAGCTGAAGCTGCTGAAGAAGCTGCTTTACCTGGGCATTAACTGTGTCCAAGGCAGACACTTATTCTCTACTTTGAATGGGTGACCAAAGCTGCACAGAAGGGCCAAAAGAACAGAAACAATCTAATTTTGCCGCTCTGATTGCAAAGTCTCCCCTGATGATCAGCAGTGATCTTATTAAAGGGCGAAATTCTGTTTTCATCTGTCAGAGAAGAGATGGGGAGCCAACGTCCCGGGCCATCAGCACCGCTCTGTGGGCTGGTCCAGCCCCCAGAAACCTTCTCCAGCGCAGAGCAGTCGCCGAGAGGAGCCTGGGCACCGCCGCCAAGCGAGCTCGCCAGCCACGCCGTGCGTTACCGCATCGCGGTCGCCGTTTGGGCTGCCGCAAACCATGCTGCTCCACGGGAGCTGGTGGGCTGCCCCGAACACTCCTCCTGGGATGCGCTGGCCTGCTGAGCTCTGCACCGAGCAGGGTGCTGAGACCTGGCCTCAAACTCATGACATGTGCCAGCAGGAACAAGGATGCTCTCTCCTGCTTCACACCACCTTTGAGATACAAATACTCCTCTCCTGCTCCACAGTCCTTGTCCAGAGTCCCCCCAGCACGTATCGCAGACACAATCCAACAGCTCTTGAGGGAGGTTTTTAAAAAACACTTTGTCAAGATTTTGATGGATCCACTCTGAAACACTTCCACATTTACAAAATTGTCACACCAGTAGAAAAAACATAGGTGAAAAAAGCAGGTTAAGTGAAAAGCACAGCTGCCAGAAAACAAGCCCGAAACCAGCACAATATCAGAGCAGATCTTCCACAAACTCCACTTAAAAGTCTTTAGCAGCCTCCAGCCTCTCTGCTCCTGCACTCAGGCAGACCGAAGACTCCTCTCCATAAATTCCTATTCCATAATAGCAAAGAAATATTTGGACTTGACAGACTTTCTGTTGAATCAGTTCTCAAGGGAATTAAAAATAAAAGATTATTTCTAGTATTTCTTAAGTGACTATATACACTGCCAACATCCCTCCCTCTTTTGGCATATCTCAATATATTTTAAGCACAGAGCAAAGGCTTCAGGGACTCAGACCGCTGCCAGAACAACTCATCCTCTGGCACTAACCACCTCCCCAGCCCCAGCACAACGTCCCAGAGCTGGAGCGTGTCCCCAGGAAACATGCATAGCACAGCCCCAGTGCCGGGCAGGGAAAGCCCAGCATGAAGAGGGTGCTCCAGCCCCCCAGTTCATGTCAACATCCCACCACCAGAGACTCACCACAGAAGGAGATGATGTGGCTGCTGTCCTCATGCACAAACTTCCTCGTCACCGCCTCCTCCATGATCTGCTTCACCTGTTGAACAGAAGCCTAGTTAGAGAAAATGTTGAATTTCAGCCATAGATCAGAGAGAGGAGACCTGCAGTGGAGTGGGTGTGAGATGCTCTGCTTGCTTCATGTCTGTAAGGAAACCTCTTCTGCTCTCCGACTTCTCTAATTGCCTCTAATGGCACAAGAGGTCTCAAGGAGCATCACTGCATCTTTGTTTGTTGAGCATCACCAGCTATTTCAAAAAGTCAGATATAAAAAAAAAAAAGGGTTGTTTTGTTTTTGAGAAACTTCAAAGTAGGAAAACTACAAGCAGAGAATTAACTGCGCGAATCAAGCATCATTTAGATAAAAGACATCTGAATAAAGGTAACCAAATCTCATATTCAATGCTTTTACAGTATTATGTTCTTCCATTTTATGGGGATTTGACAAATTTCATGTGCCATAGCTGTCCCAAATGACTGTAACTACCCGTCAACGCCAAAGTCAGTGATCACCTGGCACCAAATGTGATGAGGAATGCTATTTGCATAGCAATGCAATCAGTGCTGCCCTCCAACCGACTGAGTCTGTACTGCTCATGACACGTTAGTGGCACTCATTTCTGTGCAATTAATCAAAAGGAAGCTGTCGTGTAGGTTGCACATCAGGGGCGCGATTAGGGGAAAAAAATAAATAGGAACCCACATAAATTAGGAGCATAATTTTTGCAGACACAAGATGGAAGGTCAGACCTGCCAGGTAAGCAGGCTGCAGAGGACAGACTCCAGCCTTGGAGAAGCTCCCAGGACTGCCTGGCTACTCCACCACAGTAGCTCAAAAGAGCCTGAGGAGTCAAGGACTACCAGAGCAAGAAATCCAAGTACCCCTAGCACTGCTGCTCTTCCACTAGTACCTGTCGATGCCACCACTGACATTGCCCAGCTCTCCCCCTCCCACTGAGGGCACCCCTTTCGTAGAATACGGACCCCTCAGACCTGTTTCGGAGGTATGGCAGGGTCACCCTGTAAATCAGTGCTAACAAACTCATTGTGCATTAAAGCTGTCTGTTACACATCCCCTCAGAGCCAGCAGGTACAACGCGCTGCTGTGAGGCTGATTCCCCGTGGCTCAGCTTTAGCAGCTCAAACAGAACAGGATTACCCCGCTCACCCTTCCAACGCAGAGCACTTCCCACCGTGCCTGCAGCCTCAACAGATGTCCCTGAGCCAGCTCTCAGCTCTCCAGCCCACTCTCCCATGCAGCCCATGTTGTCTCCTTGGTATTTTGGAGCTAGAAAACTGGGCTAGACCGAGCTTTGTTCCTACCCTACACAGCAACTGCAGGTTACAAACGAGTCGCTATCAAAGGAGAGGATTTTTTTTAAGTGCCGTGACCTCCTATTTCCGACGATCAGCTTCCGACGCAGGTTGCCAGCAGACTGTCCCCCCCTTGCTGAAGGTCTCCTGTTGGAAGCGTGTTGTCCTCCCTCCATGTCTCCCACTGCTCCTGGGAGCTACCTTGCTGATGTGCTGAACTCAGTTATTCTCTACAAGGAGGACATCAAAGGAAAGACCAAAATACATGCTGCTGCTGAATAGTAATGGTTCTGGGCACCTCAAGCAACCTCGCGCTCTCAACAGAAATGACTTCTCCCAGTGCCCACAGGCTGGGGGAATACTGCTCGGGGTGCTCTGACTTTCAGGGTGGGATTCCACATGAAATGCCCTTAAAGCTGGATGATGTGGGGGAATACGGTCCTGCAATCAGGGCAGAGCAGAGCAGGGAACGCAGAGCAGCTCTGAGAGCTGCCTCGGCTCTCAAGCAACATCATCTCCATTTGCCCCCACGCCTCTGTAGGACGCAGGAGCTGCACACAAGAGATGTGGAGTTTAGCACTCAGGGAGGTTTGAGCCTCGCTCAGAAAGCGCTGGAGAAGTAGGTGTTATTAATGAAGGAGGCAGCCCTAGACTGACGGCCCCATGAACCTCCCTAGCTCTGCCAGCCACCATCCTCCGGCCAGACTGCTTCCTCGACACCATGCCTCGCCGGCTAAGCCCTGCCAGCTCATACCAGCAGACCACAGGATCTGCCGTCCCTCTGCCCATTCCCCCGGCACCCCACAGCCCTGGTGTCAACACTGCAGCCTTTCCAGGCAGACCCCAGCTGTCCTGCTCCCGAGCTGCCGTGCCTCTTACAGCCAGACTGTCCTACCCAGCTCAGAGTGGCGGTGACTTCCATCTCCAGTTGTCACCCTCCCTTATCCTGCTGAAATCAGCAAAAGTCCAGCTGAATGTTTGGTCCTTAAATGTTCAGTTCCTAACCGTTCTGCCTTTTAAATACAGAGCTGCCAGCGTGCCCAGATCTCATCTTCTAGTGCCTCTACAACACCTTGCTTTTCACTCTCTGGTTTCAGAAAATGCAGGGGAAAGGGTTCACAGTGCAGAGATGTGGGCGTAAGAGAGGCTCTGCTTATCAAGATGTTCTCTCTGAAGGGACAGGGAAGAGGGAAAAACAGCAGGTCAAAACTTGGCCAAGCAAACCTGGCATATATGAGAGACCTTTAACGGCATCATTTGGGGAATTAAACTCCTTTGCAAGATATAATCAAGGTCAGTTATGCACAGCTGACAGCTCAATAAAGGAAATCCTTTTACGAATACGGATTAAGAAAAAAGTCATATCTAAAGCCAAAAGCATCTCTCTGCATGTCAAAGCAATCAGGTCAGCTCCCTACGCTGCTCGGCTCCGACGTGCTGGGTGACTAACAGAGCCTGCTCATGAACCCAGGGGGAGCAGGACTTGCACAGCGATTTCACCTGTATCCCGGCAGCTCAGATGAGCTGACAGTGAGTCAGGAACTCGCAGCAGGGAATGTCACTGAGATGTGGACCTCGGGACTGGAGGTGGCTCAGAGCGCTAGGAAATTCACCTTGGCACAATACAGCTCCTGCAGCTCCTACATCCCAACTCTGCGCTCGGAGCAGCGACTCCAGCTGCAGGAACACCCCAGGCGCAGAGGGCTTCTGCTTCCAGAGACTGGCAAAAAAGCTCCCTCTTCTCCCTCAGTGCTTTATTGTGGAAAGTGGCCAAAAACTGCAGCTGTCCCTTACCAGGGCACCTTCCAGCAAGGCGAGGCTAGCAAGCCCTTCATTTCATTATGCCCGATGTACAGTTTTGCCCCTTGTACTGTTGCCACGTGCGGAGCACCACGGAAGGGGGCAGCTGCAATCCTCACTCAGGCTCCAGCGGTGTTTTATTCCACAACAGAAGGAACACTGTGAAATGGAAATGGGGACAGAGCAAGTCGCAGCAACAGGAAAGGAGTCCCTCTCTTCCATTCGCTGCATTATAGCGAGACGTATCCCTTGACCTTGGCTGCAGCGGTGAATTAGAGACGGGAAGCAGCACACACCTCTTGTCCACCAGCAACCAGTGCCCAGAAGCACACCAAAACAGAGTTCCTCCTTTTCCTCCACCTGCCATTACAAGTGTCCAACAAAGCCATGCCGATCCCTGCTTTTGAAACCCTGATCGGCCCAAGAACCATCACCGATCAGCCCCTCGTTGCAGCCCTGGCAGAGAGGTCCAGCGATGCACGCCTTGGGGCCCTCAGGGATTCCCCAAAATTAGGCTGTCCCAGCAGGTTGAGCTGCCTTTGTCCAGATGGCTCACAGCCCTCACCCGGCCGGGCTGAGCTTCCTCTGTCAGCGGGTCATGGGCACTTCTCTCACATATCCAACTAATCTACTAGAAAACGATGAACACACAGATATGAAATGTACCCTCACGGCAACACTGGTATTGTCCGTATTTTAAACCCCCTCAAAATACACTTGAGAATCAATGCACATAGTTACCAGCCTCTGATTAAATCAGCAACGTATTCAAATTTAAGCAGTATATTCAAATATTCGTCAGCCACCTTTCACGCAAGCCGTCATCTCACTGCTCTGATGCGTCGCCCGCAGCCACAGGTACCGCAGGACTGCCTTCCGTGGGGCAGGGACCATCTGGCTGGTCAGTGCCGGTGGAGCAACCAGCACAGCGGGATTCCGGCTCTGCCGGGCATCTTGGTGCCAACACAGCACAAACCACCTGCACTCTTAAGGCACACACACACACGCAAAAAAAAACACCTTCCAAGAGACGCAGTTTAGTGGAAAATTACTCTTTAAAAGAAAAAAAAAAAAAACAAAAAAAACCCCCACACTGTATTTACTGAGGTTATCACACTAAACAAAATAAATCAAAGATATCTAAAGAAATAGAAGTGGAACGGGCATTGCAACAAGGACACTCACCTAACATGAAGGGCTAGAGCAGAACGGGAGCAGCTATACAACAAATACAAAGCCCCAGTGGGTAGGGGCCAGACAGATAGATATGGTCTTGTAACAGAAAACAAGTGTTATACCAAGAAAGTTTTCAAACAAAACAATCTTACATTTGTCCACAAATGGACATCTGTAGGACAGCTCCAACCCAGAGAACCCCAAAACTCTTGACAGGCCTCCCATGCTGTTGTCTGCAGATCCCAAAGGACTCTCCCACCCGGACCCCAGCCCCTCCACAGTCAGCTGGGATCACAAACGCCGCAGCAGCAGCCGCTGCCATCTGCCACGGTGCTCCCGGAGCCTCTCCTGAAAGCGAAGCGGGATTTGTGACACTGCGGGGATGGAGAACGCCAGCTAACCCACGTTTGGCTCACTCCATAGAGAAGCCTTGAACAGCCTCTAAATATGTTGCATTCCAGCATTTTAATGCTAATTCTCATACTGTAGCCAGAACAATCTCAACAAATGAAGCTGCCCACTCTTTATCTAAAGCCAGCCTAAGGAAAATGAGATGTTTGCTCTTCTTTTATTAGAAAGGAAATTAAAACAGCAACTAATAATTTGGCTGTAGGTAAACTGGAGAGGAATATCATAAAGTATTCCACAACAATAAAAACACTCCTCCTGGCTCCAGGACAGGTCCTTAAATGTTTGGTCCTTAAATGTACAGGACAAGTCACCCCCTGCTCTGGGAGAGCAGGGTCACAGGGACACCCCACAACAAGGTGTCCACACAAAATCAACAGCATTAATTGCAGTTCCAGAAATACAACAGAAGACAGGCTAGTCTCGACATTACTGTCTGAACCACTGACTTGTGAACAAGTGAGCTAGTCCTTTGTTGCTTCATGTGCACGTCTGAATTACAAGGAAAACAATTTTTTTTTCCTCCTTGCCCCACCTCCAAAGCCGGATCCAAGAGCCACAGGCATTGAGAAGAGTCCTTGGGTTATGCCGTTCATCAGGGCCATCAGGAATCCTGGTGCACCCACTTCAGACCAGGGCTTTCAGCTTGCACCCCCATACCTCCAGCGAAGCTCCTGATCCCAGAGGTCTCAGCCTCTCCTTTGGCTCCCCTTGGCCTGGCCAGCTCCATCGCAGCCCACACATTGCTATTAAAATTTTGTTTGACAAACTGCTTTTTTTCCCCCTTTTCAAAAATAAATGAAAACAAAACCTTACCTATCCAACAGCCCCCAGACCCCAATGAGGGATGCAGGCTTAGATCTCTCTGCTACAAAATTCCCAGGGTTTCACTTCATCTCAAAGTCCAATTTTCCTGTAACAGAGCTTCATAACCGTACCCAGGCCCAGCTGTCATTTACATTGGTGGAGCAAGCCAAATATTACAGCAGTTACAATAACCACCGAGGTGCAGAGATCAGGAGCACACCAATAACTCCGGGTTTAATTAGTCTAAGGCAATATTGACTCACAACTCTGTTTTACCTGGCTGGATTTTTCCAGGCAAGTCACCATACAACCTGGACTCTAGATTATTCAGTGATGTTTACAGTCACAATTTCCTCTGCCATGCTTCTTGCAAAGCCTTTCGCTGGTTATTAAGGCATTTGTATTGAAGCACAGCATCTCCCATATATTTGGCCATGCTCATAACTCTGTGGAATTGTTTATAGCAAGCCAGATGCAAACGGAGTCCCCGGTTTGATCCTTTTCCCAGTCCCGGTTCAAGGTGAAGCTCGGTCACTTTGCCAAACGGGCTGCAGAACAGCGAGCTCTGTGCAATACGGCTGCGGTGATGCTCCCAGGCACGGGTCGGTTTGCTAGACCCAGCCTCATGGGTCCCGGAGACAGGACCCTGGAAGACGGCCTCTGGTATGGAGACATTCGGGTAACCGAGCAGCGAGGCCGACAGCCGGGTGCTCAGACTCCTTTGTCCCCCTCCAAAGGGGCAAAGCAGCCAGACACTGAAGCGTGTACGGCCAAGAGCAATGGGAGAGCAGAACCAGGTCTGATTTCAGCCCTTGTAGTGGGACTTTCTACAGAGAGAGTCACTTGATATAAATAAAAGCTACAATAAAATAAATGCCTCCAGCGATTGAGTTGGTCTTGGCAGAAGTATGGTTTTAGAAACTGCTATCAATCTGGTTTGGTCAGAAACGGTAAGACCTTCTGCTGAATGTTCATGTAACCCACATCTTGAAAACAAAAGATTTACTGTAAAAAATATAGCGGAAATTAAGATGTCTTCTGCTACCTCTGAACATCCACCTCTGCATGGGATGTCAAGGATTGGCGCGGGACGAGCTGATGCAACACCAGAGCCAGGAAGCTGCACCGCCTGTATCCTCTCAGACTCCACCTTGCCTAGGAGAGCAAGCAAGCACCGACTCTCATGGCGCCAGACAAAACTAGTCTGCTCACCAGCAGCACTGCAATAGCTCTGGAAAAACCCCAGCAGATACAGGAGGAGCCTTGGAAATCTCTCCTCCTTCCCATCTCTTTTTAACAGACTACAGGAAGATGACTCCTGCCCCAAGTAAATAAGCAGGGAAACAGAAAGAGCATCCCAGCAAGCACCCAGCACAAACAAGCACTGTGTTCAGGATCTACAATTGCTGCTTGTCATTCAAGCCCCTTCACTAAATCTCAATGCATTTCTTTTCCATGAACTTGTTTAATCTGCTCTTCTGTACGTTAAAAAAACTGCAAAACTAAACAAAAAACCAAACCCAACAAAAAAACCACCACATTGATAACATAGGCTTTAAACTTGGTTTGCTTTTGTATGTTCGCTTTTCAAATTCTTTTATGAGCTTGTGTTTTCTCATTCTCATTGCAGTCTTTAAGTGCTGCTTTGATTATGTGTTTGGAAGTTAATTCCAGCACTTAAAAATCCCATTTTACATGCTAGTTTTGGTGCGACAAGTCCACGTGGGCACTCCTTGACGTAATCTGAGCATTTCTTTAATTGCTTCTCCAAATCAAGGTCTCTTTCCAGGAATAAACTCTGGTTAAGCTCCACAGGAAACAGTTTCCCACACACTGTGCAAGACTTATCCAAGTAGCACTACAGTATTATCACTTCTCAGGTATTATGAAATGCTAAAGGACCACTTAGTGAAGCAGACGCAATATTAAGACAATTCTAGGCCTGCTTGTATTTGCAAGGACAAACATGATTCCCTTGCACCGCAGCTCCAGCAGTCACACCGCAGGGCTTTGCCACCAGGTCACCCAGCGAACATTTCCCGGCAGAAACGCGAGGCTGGTTTTTGTCTCCGGCTCTTAGGTTGGCTTCTACCGAAGGTAGTTCAGCGTCCAAGGCAAAGCGAGGGCAGAATCTCTGTTCAGCTCCGGGACACAAAGACATTACCCCAAACCCCAAGTCCTCTCTACTTCTGGACTGTCCACTCCGGTGCCCACAGAAGTTTCTGTGGAGCACAGCACGCTGGGGATGGTGGACAGAAAAACTGGTACATTCAATCACACCGCCTGCACTGCAGCTAAAAGCTGCTTTTTCAGCTAAAGCCGAACTTCTCAGTCCAATACCTCTCACAAATCAGATTTATCTTCTCATTTGAAAATGAAATGTCTGCCTACTGCCTGTCTTGTTGCTACAACATCCTTTTTTAGCAGACTTGTTTATAAAATTCACATTATCAAACTCAGTGTTGCAAGATACAGTTTCTTATCTTTCCAGCAACAAACACCCTGATTTTTCCAAAAGCAGGTGCCAGACAGACTCTTCCAGCACCATCACAAGTTGCAGCCAAGCTCTGCCACTTATCTAAGAGTTTACCAGCTCACCACTAATTCCAATTAATTGTGCTCCAATCAGTTAAAATACTGCCAGCTTCAGAGTACCTGCACTATTTATACCCAGAGACTTCAAGGACTCTCGCCAGCCATTTTGATGGACCGTAGAGAAGACGGCCCCCTTGCACCGCGGGAGGACAGCATGGGGACAGCTCTAATGCCACCACGCACTTGCCTTTAAAGCCGTTTGGCAGCTCCATATTCTTACTGCCACAGAAACATTGATCGCAATGTTACCAACTGAGACCTTTGGCTTTTCTAAAAGTCTTATTTAATTATTTATCATCGCTTACTAAATAAAACATAGCACCTTCTGCAGCTGGGGTATCGTCCACGTGACACACGTGGGATTTCCAGGCCAGCCAGCAGACCTTCCACAGGAACCATGTGTACTCGTGGCTGGGAACTGGGCTGAGTCTCCTTGAGGGGTAAGGAGGAAGAAGGTGTTAATGCATATAAACTCTGAATATTTGGACAGTTTGCTGGAAAAGAAATCAAAAAGACATTAAATGGAAGGGTCCATAATGCAACATTGTACCCTGGGGGAAACAGGAATGATCCCAGTGATGTATATTTGCTGACAGTATTTTGCACCAGACCTTCTTCATAGGGCATCAACTTTTGGCCAAAAATCCATACATACCACACTGATTTAAGACCACTTAAGATCATGTTATAGCTGGTTCTATTCCTGTTGTGCTTGTCAAACACAAATTTCCATGCCATCTGTTGGCACTGCTGGTACTGCTAGCTCTAAGATGCTCAATAAAGGCAACATTTCAGGAAAAACTTTAGTCATTTCTCTGTTTCCCACGCCTGATCTCGAAGCTTTACCCTGTTTTGTTCTGCACCCATCACACCACAAAGCTTCAGTTTTCCGAGGTGCTCAATGTTACACTGACAAGTGTTTTGGATTCAATTAGCAAACGCGGCAAAGACTGACACTATTTGTACTGAAACCAGGTGCGACTTCCAGTCCCGAATTGCTTTGAAGTCCTGAATCTGTGCAAAACCCAGGTATTTCCATGGCAACGGCCAGGACGCCACAAGGAGAAGAGGATGACATTTTGGCAGCAGAGAGGAGAGGCTGGGTGGGGAGGAAGGAGGCTCCTCTGGCATACAGATCGAGCCTCCCTCAACGCCGAGAAGGAAGATGAAGGAAGGAGGAAAGCAGCACAAAACCTGTTCTGAGTATGAAAGATCAAGCCAGGGGTTTCTGGAGTATGAGAGCACTTCTGCACACCACTGCTTTTATCTTCAAAAGGAGAGAAAATGGTCCCCAGCGATTAGTAATACTCTTTTCAGAAGAGATCGATGCAGGCAATCGAGAAATGCTGCATTAAAGCCATCTGTTTACTTTTGATATAGGAACATTTGAAAAAGGCTGACCTGGGTGCTTCAGAGACATCAGAAGGTCCCTCTGCAAATAGCAGCTTTCATTACAAACCTGCAGCTTATCATCCTCATCTTCATTTTGCCTGAACAGTTTTGACAGCTACACAAAGGCCTTTTTTTTTTTTTTTAAATTGGCCTTGAGAACATTTAAAGCTATCAACATTAATTTTTCAAATCCTAATAACATTAAATTAATTTACAATTTTCTACCAATCCAGAATGAAATAGCTGGCATTGACACCCGCAATCTGATATTTTGGAACTACGGGCGTACATACACGCTCCAGAAAAACAAACCCAAGCTGCAAAAATACTGCTCTTACCAGTCACTCTGTGTTACTTAGCCACGAACTAGACAACATGGCTGCGTAGCGGGGGCACATCATTTAAAGGGTGGGAGGAAGAGAGACTGACAACTGACTGTTGTCCCTATGATGTATGATGATGGAATTAGTCAACAGCTACACAGTGACAACCATTCAAGCTATTAAAAAATAAACAATATATCCGATAGAAGACCGTGGGACATTAGCAAGCGAGCAGGCTGTGGTCGGCTGTGGTCAATCAACAACAGGTTTTTTTAAAAATTCTAAGAACAGGCAGAAAAATGTTCAAAACAGGCACAGCAGTTATTGACGAGTAAGAGACTTAAAGCTACTTGCTGAGTGGCAAGTTAAATATAAACTAAGTTTGTGCAGAAGAATAAGCAAGACAACTGTTTACTTTGGTATTCCATTCAGCTTTTCAAACAACTAATTTTCCAGGCACGGTGTAGCACAGCCTGTATTTCACGGGTAACACCTGCTTCCCCACCTATTCTTGTATGCAATGCAATCACCTGGAGGTAGTCAAAAACATACCACAGGATTCTCCTCTATTAAAAATGAAACTAGCAAAAGAAGGGGAGGAGTATGGGTTGCAAGAAGAATATTTTTAGTTGAAAATCCAACACCCTTTTAAAACTGGATATTTCAGGCTCTGGGTTTTTAAAGAAGCCTCATTCCATCTGATAAAAGCTCTCAAAAAATCAGAGAAGATTTGGTTATGCTTCTTATCCTCCATAACAGGAAACAGGATTCCTCCGAAAGTCATACTTCCACTCCTTCCCTTGCAGTCTGCTGACAAATAGTCAATTTTGCAGTTTTGAGGATTAGTTTGATTTATTATGACCATATGGGAGCGGGGGGGGGAGGGAACAAAACAGAAAAACACGGTGATAGCACAACTCATTTCAACTTGTAAATCTACTGCAGAGCAGGACTTCTTAAAAATAAAAATGCATTAACCATGGCAACAACCAAATATCGAAGTCCATTTGCTCACTGCGGTGCTTTGGGTAATTTTGATTTACTGTTTATCTACGCTCTCTAATCAGACCTTGTCTTCACAATATTTTATTCATTCAGTTATCACACCAGGAGGACGGATGCGGCGTGCCTCCCCAAGTACGGTCCATGGCTGTCCCCAGTCTCAGCAGAGCTCACCTGCACTCAAGGACCCCAGCAGATCACACAGAGCCATGGCTGAAGCAAAACCAGACGTGGTCTAATGAAATGAGAATACGCAGTTTTGTGAAAGGTAAAAATTCCAGGGCGGGGGGGGGGAAGGAGATTTCTGCAGTTGGCCCTTTCTACTACTCCTTGGAGACTGCACAAGCTCCCAACTTAACCTGAAGTCAGTCTAGGAGAGGAAGAAAAAGCAAAAGCATGAGCAAAACGGGCCTAACGAGCAGGGAGCAACAGGGAAAAGAATGCCCCACCAGCTCCCAATTTCAGGGATGTTGCTAAAGAATTAACTTCATAACCTAGGAGGTCATGTTTCCCCGGGTTGTTTTTAAATCCTAACAGAGCAAAGCCCAGGTAGGGAGAGCGCAGAGCATGGGTCTGACATGGAACTCCCCCACCCGCGTGGCTGCGCACAGACAGCCCCACCTCGCTGGACCGAGGCTCCTGCCAGGTCTCACTGCTTCCAGCAGGCACCGAGCTGGGAGAAACCTGAACAAAAGTGCCTGCACAGGGCAAAGAACCCACATCCACACCAGTGTCCTGAGCCAGAGCACAGAGCGATGAGACCACCAGAAAAAAAATTGCTGCTCTGCGTCAGCACTGCCCTTGCTAAAGGGCTGCTGCAGAGATACTAGATTTTGTTGAACACCCACATCACGGCACCATGACGCGTTGGCTGGTGGCATTTCACCAGGGCAGAAGGGCTTTCCCCATACACCACCTCTCTCCTTCAATCTTTACTTGCATTCACCAAACCCTCGTACGATATGTTTATTTTACCAAAAGCCAGCAGAAGGGCACGTCACAACCCTCAGCTCTCCTCCCCTAGGCACAAGCTGCACTTTCTTCAAGCACACAGCCCCTGGAGGAAGAGCAAAGGGAGAGAAGCCCAGTACTGAACGCCAGCACGGAAGATGCTCACGTGCAGTGACAACCTGCAGAGGCCACAGCGGTCTCCAGAAGGAAGCTCCAGTCTGCTGGCCGAGCGGTTTAACCGGCATGCCATGGGCAATCCTCGCCTCCCATCCTGCAGCAGCAGTTGACGCGCAGTCTGCTGTTTTGTCTCTCTCCACTCAGGAGGAGTCGCAGACAGACAGTAATAATGAGATGTCAGCTTTATCCACGATGCTAAATAAATGTCATACCCTTTTTCTGGTTTAATAGCTGTTGCCAAGGCAACAAGTAGTATTCCTTACCACCACACCCGGCACAGGATGAGAGGTGGGAAGTGGTCTGGATGAACAGCCAAACACACTGCACTGCCAGCCTCCCCAGACCTACCACCCACGGGTCTTGTTCACCCTACTCCCAGCAGTGTCTCCAGCAGGGATGTTCCACTTTCCGGAGCCTGTAAGCTGGATATGAAGATGCTTGTAAGACCAGAAACAAAACATCACACATCACACCCTCCAAAATCCCAGGGGAGGTGACCTGCAGGGACAGACCACAGGCAGGAGATGACAACAGCTCCCGGCGATCCAGTGCTCCACCACAGGGCAGAGCAAGTCCGGGTTCCCCTGCAGCGGGTCCCACGGCATTCAGTCGCTTCAGACTCAGCAGCCACGGACGGGTGGCTCAGACAGCCCCGCCGGCCCACGCAGCCCACTCCCACGCACAAGCAACACACAAACTACGTGGCAGAGCCATGGGACTCTCAGCTCCCTGTCTAGATCTACCGTCAGCTCACTGTGTTAACGCGACACACATTATAAACACTAAGCTCTGCACAAGACAGAAGGAGCTTGAGGCAGCTCAGCACAAAACACAGCATAAACTAATAGAGAGTTAAAGATGCCCGAGAAGAGAGACCAGAGCAAGCAGATGTAAAACGCCATCGCTTTGCACTGGACACACAAACACACATGTGCACGTTCCCCATTTTCTTGGCTGGCTGCCGTGCGCAGCCCCGTCCGTGCCGGGCTCTCCAACACCCGGCTGCCTCCCGCCCTGCGAAACAGCACTTTGCTGCAACGAGGGGTTCGTCCCATCCCAGCTCCCAAGGTAAGCGGCACCGGGAGTCACCCCTTTTTCCCCTGCGGAAAACCACAACTTGTGAGAGCGGCTCTGCCACCAGCGAAAGGCAATTTTCAACAGATACAGGACATTGGGGTGCCAAAATTCGCCGGTGCTGCAGGGATGCTCCTCCAACCGACCCGGGAACCGGGCAGCCACACTTCGCTCGGCATCTGGAGCCCACGCCGCCCGGGGTGGGCTCACGCTCCGACCCGCAGCCCTGCTCGGGGTTGGGGGTTCTTTTTTTTTGGGGGGGGGGGGGGGGGGCTGTTAAATTCGTTGCAGCAGCACCGACAGGAACCAGCGGGATGCTGCGGGCAGGCCAGCCCGGGGCCGGGGCTCCCCTCCGGGGAGAGTCCCACCGCAGACGCCCATCACCGCGGGCCGGGGGTCACCGAGCCGTGACAGGGGACGGGGAGGGACGGGGCAGCTCGCCCCGGGGGTCGCCGCAGTCCCGCACCCACCTCCTTCTTGACGGTGCGCAGCAGCCGCTGCCGGGTCTCCGCCTCTGTGGGGAGAAGGGGGAGAGGCCCGTTAGTCCGGTTCGGTCCGGTCCGGTCCGGCCCGGCCCGCCCAGGCCCCGGCCCCGCCGCCCGCGCCCCCGGCCCCGCCGCCCTCCCTACCCGCCGGAGCCGCCGCCATGGCCCCGCTCCTCCGCTTCGCAGCGCCGGCACACTGACGGCGGGGCCGCTCCGCGGGCCGGGCCGGGCCGGGCCGGGCCGACCGGGCCGCACCGCCCACCCGCGCCCGCCGGGGTGGAGCCGCCGCCGCCGCCAATCCGCGGGCACCGCCGGGCGACGAACCACGGGCACCCCCGGCAACGGGGAGCGACCCCAACCGGGCCCGGACCTTCGGGGGGGGGGCGACCTCAACCGGGCCCCGATCCTCAAGGGGGGGGGGGGGGGGGCTCAACCGGGCCCGACCCCTTAGAGGGGGGGCCCCAGCTAGGCCCGGCCCCTCAGTGGGGACCACAGCTGGGCCCCCCATCTCCCAGGGACTCACCACCACCAGGCACCCCCCAACTGGGACACCCCAGCCAAGCCCCAGCACCCTCCGACCTAGGGCCGAGGTGCCCTGAGGTGCCCGGGGATGGTGACCCACGGGGACGGGTGACACGGGGACGGGGTGCAGGCCAGAGCCGGGGCGAGCCCTCGGTGTGTCCCTGCATACGGGGGGGCTGCTTTGGGGTGGGGGCAGCCGGTGGTGTCCGGGGGTTTGGGAGCTCTGGGAGTTAGACAGAGGTGCGAAGCGACAACGTCCTCGCAGCCATGCGCCAATCCAGGCACGCTGCTGGTGCGGGCTCTTCCACACTGGGAAGGTGATAGTGAGCCGAGAAGACCTGTTCCCAGGAGACCCGAGATGCCTCCTGTCAAAATCACAGCCCCTTCAGAGAAAGCCCTGCCTCGCAGCTTCCATTAACGTATCTTCTGTTTTTCTGTTCCCTCGTTTGCTGTTCCAGGACATTTCCATAGAAACAGGATCCCGGCTCCTTCGCAGTCCAGTTTCCAATAACTACAAACCGCATTAGCGCGAGGGCAGCGGCGCCCGGCCACGCTGCACGCCAGCACACGGCCGCCGGCCACCGACGCAGCCCCGGCTAGCCTTCGCTGCCATCGCTTGGCAAGGGACTCAGTCCCGGCACAGAGAGGAGGGAAGTTCCCATCCCGTTACCAATTCCCAGCCCTGCCAGCCCCCCGGTGCCATATCCGCTGTAGACAAAAACGTATTGCCTTGTACGCTGTTTGCTTTCCACTGTTTATTTGCTTGCTAAATGCCCTGTTAACAGAGGTGGTGGCAGCACAAATGTCACTGAACCGCAGCAACAGGGCCGGCTTGCTTGGGGGTATGTGATTGCTGATCCGGATGAATCCCAGAACAATTCTGGGATCCGTGGGAATCTAGCCTGGGCAGCTCTGGGTGCCGGTGGTGGGGGTCACAACTCCCGTCTGCAGTCGCTGAGCGTTGACTTGACCCTCAGGCTTCCGATCTCAGCCCGGGGAATCACCCCTGGCCTCAGGTTGGGTCCCCTGCGAGTGACACACGACTTGGTGTGCCACGTCGGGGATTGCGCTCCTGGTTTGTCCATACGGCTGCGGCTCTGCTCCCCGTGACCGCCGGCTGCGGACCCCCGAGGCAGCGAGCCCAGCTGCCCGGTCTCACCAGTTGGCACCCTTGCATCCCTTCTGCCCAGCAGCCTGTGCCAGGGGTCTGTCCATGGGGAGCCCTGCGGATGGGGTCCCCTTCCTCCAAAAGGGGTGCAGGAGGAGAAGGACCGAAGGTGCCGAGAGGCAGGAGCCCAGAGCTTTTCAGGTCTGACCTGAGACCCGCACAGCCGGCCAGGACTCAGGCTGTGCTCACAGTCAGCCCACGCGGCTCGTACTGAGCTCTGCTGCCTTGCAACCCCGCCTGGCATTTATTGATGACCGCGGGTCCTACAGTCTTGAACGGGCAATTAAGACAGGCTAATAAACAATCATAATGAAGGCATCGCGGCCTCATAAAACACCATGTAGGAGCACCATCGGATATCCACAGTGAATCCAATTACCAAGGGCAGAGGCAGCCTACTCGCTCCCCTGACCCTGAGCTGTCGCTGGGACAGCGTGGAGCCGTGGCTCTGCATACGTGCGGGTGCTGAAACAGAAAAGGTGCCAGGTTCCGAGGAGGCAGGGCACAGCACGGACATGTCACGCAGGGCACCTTGCATGGCTCTGGTCTCTGTAAAGCTTCTCCAGCCTAGGATAAGACTGTCTGACTTAAACCAACAGCATCTGCCAGCCAGGAGAGCCTTGGCTGCCTGACAAAGCTTTGAACTTGGCCTTGGACAGGCAGGCGAGTTTCTCCTGCCCGTTGCTCCCTTTTGCTATTGTGAAAATGATGTTGGAGACATCGGCCTGCCTCTTGACTGGCAGGGGACATCCGGAATTGTTCAGTTTAGCACCTCAATGAGGAAAACGAGTCCATCCAAGCTCAGCCAAAACAACTCTTTTAGGACTTTTCCCAACAAACAAAAAACCCCACTTATTTTAAGGGCCAAGATGAGCCCAAGCAACTTTTACAGCACCCAGAAAAACCTTGGCAGCTCTGCCGTAGCGTTCGTGCTCTGGACAAGCACTGCCTGGTTCCCCCCGCGCCCGTGCCGGCAGGATGCAGCCGAGGGGTGATGCCGAGGGAGCCCACGCTCCTCCTGGGCTCTGCCGAGCTCGGGGGAGCGATGACCGCTTGGTGAGCTTGACTCAAATGCACAGCGCTGGCAGAGGGAAGCCCAGAGGAGCCAGAAGATCATTTCAATTCCTGTTAATGAACGTGCTGGTTTTGTACGATCTTCGCTCCTGTCAACCTCTGCGATACTCCACTGACACGGGGTGGGCAGCGTCCACACGCCGAACGAACCCGGAGAGGTTCAGGTGGTTGGTGGTGCCGGCACTTCTGTGGGACCGTGTACCAAGTAAGGCAACGCTTAGGCCATCCGAGAGGGATGACGAGGGATTTGCCTGGCTTCTTTCTCCCCAGGAGCAACGGTGCTATACAGGGGGTGGGAGCTATTACCGATTTATTACCTTCCTTTGGGGAGAAATTAGCCTAAACAAGCACAGGGACAAGCTCTCCATAAGCCTTGCTGGCTCGTCTTCCTTGGAAAATACTGCTTCTTCCCGGATTAAAGATGGGTGGGAGATGATTGGCCCCTGTTTTCTGAAGTCTGGTGAGCTTAAATGAGAGCACGTTGATCTATACTTAATGTGATTAAGTTACATCTCTGAGTATCATGCTAATTAAATTAAACTTCCCACTGCTGCCTCTGCGGCTTAAACAGGATAGTTGTTTTAAGACCACAATTCACTCCTCTGCATTTCATTGCATGGATGAGCAGGTAGGATAAAAGCAATCTGCTAATCAAATAACCCTACTGTTTAGAAACAACTTCTAACTCAATGGAAATTCAAATTTAAATCTGATTTGAGCTAGATTTAAACTCCACATTTTAAATCTAAAGTGATTTGTGCTTTGAGGAAGGAAAATAACAGGAAAAAGCAAAAGTAAACTGATGAAGGGAGCGCACGGAGCACGTCTGACCGCGGTGCGGCAGGTATTTAGGCAGGATGATGGCTGATGCACAGGGGACCAGCCGGCATTCACAGCGTGAGCTGCAGTGAGGAAAAGGCAGAGACCCCCGTCGTAGCTGCCTGCCGGCTGCCCCTTCCTCGTCACGGGCCACAGCGAACGCTCGGACCCAGCACCCCTGACTTCAGCTGTGTATTATTTCAAATGCTACGCAGTCTCCAGAGCCTCCTCTCTGAAATGCTTCTAATTGAATGTCAGATGATGGACGAAAATATTTGGCTACCATTGGCAAAATAACAACATTTTACCCAGAAAACATCCCCGTCTGGTGTGTCACTGCGGAGCACACTCAGCCCCACGCGGTACAGCTGATGGGCCAGGCTGGACCAACACACACAGCTCCTTACGCAGGGGCTGGAACATTGTGACCAGAATAAACAAAACTCTGGGGAAAACTTGTCTCTCCAGCGGGTTGCAGAGCCGGGATCCCACAGGGAGCTCGGCGCTCGCAGGGCCCCAAAACACCGGGGCTGAGTCTGGGGAGCACAACTCCTCACAATGAAAACCATCTCCCAAAGACACCTCTCCCTCTGCCCTCCTCCCGTCTCCAGCAGCCCTGAGAAACCTGTAATGGTTTTTCCAGCTTGCAGCTTCTGAAAAAAAAAATTGACATTTCAAAGCTCTCTCCTCATTGACTTGACAGCGGCAGCCTTGACCCGATGCCGGAGAAGAGGCAGCCGCATTAGCGGGTCGGAGCGGAGGGGCAGCGGGCAGCAGCACGGGTGGGCGATCGGGCGCCCAAGGAGAAGGTGGGAGCTGGGGGAGCGGGACGGGAGCGCTGGGTGCATTCGCGGCTCATTCGCCAGCGAGGACCCCGGGGGGATCTGTCAGGGATGGAAGCTGCTGGAACGGCAGCAGCGGCATTGAACCAACGGTGCGGCACATCGGCTCGGCTGGAGCGGAGCAGCACCGGCGTGCTGGGAAACTGATACTGGTCAGTGCCTGGGCGTAGGGACCTTTTCGACAGCAACGTGCAGGCTGCACATCCCTGCGCTGCAAAACCACCGTGCGGCTCTGGCTTGGAGCTGTCGTGGGAATAGCTGTAGCCGTGCCTGGCTAGTGCCGTTCCTGCGTGCCCAGCTCTGCCCGAGGTGCGAGTACAAAGCCCACCTCGTATAATTTGAAAGATCAATGTGGAGAAAACAAGGGGCTCTTCAGGAGAGCAAGTAGCTTAGTTTTAAAAAGACACCAGTGTTTGAACAGTTGCTGCTTCCCACCCAGGAAGCGGCCTCAGCCCGGCACCCCACGCTGGGGGATGCGGCAGGGGACCTGTTCCCCGCAGCCCACCTCAGCCCACCTCTCACACCCCGCCGCCAGCGCAGCCAGCTCCTCCCGTCGGGGCTGGGGGCCACTCTGAGCCCATCTGCTGAGGCTTCCTGAGCAGGGAGCAGGACCGGGGTGCAGGAGGGTCTCCACACTCAGCACACCGAGCCGTTGCATGTAAACTACCCGGAGAAAAGAAGGGTCAGCTACAGAGAAAGAGCTATTATTTTTTGTACAGTTGCTACGGCACCAGCTGTCTCTGTTCTGTCATTTATGCCCTTAAGATGGTCCTCGGTCAGAGGGATTAAACCTTGCTCCCCCCAGGATGCTCCGCAGACAGATTGCACCAGCAGCGGGGATTTCTCACCTTCATCCCTAAGCAAGGGATAACTGCAGCCCCTCTGCCAGCCCCCCGCGGCCCCAGCAGTTGAGTCCAGCCTTGTCTTTAATCTCCGACGGCTGCGCCCACACTCGTATTATAAGGACTGCAACTGAAATTCACGGCTTTGCAAAGTCCCGGGAGTGACACAAATCCCGTATAAACCTGCAGGAGATTAACTGTCCCTCACCTGTGTGCCAGGAGAGGGGACAGCTCTCTCGGGGGAGAGCCGTGCCAGCAAAGCCTGGCAGGGCCACGTGCATGGGGGCTCACGGAGCGGGGGCTCTGCCTGGCCACAACAGGACCCCCACCCAAACCTCCACTCGCTCCCCACCCAGTGCAGGGACCAGCACGTGGGATCAGCCCGACACCCTCCAACAACCCTTCGCTCGGAGGAAAGCACGTGCAGAGAGCTGTTACCGGTCACTCCTCGTAAACCCACGAGCAGAAAATTGTTGCATTTTCAAATGAGAGGTGTTAGAAGGAACAATAATTTCATGTTCCACAAGCAGAGAGGGAGAAGCCGTGCTGAGCGCAGCCCGCCCTGTGCGGGGACCCACAGCAGGAGCGGAGCGACCACCCATCACTGCCCGCTGGGAGGGGGCAACTTGGGGCTGGGCACCCCAGTTCAGCCGTTTGCTGCTGGGGTCCCCACTCTGGGTCAGGGAACACCTGGGGAGACAGGGCGAGGTGGGGGGGCAGCCAAATGCAGGAAGGCAAAGAGAGAGAACTGGTTGAGACAAAAAAATCCCGTTGCCAGCACTCTCGTGCTCACGCTGTGCAGGTGAGGAGCCGGTGGGGTGATGTCCCCCAGCAGAGCCGCGTCCCTGTGCCGGGGTGGCTGTGCCACCGCAGCTGAACTAAACCCACCAAGGCACAGCCTCTCCTGCCCGCCTCGCCGCAGCCACCCAGAGCACCGGGACGTCTGCCCGGGGACCGGCATCAGCCCCCCGAGCTGCTCCGGGCGACAGCCCCGGCAGCCGGGGCCAGACGCACCAAAAAAAAAAAGAAAAAAAAAAGTGTTTTTAACTAGATGTTTCTAACAGGTCTCCATGCATGTGCCTGAAGGATTAACAGTGTCCAGAGGTTTCCCGTGCTGGGCAGACGCTGGGTGGCTGCGTCACGTCGTCACAGCAACCCGCTAACCGCGGCCCTAAGAACCGCAGTTCCCGGTTTGATCTCTTCTGTAGTTTCTTTTAATTACAGATGAGGGTGCCTGCAAAAGCCGGTGCTGGAGCACCCTGGAGCCCTGGGAGCACCCGGTGACCCTGGGCAAGGGCTCGCTCGGCACCGGCCCCCGTGTCGCGGGCAGGGGCGAGACGCAGGGACCTGCCCGGGCTGTAAGCCTGCACAGGCACATTTCATTTGCAATGAAATTTGCCGTTAAACTGTCAAACTGAAGAGAGCACTGGCTTTCGGTACACTGCCATCCCCTCCCTGATCACACCGGAGCTGCAAAAGTTATTTCACTTTCAAGTGGCTTATTTGCAACAACTTGCACCCCTCTGCTACAGAAAGACCCAGCAAGTCCATGAGGACAGACAGGGCGATGCGGGGTGACCTAAACCGGGCAGCTCTGTGCGCGTGGTGCTGGCTCCCGGCAGCACACAGCGATGCCCCCAGCCCACGAGGGTCCGGTGGGCTCACGGCGAGCGCCGGTCGAGTTTGTGTCCTGCCGCTTGCCTCCCAACTGGGGGACATTTCCAGGCCCCGCTCGCTCCGCAGAGGTTCCCCTGTGAGAATGAGCAGTCGTCTGCCTTTGGTGGGTCTGGTGTCATCATTCGCGGAGCAGTAATTGCAAAATACACCAAGGAGAAAGAAATAATTATTTGTCGGGAGGAAGGAGCACCACCTCTGGGTGCAAATACGGTGCCGTTTCACCAACCCCACCCCAAGCCCAAATTGCACCCGCCTGGGTGCAGACCCAGGGAGCAGAGGGGACAGAAACCCGTGCGGTGAGGCTGGTCCCCGCGCCTCAGCCCCGTGCTCGGAAAACTGCTCTCCCCCCTCCTGCCTTTGATCAGAGGACGGGTTTCTCTGCCGGCTGCTCTCGGTGCCGTGGGTTTCCAGCGGGAGGTGGGGAAGCGCAGTCAGCCTGACCCTCCCCTCCTCGGATCTGTCATCAGCAACAGAAAAATCCTTCCCGTCCCCAAGTTACTCAGCCTGAATCCTGCAGGATTTGCCAGGGCGGCAGGATGGCAGAGCAGCCCTGCCCGGCACCCGCCGGCAGCCCTCCCCGGCAGGGCACGGCCCCCCGCCCGGGTCCCACGGCCGGCCCCGTGCCCCCGGGGCCCCAAACCCACCCCAGGGACAAGTGGAGTAAAAAAATGGATTTCCTCCTCTCGGTCATCGGATTCGCTGTCGATCTGGGCAACGTCTGGCGGTTCCCTTACATCTGCTACCAAAACGGAGGGGGTAAGGACACCGCCAGGATTATTTAAGTCTTCTTTTGGAGAAAAGAAATCTGTTTTTCATCTTTCCAATGCTGAAAAACTCGCTGTTTCTTTTCTTTCTTTGTCTCTAGCTGCTCCTCTCCGGACAGGGCGGTTTAGAGACTGACCCAACTTCTCCTGACATCTGTCTCTTTTCTGTTTTGTGTCTTTCTTCATTCAAAATCTCCTTCCGTTCCCTCCTTCCCCAGTGTCATTCACTCCTTCCCCGGCACGGTTAGAGGTGCGTTAATAGCTCTAGGATCACAAAGACAATTAGTGTGGTCCAAACTGCATAAAAGGATTAAGAATCTGCAAATTTGGGGTAGGAGGTTTGTACCCTTTATGATCTTGCGACTTTGTGAAAGCAACCCTTTCTGATAGCTCGCGTTTTAAAATAATCCTCGCAAGCATCTCAGCCGCCTGCCGCAGATCCCGGCCATGCAGCCGGCAGTGCTGGACCCCGCGGAGCAGCCCCGGCTCCCCAGGACGCTCAGCCCCGTGCCGCACAGGGCTCGGGGTGTTCGATGCTGTGAGTGATCAACAGAAAGTTAAGATACAAAAGCTCCGTGAAGGAAAAAACCTTGAGTAAATGACATCGAAACAAATTGCTTTAAATTAGAGCAGGGTAGAAAAAACCCTTGCATGGAAATTAAAGATGGGGAATGAAAATTTTGTGCTGTTTGCAAAAGCACAGCGGATTTAATTGCCAAAGACGGCATTCGGGTAACGTCCTCTACCGCTTGGGAAAATTAGGAGGAGATAATTAGTACCATACTCAAGGCTAAAATGTGGCTCCCAGGTGCCCACACTGAAGCACAGTTATTTGTGATTTACTCCTGTGGGACTGGGAGCAAACTTCAGCCGCGCTCTTCATTGATGTGGTTCGGGCAGATGCTTTCCTCGCCCCGCCACGCACACAGGAGGGTGAGGAGTTCGAACAGCAGCTCTTGGGAAGGACAGCCACGGTCCACGCAGAGCGGGAGCACTGATCCAGGCTGGTGGTGGGCTCACCCATCAGCTGGAGATGTTCCGAGAAGAGAAACCCTTGAGGGGTTGAGGGTGGAGTGCGCGGAGGGCTCTCGGAGAGAGGAGCCGTGGGGGTTAAATTAACTAATCCCAACAGGGCTGTTCTGACGAGCGCGGAGAGCAGCTCCAGTTCCAAAACCTCCATGGGGTACAAGTGTAGCCCTGGTAAAAATGACTTTGTTATGAATAATGCAGATTACAGCGTTAATTATTTGTGTCTTGGGGTGACCGTGCATTTTCAGTGGGATTTTCTCCAAAACTCTTCTAGACCTGAGAGGGGCTTGGTGCCCCATCCCCTGCGCCCTGATGGTTTGTATTGCTCTTCGTACCGTCCCGGCCAAACAGTCCCTCCCCAGCGAAGGCTGGGATGCCAGCGGGGACTGATGCAGCACCCCGGGAAGCTGGGGCACCGAGCGGGGTCCTCACATCTGCGAGCCCCTCTGAAGAGATAATTTGCAAAGCATCTTACAAACACGCATCCGAACCCCTCGTCCGTGCTCCTCCGTGACACATCCCTGCAGCGCTGGGAGGGACGGCGCTGGCAGCCCTCCACCCGCAGCCTGCCTGTGCTCACCGGCCGGCGCGGGGCCGCGGTGGTCACTGCCGCTCTGCTCCTCGCCCCACAGGAGCCTTTCTCATCCCGTACACGCTGATGGCTGTTTTCGGAGGGGTGCCCCTCTTCTACATGGAGCTGGCCCTGGGGCAGTTCCACAGGACGGGCGCCATCCCCATCTGGAAGCGCATCTGCCCCATCTTTAAAGGTAAGAGACGCCCAGCCCCAGGCCACCGCCACGCACTCGGGGCCACGCAGCGTTCGTGAGCGGGGCTGTGCAGGTCCCTGCAGCCGTGTCCCAGGGGACAGCGAGAGGGCTGGACCGGCGCGGGCTGCTGACTCTGCCCCTCTCTTTCCGCAGGCATCGGCTTTGCCATTTGCATCATTGGCCTGTACGTCTCCTTCTACTACAACACCATCATCGCCTGGGCTCTCTACTACTTCTACTCGTCCTTCTCGGGCACCCTGCCCTGGGCGAGCTGCGACAACCCCTGGAACACGCCCGACTGCACCAACTACTTCGGGAGAAGCAACGTGACCTGGACCAACTTCTCCAGGTCCCCTGCCGAAGAGTTCTATACGTAAGTGCGCGGACGTGGACGATGTGTTTAAGCTGGGGTATGTCCCCACGGAGGCACTCGGGTCTGCTGTGCAGGGAGCAGGACTGGGGTGCCTGGGAACAGGCTGCCACGTGGGGATGCTCTTGGGGAGTTCACCGTCCCCGTTCCCCGCGCTCAAGGGGAGAGGTGAGCGTGGGACTGCCTGCCCAGGAGCGAGCCCGCTCCCCGGCTGCCGGCAAGGCACCGTGCTGGCCTGAGACACCCTCCCCGGCTGTGGGGATCCCTGCCCGCAGGAGGAAGGTCCTGGAGATCCAGAAGTCCGGGGGTCTGTTCGACGTGGGGGGATCCACTGGCAGCTGCTCCTCTGCCTCTTCCTCATCTTCACCATCGTCTACTTCAGCCTGTGGAAAGGGGTGAAAACCTCCGGGAAGGTAAGAAAGAGGGCTCCAGCACCAGCCCTGCCTGGGCACGGAGGCCTGGGCATGCGGGGGCTCGCAGCCTGGCACGCAGCATCCCCTCCATGGCCAGGGCCAGGCAGGAGGGATCGAGCCCTGGTGGGGTCTTGCAGCTCACCTGGCTGCTTAAACAGGGGACATCGCCTCCTCCCCACAGCCCTACCCCTCGGCCACCCCGGGCAGCCACGAGCGAGCCAGCCATTGCCCGACACGGGTGGTTTGGGTGCTCGGTGGAGCAGCTCTGCCGGTGCCACGGGCTGACAGCTGCCTCTCTCCAGGTGGTGTGGGTGACGGCCACGCTGCCCTACGTCGTCCTCCTCGTCCTGCTGGTCCGGGGAGCCACCCTGCCCGGCGCCTGGAGAGGGGTCGTCTTCTACCTGCGCCCAGACTGGGGCAAGCTCCTGAGCACCGCGGTGAGTGCGCGGCGGGACGTGCCGTCCCGGCTCTGGCTGCCCCCCGCCCCAGGGATGGCAGCACCCAGACCCCCTCCCTGGGATGTACACCCACCCCTGCCCGTGGGTCTGGCCCCACTGCTGGAGCCGCAGGGCGATGGGGCCCTTAGTTCCTACAGAAACAAGACGCCCTGGACAGGCTCTTGGAAATGTAAATCTATAATTGAATCACCCATCTCATTGCTGCTGGGTTTTGTTTGTGCCGTGTTCTCGCCCTGGCCTGACAATAGGCTTCCTGTGGGTAATTACCAGGCAGCACTTGAGAATTCTCATTAAAGATAATGAGGGCCACGCTGCCGGCGCCGAAGCTCCGCTGGCAGGAGTGGGCACTGGGGTCTCGGGGCTCCCCTGGACTTTGTCCCCCCTCCGCACATGGCCAAGCACAGACGCCATTGCTTAATTCCGCTGCTGCAGCACCCCAGGGTGGAAACGAGCTCCCTCTGTCCCGTGGCAGCTCCCCTGCTCCCGGGACATCTCCTGGGGGGCTGGGGCAGGCAAGAGAGGAGGTTTGGCAGCATGTGCCAACACAGACCCCATCCCTGTGCCATGGGGTGGGCACACCATGGGGTGGGCACGCCGTGGGGCATCTCCCAGCCCCATCCCAGCCCCAAGGACCCCCTGCCCTGCTCATTCTCCAGCCTGCCTGTTGCTTCTCCTGGCAGGTTTGGGTTGATGCTGCTGCGCAGATATTCTTCTCCTTGGGCCCTGGATTCGGCGTCCTCCTTGCTCTGGCCAGTTACAACCATTTCCACAACAACTGCTACCGGTGAGCTCCCGCAGCCATGGGTCCCTGCGGGCACGGGGGCTGCGCCAGGCACGGCTGCAGCGGAGCCGCATCCCGACAGCTCCTGTGCCCCGTGGCCGCAAGCTGAGCATCTTTCCCCCATTTTACGGATGGTTTTGGTATGCGGGGCCAGGAGAGGGAACCGGCAGGGGTGCAGGCAACCAGGGCAGCTGAACCGGGGTGAGAACTGAACTCGAGGGGGGTTTCTGCTGCAGGACACGTCTCCCTGCTTTCTGCTTTCCAGGGATGCACTCATCACCAGCGTGGTGAACTGCCTCACCAGCTTCCTCTCGGGCTTCGTCATCTTCACCGTGCTGGGCTACATGGCCGAGATGAGGGACGTGGAGGTGGAGGATGTCGCGAGAGATAAAGGTTCGCCTCCCTTCAGCGCGACTGCCCCGTCCTGGCCCCGCGGTGCCCAGCTGCCCGAGGGCTCTGGGTGCCCGTTGCGGCTGAGGGGGGCCGGGGTGATGGCCGGCCCTGGGGTCTGCCGGGGCGCGGGGGCTTGTGCCTGGGAGCGGTTCCCAGGAGCGGAGGGCAAGCGAGGTGTCCGGCCCCTGTATCTCAGCCGGGGCCAGGCACGGCCGCTCTGGCTTTGGGGCATCTTCCCCAGGCGTGTTCCCACCGCTGCTGGCACCCAGGGCTGTGCCAGAGCGGCTGGGGAACGGCAAACCAGACCAGTGTCCCCTCCTAGGGCCGAGCCTCCTTTTTATCACCTACCCCGAAGCAATCGCCAACATGGTGGGATCCACCTTCTTCGCCATCATATTCTTCCTGATGATGATAACGCTGGGGCTGGACAGCACGGTAGGGAACTCCATTGACCGCAACAGCACAGCCGGGCAGCGTGGGGACTGGGAATGGCTGTGTCCCACAGGGAATAGTGGGGTGACAAGGGGAGCTACGGCCTCGAGAAGGAGGGCTGCCTGCCCGAGCCCTCCGAGCATAGGGATGGAGGGAGCACCGTGCCGTCGTCTCCAGTGGGTCTGAGCTGGCCTCCCCCAAAGCCCGTCGGAGGGGACGGTCACCCCGGCGGGAGGGGACGGGACGGGATGACCCCACTCTGCTTGCGGGCAGAGGGGGCTTGCGGGGAGCCGGTTTTCTCCGAGAACGGGACTGGCCCCACGACTCATTTCTCCGCCTCATGCCAGCGTTTCCTTTGCAGTTTGGGGGCTTGGAGGCCGTGATCACGGCCGTGATGGACGAGTACCCCCAGGTCCTGGCCAGGCGACGGGAGCTCTTTGTCCTCGGCCTCATCACAGTCTGTTTCCTGGGCTCCCTGAGCACCCTCACCTACGTGAGTACCACCAGGCACCGCTCCGCTCCCGTCCCCGCCACACACCTACTCGTTTCTCCAACAACCCCTGGTGCGGTACTTTGCCAAAGACTTGCTCCGCATCCCCGCGGGGTCTGCAGCCTCCCTCCCCTCCCTTGTGCTGTTCCAGGGGGGAGCCTACGTGGTGAAGCTGCTGGAGGAGTTCGGTGCTGGCTGCTCAATCCTGGCGGTGGTGCTACTGGAAACGATAGCTGTCTCCTGGTTTTACGGTAAGAAACTGCCTCTGTTATGAAAAACATCCTGCAGGCACCTACACGGGTGTTTAACCTGATGGACGTGAGTAAATGCCAGGGGATGCAGGGGCAGAAGCACGGGTGTGACTCCTGGCAAGGCTGGGATGGGGCACGGAGGGCATCATGTCCGCGTGGCTGTAAATCTCCCTGTACCCACGTCCTCCATGGGTCTCCGGGGCCGTGACAGCTCTCTCCTCCGGCAGGGATACAGAGGTTCTCCCACGATGTGAAAGCCATGCTGGGCTTCACCCCGGGGATGTTCTGGAAGGTGTGCTGGGTCGCCATCAGCCCTGCCCTGTTAGCGGTGAGTATCTACAGCCCGAATTAAAGACCGGGTTGTCAGCCTTCCTCTGAACGCCCCGCAGGGGAGCTGCTCTTCCCTCGCCAGCTGCTGCTGCTGCTGCTGCTGCTGCTGCTGCTGCCCAGCTCCCCGGGCGCCTGCGCTGCTGATTATTCCCCTCTTGCTTGCACGGGGTGAACAAGCTGCTGGGAGGGTGGACCAGGGTCCTGGTCGGGGCTGTAGGACCTCGTGCCAGCCCTCCCTGCCGGCTCCCCATGCTGCTGCTCCGGCCACGGGCAACGACAAGCTGCCCACAGCGCTGGGACAGCGGGTTTCGCCGAGAAAGGGAGCTGGAAGTATATTTTCCAGCCTCTTCTGGAGCTGTGTTCTGGGGCAAAGCTGGGAGCCGGCAGCTGGGTGCTCACACGGGCACAAGTGCAGCCTTGTTTCAGCCTCCCGGTCCGTAGCATCCTGCGCTCACGCTGGCACGGCCAGCCGTGGCTGCGTCTCTGATGGCACTGCGGCGCTGTGTGCCGGGCCGGATCCGTCCCCTTTGAAATGCCAGCTCCCCCGGCACTTCAAAGGCTGCCGTCTGCAGAGGCAGAGGGGTCTAATCTCGCCGGATCTGCAGCAGGAGAGGCCTTGTGAGGATTAATTACGGCTCTAAGCGCTTTGCCCAGGTTATTAAGAGAGAAGTATTATAATCAAAGCAGACGGCAAATGATTTCATTTCAGCATGGGGACGTGCAGCCTTCGCAGGCCACCGTCTCTGTGGGGTTTGTCAGATGAAGACCTCCCAGCCCACACCCAGCGAGGGGTGGCAGTCTGGGAAATGTCACTGCAATGTCCACGCTGGCCTTTCGCAGTTAGGAAAGCAGCGGTGGCAGCGGGAGGCGGACGGTGTTAACCTACGGGATGAGCCGCGTCGGTGCCGGGGCTGGGGAGATGTCACAGCTGATCTGCTCTCCATGGGGAGCCAAGGGGGCTCATCTGGCAGGGATGCCTGGCCACCCCGAAAGAGCTTTTCTGGCCACCCATGTTATGTGGGGAGCGGTTTTGTGGGCTGTACAGCCCTGCTGCAGCCCTGTGCTGCTTGTGACAGGCAGCGGGGCACGTCCTGCCATGGTCTGGCCCCATGAGCATCCTTCCCTAACGACCTCTGCTTCGTTCGTTACAGTTCATAGTTATCAGCTCCCTCCTGGACCAGCCGCCTCTGACGCTCTTCGACTACCAGTACCCTGAGTGGAGCATCTCGGTGGGGTACCTCATAGGAGCATCGTCCTTCATCTGCATCCCCTTCTACATGGTGTACAAGCTCGTCTGGACACCGGGCTCTCTCAAGCAGGTCAGGAGCGGGGTGGGCGATCCGGCGGCCCCTGTTCGGGCTGGGGGTGGGCAGGGACCCCCACTCGGGTCAGCCCAAGACCGGGGCCGGGGAGCTGGGCAGATGGCTGACGTGTCCTCAGCATCTTTGTTCACGTGGCAATTCAATCACACCTGGAGAGCTGCTTGGAAAAGGGCTCAGAGGAACGTGGCTCGGCAGCCTGATCGTTTTAAGTCGTATTCCTGAAGCAGTGATTTTGCCTGGGCCAGGAGGCAGCGGGGCTACGTCAGCATGGCCCCGGAGGCAGGAGACCGTCCCCAGCTGTCACCCCTCCTCTCAGCCCATTTTTGGGACACCTCCTGCCCACTGCGGTCTGCTGCAGGCTGACACGGCCCCGGCCCCGCAGCAAGCGAGATCCCGGTGGGGATGGCTTCGGCACGCCAGGGCAGGCAGCCCTGCATGTGGCACCAGGCCCCGGTGCGGGAAGGAAACCCATTGCCTTTTTTCTTTGCCTGCTTACACCCTCCAGCGCCTCGCCGTCTGCATTCGGCCGGAGAAAACAACACGAGACCCCCAAGCAGACACGGTGTGCATGTCACCTGTGTAGCCCTCTCCCAGCGGCTGCACGTGCTGGCGGCAGCTCCCCGGCCACCGGCTCTTGTCGTGTCCGAGCATCTCGGCAGAAGCGCCGCCGCCGCCAGCACGCGCTGGCAGACCGGAGCCCGTTCTCGCTGCGGGCGGGAAAACCTCTGATCCACAGCAGGGAGAACAGGACCCGCCGCTGAGTCCCGTGGGCTGGAAGCGAAGGGGCCAAACTCCTCCGGTTTGGAGGTGAACCCCGACTCCCCGTGAAGACGGAGGTGCAGCTGCGAGTGCCGCTGCAGAGGGATCTTGTGCCGACGGCACAAGCCGTGAACACGCCTTACTTAGAGACGCTCGCGACCTCGCTGTGCAAACCTGCTTGGCACGAGCAGTGCATGCCTTTAGCTGTGAGTGACGTGGAAAATAAAGCTGATATCAATTGTTAGGAGATCAGACGAGGGAGAGGAGCCGGAGCTCGCCGTGCTGTGTTCACCAAGCGCCGTGGTGCGGCTGAGAGCGCAGGGCTGGGCTGGGGAAGGCAAGGGGGGGGCTGCTGCTGTCCTGACACACAACTACCTTGTTCTGTTGCAAAGATCAAAAGGCCGGTAGAGAAATTGCATGGCCCGTCGCATCGCTCCCGGGACTACGCTGCTGCAGCAGAGCACGGCAGGTCGGTCCCTCCGGCCGCCCCGTCCCAGCTCTGCCCCCGGTGCTGCAGCAGCTCTGCTGAGCCAGGAGGATCGGCTGCGAGAGAAGTGGCGGCCTCCGGCATTTGAAGAAGAAAAGACCTTCATATATCTCGTTTTAAAAACAAATACCGGGGTCAGTGAAGCAGCCCTGGCGCTGGTGTGAACCAGTCGCCTGCCGTCTGCCGCTTCCCCGTGTCACACCGCTTCCAATGCACCCGCTCCGCTTCTCAGCGGTTATTGGGCCATGAAACACTTCCCAGTGCCCGCGTTCGCCTCGGCGGAGGCAAAGCAGCAGCTCCCCGCCGGTGTGCTGGTCTGCTGTGGTGACCCCTCACCGTCCCCTCCCAGCAGCTCCCGCTCTCCTTCGGGGGATGCAGAACAGAACAGGGGAGCGCAGCCGAGAGCTGGGGGGGACATGGGGCTGGGGGGGGGACACATACGACACGAGGCTGGGGGACGCACACGGGGCTGGGGGATGCCCATGGGGCTGGGGGGTCACAGGGCTGGGGGATGCCCGTGGGGCTGGGGGATGCCCATGGGGCTGGGGGGGGTCATGGGCCTGGGGGGATGCCCGTGGGGCGGGGGGGGTGGTCACGGGCTGGGGGATGCCCGTGGGGCTGGGGGGGGGTCACGGGATTGGGGGATGCCCGTGGGGCTGGGGGGGGTCACGGGCTGGGGGGATGCCCATGGGGCTGGGGGATGCACACGGGCTGGGGGATGCACTTGGGGCTGGGGGGGGGGTCACGGGATGGGGGATACCCATGGGGCTGGGGGGGGTCACGGGGCTGGAGGGACCCCCGGGGACCGGCACCCGCCTCTCCCCCGCGGATGGCGCGGCCCGGCGGGCAGAGCGCAGCCCGGTCCCGCTGCCGCCGGCCCCCCCCCGGGGCTCCCGGAAGGTCCGGCCCGGCGCTGCCGGCGCCCGGTGGGGCGGGCCCTGCCCGGGGCGGGGCGGCAGGAAGAGGAAGGGCCGGGCCGGGCACACAAAGGCCGGCGGAGCGGCGCGGAGCGGGAGCGGAGCGGGGCGGCGATGGCGCTGGCGGCGGTGCGGGGCTGGGCGCTGGCGGCGCTGGCCCTGCTGGCCCCGGGCCCGGCGGAGCGCAGCCGGCCTTACGCCGTGCTGCAGAAGCAGAACCTGGGTAAGGAGCGGGCGGCGGCCGAGGGGCTGGGTACAACATAGGGCAGCGCTTGGGCACCTTTCTGCTTGGTTTTCGTTATTTTTTTAATCAATTTTTTTTTTTTTAAAAGCCTCAGGCAGCCCCTTCAAATCCTAACGTGTCTCCCTCCCTCCTCCCGCAGTGCTGCTGGGCAGCATCCTCAGCGCCTTGCTGCTCACCATCATCCTCATGGCTGTCTGCGTCTACAAGCCGGTCCGGCGGCGGTAGCGGAGCGGGACCCGGCGGGTCCGTCGTGGGGAAGAGCTGCCGGTCCCGCCTGGTTCTCCCGCCTGGCACCCCGCCGTCCCGCCGCCTCTGCTGCCAGCGACGGGGGACGCCCTGACGTCGTGTGCGCGGCTCTTCGCCCGCACAGCATCGCGTGGCTCCATCGTGACGTCGCTTGCAACAACGGTATGGCCGGGTGCTGGAAATCACACCCCAGCCCTCAGCACGCTGACTCCTGGACCGCCCGGGAGCGCTTCGGCAGCAAACCCGCTTGGGTTTGAGCAGGGTGCGTAGCAACGCGCCTTCCCCCCAAAACGCAGCGTTTCAGCGGGGCTGATCTGACACGATGCGCTCGAGAGCATCCCCGGTGTGTGTGTGCACCCCGAGTCCCGGGAGGCTGCAGGGGGGCACGACCGGCCGTGACGCCCGTTCCGATCAGTGCCCGGGGAACCAAACCTCTGGGTCAGCACAGGAACCCGGCCAGACTGCTAACATCGCTGTCTGACGAGCAGGCCCATGCGCTCGATTATACCAGATCTAGTTTTGCTTTCTGATTCATTCGGTTCCTTGCTTGAATGCTGAGTCTTGAGGGTTTGTAGCGCAGCCTTCAAAAATAGTCCGAAGGCAAAAGCTCAGCAACCTGCCGCGGCTGTGGGGGTCTGGTAGGTGCTTGCCCCTGAGCAGAAATACTGAAGCATGAGCAGATCCTGGTGTGGCTGTTCAGGGACAAGCTTGTCATTCCCGACGTTACTTGCTTTAACTCTTAGCTAAATACCCACAAGCAGCCTTGCACCAAAACAGCCATGCTGAACCTGTTACGAACTGGGGCGCAGGCGAGGGTTTCCAGCTTGTGCTGAACACTCACCTCCTTGCGGGTGGATTTGTGCTCCCGAGCAGGTCACTGTCCTGCTGGGAACAGGAGCTTCCAGAAGTCTGCAAGCCAGGCAGATGCTCGAGACTGCTGGGCTCGGGCTCTCTGGAAGTACTTAGTGTTTAAGCTCCAGACAAACCTGTTCTATGCATTTTCAGTAATAAATTCAAGTGTTTACACTGAAGTCACACTTGCATATGAATGCTGCTATTTTGTTTTGCACTGCTATGAGTAGTAACTGGATTTGGCTTAAGTATTACTTTGGTATTTAACATAGGGGTGTTTTGGCTAGTAATTTATTTAGTGTTTTAAAACTTAACTTCCAGAACAATTGTGTTGACCTGTTCTCTAAAACCTTGTGCTGCATCTGATGTGTTTTCTGTTCAGTTTGTTTGAAAGGACACTGACCGCTCCCGTTGCAATGGGGGATTTTCTTCGCTGCAGCTCTGTTAGTAAAGTGACAGTAGGAGGCTGGCCTAGAACAGATCTAGTTATTAATCTAAGTGAAACATGAGCGAGGAAGCAAGGTAACACTGTTCTATTGCTTTCTGATCCTTGTCTTTTTTTGATCACCGAGTCCTGTGTCACTGATTTTTCTCGGTCCTTCATCTGACGTAAAACTTGGCCTGTAGCTGTGTGCTGTCGTGGGGGGGTGGATGATGTCGCTTGCAGCTACAGCTCCGAGTTCCCTGGAGCAGCATTCTTGTTTGCATTCATTCTTCACTCCCTGCTATGTCTCTTTGTACAAATAAAAAGCTAAGTAAACAATCCAGGACTCCTTTATTTATTCATGCGTGTTCCGTTTGTTATTAACTCGGCTGTAGCCGTACAAAGGGGTGAGGCAGTCCCATTTCCCACCTCTGATAATCTTACAGTTCTTACCCCCTTCTCAGTGGCGAGGGAACAGGGGCAGGACAGCGGTGCTGGGTGAAGCCCCTGTTTCCTGGATGTTTGCTAGCAAGGAACTGTTAACAGTAAACTGAAAATGAAAGCTCATCCTGCAAGCCTAGTGCAGTTACCAGCAGACATTAACAGGTAAAGCTCAGTTAACTTGGTTATGAAGACTATCTATTTTGAATCAAAAGTCAGCCAAAGCAGTGTAAGAAGGACTTCCAAATTAAACACATCAGGAATTATTGTTGTCTGTAGCATACCTACTTGAAACAACAGTCAAAAAGTACAAAAGTAATACATAACTGGTCTTGCTTCAGGAACAGCTACAAACAGCACTGACGCTGTGGAAACAGCATCAATTTAAAGAACTTTAAAAGCTAGTTATAGTTTTAGAACAAACTACAGGTATTTATAACTGAGCTGCTGCTTTCGTACATGAGCCTTGTATTGGGTTTGCGTGGCAAGGTTTTGGCAGCGGGGGGGGCTACAGGGGTGGCTTCTGTGAGAAGCTGCCAGAAGCTTCCCCTGTGTCCGATGGAGCCGATGCCAGCCGGCTCCAAGACGGACCCGCAGGAGGCAGGCTGTCCCCCGGCAGCCCATGGAGGTCCACGGTGGAGCAGATACCTGCCTCAGAAGAAGGGAGGGGTGGGGGGAAGGTGTTTTTAAGATTTGGTTTTATTTCTCATCCCCCTAATAAATTAATTTTTTTCCCCAGTCGAGTCTGTTTTGCCCGTGACGGTAATTGCTGGTGATCTCCCTGTCCTTACTCGACCCACAGCCTGTCGTTATATTTTCTCTCCCCTGTCCAGCTGAGGAGGGGAGTGATGGAGCGGCTTTGGGGGGCACCCGGCCTCCAGCCGGGGTCACCCCCCCCGAGCCTCAAGCTTCCTTGGAAAGAGAAGCTGGACTCAGCTTTCATACAGCAGTCTCAGCATTAATATTAAACATACTATGCAACCCTCTGCGGATCTCCTCTCGCTGTTACTCACAAAAAGGTACATACAGAAACCAACGAAGAGCACCCAAGTCCTGCCACCGCCCTGCCTTTCATTGCCTTAGAACTGTCTGCATTGTACCGATCCCTGTTTTCGTAACAGGGAGACCCAAAGGTTGGCTGAAAGTGTCAGAAAAATGGTTCCAGGGATTATGTGTCGGTTTCAGACTAAACCAGAACTCTCTTTGATAGTTTCATAGATGATAATGTCACCTGTAATGTACAAAAATGCAACAAAAAGGCAGATAAGGATAATTATTTAAAAAGACTCCAGTTACCACGTTAGAAAAAAATACTCGTGGTAACATTGTGCAGTATCTTTGTTTTTTCTTCCAGCACACCCAGAGGATCAGATAGTTTTTACCCATACAGTGTAAGATGTAAGCTAGGGTTTAAGAAAAGCAGCACCTGCTTCAGGGCCTTCTAGTTTACATGGAATGATGCAAATGTCACAGAAAGCAAAAAAAAAAAAAAAAAAAACCCACCCAAATTTTTTTACAGTCCCAGATGAAAAAGCAGGAGCATAACAAAACTTCAACTGAATCTGCTCAATATTCTTTAGTTTACAATATAGAAAACAGACAAGTCAGCTTGAAAAAAGGTATTTTTCCCCCTCCTTGTAACCTTTGAAACGCTTAATAGAAAAAAAAGCCATGTCAGACAGATGGTTTTATAAAGGCAACAGCACTCTTTATTTCCGCTGGAGGAAAAAACCAGAGTTTCGTCTCCTACCTCACAACTTTGTCAAGAGCTCAATGCAAGGCTTATTCCCTTTTTTTCAACTGTGAAAGTCACAGTAATCCCCTTTTCAAAGAAAGATGCAATTCCAACGTAGACCACTGCCACTGTGCAAGAAAGTCAACATTCCTGCAAACACCAAGTAAGCTATTTAGGGATGCAAGCTGTATCATTAAACAAGAACGGCGCAGATATACCAGTTCTAGTGTACGCTGCAGGAATTTTAATCATTTGCTATGTAGAACAATGGATTATTGGTTTAAAATAGGGTTCCAAGTTACCAACCATCTCACTGGTTATGATCAAGTGCATTTTATAGTGATTTTTATACTGGTTAATAGTTGGTCACACAGAACCGCCCTGTTTTGCCCAAGGAACAAGTGCAGGATTCGGTAGCAAGATCAGACCATGTGTACCATAGGTTCTTCGCACTTCTGCCAGCCAGAACAGAGGAATATTGCTCCCATTCAACTACTGTAAGGCTTTCCTGTGGATGTACATTGTGTACTTGCGGAGCGCACTTGAGAGTCACAGTGTAAGTACTGTAAACACTGACAGAAGTGCAGATAAAATAGCTACAAATACATTGTATGATGAAAGACCTGAGGAAAGCTGGTTAAAACATACTTGCGAATTGTTACAATACCATTTTTTATGAGTGTAGTCATATTGTCTTGTTTTAAAATCAATAAAAATATTCAGATAAAAAAATATATGTATTCACATGAAGGATGAGCATTTGAATTTTAAAAAGCAACACACGTTTCCCTTTCAGATGACAGAATTAAAACTTATCTTCCAATAAGTATACATTAAAATTTCACCTGAATTTTTTTCCTATTTGAATCGAGCACCCACACACAGGCACGCACTCATGCACACACCCCAAGTGATCGCAAAGAAGCACCTGTATCTATCGCTTATTTTCTTGCTGCCCTCTGACTATGGAAACTAGCTGGTTTTGAATCACTGCAGAAACTGCTACTTTACTAGACAGATGGTCCCATTTTAGGATCTAAAGTTTTACTGGCTACTTGTTTTGTCCTTTTTCAGAAAGCACTAGTTTAATCTTGAGCTTGGATTAGCTGTTCAAGTATAAAATTATCCCTCTTAAGCAGGAGCACATGATAAAATCTCAGTAACTAGAGAAGAGATAATCACATATAAACAAAACTAACAGAAAACATCTGTCAGCATGGTACATGTCAGCATGAAGAACTACCGTATGCGTGTATATGCATATAGATACTCTTCCATGTAACAACTGGAAGAAACAGACAATGGCTTTGAATTATTCAGAAATGACTAAGCAGATGAATATTTCTTTGGTAAGTAATGAAGTTTCCCTCCTGAACTCCCCATAAATCAGGTTCTCAAGCTTTACTGCAATCCTACATCCTGATGCTAAGCAAAATTTCCGTCTGCTCTTCAATAAATACGTTTACATAAAAACCTTCTCCTTCAAAGCTAAGACTGCATGCTTGGGGAGCCAAATGCGGCGTCCCGTGATCTGAAACTCCCTCAAACAAAAATAAGCCAGCTTTTTGTAGCTGATGATGCTAACTTAGAAGGCAGGTGAAATGATTACTTAAGCAATCCAGGAGCGGTCTTCAGACTGATAGCTCTGAAAGCCTTCAGTTTTATGCAGATTTGGTCATCCCTATTTCAGGAGATGGCTAAGGAGTTATTTTTCCACAAGAGAAAGCTGTAAAACTTGCTGAAGCTCTGCATCTTCTTCTTCACGACGTTGCTTCTCCCGTTCCTCCTGCTCTCGGACAGACAACTCCATGGCAAGCTGTAAGTCTTTTTCAAAACTGGAAGGTTCACTAGGGGTGCTGCAGTGTGAGTTACCTGAGCTTGTTAGATAGCTCTCCTGCAGTGCCCTGAAGGAGAGAAAGAACTTCAAGAAGTAAGAGAGGCAGAGCCTATTTCACATTTCCTGCAATGATCCTTCCTAGCAACTGTTTTCTAAATGCGAACCTGAAAATCTCTCCCCAGAGGGCAGAAAGCAGTTTTCAGGATAAGAGAGCAGTTGTTCTAACATCCGCAAAATTCCCAACGTAAAACCTGTTCTTTGAAGGTTCCTCAGAATCTTTCATACATACTAACAGTTAAATTTTCAATGGGCTTCTAAAAGCATTCTCGCCTAGTTTAAAGGTAACATGATTTTCCATGTACAGAAGAACAAAGAGGATGCAGTTCTTTGTGTCCACAAAGATTTCTTTGCACTTAACTGCAGGAAGACCCCAGAGACACCAGAGCATATTCTCAAGGGCCCATTAAATATATGTTGCTAAGTTTTTAAGGATTACATAATGATTTTGAAAAGAAAGAAGAGCTACCCTGAAGTGTGCAGCACCTAATAAACAAAAATTCAACCCAGAGGGACCAAATTCACAGTTTTAAGAGCAGAACAGAAGGACTGTGTTTATTTGTTGGGTAAAGAATCCGTTACGTGTGCAGACCAGTCCCACAGCTGAGCTAAAGAGCTATACTATATAAGCCAGGGAGGCCCAGTTTAGAGTCCTTGCTTCTTGGAAAAGTAGAAGCAGCATAAGAAAAGAGACCTTGAGTTCTGTGCATCTGCTACCTACATACACAAAAAAATTGCAGAATTGCTTCACGCTACTGTTGGAAGTATTTTTGCTCTGTCACTGCATGGCTTGATGTGAAAAAAATTAGTTACCTTTGATACTGTATATTGAAGTCCTGTGAATATGCAACTGCTCCATTGGAATGCAGCCCCACTTCCTAGAAATGGGGAAAGACAGACAATTTCACAGCAGTTAACAGATCTGCAGCGCAACTCACTGAAAGGTAACTCTTAAATCACTCTTATTTCTTCTTTGAAATACATTCCTGTATTTTTCTCCTCTGAGGTTCTTAGAAAAAGAAGTCCTACATTGGTTTAATTCAGAGATGCAGCTATCGCTGCATAGTCCTTGTCAAAACTGTAATCTGTGCAGTGCAGATCTGACAGCACACTTACTTTATTTCCACCAGATTCCAACAAACTCTGCTGAATAGCAAACTGCATGATCTCGTTATCTTCATCCTGCACGTGTATGTTCCTACCGTCATCTTGGACGTGGTAAGATTTGGGGATCTCAAATACCGACTGGTCAACCTCGAAACTAGCACCTACAGAAGCCAAATATAGTTACAAACATGGCATAGTATATTTTTACAAGTTGTGACTTAAAAAATTCTGATGAATGCTTATGCGTGATTAAGTTAACTCCAAAAATTCAGTTAAACCACCTGACTAAAAATACCAACAGGCTTTGAAAGACTTCGGTGGCAAACAAGCACAGCAGTAAGACAGAATGCAGAGTCTTTCTTTAGCATGCTGGCAAGTGATACAAATAAAACCAGTGTGCAGCAGAGCGCTAAGGTGGCTGAACTCTGACAAAACCAGATGGGGAAAAAAAAAAACGTTGCAAAAGATAAACACTGCAGTGGCTCTTCCGAGGTTATTCCTAATGAATAGGTCTGCAACAGCTCATGGCACAGAGCATCACTGGACATAGGCAGTCATGAGCATCCTACTCAAACGTAATCCACTCTTTTCTGAAAGAGCATGCAGACTTAGCTGTCACTTATAGCAATTTTGTATTCCACTCCCCATAGCAATAGCTTGCACCAGAATTTAGACCTCAAAATACTTGGGAAAGCTTGCTAGAGCTCCGTTTAGTCAGTCTAGCAGGCATGGAAGGGGCAGAATGGGTCAGTATGATCAGTACCACGCACTCCAGATCGGCTGTAATGCATTGCGGCTTCCTCTCACCTGCGAATGTTTCATTCTCTGCAGTTAACTCATCTCTCTCTTCTGTGCATTCCACTGACAGAAATGGAAAAAGATGCGATCACTGCATCTTTCCACTCCTTACCTGAATCACACTGTGCACCTCCAACCATTTGTGATGATGTTTTGTCGGCCGTCCTGCAGCCATTGACATTTTCAAATGTAATTCGGGCATTCAGCACATGAAATAGGGGAATTTCTATAAGAAAGAGTACAAGATTTCTGTCACAAAGAGAACTCATTCACTTCCACACCTACAGCCACATCAAACCCTTACATGTTTATTGAATATAGTCCACAAGCAGCATCCCATAATGACAAAGTATATGGTAACTCACTTCACCAAGAAGTTGCCCTTAGTCATTCTCACTCTCTCTCTAAATCTCTTACTTTATAATAAGATTTGCCAAATCTAAGGCATTGAAGCTAAGAGGAAAGGGCTAGCAACAGTTCATTCTTACTGAAATGATACTGTCTTTAAAATTACACTTCTGTACAGGTCACTCAGAATTTGGATTCAATGACCCCAGATGTACAAGACAATGTACGTCTGGGTTCTCAGTGCTAGATATCAGTGAGATGACTAGTAAAAAGCTAACATGATTTTTGTAAATATATGCTGCAAAACCAATAGAAAAAACAGAAATGAAGAAGATGCTACAATAAAAATTGCTAAATATTACCAATTTTGACAGGAAATCCTGGTGGAAATTCCAGAGTGATGAAATCCCTAAGTCTGGCAAAATGAGCACTAGTTCTGGCCATCAGATCGATGATTGGAGTCACTTGTTCCATAAGAGACAAGGGAAACTCTTCACTCATCCACAAGGTTGCTTTAAATCTTAAGGAGAAAGTTACATAAAAACATCCTAAGTTTACCAGTTTAGGAACAGATGCAAAGCAAAATACACAGCATCGTCACCTGCTTCATACATTTCAAAGAGTCAGAACAGTTACTGCTCTGAGAAACCGAAACACACTCCTGGTCAGACCAAAGGCAAAGCACAGGAGGTTACTAACAAGTTATAGCACTAGTCCAAATGTTTTCTTTGACTTAGTCGAAGAAGAATTAGACTATAGCTGAATACTTCAAGATCTCTCTTTTGCTTAATTTTGAAAGCTGGGGGAAAACCACACTGGATATTTCTAAAAATGGTTTCCAGAGATTAGATGACTGGGAAGAGACAAACTAGAAATAGTTAAAATTTTATTTCTCACTTCTGCGTTCGAATGGTGACTTCTTTCGGTCTTCCTATGTCTCTACCTTTCAAATCAAACTGTGGGTCAAAGTATTCCTCCAGAGTAATAGCAGTAGGATTGTTACTTGCAGCATACTCCGTTGTCTTGGTCGTACTCTATAAGGAAAGAAAGAAAAAAAAACCAAAACAACCAAAAGTATGGAACAAATGCACAGTGGCTACTACAAGAAACTTTTAAGTTGCCTCTTGTGAAGTAACTCGTTCCCTATTTTAGACACCAATGACGCATAGCCATAAATACAAGCACACACATTTAGATTGCTTTCTACTGACGTTAAAAATCTCCAAGCATTTTAGAGACAGGAAAAATCTACTTAAACACTTTAAAGCTAGAAACCAACCAGAAATGCACACACAAGCTACAGCATTTCTAGGCTCCAAATCCTTTATTAAAGGCAAAACTGTGATGGGGTATTTGAAACAAAAATCTCTAGATCCATGTAAGATCTGCAACGCCATCCTGACACAGAGCCAGCAGTTGGCAAATCTATTATCTACTGTACTTAAGTATGTACAGATGCAAGGGAGTTTCTAAAGCCATTATCAATCAACACATGTCAGAACAGCAGAGGATATATGGTTTTCCTCCGAGTTGCTCAAGAGCAGTGTGCTAACATGTCACTTCATCCTTTCATATCTTTGTCTGGTGAGCACCATGCTAGCACTATCTCCCACCTGAGGCTCCTGCAGGTCTGTGGACACGTCTTCCCAGATTACTGGTGGGCTGCCACTAAGATCTGTGCTTGCTCAGATTTACTGCCACTGCTCACACCCCAGCTCTTGCTGCGCTAACAGATTCTAGGTCTGTTCCGTAAGAGCGTTCAGAAGGAGGTACCTGCTATTCATGCAGAACATTTGAGGGTTTAAAACAAACAAAGACATCCTCAGGGAAAATTTAAACCTCATAATCAAAATTGCTGCCAAACTAAGGAAACAAGAGGTGATTCCACACACCTAGAATTCCTATTGGCACAGATCTCCGCACTGCAGTGACCTGTTTCGACGTCAAAGACACTCACCTGAGCACCATACTCATGCTCCACTGTACCCAGAAATGACTCCAGGGGGTTCCTGTCAGCTTCAGATAACAGGAGGGAAAAAAACAAAAAATCTATTACTATTAATTAGCAGTAAAATTTACATACACACCAGGCTAACAAGCAAGGCTTCTAACCCAAAGTGAAGTAAGCCGTTCACATTTTCTGTAAGCTCTACCAGGCAAGCCCAGGACCTAAAGCTGACAGTATAAAACGGTTCAATACACAGAATAGAGGCAAAGATTTTCAGTGGTTTCTATCACTAGCAGATAGCTTTATTATTCACAGTGCCTCTCCCCCTGGGCCCCAAGGCAGGCCAATGAAGGGCAGTGTTCCCATACGAAGTTACTGGCTGGTCACCCTTTAGTCTAGTTTAAATACTAGAAGAAATTAGTGGACCAAAACAAAAAGTCCAAGCAAACAAAGCCTACGTGAAACTTGTAATCATGGCCAAAGCGAAGTAAAGGCATGAATACATTCCAGAGCAGGAAAAAGCATGGAAAAGTGCAGCCTTTTAAAACTTCCGATAAATTTTCAACAGTTCTGAAGGGCTCTTCTTTCCTCTAAATACAGCTAGGATAAATACTGGTTCATTTGTAGGTGAGGAGTCAAGTAACGAGCTACCTCAGACACACAACATGTGAAAGTAAAGCAGGGCAAAGTCAGACAAGGGAAATACTTTTCTTGCTATCTGCCCAGTTCTTCTGCAGTCACACAGAGAAGGTATCAGAGAGCCAAAAGGTTCTACTTATTTCCAGTTATCCTATAGGAAAACTACCTTTATATCTTTTCTTCTCCTCTTCTGTTAAATGTTCCGTTCGGATTTTTGTGACCACATTCACATTGTTTGCAATGTATACCTTTAAAAAAAAAAAAAAAGTACAAGGACAAAAACCAAAAAGCATCACAGGTTAAAAAAAGAGAGTTCTCTAGTAAAACACCATGTACACAAATCTAAAGACAGAATAAAGCGGCATGGATCTGCCTCTCATTGACAAAGATCTTAATCTTTAACATACTGGTGATCAACAGGAAATGCTGCACTTCGATTTTTCTATTCGCTTTGGTGTAATGGAAATCCTACATAATACATTCTTGACAGACCTATGCTAAGGCTGAAACGACATGCCACCTGCTGGGCAAGTCGATAAAATAAGAAACCCTGCAAATCATACACCATAGTATCTCCAGAGAGCATTAATCTCACAAGCATCCTGTGCCGAAAGAATGGCAAAGGAGTTTGGTCATCAACTTTGATGGCAACAGAAGTCAGCCTTTCAACCAAGTTCCTGGAAAGCAGATTTACATGCTTTTAAATACGCTTTCGTAAGTAACTAAACCAACCTCAAAACTAGACAGGCATTTCCAAGCTTGCTGGAAAGAATCCCCACTTGGGCAGAGATTTTAAGAGAGAAGGTGAAAGGAAAGTCAGATAACGCTATTTCTAAAAAGAGGTCACTTGTAAGACCTTCCAAATGAAATTTAGTGATAGTTTAATTCTGCAGGAACACTAATGAACCCTACGTCCAACTGAATAGTCCTGTAGTCTTACCAGGAAAAGCTTTCACATAAATGTAGAAAGCTATTCAGCATTTATTCTTCTGTTAAATTAAATTACAAAATGTAATTTATTGCACAAATTCCAAAACCTGGAGTAAACACAGACTTATGAATCAGGGACGTTAATTCTCATGATTCTTAACTTAAATTCCTAACACAGTAAGGCTGTAAAGCCATCTTCAAAAAATATTTCACTATAGTGAAATGGAAGACAAAAACAGTGTCACATGGAACAAATCTAAGCAACTGTATGACTCATGAGCATGGTCAGGGTCTTTAATTTACCAGCGGTCTTTTAGTACTTGAATTCATGATGCAACTTACGGCAGCAGGAGGCTGTTATTTCCTTGCAATACTGTTACTAGAGAGTGCTCAAGGCACTTCACCAACGGGTTCCCGGTCTTTTAAACAGTGAAACAATGACAATATTCAAGAAAGAGTTAAACTCCAGTTTTTGGATGGAAGGGAGTTCTAGCAGTTATGCTGAATCTTTTGCCCCTCTTCTCCTGAAATGCTTTGATCCTCCCTCTCCCCTGAAGACCCTGCTGACGTTCCTGCATACAGGCACCATCCCTCCCACAAGCTTGGCAGCCTTGAAGTTCCTCACTCCTGCCCAGTTCTGCTGGCAACACAATAGAGCTCTCGATGGGAAGTTTAAGACCTGAAATATTCAGGAAATAAAGGCAAAACACAATCACACTTCAGTTAGCTATAAGACCTCTTAATAAAATAGAACAGGCTTTACCTTTGCTTCATAACCATTTACACCTTCTGCTTTTTCTGTCCTCCATACCCAGAATCCAGATGTGGTTCTGACAAAAAGTGAACACCACAAGCGTCTATACAGTTGCATTTCTACACAATCCCCAGCCCCTTTTTCTAAAATTGATTTTAAACAACATTTGATAAGTTATTTGATTATTAACCCCAGACAAAAGCACAGGTCAATCTGTCCTCACATACACATATCACGAGAGGGCCGAGGAAGTCATGCTGTTTCTGTTCTTATTCAGTCCACGGCCAAAGCGCAAAGGCTCAGACAGAGATTTTTAGATTGAGATGTGGATACCTGAGCCACAGAGGAGGACAGCCTAAAAACTTACCGAATTGTCTGACAGCCCGGGCATGGCAGCTTTTAACACAGTTTAATTTCAAAAGTAAACTGTCACTGCAATTTGGGGAACTGGATAGTAGGAATACTTCTGTCTAAGAAATCTTAGTTTCTGGATGTGCAGATGCTGCAGTTACCAAGGCTCAGTGAACATCACAGGGACTAATTCTGGGCAGCTTTGAAAGGGTACTAAATATTCAGGAGAAAGATGCTGGAATTATACATCTCACTTTGAAAACACTTGTTTTGTATGATCATGGGGGTAGTTTACTGCATCACAGAGCAGTCCAAAAGGAGCTTCACAGAAAGGATTGTTTGAACTAAGCTGACAGATACCTGGATAAACACGTCTAGTAAACAAGGAAGACAAATGTGTGTCTGTGGAAAGATACACTATACACATATTTTTCTTTAATGTGAGATTTGACTGACTTAGCTACAAGATGCGAGTTCTTGCGCATTAGTTTCACCGCTATACGTATGGATTTGGGTGAAATGCAAACTTGTAATGAGACGTTAACATTGATCTCACTAATATGATAAACTAGAAGTTTTCTGCAAATCAGTTCTTTCAACTGGAAACTTTTTGCCAAGCAATAGCAGCAAGCTGACCAAGCCAAATTTCTTTAACTAATGGCATGTGAAGTTTAAAGTAATTTCAGATCTAGCCCTAAAAGTTTTTATTACCAGGGCTTTTGAGAGTTTGTCTTTAAAGCTTTATTGCAAGTATGACCATCCATAATCCTGAAGTGTTTGTTAAGAGAAACTTTGCCTCTTACCTTTCAAAAGCAATATTTCTAGTATCAAGGCACGTATTAATAATTGGAGATGTAAGGCGTCTTTCCACATCTTTTCTTTTTGGTGTCATAGATCCCAATGTCAAACGCTTCATGTGTTGGGAAATCTCAAAACGCTCCGTTGTAACAAACTTATCATCATGATTGATCTCAATTAGTTCTGCCCAACCTCCAGTATCTGTTGGAAATGGTACATCTCAATCTAAAAAACTTAGCAACAGTATTTCAGAATGAAAAACTGAGAACAGACTGTATATCAAATCAGGGTGGATGCTAATTCACTGTATTTTGCACTCAGCTGAGATCAAATTTGGAGCTGTATCTAAAATTATTTTTTATTTGGGGAGCAGGAGAACAGAAGGGGAAAAACTAAGTAAAAGATTGAAGTCAAATTTTAGCCTATTACCAAATTTTTACCTCAGATTTACTCAAAGGAAAGAAATTAAGCCGTTACGTTAAACCACAAAACAGTATCTCTATAAGACACTCAGGGAACATACGTATAAAACTTTTATAAAATTCAGTACTCAGCCTCAACAGGTCTTTTTGTGCAAAATCAGGACTTCTCATTGTGGCTCATATAGTATTTGGCGATCAATGGTGCAGACAGGCTAAAATATTTACCTTCTCCCTTGAAAATTAAACTACGCCGTCCTCTCTCCCAGCTCATATTTTCAAAGCCCAGTAAAGTGATATCAACACGCAGCTTGGCACCGCTTTTCCAGATGCGGCAGACGTCACTTGGACAAACTCTAGAAACCAGTGGGACTATAAAAGAAAAATGAGAAAAATGTAAATAGAAAATATTCAAGAGACTAAGCGCACAGGAAGTCTGAACTCGAGCAGAAGCCATATCCCTGATACAGGATTGCTCAGTACTATGATCATTATTCCAGAGGCGAGATATTGATCATCTTTAGCTTTAAGAACAATCTGCTTAGGGACAAAACCCACCCACTTTAAATTAAAGATGAACATGAAAAGGAAGAAGACATTAGTTCAGACTAAAAGATGTGAAATGGCATAAACCCCATCTCCTAGCAGTCTAACAGTTGTCTGTTTGGAAAATTAAGTCAACTGTAAAGTCTAGCGTTCATTCCTTTAAAAGAAAAGCAGGTACTTCCCAAGTAGTCTGTGCATCTATATATGAGATATGTATCACTGTCTTAGTCATCGACAGCCAGAGATAGGTAAACAAAACCCAAAGAAAAGTCTTCGGCAATTCTAACGACAGCTAAACTCTCCATTAAAAAACAAACAAACAAACCAAACAACAAACAAAGCAAATAAACACGAAACAAAGAATAATTGTGCAACATAAATATAAGAGGTTATTTTGAGAGGGGAAGAGATAAGTATTCTGGGGAGCAGATATTTCTCTGCATATCTTTTGTGACATTTGTACGTAAGCAAGTCCCTTTGTCTACAGTTTAGAAGAGGTAACGATGACCAGGATTCTTACCCCAGCTAGTGAACTCCCATTTCATTTCCACGTAAAAGTCAGGAGTCTGGAGAAGGAAAATACTTTATGAATACTTCATGAAATAGTTTTAATCTAACATTCAGTACAGTATTTCTCGTGAACATTTTAGATAAAGGAAAACAAAAAAACAACAGAACTCGAGATGTGATAAATGAAAGTTAAAAAAATGACATTGAAACTAACAAACATAAAAGACATTGGCTCCTTTCTGATGAGCTATTCTTCCTTATTTTACTATAGGAGCAGTAACACCTTCAAGATTCAGCCTCTTATGTTGAAGTTCATGACTAAGGACTTCAAAGTAAAGTCAAGGAAAAAGCCTCCATCTCCCACAGCGCTATGGAATACGCAAGTTGAAACGAAGAACACAATTGCCCATCTGATTTCAGTTTACTTAACTGAACTGCTTGAATGAGAATTGCAGTCTGGAGTAAGAGGTTTAAACTAAATAATCACCTCATTGATCTTTTGGAGTAATTCAGGAACTCCTCCAAGTGTCATAGAGGTCTGCTGGTAGTCCCGATGCTGCAGAATCATTTGTACCATCTCTGGATCTCCTGTACTGACAGCTTCATGTAAAACTGAAAGAAATCCAGACACAAGCTAGTTTCAGTTTGCTTTCTGAGCAAAACACATAATGTAAAAGCAGTCAAAATAGAACATCTGCAGCTGAAAAGCATTAACACACGACTTCTGTTTTCCAAGTTATCTTTACCTGTCCATCCCTGTGCATTCTCTTTAGTTACGTCTGCCTTGTGCTGAAGAAGGACTTTGGCAGATTCTATATAACCCAAGGAAACAGCAAGGTGCAACAGGGTCCGGCCTCGTGGATCACGTTGATCAACATCCTGTTGAGTATCCGAGAGAGAAATAATGCTGAAGCTGTCCTATCAAATGCAACTAATCAGAGCACATTGAGAAGAGTTTATATAAACAAAGCTTGTCAGTAGTAATCCAGGAGTCAATATTCCCTAGGTATTCCCACGTATCAGTCTGTGGTGCACAGCCGACTCAGTTTTCAAACGCTACCGTACTGCCCTTCTGCACTCCGTACAGTGCCATCTTACTTCCCCACTGAAATAAAAAGAGAAGCAGAACAGGGCCTATAAACCAACATGGTAAGAACTGGTATCACTGTAAGACATGACTGAGTTCTTGTTGATGCTTCTCATTTCTTTTTCTGTAACTATTTCCCCTTCTGTCTCCCCTCAGAAGGGGTCTCTTTCAGGAGAAGACAGGAGTTCTAGTCTGCGTGCATTGCACCATGGACAGTCAACAGCCTGAGAGACCAATAGAGGGTTTAACATTTTACAACACGGGGGGGGAAGGGGAAAAAAAAAAAGTAACAGGGCATACAACACCAATTTTGTATCACGCTTTTCGAAAGTACAGAAGCAAATGGTATTTTACAAAGCATCCATTTGACTGACACACACAGCACAATGAAGAGTGAGTGCATTTTGTACAAGTCACTAAAAAAAAAAAAAGAAAAAACTACACAGGCATAAATATCCAAAACATGCAAGCACAACATACTCATACCTTACATATTTTTCACTATTAGCTTAGAGATTTGAAACAGAAGAGCATCTATAACTAAAGGAAAAGGGGAAAGTCAATAGCAGAATAAGAAAGGAAGGTTATTATGCAAGTTAACATGGTTATCTGACAGCATTAAGTTGGAAAGATCACACATAGAGTAGGGAAAGCTTCATTTTAAAGCATTCTCTTTTCACTTCTGTGTGGAATACTAATTAATTTGCTTCCCCACTTCCTACAGCTCCCATGCCTACTGCACTGACAGGTAAAGGACTCCAAGGCATCCCTCCCAATTGTCTTTGCTGCTGTTAACTGGTAACCACACATTCCACCCGTCATTTGCCATACCAAGTGCAGCTGGCAAGTGTCTTTTGATTCCCTCACGCACTCCTCCGACAGCAAGAAGCTTATCCCAAGGAAGCAAGAGGAAGCATATCTTTGGAATACTTTAAAAAAAGAAGTTATTCGGAAGCAGATAAAGGAAGTAAGAGACAGACATATTCCATCTTAACACGTTGCTCGTTTCCCTACAGTATAAAGCGTTTGAGGTCGGCAGCAGCACTTCACAGGTGTGAACTGCTGTCTCAGACTAACAAGAAGCAGAATGATCCTAATTTAATGACAAACTTTCACAGGCAAGAACATTATTGAAACAGAAATAAATACACAGAAGCAACGTGCCAGTAGGGTTAAAGATTTTGTTAAGGAGTAAGATCACATGAATTAGATAAAAAGTAACTGCATTCCAAAGATTCTCCTAAAAATAGGACAGGAGCATGCTCTAAGCAAGCATTAGTAAATTGTGGCGTACCGTTAGAATTGCAGATGATAGTCACTAGTCAGGAGGTGGCACAGCTCATCTTTGGCTCATATACTTGTGGTGTCAGGTATAATGTAATTAATACGCTCTGCTTCTGCAAACTATACTCCACACCAGCAAATATCAGAGCTTTTACACAGCATCTCAGCAAGAAGGATGTTTGCTGCTCGAGCTCTGCTGCAGCTTTTCAGACCATTTCCTTACATCATTACCATTTCTCGCTTAGCCGTCCCAGAGAGGGAACAGCTTTGTATTTTTCTACTCCACAGCATGAAACAATGATCCATTTTTTTACGGAGATGCTGAAAACATTCCAGCCAGTATAAAAACGCTGCCCCCACAGTCTTGGACAGCAACGAAGCCGTAAGAACTGCGGGTACTCGGCAAGCTAGAGGCTGGCTTAATCTTCGGCAGCAGCAGCCACCTTTTCTGCATGTTGACTTCCCATGAAGGTAAGCAGTATTTATTGCTTTTCTGGCACAGAAAAAAAATTGATGTCCATCATATCTGCTCTTCCTGATCCGTTTCAATGACTCCTAACATTTTTCCAAAGAGCTATTCTGCAACCCACGCTCGAATGCTCTGAGCACAGCTTTACAGATAAGAAGGCAATGGTTAAAATCTTACATAACAAAAAGTACATTCCTACGCCTTCTTACATCACTCCCGCAACCACAAATAAATAGGTAAAGAGAAAGGAGCGCAGCAATCCCACAAGCCCAGCAAACACACCTGGCAGTACCATCAAGGTTACTTCTCCCTAGAAAGGCAGTAAGCGAGGGGCACCAAGCCCTGCACCATGGCAGAAGCTCTTCTGGGGCCACCAGCCCCACAACAGCCCCTCTATCGCCCGGGTGTCCCCATTACCTTGTCCTGCAGCTCCTCATCCAGCCGCCTGTAGTCATTATTCCAGACCAGGACGTGCAGGGGAAACGCGCTGCTGGCCCTGCCAGGGGAACTCATCATGCCACACACCTGCAGGAGCGGGGGAAGCAGGGTGCCTACCCTCACTGTTCCCCCCTCTCTTTATTTTGGACACCCCAGATTACTCAAGCCCTGGCCCATTAAGCTTCTCCTCTCTCCTGGCACCCACCTGCCCCAGGTGATGGGGGGGGGGGGGGGGGAACACTGGGCCACAACCCCCTATGAACCCTTCACCGCACTCCAAGAGGTGCCCCATGCAAAATCCCACTCCTGGGGGTCCCCTGCTCCCGGGCACCCCCCCAGCCCCAGACTGCAGAGGGTCTCCTCTGCTCCTGGTGCCCCCCCCCCCCCCCCCCCTCAGCCCCACACTCCTGGGGCTCCCCTGCTCCTGAGGCGCCCCACACTCCTGGGGGCCTCCTGTTCCCCTCGCCCCCCCACTCCCGAGGGTCTCCCCTGCTCCTGGCCCCCCCCCAGCCCCACACACCCCGGTGCCCCCGGCCGCCCCCCGCCTCACCCCCACCCCCGCGTCCCTCCTTCCTGTCTCTCCAGGGCAGCGGCCGGGACGGACCACAGCGCGGCCGGGGCGGGGGGGAAACTCCCCCTCCGTTCCCCTCAGCCTGCCGCCACCGGCGAGCCCACGGAAAGAGGAAGTTGCGGCTCCCCGCCCACTCTACCCCCCCGCGGGCGGGCAGATGGAGCGTCCCACCCGCAAGCTGCCCCATCGCCCTCCGCGCGGGGGGGGGGGGCCGGCAGGGTGGAGTTGGGCCGGACGCGGTGCTCAGCGCTGGCTGCTCTCCCCTCCCCCCGCTTCCACCGAGCGTTGGTTTCGCCCTCCCGCTCTGCCGGGGAGAGGGGCGGGAGCGCCCGCCCTGCCGCCGCCATGGTGGGTGAGGGCAGGGCTTGATGGAGAGCAGCCTCTTCCGCCAGCCTGGCTTCCGAAACCTTGTTTCTCCCAGCTCCCCCTCTGCCCTAGTCGGGAGGGGACAGCGAGCAAGCCGGCGCGGCCACTTACGGGAGGTCTCTGTGCTTCCCCGCAGACAGCGCAACGCTTCTGTGAAGCAGAGCGCAGCCTGAAGGCAGGGACGAACGTGGCCGACCGCGCCGCGGCCAAAGCCTCGCCCAGGCTGACTACCGCCCTTTTGCCAGGAGCCAACATGGCGGCCCGGAGCCGCCTCGCACCAACCCCCGTTCGCCTGCGGAACGCAGCCCGGCGCTGGCGCAAGCAGCTTAGTGAATAGCGCCGGCGGCGGAGCGGGCGGCGCTGCCGTGCGCCTGCGCGCTGCCGCCTCGGCTCGGCCGCCTGGCGGGGGCTGGCGGCGGGGACCCGTTAGCGCGGCAGGAAGCGCCCGGTCCCGCTGCCGCGCACCATGTCGAAGCGCCTGAGGAGCAGTGAGGTCTGCGCCGACTGCAGCGCCCAGGGTAGGCACCGGCGGCGGCCCGGGGGCGCGGCGAAGGCACACCAGCGGCCGGGCGAGCCCATCCCCCTCTCCTCAGACCGGGCAGCGGCGCTTCCCCCCCCCCCCTCAGGCGCTGAGGGGGCGCGGGCAGGTGGCGGCTGTGAGAGGCAGCGGGAAGCGCAGGGGGTTCCGCCGGGCCCGCAATGGCCGCGGCCGCCGGGCCGGGTACCCCGGCGCGGTGGGGGGGGACACTCCTGTCAGCGGGCCGCCCTCGGGAGCGGCCCCGGCTGCCCGGTGCCCGGCGCGGGTGGGGGGAAGGCGGTACTCCCGGCGCGGCCCCGCACCTCCCCGGCGTTGTTCCGGGGGTGTCACCGCCTTGTAGCGGCCCCTCGTCGTCGGGGAGCCGGTTTTGCCGGGTTTGGACGCTTTTTCAGCGGTTTTGTCCGTCTCGGCCTTTTGCTGAAGGACCCGTTCTCGTACCCGAGCGATGGTGCGCTCAACCCCTCTCTTCAGTTTGCTGTAATTTTAGTTTTAAAGCATCCTGGTAGCCCGGCTGTTACCGCCGGCTCTCCCTCCGGCCCTCTCGGGTCAGCTCTGCGCCCCCGGGGCCGTGCTGAGGGCCCAGACCTTCGGGGAACGGCCTGTGGGCAACGACCACGCTCTGGTTATCAGTAAATCTGGAACTCCTCAGCTTTGCAAGGAGGAAGGCTTACTTAAAGAAATCTTCCAGTCACGGAGCTACAGGGTGGGAGGAGGAGGGTGTAGGTTGGAAATGTGTCACTGAAAGGGACAGGGGCCGTTTCGGGGGACTTGTGAATGTGAGAGCAGGACTGGCTTTGGAGACATCCCGTATTCTGAGGGTCAGGGGGAAGTAAAATTTAGATTTGTTAGGTGGCTGACTTGCCTCACAGCCTGGGTTGAGCGCAGGTATCCCGGACTTCCAAAGAAAGGGTGTTCTGAAGTGTCTGATAGGCTTGGATTGCAAACGTTCGGTGAGCAAAGTATGTTCTGTGCTGGCAGGCACATTGTCTTATACTGCAGATAAGTTTGGAAGCTTATTGAAACAAATCTTGTTTTTAGAAAGTCAGTTGCATCTCCTTTTCTAACCATCTCTAGTTTTGCTGTTCTTATATTTAAAACTGTTCAGTTTACTTTTTCTTTTTTAGCAACTGTGTATATTGGTTGTCTTTCCTTCTCAGAGTTATGTAGTTTTTGTTGTTTGTGTTCTGTGCTGGTTCTTCCAATATAATTACTTATGTACATACTGAAATGAATTAAAACACTGTAATGTAGATAACATTTGAATGGCCAGAAGATATGATGTGGGAGAGGGGATAACAACTTTTGTAAAATGGGACTTCTGTTTAAAAAAAGTAAAACAATAAAAATCCCAAATTAACTCCCAGGGAGTTACTTTTATCTTCATATAATTTTGTTTCCACAATAAATAGAGCTTGCATATCTTATGTAGGCAGTTGTCCCTATCTCATAGAAGGTAGCATATCTGTGCTTTTAAACATCAGTGGTGTTATGACTTTGAGATAAAGTTGTGTTACTGTGTTTGTATTCGTTAAGCTCGTCAGGGCTACGCAGTGTGTCAGAATCACTATTTGGGTAATCTTGTAAGCCGGCCTTTTATTTTGTTGTGTTGTGACATTATAACATTGTCAGATATTTACTTGATCTTGGTGACGAAATCTGCTGGCTCACCCATATATATAAAGAAATCTTAATTTAATCCTTTCTTAAATAAAAAAATCAAACCCTTCTTTTAGTTAAACCAGAGAGAATTTGTCAGAGGGGTGTTTAGGAGCTGCTGTGCGTGCAGCTGTGTTGGGAGACCTGGGGGGACTGCAGCCTTTTCACACAGATCAGGTGTAGCAAGTGCAGAACGCTTGACTGCTGTAGTAATTAGTACTTGCACCTTGAACTTCATTGATACATGCTTTGTTTCTATGGCGAAGTATGAATAGTTTTCTTTTACCTGAGGTGATTTTACATATACTTTTCTGGTACACTTCCTATTCTCAGGCAGGAGTTCACTTTTCAAACTCACGGTTCAGGCTTGTCTTCATCGCACGCTTCCTGTTTTGAATCACTCTGCCATGTTCCTGAAAACAGATTTGACCTATCTTTCTAGCTTCTCCCCTGTTGTATTTTGGTATCGGCTTAAGCATATTTTAATTGTGTCCATAACTGGATCTCTTTTAAAAATGATTCAAATAAATTCCAGCACAGACACTCATTAAATTAAATTTAAACCTGAAATATCAATTTTCCCCTAACTTGACAGCGCTCTCTCTGTTTCTTCAGACTGTCTAATGCTGTTCCTTCTCCCTTTCCCATCCCCATCTGTTACTTGGGAACAAGTAGATGCTTCTAAGCCAGGTATGAATTGAATTGAGGAGCTACAAATTGTTGTGCAGTTTCATTAAAAAAAAACTCTTTCAGTTAAACCAGTGTGACTCAGAAAACAGGTTGCAGTGCTTAACTTCCCACTGCTTTTTGATCAGTCCACTGTCCGCCATGCACACTGCCAAATCCGCTCTGTTCCACATCATTTAGGCTCCTAAACTGGGGCCTGAGCTGCTGTCGGTCCTCTCTCTGGCCTCCCCAACGCTTAGTAGGAGCAAAGAGCGTTCTCTTGGCCCATTGTGCTGAACTTTTCAGTTCCCCTGCTGAATCCGTCCGTTGTGTCTTCTTTTGTTTTTCTTTTATTGTCGTCTTTTTTTGCATCACGCCATCCACATTTCCAATGGTGCCAGTTTTTGACAGATTCTACGTAAACGTGGACTCTTTCATCGATGTGATTTCTTCTAAGTAGAACGTACAAGCTGAAATTACAAGCAAGGCCTCAGCTTTTTTCTTCAGAAGAATTTCAAAGCCCCGTTTCTGCTATGAAATGACCAAATAAACAGTAGCTGACTTTGTCATGGCTGAACAGCCGTTGTTTGGAGCCGGTTAAGTTAGGTATTGAGGTGGATGTAAAGAAAAAAACCTGATGATGACTGTTAGTCAAAACAGAGTGAGGCTCACAAGCAGCCTGTGATTGAAACTAGTGATTGAAACAAGAAACGTAATGGCTTTCAGAAGAATCCTGTTAGTTTATGAATCAGTGTATGATAAGGTTGTCTGTAACGAAAAGGGACTAGGCTCATTGGAAGGCTGCCTCCACTCTTGGGTTGTTAGGTTAGCGCTAATGCATATCATTTCATTGTTATTTTTTTTCCTTCTTAGAAGTGAAAGCTGTTAAAATAATGGAATGATTTAATAAGGAGGTTGCGTGCTTGTTATTAATTTGTTTTTTAAATTAGGTTAGGTTTTTTCCTAAAACATATGCTTTAATTTGGCTCTGGGCTGTGATAGTTATCATCTGTGGATAGATGCTCCCATCCCTCATGGTCCGTGGTTCGAATGGGTTTGCCTACCTTGCCTTCAGCACACACACAACATCAACTCTACTTAAAAACCACAACTATGATCAGATCTCATGTTTCAGGGATTCAGTAAATTTATTGCATGGGTCAGAGAAGACTTTTTTTATGATGCACAGTTGCTTAGATGTATTCTGACAGGATGCAGACGTTCTCTCATCAGATACCAGGCTTGTGTTATACTTACTTATTTAGCCTCAAACTCATCTCTGGATTTGAAATTAAGAGGAATTTTCCAAAATAGAAGAGATCTTGAATTCCTTTTTCTTTCTCCTGGGATGTGCTAGATCTGAAGATCTGTCTTGCTACTCAGTTGCCTGTTACTGCAGGGTTCTTGGCATGTTGAGTTTCATGTGTCACTGACAGAAAACTGGAGTTTCTTCTGAAGACTGAGCTAAGAGCAGCAGCAGGACCTCAGTTTAATGTCCTGTTGTGCATATATTCAATGTGATGTAACAGTCCTACTCGGTTTTATACTTTTTGATGTTTGAAGCTACATAATAGCTAGTTTATATTATTTACTTCTTCACCTTCCATCGGTTGTCTTTCTGGTTTGCTTATGAGATGGCTTCAGTTGGGGTCTGTTCAGAGTTGAAGTTAATCTGCTTGATAATTTTTGATTTTACTGAGCCTTTAACTTGACACATATGTATCTTGCTCTTTTTTTTTTACTGTGACACTCTTGAGTGTTTTTTATTATTTAATGTGGAAATTGAAAAACATTGTAGTAATACAGAACTGAAGACTGAGTGAAAAAGCATGACTACTATTACCGCTTTTTATTTATAGACTTCTGAGTTTTTCAAAAGAACAGGTAAATACTATTGTTAGAAATATTTTTGTAGGACTCCGCTAAATGGCAAGTAAGCGCTTCAAGAAGGTAATAAATTTAGTGTCCTGTTACGCTTACAAAGGGAAGTATTTTCATCGGAAGAACTGCAAACAGTGGGGCTTTTTTCAGAGTTTCCACAGCAGGTCTGCTTGCTGTCCTAGGACTCCTACATCCCCAGTAAGTGCAAGGACTGTTACTTCCCCAGCATCCAGAGGCCCAGCAAGGCTGTAACATTTACAAGCTCATACAATGGCTAAGCAGAAAAGCTAAGGTTAGAAGGCAGGGCTCCTCATTTTAGACGCTGTGCTTGAAATACAAGGTCATGTTGCCTTCTGTGTTGTAATTAATGTATTCTTTTTCAGATCCTTGTTGGGCATCTATAAACAGGGGGATTCTGATCTGTGATGAGTGCTGTAGTGTTCATCGAAGTTTGGGGCGTCATATCTCTCAAGTGAGACATCTCAAGCATACACCATGGCCTCCAACACTGCTGCAGGTAAAAAGTAAAACTGTCTTCCTTCATTAAAACTAGATATATTAATTTTTTTTTAACACTTTTTATGGAATTTAAATCGCTAAGCTTTTGTTTGAGAGGGGCTGGTCCTTTTAAGCTTTCTTTTTCTATATTAGTCTCCTTTTATTTCTGTTTTGCTATGATGGACTGCTAAAATCAGAACCGTCTATGCCTTTTTAATTTTATACCTTTGTTTTGGAAGGTCACTTTCAACTTTTCTTTCAGACTTCAGCAATGCATCCGCTTCAACCTAAATTTTCAATATATAGCAAGACTCTCTTTCCAGTAGAGCTGCTGTTGGGAAGAGTAGAGAATTTTAAGGAGGTTCTTATTACGTTCCACCTAATAACCTCCTAGGCATGTGCCTGCTTCTGATATCCCAGTAGGTTATGGATGCTGGCACACAGAATATGAATCTCTGTTGGATTGCTGTCTGCTTGAAAGTAATTACAGACATTTGATTAGTCAGCCTGGGCAGCTAGCAGCAAAATTTCTTTACTACCTGTTCATATGCATTTTGGATTTCAGATGGTTGAAACGCTGTATAATAACGGTGCTAACTCCATATGGGAACATTCGTTGCTGGACCCTGCCTCTGTTATGAGTGGAAGGCGCAAAGCTAGCCCACAGGATAAAGTGCAGTAAGTGGAAAATTACAGAATTTTTATTTTTGCAGAAGTGTGATTATTTTGTTCAGCAGTGACAGAGGCAGCAAGGTATCCAAGGAAACTTGTGTGTATTTTGTTGCTGAAAGAGAACAGGAGTAAACTAGTAATTTGTTCACTCTTTTTTTTTTTTTTTTTTTTTTAAATTTCCAATGATTAATTTTTAAAAATTTATTGCAAAAATGGAAATATATTGCTTGAATTCTCTGAACGATTGATTCTTGACTTCTAGCTTTGAATAGTGAGGACCTTTACTTGTACTTGAATCAAAAGACTTTTAATTCTCATGCCACATGCTTCAGTTGACCGAATGCTGCTAATGAGATTGAGTTTGGCTGATGAATTAAAAAAAATTGAGAGAAGATCTCTGTCACTGAATATGGTCCTTCATTTTAAAATGTAAATAACTGCGTATAGTAAGTGTAGATCTTAAGTTGGCGTAATTTTAAGTTCAATGTTTACTTCTAAGAAATACACGCTACATCCTAGAGTCTGCAGATATTTTGATGTTTGTAACAAAAGTATGCTCTGTATAGTTAGAAAATCTGGACTGGGTTGTTTTTTTAATGAAAATATTTTTCCATGTCTAACTTTGCTACTAGTAGCATGCAAAGATCTAATGCAATCTTCACTTGTGAATTTTCCTTTTTCTAGAGCATCTGTATTATTGTGAAAGCACTAATATTTATTTTCTTTCCCTTCTGTTGCTTGGGTTTCTCTTTACAGTCCCAATAAAGCAGAATTCATTAGAGCTAAATACCAAATGTTAGCATTTGTTCATCGCTTGCCATGCCGTGAAGATGACAGTGTTACTGCCAAAGACCTTAGTAAGGTTAGTATGTTTTTTTCTGGCAGTCTGCAGAAGCTACAACTTATGTGTAACAGAACAGTGAAATCTGACTGAATTAAATTAGTTGCTTTTGATTTGAGATAACTACTGCTGTTCTTCAGCACTATTATGTAATCAAATACAGCTTGACTTCAACTTGAAGCCACTTTTTTTTGGTAATATATATGGATACTGGAGTGTGGATGGTTGAGAGGCATCAATTTAGGTTAGCTTGGACAAAAATGTTTACACAAAACAGCTGTAGCAAGAATTCTTGCATACCTGTTTCTGAAAGCATGGCTGAAAAAACAAGTGCTGAATCATAATTATTGCCGTGGTATTAACTACAATCCTGCTTCTTTTTCAGCAACTCCATTCCAGTGTAAGGACAGGGAATCTGGAGACGTGTTTGCGATTGCTCTCCTTAGGAGCTCAAGCCAACTTCTTTCATCCTGTATGAACACTTTTTCCATTATTTTGATATACAGTCAATGCTTACAGTTTGTAGTATTTATACCAATTTCAGCTGATACACGTTATATTTCAATCTTCTACTCAGACCTGTTGATTAAGTAGATATTTTTCTTAATAACTTGTAGGAGAAAGGAAACACCCCGCTCCATGTTGCTGCTAAGGCAGGGCAGACTTTACAAGCAGAATTGTTAGCCGTTTATGGTGCTGATCCTGGCACGCAAGATTCCAATGGAAAAACTCCAGTTGACTATGCAAGGTAGAAGGCTCTGACATGTGCGATGCTCTTATATATTAACTGATGTTCGTAAATCACATGATGAACCTGCTTAGATATGTTTCTGTCCTGAAAATAATTTGACTGTTAAATGCTAATAAGTACTTCTTCCAGAAAGAGCGAATGCATAAAGAGTATAAATGAGCATTTTCATCATTTCATCACCTGTATTCTCCTGGATGCTTGAGACAACAGTTGTGATCCCAGTGAAACAGGCTGTGCCAATCTAGCAGCTCACAGAAAAGTAATCTGAGGAGAAGAGTTTCTGCAAGTTCAGCAAGTTGCATAGACTCCAGGAGTGTGGATTAACTAGGGAATTGCTGTAGGAAAGGGCTGGACTGCACAGATGGGTCAGGGAGCAGGAGGTGGAACCAGGCTTTTTAGTGGCAGTGAACTGTTAGGCGCATCCAGTCGCAGAACTGCACCCTCAGGAAAGCCTACTTTTAGAAAGGCTCTAGGCTTCCCAAGGGCAGACAACATTCATGTCAAGAAAGATTAAACATGAATGTCTCTGCTGATTGTTTGGGCAGTAATGAGGCACTGCAAGATTTGCAGCGCAGCATTGAAGATTTTTTGTGTTTATATGCAAAATTGGACGTTGCTGATCAACTAGAAGCTGCGCATTTGTGTAAATAAAACATCCTTATTGCTCTGATTGCTTTTGAATTGAGGCCATACATGGAATCTGGCGACTGAATAAGTTCACTAGGTTGCAGAACACAATATGCCAGAATATTTCTATTTCTCAGTGCTAGTAATCAAATGTCAAGTTGGGCGAGTTTGCTGCATGAGCTCAGGAACTGTCTAGAAAATTGTAAATAACGTATTCAAAATAGCTTATATAATCTGGGTTTTTTTCTACAGCAAAGCAGTAGGGAAAGGTTTTCAGAGTTTTTATTGACTCATTTTGGGAAGTTCATAAAAGTTTATCCATAGGTTTTTTGCCCACTGGAATATACTGTTGAAAATCCTGCTGTGAGTCTGTGCTGGGTTGATACACTCAAACACGTGCAGTGTTGAACCGTGGCTTGTACTAAATCTATTTCTCTGACCATTTTTTAGTTTTTGTATGTCTCAAAATGAGTAACTAATGTAACTTTTGTGTGTGTGTGTAAACCAGACAAGGTGGGCATCATGAACTGGCAGAGCGCCTGGTGGAAATTCAGTATGAACTCACAGACAGGTTAGCTTTCTATCTCTGCGGCAGAAAACCAGGTAAGTAGAAAGAACTACACTCTGAGATCTTTCAGTGTTAATTATAGGACAGTTTAATTATAGGACAGTTCAAACTATGGTATATAATGTTTGTGTCAGTGTTACTACACTTTCTATATGCATTTCAAATATTCTAACATTATATAAATTATACAGGAAGAACTACAGAAAGTATAAGATGTAAGATTAGTGATAATGCATTTAAAATTCAGATAAAACTGCAGGATTTTAAGTATACCTAAATTAAAAATTAAGTTCCTTTCTGTTTTTCCACAAATATGTGTTCTATAAGTGGAATACCCCTGAAAGTGTGGAGAAACCTACATATAAGATCAGATGAGTACTGTTTAACTTCAAGGAGTGAATTGCAGGGAAAATACAGATTTTGTGAATGGTGAATAGTCTGCAGGAGATGCTGTAGAAACTCTTCTGAGTAGTTTCTTCTCACTGAAATGCAAAAGCAGAGAAGTATTCAATTAAGTGGGTACCTTTTGAACACAAGCACACTTAAAAATTTTTAGCCATTAGGTGGCATAAAGGCACCTATGTTAGAATTTAATTTTTTTTTTAATGGAATTTTAATACAATTGATAAGCCTTAATTGGAATCTTTGCTAACACCAGGAAATTGTGGTAGGAACCTTCTTCTAAGACTTGCTAGCTTCCTATAATTGGAAACTGAGTAATTACATGCAAGATAAATTAGTCTGTGTTTGCCTGTTGCATATGTTCTTGGGTTTCTCGTGACTATGTCTCTTAGTAAAACTGAATACCAGCTGTATATCCTGACAACGTTGAAAACTATAGTCCAGTAACAACCTATTAAAGTGCAATTTGTTTTCAACTCTAGAGCATAAAAATGGACAGCACTTTGTTATACCTCAGATGGCAGACAGGTAAGTTGCTGATTCCATGGCATGTCTGAAAACATCAAAATAAAAAAACATAATCATTAAGTTTCCTTTCCTTTCTGGAACAACTTTTAAGCTTGTTGTCATTCTAACTTTTTAATGTATGCCTTTATCCATCTTGGAAGCTTCTCCCCCCGCCCCCCCCCCCCCCCCCCCGCCCCCCCCCCCCCGAAAGAATATTGTTATTTAAACAAAATCAGAAAATGACAGAACTTTACTGTATTTGTTAAAATGCAGGGGGAAGGTGAGACAGTTATATTAAGGGAACACACATGGGGATTCCTGGGAAACAGATTTCATAAATAATGTAAGGACCGGTTGAGTTAGTTTCCTGATACAGCATTTTGAAACAAATACTTGCAAGAAAGCTGCATTTTTCTCTGAAAATATTTATGCTTCTGATCATCTGAGTGCTTTTAACTTTTGGTTACGATCAATGAAATCGTATTTGTATAGAACATATCAAGTATTAATCATAAGTCCCTATTTTTCTTTTATTGCTATGCAATTGGAAATAAGACGGCTGTAAGTAAACTACTGTTCAACTTACTGCTTGCAAAATTTCTATGAAAAACTGTAATAAAATAAAAATCACAGAAACTGTGTAATAGTAAAATACTTAATTTTAACATCTGTAACTTTTTTAGATATGCTGTGTTTAGCTATTGGATAAAGTACTGTGTATTTTCAGTGCAAAGTATTTTGCAGAGCAGCATAAGGATCATTTGCCTCATTACACAAAGAAGGAAGCTGATATGCAGAGAAAATTACTTGTTCAAAGATGCTGCTCAGAGCACAGAGCCTGCAGTACAACCTGACGGTCTTACCTCTGCCCGATGTCCTCCGCTGGTCGGGGGTTTTTTTGTTTGTTTGTTTTTCTTGTCTAGGTGACTGGCTACACAAACTCTCTGTGATGTCAGTTAATCATACAGAGGTTTTATTTGAGCCTTTCCCTCCTTTTAGGTCAGGGGAGTCTTCTCTTGGGTGATATAAATATGTACTCAAAATTTGTCAGCTTCCTGATCTGTGCCTGTTATGATAAATTTTGTTGACTGCACAATTTTGATCTTGTGCCTCATGTTCAAGGCTGGAAACTAGTAGAAGAGATTATTTACTAATCAGAATAATTTTAAGCATGGCCCTATTGCTGTAGCCATTTGCCAGCCTGATGGTCACCTACCTCCTGCACAGTCCAGTGGAACAAATCCTGTGTGTTTTATGGGGACTCGAGTTTTGGTCAGAATGATCGTATTGTTCAGATTCCTTATAGAAGGCATTTTGTTGTGCTACAGCTTGACTGCTTCTTGAGTTATGCAAATGTGGGTATTCATATTGCAAAGGATTTTTGGGATTCTTTTGTTTTAAATTTAAGATTGTTGTTTAGAAAAGCTTAAGAATATACTAATTGGTGTATGAGCAATATTAGTAAGATCAATGTGTTAAAAACTATATTAAAAATACTAAAAGATTAAGGAGTTTCAAGTAAAAGTGACAGTTTAATCCTTGAATTATCGAAACGTAGAATTTGTGTTTAAACAAGCTATTAAATGCTGTAGATGTAATGATCACTTTTTGTTTTCATAGCAGTCTAGATTTATCAGAACTTGCAAAAGCAGCTAAGAAGAAGCTTCAGTCTGTAAGTAAAACTTCTTTGTCTACATGTGGCAAACTCAGCACTTCATCTTTCAGGCTGGTTTCAGCTGCTGTTAATTCCTGCATAAATAAATGTCAACTCTGTAGCAAGTTAAAAGTCTGGAGAAAAACATGAAAATAGGCAGAAATGGAGGAGCAGAGGCGATGACAAATCCATGACAGAGGACAAATACTTGTTGGTCTTATTTGGGGTAGTATCTCTAGGTCTGTCTCCCCAGAGACGGAACCTTAAACTTTGTTGTTTGTCTTGCTCTCGTGTATTTTATGTAAATCTGTATGTTAAATGTTACTGTTTGCCTTTAACGTTCTGGAAAGCCAGAATAGTGCATTACTGTCTGCTAATTAGTTGATAGTAATGCCAGCTCACTAGTTTTAGTAAAGTGTTGGTGACCAAATCCTTGTGTAAGTTAAAGTGGGGATATGTTTTCCGTCTACGTAAAGCTTTTAACTGAAGCATATAGTATCAAAGGATAAAAATCTTGTAGGAGGGGGAAGAACAATCCTGGTGATATTCTTCTATTCAACAATGTCTGTTTTTCTCTAAAGGTAATGCTAGTGGTCATGAAAATTCCAGCTAAGCAAGCCAGCATGTGTAGAACTGATATTAAAATAGTAATCAATACAAATCAAATATGAATCCTACTTTAGAACTGGCTTTCTGCTGTTAACATGCTGTTAGTGGCTACTTTAAATGCATCGCTAGCTAGAAGTAGATGGATTCCTGCATTGTATTTTTGCAAGTTGTGGTGGGTTGACCCTGGCCAGCCAGCCCAGCACCAACACAGTCCCCCCAGCAGGACTGGGGAGAGCATAGGAAGAGCAAAAGCGAGAAAACTCATAGGTTGAGATAAAGGCAGTTTAATAGGTAAAGGGAAGAGAAGAAAAACAAGTGAAGCAAACAAAATCGCTCAACACCTCCCACAGGCAGACCGCTGCCCAGCTTAGTCTCTGAACAGCCATCCTGGAAGCCAAAAACCAAACTACTTCTTCCTCCACCTCAGTTTTTGTTGCTGAACATGCCGTGGTATGGTATGGAATATCCCTTTGGCGGATTCACGTCAGCTGTCCTGGCTGTGTCTCCTCCCAGCTTCATGCCCACCCTGAGCCTACTCGCTGCTGGGTAGTGAGATGGGCAGAGTTGGGGGGGGAAAAAGAGAACACCTTGTTGTTGTGCAAGCACTGTTCAGCAGTAGCCAAAACAAGATAGTGTTGTTAACACTGTTTTAGCCACAAATCCAAAACACAGCAAGCATCATGTGGGCTACTATGAAGAAAGTTAATTCCATCCTAGCCAGATCCAGTACACAACTAAACATACTGGTATTTATCTGGGTTCAAGAATAATGGCAGTTGCTCTTTGTTTAAGAATTTAGGACTCAAACTCTGGAAGAAGTGGGACTGGTTTCCTGTAAATAAAGCTAAACCCTAGGAAAAGCGTTAGGTTTTTCACCCTTTTTAGTACAGCTTGTCCTAGAGAAGGAAGATCAGCCATCTATTCAGGCTCGCTTACGCTGTCAGTTAGTTATCAAGGCTGGTACTCATTACTGATGTTGATGCACTGTACGTCAGTAAGTGAAATATCCACAAAGCCCTGTGACACCTTAATTTCATGTCTGATCTTCCAACAGCTCACTTCTCCGTAACACAAGTATCTCTCTTGAACCATCCACTGTAGGAACAGAGTTTGAAACACACAAGTATTTTGTTAGTCTTCACTGTTCAGTTAAGCCCACATCTACAGTGGCATTTGGATACCTAATTCCCACAGTAGGTCTGCTTCACCCCGGATACACAAGGTCTTTTTGTGATCAGATAGGAGGGGAAAAAAATCCATTAACCAGTAAAGGAAAAGCATAGAACAGTATTGTCTCTGTATCTAGCGATTGGGTGGTCGTGTATGTCTGCTTAATGCATTACTTTACTATGCAGGCTGAGGAACAAGCAATTACATAGGCTGAAAAGCAGCCAAGCGAGAGCAGAGTTGTGCTCTTACATTTTCTGTTATAGACGTCTTATTAGGTTTCGTTTACTTTCAAGCTGTAATTATTCTCTTCTACCCTTAGCTAAGCAACCACTTATTTGAAGAACTTGCCATGGATGTGTATGATGAAGTTGACAGGAGGGAAACGGATGCAGGTGAATGAGGCTTTCTGGAATGTGTATAAAATAAATTTGAATTCTTACGTTACATACAAGATGCTAGTGCAAGCATATGTTCTGTTTAAAGTACTTTTGTGTTCAGTAATTACTGATAATGGTAGTTTTTGTCTTGCATTGTCTGAAGGTGATGTTAATTGAAAAAATCTTGCGTTTTTTACGAAGTAGAGAACCCTCTGGGGGAAAAAAGCCTTCCTTGGAATTGATTGTGTTTGTGTTTGAAATTGTGGTCTTTTATTCTTTGACAAGAAACACAATCAAATAGTACAGGAAGGTTATTCCCTCTTTTTTTCTTTCTTTCTTCCCTGAGCAGTTTGGCTTGCTACTCAGAATCATAGTACGCTTGTGACAGAGACCACAGTGGTCCCTTTTCTTCCCGTAAATCCTGAATATTCCTCAACCAGGAATCAGGTATGTAATCTTCTTAATACTGTAAAACTATTTTTATTTAACAGGCCAGGTATTCTAAGTAATATTGCTTTACTGTACTTCATTACTGTAGAAGAGTTGCATCTACTTGTGAAGGGGTTAAAATAGTTTCACATGTCCCCTGCCCTGGAGTGTGCAGCTGGATAACTTAAATCACACTTTTTGCAATAAATATAATTGAACAATCAGCTCACTGTAATGCTATAGTCTTAGTTTTACCTGGGAACTCTGCTGTTCATCTAATACACGATATTCTTTTTTTTTTTTCCCTGCATTATTCTGTAATTTAGGGAAGACAGAAGCTGGCTCGATTTAATGCCCATGAATTTGCTACGCTAGTTATAGATATTTTAAGTGATGCCAAACGAAGACAACAGGGGAATCCTGTCACTGGTTCAAAAGGTGAGTATACTTTTGGTTGTTGGCTCTTCTACAGGCAATTCTTCAGTAGTTTAATCAATACCATAGCCTCGTTCACAAGTGCTATATGAATGAAGGAAGAGATTTACACTGTTTTTATAAATGAGAAGAACTAAATCCTGTGGATAGCAGGCTGTTGACAACATGCATTAGGCCACCAAAATAATGCCCAAATACAGAAGATTTGTCTGTTAAGGTTGATATTTGTAATACAATTAAATCAAGTGGAATTTGTGCAATCCAGGAACATCTTTTTATGTTGGGTGTGACTTTTGTGATAACTTGGTAAAATTTTCCAGAATACTTCTGTACAGTTTTAGAGTGATACTTCTTTTGATTGGCGGCTAGGATAATGTCAGTGTTTTAGATGCTGGCTTTCCTGGCTGCTCTGTACATCCAGGAGTTTGCTGTAATTTAGATGCTCTTGAGCTTATTGCTAATTCACCTAAAAATGTTTACTTTCTATATTTCTTGAGCATGATAGATATCAAAGAATGCAAATACCTATGCCAACAACCAGACAGAGCCATAGTTCTAGCCATGATGGTAGGAAGCAAGATTTGAATGCTAGTTCTCCCTCTGGAGAGAAAATGCAAAAAATCTTTTCTAACTCTTAATTTTTCCCTGTATTTTTCATTTGAATGTTGATATCCATTTGTCCAGTATAGTCTGGGGTTTTTTTTCCCTTATGTGAATTTTATTAAGCTGTTAAAATAAGTGGTGAGAATCATTCTATAACTTGCCTACACACTCAGAAAAAATGAAAAGACAAAACCATAAAACTGACATTTTGGACAGTAATAATCCATACCTATTAGGTGGATCTAAATTAATTCTTTTGAACTGGGCTAGTCAAATGATACTTTATTATGGCATGTCTTGTGTTGTCTCTCTGGATGAAAATATTTTCTGATTTGTTTTTTTTTAAAATTAAAGTATGCACTTCCATTTCTTCTCCAAACTTACTAGTACGTTTTTAAATGATGTATGTTGATCTACAGAAAATGTGGAACTGATACTCAAATCAATCAGCAATCAACATAGTAATGAAAGTCAGGATAATGACCAGCCTGATTATGACAGTGTTGCTTCAGATGAAGATACAGATCTGGAAACAAATGCAGCTAAATCCAACAGACAGAAGGTAGGTTTGAAATATTTATACACACACCAAATTTTATTCATAAAGGTAGTCTGCAGTCAATCTTATCCCTTGTCAGGGGATTTAACATGCATAAATGATCAGAAAATCAATGTTCTAATTTTATTAGAAAGTTCATAGACTGAGGGATGATTCTGAAATGAAGTTGAAAATGAATTAAGTGTTGTGACTTAAGGAATTTATATTGTAAATAAAATGCTCCTCTAGAAAAGTAGTGTGTGCCACTGTGTATGTCTGGAGATAAGATATAGATCTGATTGCACAGATGAAATAATTGGATCTACCAATCTTAATCAGTGATTCCCTGGTATTTCACAAACTGCTTCCTACTGAAGAAATATTTACAGCAGACTGATAGTGACTGAGTGTTTTAAACCATTCCTGAAAATAATGCAGCACTGTGAAAGAGGGGCAGTAAACCTAGTAGTTCTAGTTTAATCTTCCCTGGTAATATGCGCACTGGATATTTAGTAGTCTGTCCTTTATGACTTTCCAGTTCTTTATTGCATATTTAAAAAAAAATCCTTATGAAACAGTATTGTGTCACTGAAATGCTGAGACAAATGTTTTTGTGCATAGAGGAGCTAAGAGTTGATTGACATCAAATTTCCTTTATATTGGACTAAAATTATTTTAATGAATGGATCTTATTAATTTGAACCATGATTCCTTTAAAGCAAGCACATGAAAAGCTGGTGAAATCTCATTGTCTTGTTTTCTTTTGGTAATCTGTTTCTCAGTGGTGTAAGTATTTTTCTCTTACTGTTTGTAGAGCCTGGATTCAGACTTGTCGGATGGACCGGTGACAGCCCAAGAGTATATGCAAGTTAAAAATGCTTTGGTGGCTTCTGAGGTAAAGATTCAGCAGTTAATGAAAGTGAACATCAACTTGAGTGATGAGCTGAGAATCATGCAGAAAAAGGTAACAGGCACAATAGTGTAACCCCTTCATCTCTTGATGTGTTTTAAGTTGACCAGAATAGAACTGCTGAAACTGAAGATGCAGTAACCCGATATTAGGATAGTGAGAAAACTTATTTTAAAATGGAGCTGCTTTGGAAACAGATATGAGACTATAAATGTATACGTGCAGCACATGCTTTGAATGGTTTTTTGTGGAGATGATGATGATCTGTTTAGTTCTCTTTGACATCAGTTTTCCAAGTGACAAGACAGTTGTTGCAAATCTTGTATGTTTTTGCTGTCTTACTTCAAGATAAGCAGTTTTCAACGATGAGGAAGTAAGTGCTAGCACACATCTTACGTGTGTGCACATATCTATATAATGTACTTCCAACTTTTCAGGTAAATATGTTGGTTTTTTTCCCATTAATAAGCCTAGCTGGAATGAAGGGAAATTAAAATCCCAATTCAGTTTGGCAGCAGAAAATAATCTGAAATGTGGCAACACAATATAAAGTTCTTGTATACCAGGAGGCCGAGATTTATTTGTTTGCTTGCGTTTGAATCGGGAAATAGCACATAGAGGATATAGTGGTAAACTCAATTACTGCTTTAAACCTTCAGTGTGGGTCTTGTCTAGACGAGAATAAGGTAGAGGTATCTCATTTACAATATGAGTTACTAGGTATAGATAGTCTTATACAAACAGAAAACTGAACATTTTTGCTAAAATCCTGAATTTAAAGCTCCAAAAACCCAGTTTGGAAGCCAGACCTAATCCTGATATAAACAAATCAACAATTCGTTGACTGCTTTGCCAGTGTTCTGGTAAATAGAGATTTTTGTGGGGTAAAGGAGAATTTATATTTGTATTGAGTTCGCTATCCTGTCTGTCACGCTAGCCTAGAAAGGGCTGGCTGCTTCCTCAAATTAATTCCTTTACCTAGTGTTAAAAATCTTGTTTTCCAAATAATTACAATACTGCAAGACTTACAGTACGTGCTGCAGAAAGCTCTCTCCCTGTAGAGAAAGTTGTTCAAGCTGTGCTCCTGCAGAGGTGAACCTGTGCTGAGAGCTTGTTTCCCTGTTGCTTTGGGGCAAAGAGGCTGATGCTTTGGAGAGGTGGTGGGAACTGTTGAGCTCTTAGCATCTGAGGCCAAGCTAATTCAGCAGATTCGAGTATCTTTGTCTGTTCAGTGCCATCCTTCTGTTAGAACTGTGTTCAGACTTTCAGATCTATTGGAATGGTGAATACTGAGAGGAACCTAGGAGATCTCAGGGTGTTTCCTTGGTCTTACAACAGCTTGTACTGGTTAAGCATTTCTCTGCATCAATTGAATTAACTTTTCACTTACATTGAGTTTCTTTAAACAGATATAGTCTATTTCGGGTTAAAAAAAAATCTTTAGGGTCTATGAATTAGTGAGGCTTTAGTATATTTATGTGGTGTAGCAGAAGAGAGGTCAGTCATTGCTGTGCTGCAGTTGAACTTGTTTTGAAAGATGGCATAGCCAGGGCTCGCTCACCTTGAAGATGAGTTGCACTGATTTTATGTCCTGATGATGTATACTGCTATGGGGCTTCTCTAACTTAAGTGTTTAGTGGCTCTGGATTGGTGAAGAATCGATATAGCCGTGCGCCATTGCAGAATGCAGGATGGGAGGAAGGGGTCACGGTTGTCTTAGCTCTAAGCTACTGGGAACTTCAGTACAATATGGGCATTCTCTGCTGGGTTATTTGTGGCAAGGCACCAATATATTTGTACTACTTCAGCAATTCTAATGCAATGGATGTCATTCAAGAGTCTCTCTCTTTTTTTTTTTTCTGTTTTTTGTTTTCTAAGCAAGGGCTTAGAAGGTCATAAACTAAAAAAATCTATCCACTTTATGTATCACCTTATTAGCCAACTGTGTATCTTATCTTTTGCATGGCAATTACTAAGCAAAAGATTCTAATTAAAGAAGAAGCAAAGCTGCACTTGATGAATGCCACTTTAGAATAGATTCTTCCTAAATAAAAATGAAAATAGTTCCGTTACTTTAATGGGCATTCTAATGGAAAAAGTTATTTTTTTATGCCTGCGGATTTTTTTAGGTGCTTATAGGCAGTTAAGATTTTGGTCTGAGTTTATATTAGCAGTTGGCTAAAACTGCACCAAAAGCACATTTATAAAATGTGGAAGAAGTTTGGAAGAAGGAGACTATAAAATTGACCTATTTAATTGCCTCTAATGTCAAACTTTAAAGGGGTAGCTTGGCTCCTGGCTGATCCTCAAATCTTAAGACTTGATGCATCTTACTACAGAGCACACAAAGTGGGGAGAAAAAGCATGAATTATCTTGACAGAAGTCTGCACATTCGACTTAGGGTTCTGGGAAGTGCTCTAGGCAAAATAGGATTTTTTGATAGAGATAATGTTCTTGAAGGTTCATATGATGCAAAGTAAATGCAAGTAGTAAATATGCAATTTCCTGTTTAAAAGGCCATCAGCTGTTTGAAATATTATACTCAATTATTGTTAGAGAATTGCTGATACTGACTTTTTTTACGTCTTTTCTTTATGATGTGTTAATATAGCAAACTTACTCCGAGTAACTCCACAAAAAAAATCAGAACTGTTGCATTTTTACTATCCATCAAATACATAATAATAAAAAGCTTTAAAATTATTTCTTGTTGGCTTAGAAAGCAGTAGCTGATACTTAATTTTCATAAGCTCAACTCTCTTTTTGCTTTGCAGAGCAAGCTCTAGTTTTCTTTGCGCTGCCTCTGGCATCTGTGCTGTAGTTCTGGCATTTTCAGATTTCATGGGCCTTATGTTAAAGTCCTCTTTAGTTCTTGTATTGACTGCTGAAATGGATCACTTTGCTTGAAAAACTGTTTTGTTGGCAGTCCTTCCCCCCACAACCTCATTATATTACACGATTCATGTGCCAGTACAGCCAGGCTGGAAGAAATGGATTGTGTGTTTTTTAACTACAACAGCCAATTTTAAGATCTAATTTAGCTTGCATCCCAACAAAAAGTGCTGGAAATCAGTACATAAATATTTCCAGATCTGGAACATAGATGTTTCTATGCTTCTACTAAGCAAGTCAAGTAGATGTTGAAAAAGAAATCAAATCCCAGCTACTAGTAGCTGGATTTACTAGTAAAGCTGACAAGCGTGTATTGTATAGTCAGTTTGCTTTTGACGCTTGCTACTAGAAAAACAAAGTCCCACTGCTAAACATTTCTTTCAGCTTCAAACGCTACAGAGTGAAAATACCAACCTCAGAAGACAGGCTACAACCAATATATATCAGGTCCAAACTGGTTCTGAATACACAGACCCTACCAACAATTCTTCTTTAAAGCGGCGACCATCTGCACGGGGTAGCAGACCCATGTCCATGTATGAGACTGGATCAGGTCAGAAACCCTACCTCCCCATGGGAGAGGTCACATACCCAGAAGAAAGCATAACAAGACTGCAGCCTTTCCCTCCACATGTAAGTAAAACTGCTGATGCTTCTGCATTTCTTCTTATGTTCAGCTTTACTGTCTATTCCAGCTATGCTCGTTTACCAAAGCTGCTCAACTGTCTGCTTCAGAGTGAATTTGAACTGTAAGAATTGTTAATGTTTGCTGTATTAACATGTCTCCAGGAGCCTGATGTTTTGAAAAGTAAAAGCTGTAACAATTCTGGAATATGTAAACTGGAGCTTTTGGCTTCTGCTCAGCTGTTTCTTTTAACCACAATATATATGCCAAATATCAATGTGTGGCTGTTTGAAAACCAGGAGGGGGGGGGGAAATAGTATTCCAAGAAGGTAGGTAAAGTTCATGGATATCTTGAGAGATACCGGCACGTGCCAATTTGTAGAACTTCAGAACCACCTTTCAAAAATAAAATTGAAACTAAATTTTCACTAGGCCACCAATTTCTTATTCTGAGTTTGGAACTGGAGGCCGAAGATGGTTTAGATCTGTTAGCTGAACAAATTCTTCTGCTTTAGTATTTTCCTGTATGATGTGCTAATAGTGGAGAGGGAGTTCTGTATTAGCCACAAGGATTTTGCACTGATGTGTTCACGCTTCAGATTACGTGACCCAACACACACTAGTGCTTATTAAAGTTAATTTTTGTTGCATCTTTTTAGATTGCCCTGTGGGCAGGAATATGGGACAGTATTTTCTAGGCACGTATTTAACATTTGTGGATTTGTTTCAATACGTTTCCCTGTTGGTAGCACTATCTTGTATTTCCTTCCAGATAAACAATTAAGCCCTTTAAAACATATTTGGAAGTTAACGGGTTTTTTTGCCTGGCATGAAGGAGGGCAAATGTTCCATGCACATTCCAAAGACGACCGTTGAGTGCACCAGGGAATCAGCGCAGAAATTTGTATGCTGGGTTTTTCCTTGCCTTTAATTAAATTGATACGAACTTTAAACTATGAAATCTGGATCATTTTGAATTATATTGGCATGTTGATATAAAGGCAGTTCTGGCAGGAAGAAATGTCAGAATTCTTTTGTATGTGGCAATGTTTGCAAAACATGACAGTGCTTTGTATAGGTCCTTTGGTCATTTGGTTTGAAATTTGGATAGAAGTAGCGGTTCTGAAGCATTGATTTGTTATGTGGAGTTAGTTAATTTGGTATTGTGGTGAATGTGTTTTATTCCGTGTGGAATTTAGCACCTCTGGAATATCAATATTAGAATTAACATGAAGTCAATTGTATTTTGGAAAGAATTAAGTCCACTCAGGCTTAGCCAAATTCTCAAAATCGTTCTTGCTTTATGTCATCTCCATGGTTTTAAGAATGTTCCTTTATTTCAGTTAAGAATTTATTTGTGTTTTGTTTTTGGTTTTCCCGAGTGTTTTTCTCTTTCCCATTTTTAGATCGGGAGGAGTGCGTTTGTGACCTCCTCTTCATCTCTACCTTCCTTCCCCTCCACGCTTTCCTGGTCAAGGGATGAAAGCACACGAAGGGTTAAGTACCTTCCCAATTGGTCTTTTACCTGGAGGAGGTGGCAATCTCCCTAGAAGCCATTATGCCTCTGTCTTCTCCCCTTTTCGGCTGACTAGCCTTCATGCTTGCATGAAGCAGTATTTCATCACTTTCCATTTCTTCTGCCACATGCTGTGGATACTTGCCTGCCTCTAACTTCACAACGGCTAAAATCTTTAGCATTTAACACCATGCACAGTTACTCCAGATCACTTGTTCAACTGCGTAACACTGAAAACAGCCAGAAGACAAGTTGGTTGCTGTTTGGAAAGTAATTTGGCAGGCGCTCACTGATATTTCATAAGCCAATATATAACTCTTCCTACTGACTAAAATGCACTGCATGAGGCGTATGAAGCTCACTGGGTCCTAGCTTTAAAGCCTGCTTTCTTTGGGGGCTGTCAGTTTGCGCCAATCCAAATTGGTATTGATTGACCATTTATCTTACAGATGTTCACTAGTTTGTTTGAAGTGAGTTCTTTAAGCATCCAAACAGATAGCCATTCATGTTGCCCACCAATACATTTAGTATCAGCTAGCCTGCTTTCTGCTGTCTTGATAGACAAAAGACTGAATGGGCATGGGAATTGGTTTTAGCAAGACTCTCCTTTCAGGGCAAGATTAAAGACACTGAGAGTGTATAAAGGAAGCTTATATTGGTGTTCCATCAGGATCTACAAAAGTTTGCTCTTATGGTTTTTGTTAGCTACAGTACTGATTCTAGGAAAAAAACTGCAGTGTTACCAAGAAACATTAAATGCATTCTGTAAGCTTATGTTATTCCAAAGACGCTGTCTTTGCTGTGGCCTCATATGTGAGCTATTAGCTATTTGAAGAAGCCTTGTCCAGCTTCTTAAACTTTTTTTAAACACTGTTCTTTTTTTGTAGTGGGACACTTAAATCTAGTCTTATTCAAATTCATGTGTTAGAAGTGAGCATAAAATGCCACCTTGCAAAACGACACATTTAGCAAGGCAAACAGTTTGATAGACTAGTCTGTCCGTGACAGCTTCTTTTTAGACTATGTTTTATTTGGGATCCTTGAACTAATCGCAAGTTACATATTCAAAAGAAGGGGAAAGCACATTGCATTTGCAACTCTAGAATAACATCCATTTTTGGCTGTGAAGACTAATGAATGCTGAAGATGAACAACCCATAGCTTTCACGCTGCTGTTTGACCAGCCTGAGCTACCAGCTTGCACTGCTTGCAGAAACTGCCCTCCATCATCAGAATGAGTCGATTATATTTTGAGGTCTCGCTCTGACTAAACCTCTTTAACTTTGAAGCAAATATCGATACAGGGTCCTTTGGGCTGTTTTTAGATGTTTGTGTCTCATTTCTTAGAAAATAATGAGTAGCTTATACCCATTTTGTTGTGTCGTGTTCAAAATTTAGGCTTTGCTTATTTCTGTGTTAAAATAAGACTTTCCGAGAGTAAACTTGAGAGAGAAGTATTTGTATTTCTTTGTAAGACTTAACTGATTTTGAAAAGATCTTTCAAGAAACGTTCTCTCTTTTTGGTCTGCTTTTTCTGTGTGGTTAATATAATGAAATCAGTACCATCTCATTCTGTTTCTTGGGCAAGCGTTGCAGAGTCTCTAATCAAATGTTACTATATAATACTAAATTTTTAAAAAAAACAAGTTTGTGGGTTTAGATGTTGAATGGTCATACTCTGGCCTCTTCCTGCCAGGATAAAGAACCTGCTTTTTAGATTCTTGTGTCCCTATTTTATTTTGACTGTACAGTGTTTGGACATATATCAGTCAAGAAAATATTAGATTTGCAAGTAGGGCTAGATGATAAAACTTAGAAGGGAATATCCTGCTTGGTCAAATGCAAATCTACGTTTGGCTGCACCTGATATCAGTACTGTGTAGTACTAGAAACTTGCAGAGGTTTTGTTTGTTTGTTTTTATTGTACACTGATTCTATACTATATTACTGATTCCGTAATATCCTATTCTTGCAATTCATTGTTATTTGTATTTCTGACCACAGTGTAGAGCTTTGCCACTAACTGTATTGTTCTCTATATGTCTGGGAGAGGGGAAAGGTCAGACCCTACATATAATAGTTTCTTATCTTCAAAATATTACAATTTACAATTGATCTTTACTAGCTATCCTGAGAGGTGAGCGTTCAAAAAATGCTTGTTTTTCCTTCTATGCAGAGTAACTTTAAAATGGACGGCAAGTGTTCGTACTCTAAGTGCTTCAGAGTTAAGAATTGTTGGTTTTAACATTAGATGTGCTTAACAAACGTACTGGATCTTAACCAATGAAAACCAATTCCTAGTCACATTTTTGGTCTGTCCTCGAGGTAGAAGTATTATTTCCTAAGTGTATGGATCAGGGATGCAAATTGAAGGCGTCCCTTACAGTATAACACTTGAGATTCCCTCATCTTGACTTCGGAGTTTCTGTAAAGCTCCAAGGCTGGTTCTTCAGCGGGGATTGCGAAGGACCCTGTTACGTGAGCAGTGTCTGTGACTAAGGCAGGAGCTGATGCAGAGGTTGATCTGTATGTAGAGTGACACTGATGTCGCGTACTTGCAAATGGATGAGCTGTAGTAGGCACTCCCGATGAGCTTTGCAATTTTTAAGACTAGAGTAGGCGGATGTGTGGTGATCCTGGGGCCTGGCTGAGGATGGGAGTGTGCGTTGGGGGCTTCAAACTGCAAATTCATGTGAACTGCAGAGATCGGCCTGACAGTAGGGATTCATACCATAAACCTCCAGGATGTACTGCCAGGCATAAACTCTCCAAGAAGGCTAAACCAGATCAGAGAGGGGAGCCTAGCTCTCTATCTGAAAATCTGCTTTGAATCTCTTGCTGACAGAGGGGGCTGTATGTTAGGATCTGCAGGGAGAGTACTTTGACCATGCCAGCTCAGAGTATGCTTACTTGTGTTAGCAGCCCTCTGAGAGGGTTTGTTTTTTTTTTTTTTTTTTTGAAAAGCAGTTTAGGAAAAAAAACTGAGCATCATCCTTGCCCATGGGTTGGATGCTTTACTGGGAGGTGCAGAACTGGTTTGTGTCGGAGTAGGAGGTGGTGATTGTTCTGCCATTGCACCTGGGAGGAAGCGCATGTGCTCAGAGGCAGGGAATGGGCGGCACTGTTGCTGGTGTAGACGCAGTCACTGTGTACCTCCCCAGGGAACGCCATGTGAAGGGGAGAACGGGAAAATACTGGGCCTTTGGGCCTCTGACTCTGTGTATGGCCTCCACCCTCTGGAGCAGCACTCTGCAGCTGGGCCTTCCTGTGCTTGGTCCATCCTCCGCTCTGCAGCGGGCCTCCCACGCTCGGTTCAGTCTCCAACTCTGTCTTCGGCCTTCCCTCTGCCATGGTCCTCCCACTCTAGGTTAGACCTTGCCTTCCTTGTGTGCCTCCGTCTAGTTGCCTCCTACTCTGTGGTGGGCCTCCATTCTGAGTTCAGTGTCACAGGCTCAGTTCAGCCCCCACTCCACTGTGTGCCTCCTGCTCTCAGCTTGGCCTCCCACTCAGCTGTGGGCCTCCGCTCTGGATTTGACCTCCAAGCTCATTTTGGTATCCCAGTCTTCATTCAGCCTTCACCCTGGGTTCAGCCTCCCAGTTGGATCAGCCTCCCACTTTGCAATGGGCCTACAATGCTCAGTCCAACGTCCACTTCCTTGTGTGCCTCCTGCCCTCGTTTGCCTTCCACTTTGGAATTGGCCTCCCACCCTCCTTTTGACACCCATTCTTCAGTGGCCCTCTACTCCTGATGGTTAGGCCTCCCACCCTTGTTTCATCCTATGCTCTGCTATGGGCCGCAACTCTCACTTATCTGGCCTCCCAACCTTGTCTCGATCTTAAGTGTTCAGTGAGCCTCAACTCTCCCCATTTTGGCCTCTCACCCCCGTTTTGGCCTCCAATGTACAGTGGGCCCGAACTCTCCTTGTTTTGGCCTCCCACCCCGGTTTCAGCCTCCCATCTGCAGTGGTCGTTAACTGTTCTCATTTCAGCCTCCTACTCTCTTTTCAGCCTCCAGTCTGCAATGGGCTCCAAGTCTCGTCGCTTCGACTTTCTACATGCCCTTTGGTCTTCCACCCACAGTTTGGCCTCCACTCCGCAGTGGGCCTCCCGCCATCATTTCAGTCTCCTGTCTTTATTTTGGCTTTCCCATTGCAACAGTCCTCAACCCTCATTTTGGTCTCCCATTCTGCGGTGGGCTTCCCATGCCCGGGTCAGCCTCTGCTCTGTGGTCAGACCCCTGTGCTTGATTTGGCCTCTACTCTGTCACAGGCCTCCCACACTCGGTCCAGCTTCCTGCTCTGCCATGGGCCTTCCACACTTGGTTCAGCCTCCCACCTTGTGCTGGGCCTCAATTCTCGTTTCAGCCTCCCGTGCTCGGTTTGGTTTCCACTCTGTGTTCAGCCTCGCGCGCTGTGTCTGGCCTCCAGTCTGCTGTGGCCTCCTGCTCTTGGTCTGGCCTCTTTCTCCCTGGTGGTCCTGCCCTCTCCGTTTGGCCTCTGCTCCTCTGTGGGCCTCCCGCTCTGTGCCCATGTGGCAGTTTCAGCGGCAGGGGAAGGGACACTGTGCCGTGGCCGTCTGTTCCGCTCCGCAGCCCCGCTGGGTGCCGGGGCAGAGCCCTTGCTTCGGGTCTGGTGGGGCCGCGCCGTGCCGGCAGCGCCCAGGGCCTCGGGTGCAAGCTGGCAGCAGGAGCCCGGCACAGGGCGGGGGGACGCACCGGGCTGCAGGGTAGCGGCTGGAGCAGGGGCTGTTGTGCTAAAGAGCAAGCCCGTGTACGCAGGACGTGGCGCTGGCACAGCTCGGGGCTCTTCTTTCCTGCACAACGCTGAAATAGATCTGTATTTGTTGCAGGCCTCGAAGCTGGAGAAGCAGAGCAGCGTGTCCGAGAGCGACTACGATAACCCCACCACCCCTCTGGAGCTGGAGGAGACGGGGTAGGTGCCGCGGTGACGCAGAGCTGACGGCACAGCTCCGTGCTGTCAGAGGACGGGGTGTTGTGTGAGCAGCCAATTCTGTCTCGCAGAGCCAACCTCTGCTTTGTTCCTTTGCAGGTCAGGCAGGAAGGGCCGGCAGAGGAGCGTCATTTGGCAGGGGGAAGGATCCATCCCTGAAGACGCTGACGCAGCCCCCAGCTCCAGTTTGCCCAGTACAGAAGATGTGATTCGGAAAACTGAGCAGATCACTAAGAATATTCAGGAGCTGCTGCGAGCAGCGCAAGAGAACAAGCATGACAGGTAAGGCGTGAGTGCTGGAAAAGCTCTGGAGTTTGTGAGAAAATGAAAAAAATTCTTCAGGTGTTTTCAGAAGTACAGCCACCACCACCCATGTTAATGCTGGAGATGCTGGTTTCACACCTACAAAACATGTAGGTCCATGGCGTTTCCTCGCGTACGGGACGTAGTGCTACGGGGTGAGCAGGGACAAGTGACTAGCACAGGCGGTGGGAATACACGCTCCCGTCCAAAAAACCAGTGTAGCCCCTTGCGAGTGGGTTCTGGCTGCAACAGTGCCTGCTGCCTGCCACCTGCCTGCCCTGCCCACAACTGGCACGGGGATGGGGAGCGCTGGGGAGCAAAGCGCTTGTGAAGTCCTGCTGCAAAATGAGTGTTGTTTTAGATACAAATCAAACACGTTGCAGAGAACTTGGCATAAGTTTCTCTTGGATCTTCAGACCTACGTGTCTTTAGGTAAGGACACCCTGCAGAAGTGTGATAGTAACACCAAGTCTTGTTTCAGGAAAAAATTGCAAAGGCAGGGAGAATGTGGCTTTCCTACTGAAATATTAGTACAGATAATATACCAGCAAAAGCTATTTTGAACTATTGGGTTTAGACACAGACGTAGCTGAGTAAGCAGGAGACTGTTCATCGGCCCATCAGGTAGCACGCAGCTTCAGCTCCCTCGGGAACTTCTGGCCCAACTGAACAATTGATTTTCAGAATAGCTGTGAGCAAGTAAAAGTGATACTGCCCTTGACTGATCATCAGGTGGTGCTCCTGCACAGCCCTCTTAGAAGGCTGTCAATAAGAGTTACGTCTTCCTGGGTATGAACACGTTTTAGGTCTGGAACGGCTTTGGTCTCCAGAAAATCTGAACTTGCAGACTGGCAGGTCTTACATTCTGCCTCCCATCCCAAGTTCTGTGCCCGCCTTTGCCTGTGAGAAGCGGCTGGTGATTTATGTTAAGCCCTCGCTTCCTGCCTTGCTGAGAGAAGTGCACAACAATGGGGCCACTTTTTGTTCTGTGTTTTTTTTCCTTCTTGTACTTTTCTATTTTTAGAAGGGACAGCGCGCGGCCTCTCCTTCTCGCGCTGAATGGCGAGTTCTAACGTGTTTGTGCTGAGCTCGTTGCCCTTGTCAGTAACCTTTTCCACTGCAATCCCTTGTTCCTTGTTTCTCAGAGAAGCAACAGTAAGAGAAACTTTAAATGAGTTTGGTTTTTATGAATATCACCACAGTTTACAGTATTTGAGTTACACTTTTTAAAAAATCATTGAAAGAAACGACGCAGCATACGTAGCTTTCGCTGTTAAATTGAATAGATTTTTAAATGTCCTGTTACATTCTTTTTTGTTTTCTCTTCTGTACCATGTGTGGAGTGGGGTGTTTGCCAGTACTTAAATGAGTATAATCTTGCAAAACACTGAACTATGAAGGTGCTGTTCTTTGTTTTCCTGTTCCCTGGCTTTGTCTCAGTGGGCTGAGAACTGCACAGCCTCAGGCACGCAGGAGATGGAGTAGGCTTGTTCCACCATTCTCTTCTTGCAATAGGGGAGCGCTTCCTTAACAAAATGAGATACTTAGGGATGTAATAACACATCTTCTAAGCTAGTGCTGGGAACGTTGTAGATAAAAATCACGCGCTGCATAGATAATTGGAGAGTAATAAAATGAGGCAAGAATATTATCTATTAATGAAACACCTTCTTCCCTTTTTTTTTTTTTTTTCCCCCTCGCTTTCTTCCGTTCCTTTTCCTGTGCTCAACTGGCCAAGTAGACCATTAGAGCGTGCGGGCATGCTCAAGCTCAGACATAGCCTCGGCTGCTTCAGCACGCTGGTTCCCTGGGCTGAGAGAGCTCCCCTGCAGCCTCTGACCATCCAGCAGCCCGGTCCTGCCTCCTGGTACTCTGGCCTCTGTCCCTGCCTCCCAGGCACAGTGTCCTTTCTCTTTCTCTCTGCTGCCTCTTTCCTTCACGCACCATCTGCACAGGGGTCGTTGAAGGCTATGCATGAAATGCTTCGGATGATAAAGAAACTGCAGATAGCGAGTACAGAGAGTTATGAACCTGTTATAATACCTGTGAGTTCAGTCGAAGCTCCCGGTATTGATTTAATGGAGAACAGAATCACAGCCTGGAACTGGAACTGTCTCTAGTGTAAAAGATTCTCCTGTCTCTGTTCTGTTTATCGTCCATCGAGATAAATTAAATTATGACAACTAACAGCACAACATGTGGTTGCTGCTTCTGTGCACTGTCGCAAAAGTAGCAGAAGTTTCACGGTTCCCAATGTGCAACATTCACACCTGACAGCTTAGGCCCTCAACTGTTTATACAGCTGGTGTGTCAAATGAGATCATTTGTATCTTGAATCAATGAAAAAAGATGTGTTTATATAGTATCTTCCAACCTGACCAAAATATTGTTTATTAATGCCTAAAATAAAAATGAAATTTAAATGAGATGTTCTTTAAAACAGAACTTTACAAGTTGTAACCCCAGGTGTTATTGCCAGTGACAAATATCAGGACTGGAGGAAGAGGTTACCACAAGTTACTGCTAATGATGGATTCTTTTTTCCAAGCTGTCACTACTTGAATATCTGCCTGATGTCTTACTGGAATGTGTGTAAACTCAACAAATGTGTCAGCTTATTTCATGAGCTTACAGTGAGTGTTTAGATTATAAAATAAAGCCATTCCTCCAAGACACACTGTACGCTTTGCAGCTAACCTAGAGAACATGCTATGAAATATGTGTCGTTAATCTTGGTCTCTTTCATTCAAGTTACTCTTAGGGCTTTCTCTGCCTCGTTAGTGAAGGGTTTAATTGGCAAACTGGCTTTTTAATGAGGTAAGATGCTGTTCAGTGTGGCTTTCAGGGAGCAAATTAATTGTTAGCGCAATAGCAGAATGGGAATTACAGTGAACTTGGAAGACTTCTCTCGACTTTTAGTTTATTTGGAAGAACTCATATGATTTGAGACATATGGAAATACTCCTTTTTAAAGCAATTTTCCTGCATTGCCAAAATGACCCCAGTGTGTTGCTTCTTTCTCAGTGCATTTGCAAGTGACCTATTTTTGCACCTTTGGTATTGCAAGATGGCTGCATAAATAATGACGGGGGTGGCGGTGGTGGTGGTGGTTTTTTTTTTTTTTGCTTGAAAGGGCAATGATCTACCATAATCTACAGATGCTGAATATTTTTCTTGAATGCTATTGCTTTGTGATTTTTGAGATTCTCTTGCTTAAGATTGAATCATGTTAACTAACTTATGCTAAAATTGAGTCTTTGAAGCATAAAAACGAGTCTTTTTTGAAATTAGACTTTTGACAGAGCACACTAACACAGCGCTTCACAGCAGCTTATGGTAAATAGTTTTAAGATCTATTTTGAACAGACCAATTTTGATTTGGTATATAAATCAGAAGTGAAATCTATGAGGACTAATGGAATATGCCTTTGTTTTATTAGCTAACTCAACAGAATTACTGAATATTTAGCCTAAAAGTCACACACTGTGAAAGTCGTTGGTAGTTTGGAGATGCATGTATCTGTAAGCTGCTGTATGAGAATTGTGCGTCGTCTGTTTACTGTGTATAAATTAATCCAGGAAGGCATCTTGGTGTTCTTAAGTTACCTTCATGTGATGTTTTACCTTTAGTTAAACTTTACCAAAAAGCAAGGTATGAATTCTGTACTGGACGTTTGGCATACCCCGTTCTCGGGTGTCTAACCTTCCAGTTTGTGAAATGAGAAGGGGAAATAGGTGGATAGTGCTGCATTCCTGGCTTCAACTGATAATGAACTGATACAGGGATGGAAATAAATCTCCTTGGAATCAAGGTGTGTCCTCAGCGTGCACATCTGCAACAAACTAAAGCCTGCAGCCCGGCTGCTGACCCAGAGGCACGTGTTTGTTACAGAGATCGCTCAGAGTAGCTGAGAACCGATGGGTTAAAAGCATACGGAGGTCAGACTTCAGGTCTTGCTGCCAAGTGTTATTAGTACAGTTTTTTGGCTGTACTGTATTTTGGTAACTTAGGTACAAAGTGGTTTTGTTGTTTGTTTTTTTTTTTTTAAAGGCTTCTACTTTGTAACTTACCCATGGAAAAGAAGTGCAGGAAAATTGCATTGCTTCAGAGGTGTAGACAAGACAGTCCTATAAATATCAACACTTGGCTGTCAAGTTATTTTTTAAGAGTTTGGATGGCCAAAATTCAACTCTGAAACATAAAATCAATTGAAACGCCTTTGGTTTTTTTAACTTCTCTTCAGAGATTACTGGATATTTTTAGCTGCTTAGATCCTTAGCAGTTTGAAAACTTTTCTTTTAGTGGTCTGGTTTTATAGTCTCTTGCCTTATGGAGAAAGAGCTCTTTCAAAACAAATGGATAGAGATTTCCCTAAAATGGCAGCAAGTTAAACTCAGTCAGATCCCACATACAAAGTGGGGTTTTTTTAATCCACTTTTGATCGTCAACACTGCACTGAGGAGAAAAAGTTGCTTTTTTTCCAAAGCACCTCTGTATCACTGGATTTTGTTTAAATATTTTCAACGTGCAGAATCTTACTTTACTTTGCCTGACTTACATGAACCAGTTTGCTTGGGCATGCTCTCCCACACATAACAATGCTATGTCGTGGTGCATACACCAAACAGAATGAGCTGAGCAATTTTCTGTACAATTTGGAGACAAATTGTAGCATTTCAATAGTTGGGCAGGGGGAGGTTAGGAAATGTGAGCGTATGAATTAATGTGCAGTTCATATTTATAGACACGTTTCCATAATTGCATACAAATTGAGACTTTTTTTGACAATGTTTGGTATAATAGGTGTGGACAGTTATTCCTTCAAACAAACTTTGATTGAAGAGTAATGAAAACTTAAGAAGTGGTTTTGTGCTATTGGTTAAGTTCTTGCTTTTTCTGAAGTCACATAGTTATATACAAACTTGTGCTGCAGTGTGCTGGAGAACGCTGAGGAGACACTAAGAGTCACCATATTGTGTGTTGCACTAGCTACTTCAGTTACCTTCAGTGCAGCCTACAAAGATTATTAGAATATGTATGGCGTTTTTGTTACTCAGTTGTTTTTAGAATAACAGCCACTGACTAGTGAAATTGAAGAGGAAAGGAGTCTTTACATAATGAATAATACATTGCATCTTTTTGCAGCTATATACCATGCTCCGAGAGAATACATGTGGCAGTAACAGAAATGGCAGCCTTGTTCCCAAAAGTAAGTACCTTCCCGCATTAAAATGTTTTTGGCCTCATTCCTCATTAGTAGATTTCCCTTCAGTAAATGAAAACCAAAAGCCAAAGGTGGGGAGAAATGACCAGGTGTTTTTGTCCCATCTTGCTTCTTTGTATTTATTAGCATGCCAATTGGGAAGGGCTAATGTGTGAATCCAGGCCTTTAGTTTTACTCTTGAACTTAAAACTCTTAAGAATTGCACGCAGTTCCTCCAAAACTGGAGGCTACTTGCATCTAGCTTGAGGAGTCACGTGGTTATATGGGAATTTTGCTAGACTCATCACCTCCAAGTTTCCATTTGAGTGCTGTTGCCTGGATTTCTTACTTGCAGTTATGTTTAGATCTGTTATCCATCTACCAAAGCGATCTATTTCTTCACAGCAAATTTAGGGAGTGAAACCTCCATGATTGAGGTCTTGTAAAGTCTTACCTACCTCTATAAAACTTCAAGGAAAATCTAATGCTGTTGTGCCTACCTGAACTGGTTGTCTTGTACATGCTGTACCCTGATGTCAGCCAGGACGTGGGCTGGGTAGCAGTAAACGGGCACTGGAAAACTTGTGTGAGTAACTTCCTAAATGAGAGCATGAAGCAGTATTCCCTGCGTGCTGCCTGGCAGCAGTTTGAAATCTCCCTGAGATGAGAGAGGAGAAATTCCGGGAACTTGTTTCATCTGCCCCTACCCCACGTCTCTGCGGTAGCAATGGCTTATAATGTCTCGTACAGCACAGAGAAGTCCGTGCAGAAAGCAAGGCCCTAGCAGCAGAAGTTTTGTATTAAAGAACACTTGTGAACCACTACCGGCTAATTAAAAGCGATCCTGAAACTGTTTTTGTTGTTCTGTCAAGTTCAACTTCTACTTTCCTTTCCCAGAAACCCAAATCTGAACTGGTAAGGACTTCTTTGCGTCTGCTGACATCTAGTGCCTACAGACTCCAATCCGAGTGCAAAAAAACCCTTCCCGTGGAGACGTGCCCTACGACGGACATCCAGCTGGTCACGCAGCAAGTTATCCAGTGCGCCTACGACATCGCCAAGGCTGCTAAACAGCTGGTTACCATCACAACCAAAGAGAACAACAACTGAGTCACACTTGGCTTTTTAGTCTTGTTTTTTAAAGGTTGGATTTCAAATATAGGTGTGGAACTATTCAAATTTTTATGAGAAAAACTAAAGGGGCAAGAAACTTTTTTTTAAAACTCAGTATTATTTTTGCATGTTTTCTAACAATTTTATGATTAATTTAACCCGCTGCCTTATTTTTGTGCCTGTGTTGCCAGTCTAGTTACAGATAATAGCATGTTGCAAATAGCTGTTGAGCCAGTATCACGTACCAGCGTTATATCAAGCTCTTGCTAGATGTTTCCTTGGGGCCACGTTCTGCTTTCAGGTATTGCTTGCAAAACTCCCACTGAAGTCAGCTGCATGTATCAGAGGGCAGAATCTCGCCTCTGGTCTGTCCGTCCTGGAGCCTGACGTGCCGTGATGCTGCTGGCTGAGAAACCTGCAGCGAAACAGGTCTCTGAAGGCTCCAGGATCGGAACTGCTAACCAGCAGGAAGAAGGTTGTAGTCCTGATAATGGAGTACAAGCCGAATATTATCTGTTCCCATATCAACTGTTGTGCAATAATATGTTTTTAGTCTGCTAAAACAATAGTAGTTGTGGGCATCCGAGCTTATTACATGTAACTATACGAGGTCACTTTATCTGTTTTGGAAGGAATTTGAAACTTAATAGTTATTTCTTTTAGTTGTCACTATGCCATTAATATATATGTTTGATGTTACTTTAGGGCATTAGTGGTTAAAATATTATCCTTTATTTCTGATTTAATAATTAATTCTTAAGTTTCCTACAGAGTTTTACTGTCATCTTCAAGGCACCGTCTTGTTTGCAGCAGCATTGCTCAGTAACTCAAGATGCGATTTCACTAAAGATTTCTGTGATAATTAAAAAAAAAAACAAGAAAGGAAGTTAGAAGAGTGCCAGTGCAAAAGCAGCTGTGTCTGCCATAGCATATAACCTCTGTACCTCAACATATCCAAATGTGAAAAGATTTCTTATATCTAGTAAGTTTTATGCAAATCTTTCAAAATTTTACAAGCTACGTATGGAGTAACCCACGCTAGGCTGCCTGTCAGAAAGGTAGACGGGTAACAAATGTCAATGTGTTTCACGTTTCTTCATTCGTAAGAGTTCACACAACTTCCAAAAACGTGTCAGTCTGTAACTTCAAAATTGAGAGGTTTTTGAGCCTAAATTCCATGAGGCGGGGGGGGAAGTTACTAATTTTTGCCTCCGCCTGTGTCCCATTTGGAAGCGTGTTGTCATTTTCAAGGAGCCGGCCGCAGCGGTTCAGCTGGCGGCCGCTTAAAGCGGTCTTGTAGTTAAGAGCGCAGTTACGGACCTGCAGCGGCTGTCACGTGGCAGCAGCTGAAGCGAACGTTTAGACAGTTTTCACAGAAACCTTTGAGTCAGAAACGGCTACCTATCTGCCGTTCCACTAACAGGTCTGCAGTGTGCGGTCTGCCAAAACCACAAACTCTTCAAGGCTTTTGGGTGAAAAACTGCCATGTTTAGGTGAACAAACAAGTTAAAGTTCAGTGGTTGGTTCCTTTTCAAATCATACTGTGTTTGTATGTATATATAAACACTAAGTGCCATAACACTGTTGGATTCTTGTATGTTGTAATTGGCTCCCTTTATAAAGTAGTGCAAGTTTGAGGGAGGGAAGGAATGGAGAGAGTAGATGACAACCCAGTAAATTAATGTTCTTCATTGTGGGGGTTTTTATTTCCTTTCTGCACTTCTGAATTCCAGAACTGTCTCTAAATTCACGGGAATGCAGACAGGCTGGGATTAGAACTGCAGAAGACATTTGTAAAACCTACTTCAAAGTTCTGCTACTGGCAATTAAATACATGGATAATCTTCTAGGAACTCTTCCTTAAATTGGCATCATTGAAAGGCAGCGGATGGTATTTTTAAATCTCTCAGGACACCATTGTATGCTTTTCTTTAACATATCTTACCTGATTTGCAAAGCAGGGTAATGCTGAGTTACGTTGTAAGTTATCAGTTGTTTAAACTCGCCTCTGTACCAAAACAAATGGACACTTTGATAACTGCAAGCCCTTGTTCCAGCTACGCTAGCTCCAGATTTTCTAAAAGCACCTATTTAGCTTGTTGGAAGGCCTAGCTATGAAAACATGGCCAATCTGTAATTGATTTCCCGTTCTGTCACTTAAACAGCATTTCTGGTCAATTCCCCTGTTTCCAAACAAATGTTTGTTCTAGGTTGGTTGTGGTCACACACTGTGTCATCACTCCAGAACCACAGTGACTGCGCTGCGAGAATGTCAGAAAATTGCCTATCTTTCTCGGTAAAACAGAAGCGGTCTGAGCACATGCTGATGTGCTGCGTCAGCTCTGTTCACAAACAGGGCTGAGTGGTTCAAAACCAACAGTGGAACTAAAGAGTAGTAAGTGGATTAGCCCTCAAATCATACAGCGCTGCGGGTCAGAAGATTTATAATACCTGAAATAACAAAGGTGGTTTTTTCTTTTATGACTAGATCTCCTCTTTTTCCCCTGTAAAACAAACTTGCTCTTTCTTTACAAAATGCTGCATAGGAAAGTAAAAATTTTTTTGCCTTTTTTCCAAAACTTGTATTTATCAGTGTCAGTCTGTCTGTACAATATTTTGACTTAATCTTTTGTTTACAGTATTACTATAAAATGCTAAAACCCTTTCATTGTGCAAAATTATTATGGTTATTTGACTGCTGGTTCTGTGAAGAAAAGATCGTGAAAAAGTTCCTAGAGTTGAGTAAAGCCAGCAGTGCTGAGCTGGCAGCCATCTTTGTAACAGCCCTGGACCGGCTCCTCGGGCACTGCGACAGGACCTGAACGTGCCACAGAGCTGAAGCGCGTGGCCTGACCTTCAGCTGCAGTTGCCGACGATAACAGCCAGGAATCAAGTGCAATAATCAACTAAAACTCCCCTCCCCTCCTCCTGTTGCAGTACTTTGCTCATGTAAAGAAACAAACGGTTGTTCAGGTTGCAATTATTCATTATTTATGAAACAAGTGAAAAAAACAACATCTAATGAAGTCTTCAGCACCTTCTGGAGAGGAACTGGACATGTTAAGAATTACTGCTGCAGCACATGTTATCTATCTTACTGATTTTCAATGTGCATTACGCATTAACTCCTAAAAGCCAGCTGGGCCCCTGGGTACGTCCTGCTTCTCAGAGGTTCGAGTCTGACACTTAAACAGCGAACGCAGCACACAGTGGTTTACAGTTCCCGTTCCCCGGAAGGCACAGATTCCTTCACCATTGGTTTGCTGTGTGGCCCCCTGTAGCACATACTAAAATACATCATCACAACTCCTGAACACGGAGTAAGCAAGCAAAGCAGTTCAGTCGTCCGAGGATGCTCGCACCTCCGCCTTCTTGAAGCCAGTAGAAATTTGCTCTTGTGTTCAGCTGGGCCACAGCTAAGTATTTTCAGAAATCTACTGAGTTGAGTCTCGGCATCATTGTTCACTATTCCAAAGCCACCGTTGTTTCAGGAGCGCCTTGATTCTTCAAAGTTTTCTTTCCGTAGTCTGCAACTGCATTTGGTGCTCGTTCCTCAGGTGCAAAGGACAAGAATCCTCAGGTCCATGCTGCTTTTGGGTAACTGTAGAGCTAACGGGGTCAAAACAAAGACCATAACTACTGTGTAAGCTCTAGAATGAATCTTCTGCACACGTGCTATTCAGCATGCAAAGGAGGTACTTTGGAGAGTACAGAATATCCTCCAAGAAAAAGCATCAGTAACGTTTAAGAGTTGATACTTTAAGGCAGTAATGCCTCCTTCCAGCTTTCTCTGACTTCAGTTGCTACTGTCTAATAAATGACAGAGGTGGGGTTACTGAAATTCAGCTTCGTTTTTACAGCTAGGCAAAGCATGACAGAAGACGGAAAGACATCGAGCAGCTCAGATGTGCTGTACCAACTGCGTTAATGCAGCTGATAACGCTAAAAATGAATGAGAGTAACATTTGAGGCAGTAGCAACAAGTCTGCCTCAAAAATTATTTAAAAATTGGGACCTAAAGCGTAAGTATCAGCAAAAGAAAAGCAATTTCTAAGAACTATAGCCCTCTGTTAGAAACAGCACCAGGGGAAGGAACGGGACTGGTGTCCTGCCCTGGCGCTGTGTGGCAACTAAGGTGCAGATTAGAAACAACGAGAATTGCGCTTGCATGATGCCGTGGCCTTCCCTGATGGGCTCGCGTGTCGGGGTGACCCCTACGTACAGGCTGCCCCTTAACGCTGCTACCTACCCTGCTGCGATACCCTTGCTCGGCCATGCGCTTGGCCTCCTGCCGCACTAACTCCTCGCAGCGCTGCCGGGCTGATCTCTCCTCCTCTTCCTCCTCCCTCTGGCGCTGCTGCTCCTCCCGCTCTTGTAAGCGACGCTCTGTCAGCTGGGCACAGAGAAGACGAGGCTGTTACGGCGAGATCGGACACGGACCGGGCACCTTCAACAGCTGGGTGCCTATCTGGAAAGCATGCTGTACCTGCGCCTCCAGCTCCTGCCTGCGGGCTGCCTTCAGTTCCTCCTCCTGCTCCTTCTCTCGCCTAGTCAGTTCTTTTGCCTCTTCAAGTTCTTTAATCAGCTGCTCTCGATACTTTATAGACTCTTCTTGGGCTCGTCTGTTGAACTCCATCTTCTCTTGGATCTGGCGCTGTCTGCCTGCAAGGACCTTTGTGAAGTGAGAGATTTAAGGGAGAAGAGAAGTCAAGAAAGGGGCCAGCCTTAGAAGCAGAACTGGTGAAATCTCGGTGCAGACGGCTAAACAGTTCTCAGAAAACGTGTCAGACAAGCAGAAAAATTCTGCCCCAGGTACTGAAGGCTGTGACCCTCTGGAGGGCAGAGGGTTACAGCTGGAACGATGGCTTCATCGAACCAAGGGAGACACCTCATCAAAAAAGGTCATCACCTCATTCATCAGGCGATCTCTGGCCACCTTCTCTCTTTCCCATTCTTCTTCCCTCTTTGCCCACACTTTTTTAGCTTCTTCTCTAAAGGAGAGAGGAAGAATTATCTTTAAGGCTACTACTTACAGTTAAAAAAAACCCTATATACTCCATGGGCATGGACAAGCCACCCTGCGCTTTAGAGGAGCACTCGGGTTTCTCTTCACGTTTGTTCCCAGGTAGCTAGCATGTCCGCCCCACCTGTGCCTACTTCAGGGAACCGCTTTGATCCCCCCATTACTGAATGGCAGGAGGTAACATGCCAAAGGAAACGCTGGCTTGTAGCAGGACTTCTTGGCTGTGCTGATCTGCCCCAGGCACAGAAGGGCCTCAGGAGGAAGCTTGCCTCTTAACAAGGATATTACTTCACACGGGGGTGGGTAGTTAAGGGCATTGCTGGAAAAACTGCAGATTTTGCTAATCTTCCCTCTGCAACAAAACCTTTAACTAAAACTTGATGGTAGCATGCACCATCCTGTCACCAGGGAAGATGCTCAGTGCACTGAGGAGAGCGTAAGGTGAACCTGAAGGAGGAACCTGAGGCAGCTTTTATCTACAAGCTCTGCGATACAAAAGGAAACAATATGCAGGTTTTTGGAGTCACTTAGACTAAACCCCTCCACATCAGTAACGCAGAGTCATTGAGAGTTGGTTACAAAGTACTTAGAACTAAAAGGTAATTCTTGCTGTCTCTGTGTTATTACCTTTTTTTGTTATTAAAGCTGTTGCATTAGAGCTAATGTAACAAAATTATGGACTAGGTCTTGGGCTGAGGTAACTGAAAAAACAACCGCAGGCTTTGATTCTGTCCTGGCAGAAAAGCTTCGGGTCTGTCTGTACTGGCACACCAACCGCCTAGCACGGTACTCGGCACACGGAGTGAAGGGGCAGAGCTCACTTCTACTGCAGCGCTTCTAGAACTGCAAGGCCAACCAGACACCGCTTTCAAACGTCCGCTTTCAAAGCCTATTTAACAAACGTGAATGGAGCTCTGCCAACCAGGCAGGAACATTCGGCACATACGGTCTCTTTAGATGATGCTCAGAGGCGGGCAGACTCACCGAAAAATAGTCTGCAGCTCTGCTTCCCTCTCCTTTTCTAACTGGAGCTGTTCCTCAATGACGTGTTTCATCCAGGCAACATCTGCAACGGCTCGTTCTCGTCGCGCGGACTGGTGGCGCTGATCCTCATCTTCTTTCTCCAGGAGGGCTAATAAGATTTGCCTGTCTGTCTCCTTGAGAAAAACCACAAGATTAACAATTATTCAGCAGGCTTCCAGCCTGTGTGCGGGGCTACTCTCTACAAATCATTGGTGACGTAGTGTCGAGGGTGTGCTCAGCAAGACGCTCAGTCTGCTGGCTTCCCCAGGATCTTTTTGCTCCAGCCCTGTTCACAAGCTGGAAGGGGCTTCCTAACTAAATATCTGTAGGCATCAGAGGCAGACACATAAACGAAACACAAAGAACAAGTTTCTTCAGCACACGGTATCTATAATGTATAAATCAAGGGGCACTTTCTCTTACCAGCTCCTCTTGTATCTGCTGGGCTCGTCTCTTTAACTGGACGTTCCACTGATGCCTCAAAAAGTGACTGAAGGAGAAAAAAAAAAAAACATTCAGACTGACTCTAAAGCCCTGTGTCATTATACACCAGCACTCAAGAAGGTCCATCTATGACAACGTAACTTGCAGGCAACAGAGGTACCTGCGACCGCTAACCTGAACAAAAAGAAGTAACGGCACAATGCCTTTGCTCATCGGCTGTTCTGGGCGCTTCCATCAAAACCCAAATATTTACAACCCACCGCTGCTATCTGAAATATCTCCCCGTGCCGCAAGTACTATTGAGGACATAGGACCAGATTCTATCCAAGCCCTGCTGAAACAAGCTACACTCGATGTCATACCCAAGCTCTTTCTTCTTCCGGTGCTCTTCCATTTGTTTCCTTTCTTCTTCCAAGTTCTCCAGCTCCCACTGCTGCTTTAATAAATTCTCCTGTTCTTTTTTCAGCTTTGTTGCCTAAAAGGAAAAAACAACAACCAAGAAAGAGTACGTCAGAGAGCTAGGACATCCCAGAGAGCCTTTGTACCAGAGTTTGTACCCCGTTCTGCTCCTCTGCAAGCAGTCAAAGTTCTCACTGCAGTAAATATTCCACATTAATTTTGTTCGTGGCTCAGTGGCTCACAACTCAAGAGACGCTGTGAGGAGCTCCAGCTGACAAAGCCTTTGACCTGAACCTGTCACACTCAGAAGTTTCTACAAACCTTTTTCTCATCTGGTGCAGCACAAAAAGGCGTTCACATTTCAAGAGGAGCAAACAAAAACTACCGGAATGCAGTTCATATGCCCGTGTTCAGGGGAGAGGTCTACATTGCTAACAGAAATTAGGTCACAGGTAACTTTGTTCCAGATTTAATCTAGCGGAAACCTGGAGGGAAGAGGTCAGGCCCGTGTTGCTGAATTTCCAAGTGAAACAATCAATTTCTGACTCAAATGAGGAAAAACTAAAGATTACCTCTGTCTCCTGTAATTTCAGTTCTTCTATTTGTTGAAGCAACGTCTCCGCTTGCTTCTTCTCTTCCAGCCGACGCTTCTCTTCCTCTTCTTTCATTCTTTCCAGCGCTTCCCTTCGTGCAATTTCATACTCGTTTTCATAACGCTTTTTCTCTTCAAGTTCAGTTGCTTCTTGCTTTCCAAGCCAAAAGAAAACATGGCATTTAAGGTTAGGCTAACGCAAAAAAACAGCCTCTGGCTCAGGAAATCCACAAATCAAACTCCTGCAAGCTGACACATATTGGGAAAATATGGAACAAAATACGCGAGGAAGGAACGCGAGGACAAAGCCAAACTGTCTGCTGAGCACTGCCTGAAAATGGTTATCAGTCTCTACACGTCCTTCGCAGGACCCTGCACAGGTCTGATGCTGAGCACAGGTGGTCTCACAAAGACACTCAGATTTTCCTATTACAACCTAGATTATTGTTTTAGTTAACTCTGAAATCTGTATTTGAAGGCCTTTATTATTCTTTCACATCCAAATCACTGTATTGCCGTATCTAGTACGTGCATATTCAAATACTGAGCTCTTGCAGCTTTGCCCTGGCTCTGCACTGCAGTTTGCTGTTAGTCAGACGAGCACCCAGTGCCACACTGAATCCTGCAACAGATCCGTTCAGCAGATAGCACTGGATTTTCTCGGAGACGGATAGTGTGTACTTGTTAGACAGGAACGATGGCTCTTCATTAAAAGCATCCTTCCTGCTAGCAGCTCCTGTCATTCTGTGGACACCAGAACTCCCCATCGCCACGGGAACGAGCACAGCGACCTCAGTCATTACTTGGTTCAAGACTGGTGCGAGAAAAACAAACAAATAGCCAACTCCTATTCCTTCCACATCCGAGCCGTGTCCGTACAGGAAGGCAAGCTGTCTGCCAGCCGGATCAAAAGGCACATAGTGTCACACCTCCACCTGCTCACACGTTTCAGGAGTCTGCCCTAGTGACCAGTAACACCAGGGCTACCCCAGCGTACCTTGGTTTTTTGCATGAGCTGATCACCCCAAGCCTCCATCACGTGCTTCCTGTGCAGCTCCGACTCCACCTGGAGATGACAACAGATGCCATTAGTGCCAGAGGCTCTCCTGTCCCCCAGGATCTACTGGACTTTCTGGAGCACCACCAGCCGTAGCCCTGAAGTCGCAGCAGGATCTACCTCTGCAGAGGTGGGCTCGTTTGGGTGTCCTCGGTGCCCACCAGGTCCCAAGCCGAGGGTCAATGTCATATGCCAGTTCTGGGAAACACTACAGTGACACTGAAACCAGAGCTGTGGCAGCTAGAGCAGCAGGCTGGCGGAATAAAGAATAAGGAAGCGCCACGGATGCGGCAGGTACGGCTTTAAAAAGCACCTGAGATATTTACATCATGGGCACTGAAAATGCGCTCCGAGTCAGAAGAGATTTCTGACTGTTTTTGAAAAATACCAGCTTTGAGGGTACTTCTTACACAGTTAAGCCATTTTACTTCTTTGCCTTTTGCTTATCAGCACTTAGGACAATTGCTGTGATTCAAGATGAATGACAACAGTAGGTCTATGATGACTTTCGAGTTAAAAACTGGTTTAATAAATGCAAGGCAGCGGGGACTAAAAAGAAAGTAACATCACCTCCCGGAGCTCAGCGTTGTTTTTCTTCCAGCGCTCATAGAGCAGCTGCTCAGCAACCTGGAAACACGAGAGTTGGATTATATCAGAATACAGAAGAATTCGAGCTATCACCCCCCCCCCCCCCAAGGCAGCCATTACTTAAGGGCACCAAGTGCTGAACAACGGAGCGGGGGGCACTTCTGCCCAGCCCCCAGCAAGTGCAACTTGCACATCTGAAGCAGGGGAGCGGCCGTACGAGCGCTCCTTCATCGGGAGAGATGGGGAACGATCCCCGGCGGCTGCGAGGCCTCTCCCGGCGCCGTGCACGGCCGGGCCGCGAAGAGCCGGCGGCCGCGGGAGGCCCCGCCGCTCCCCTCACCTTCCTCCTCCGCTCCTCCCGGCCGGCTCGCAGCTCTTCGCTCCGCTGCCGCATCCCGACGGCCTCCGACCGGCGGCCCCACCGCAGCTCCCGCAGCTCCGCCGCCAGCGCTTCCCGCTCCTCGCCCAGCAGCCGCCGCAGCCGCGCCCGCCGCTGCTCCAGCCGCGCCGCCGCTTCCTCCGCCTCCCGCCGCACCTCCGCCGGCCTGCGACACACCCGGCGTGTCAGGGCCTTCCCGCCGGACCCCCCGCCCGGTTCCCCGGGGCCCAGGCCCGTACCTGGGCGGGAGGGCGCGGGGCGCGCTCCACCGCGCCTGCCTGGAGCAGCAAATGGCGTCCCGGGCGAAGGAGCGGCTGGCCCGCTCCCACTGCTGCCGGCTGTGCGCCTCCAGCTCCCGCCGCCGCCGCTCGGCGGCCCAGCGCTCCGGGACCCGGCCCCGCGTCTCCCACCACAGCGCCATCGCCCGCCGCCCGGTACTAACGGCCGGCGCTATGGCAACGCTACGGGCCGCTACGGGCGCCGCTGAGGAACACACCGAGACGAGCTTCGCGGGAAGGGAGGGGCGGGCGGCTCCCCGCCGGCTCACACCGACCCGGTCCCGGGGGATCAGCTCCTGCTGCCCCCCTCGCCCCGCGGTACCTCCGTGCCCCCCCCCGCCGAGGCCCGAGCGCTCGCAGGACGTGAAGAAGCCGTTCGCCGAGCTGGGTGTGAGAGGGCAGCCGGGCTGGTGCCAGCGCAGGCGCTCGCGGTGCCGGGTTAAAGCTCCCAGCAGCTCGAGTCGTTATCGCGCTGTAAATACTTCAGGTGGGTTAAAGGTTTCCGTTTCTGCCGGCCTTGGCAGCCACACCGGCCCGGTGCCACCCGCAGAAGCTCGTCCTGTGCCAAACCCTAACCGGGCCGGCCCCTGGCTGACCCAACACCTGCCCAGCACCCAGGGGACACGGGGTCCGGGCACCGCGGGCACCGGCTCGGCAGAGGGAAGAGGCGCCGGCTGGTGGCCCCCTGCGTTTGCCACCGCTGGTGACACGTGGCTCCCGGCTGCGGCCTTGTGCCAGCACCCTCTGTGCGAGCCAGAGATCGGTATCACCCCATGACCTGTTTTTCCAGAACAGCTGGTAAAAACACCGGGTTTGGGGCCCTGTCACCAGTAAACCCCCTCCCGCTGCTCCCGTCCCCCTCTCCCCACACCGCCACGTCCCCGTTCTGTCACCCGCTACCGGGAGGGTGAGCTCGCCCTGCCCGGATGGAGCGCGGTGTCGTTTTTCCACCCCCAGCCCTTCGCAGAGGTGTTTAAAATTAATCGCCCCCGCGCTAGGGTTTAGGTCGGTTTGGTTTCCCAGCGCAGGCCAGGCCGCACCAAGGGACACGCTAACCCAACCAGCTGCTCCCTATGAAAAATTTATTTCCCCTAAATAATTAATAACCAACAGCCGGGAATACTGCACCCGGCCAGGGGAGGAACAGCCGGTGCGGAGCCGAGACGGCATAAACAACGGCGGCGGGGGATGCTCCGATTTCCCCCCCCGCGCTGCCGGGGCAGGACCTGCAGGCACCCGTGCGGCCCTGACCGGACCGGGGCCGAGCCACACTGCCCCTGGACCGCAGCGGGGGATGAACCGGGGTGGGCTGAGCGGCGAGGGGAGGCCAGGCGGGCCGGGGTAGGCAGTGCGGCCTCCTCCGGGCGCCCAAACCGGCCCTCGCAGCCGGCCAGGCCCGGGCTACTGGGGCTGCAGCAGGCACCAGCCCCGGGGCTACGGGGGTTGGGAGGGGAGCAGGGCCCCGCCCCTCAGCGCTAGCCCCGCCCCTCCTCACTTCGAGGCCCGCCCCCACGTCCCGATTGGCGGGCAGGCGGGTGGGCAGTGAGCGGCTATTGGTCGGAGCGGCGGTGGCAGCGCGCTGCCGGGTCGGGCGGCGGGGCCGGTGCCGGTGCCGGTGCGGTGCCGGTGCGGAGCGGAGCGGGCCGGGCCGGGCCGGGCCGGGCCGGGCCGGGCCATGGCGCTGCTGCTGGAACACGAGTTCAAGCCGCTGCCGGCCGACAAGCAAATCGAGACGTTGCCCTTCCTGGAGGCCGTGGCGCACCTGCCGCCCTTCTTCGGTGAGCCCGGGCCGGCCGTCTGCGGGGGTGGGAGCTGCTGCAGCGCCCGGCCCGGTACCGGCCCCGCCGCCGCGCCTAGCTGTAGCCGTCTGCGGGCAGAGGGCCCTCGGGTCCCGTCGGTCACGGTAGCCCTTCCCCAGTTCTGGGTGCCCCCTCTGGTCCTGGGTGCTCGCTCCTGGGGCTCCCCCGGCTCTGGGCCCCCGGTCGGTGCTCACCCCCGCCCCCGGTGCCTAGTGCCCCGCCGGGGAAGCAGCCTGACGGGGCCGGGGTTGCATCATGGTCCTGCCAAACCCGCCGAGCAGCCCCGTTGGGAAACATCCCACCGTCCCCGGGGCCCCACGCCCTGGCAGAGCCGCCGACGCCACAGCAGGGCCCGGCCGCTTTCCCCCGGTACGCCCCGGCCGGAGGCATCGCTCGGGACAGGCAGCTCCCAGCCGGACCGTGGATCCCACCCGTGGCTGTTCACCCCATGTCGGGGACGGGGCAGGCGCTGCCAGGGCCGTGGGTGTGTGCCGGCATGGCCGCCCTCGTGCCACGACGGCCTGCGCCATCCCGCTGCCCTCCACAATGTCGGCTATTGTGTGACGGCTCCGTGGCAGGGCTCGGCCGGGCAGGACACGGGGTGCCTGCCTGGGGACGGGCAGAGAGGGTCCTGTGCCCGTCGCACTGCTCCGGACCGTCGCGTCGGGGCCGTGTCCCGGGGTCGGAGGATCGCTGACGGGGCTGGAGCGGGAGGCAGGGCTGTCCCGGAGGGCAGCAGCCGCTCGCTGTGGCCGTGTGCGAAGCCCGAAGAGCCCTTTGCTGGCGGGCATCTCGGTGCCTTGGCTGTGGTTAAGGTGAATCCAGTTGGTTACGACTCGGGACTTTGCGGTGTCTCCTGTGTCCCCTAATGACTAATTGTCCTCCCTCCGTGTTTCCACAGATTGCCTGGGGACTCCCATCGTCTACTCGCCGGTCAAAGCAGACCTGACTGGAAATATCAAGGTAGGAAGGGGCGCAGGAGGGCTCGGGGCGGGGGGTGAACCCCCGGGCAGAGATGCTGTGGGATTGGAAAGGCAAGACCTGGGGGTGTTTAAAAGGGTTTTTCTTCCCATGGGGGCTTTCAGGCTCAGCGGCGGCTCGTCTCGGTCACGTGTGTTTATTAACGGGGCTCCCTGGTGAAAAGCACCGATTAGCAGCCGCGGTGCTCGCTGCAGGCACCACGTTTCCCCACGCCGCAGCCGTGAGCGCCAGCCCGGCTGTTCTCCGGTGCCGCTCGCTGTTGCTGTACCCGGCAGCTGCCGGGAGCCAACCCCCCTTCTCTGCCCTCAGAAAATCCGGGCGGTTTATGATTCCAACCCTGCCAAGTTCAAAACGCTGCAGAACATCCTGGAAGTGGAGAAGGAGATGCACGGCTCGGCCTGGCCCAAGATGGGCGCGACGCTGGCGCTGATGTGGTTGAAAAGGTGACTCACGGTGTTGGGGGCTGCTCCGGGCTGTGTCCCGGCACGTGGGGAGCTCGCGGAATGTCGGCCGGAGTCTGCTGTGGAGAGCGTGGGTCTGGCCGGTCCCTTCAGATTGGGTCTGGCCGGGACAGCGTGGGGTGCTGCTTTTTGGGGAGCACAGCCCAGCGCACTGATTGCACGAGCAGGAACATGCAGAGGCAGGTATCAGCTCTGCGAGGAGGGTGCGTTGCCGGGGCTGTGGGTTTTTGGGGGGCCTGGATGCGCCAGGCTCAGGGGATGCCTTGCTGGAGGTTGGGAAGCAGCATCCCCTTCCCCACCCCACCATCTCCGCTCTTCTCGCAGGGGCCTGAAGTTCATGCTGGTGTTGCTGCAGAGCATCTCCGACGGCGAGCGGGACGAGGAGCATCCGAACCTCATCCGAGTGAACGCCATGAAGGCTTACGAGATCGCGCTGAAGAAATACCACGGCTGGATGCTGCAGAAGCTCTTCACGGTGAGCGTTCCCGTCTCTGCGGAAGAAAGCGGCTTTTCTTTAAGCCCAGTTGTTCCGTTAGTTGCCCCGAGCCATGATGTGCTTTAGGGGAATAAGGGCTTGGAAACATGGGAAGCTGCTGATCTGTTTTGAGCAGTATTTCAAGGGGACCCTCTCTGCGCATCCCTGCTTTTCCAAGGGTCCAGCAACCATCCCAAAGGTTGTTCCCGGGCGCCTCCGAGCGCTCGGGGACCCCGCGGCGTCCCCAAATGGGGATGCCGCGGGGTCCCCGAGCGCTCGGAGGCGCCCGGGAGCAACCCAAACCAGGGTCCTGCATGTGGAATGGGGAGGACTTTGGGTTTCTTGGAGCCTCATGGCTTCTTCATCTGTTTTATAGGGCTCGGTCTACGCTCTTCCGTACAAATCGGATTTGCTGAAGGCGTTAGAGAAGGGTAAAGAAGTCAAAGAGGAGGAAAGCATAGAAAAAATTCATCAGTTTCTCTCGAGGGTCACTCCCATCCTGGATGCAATTTATGAGATGTACACAAAGATGAACGCCGAGCTGAGCTACAAAGCCTAAGGCTCGCTTAGGCAGGGCTTAAATAAGGTGTGACGGGTGCTACCTGTGTCTTAATCACTGAGACGGCTGGGGCTGCTCCCGGCTGTCAGGCGACTTAGATTCTCATCTGGATCTGCAGTGGATAACCTGTTTTCTAAAAGAAAAAAAAAAAATTTAATTTTCTATTGAGAACACAGCAATAAAACAATTATACGCCGTGTCATCGTAGGATTTCCCAAGCTTTTGTACTAAAGAGGAAAAACAAGTATTTCTAGTCCTAACCGCCGGGTTTATCTCTGCCACGGTACGGGGAATGAAGCGTGGCTGACGGCAGCGCCCCGCCGATGCTGCCTTGGCTCTGCCCTGACTCTCAGACTGCACCGCTGCACCCTCGGCTGCGCCGTGCCCGGTACCCACCGCCTGCCGACGGGCGCCCGATGCCGCTCGCCCCACCGATTGCCACCCGGGTGAGAAACTTCTCGAATGATGCCGGCGGCGCCCATGGCGGAGGAGCCGATGACTTTCCCGGGTGATCCCAACTCCTCCGGTGCCTGCATGGGAGCGAGTCCCCTCGGCGGGGACGGCCACGCCGGCTGAAGCCGGAGGACTGTCCCGAGTCCCGGTGTTTGTGGAAGCACGCGTTGCCTTATTAACCCACCGCCTTACGACGCTGCCGAGCCCCGCGCCGCCGGGGCAGGGAAGCAAAATTTAATAAAAACTCACGGTAACCTCGGCCTGGGCGGCTGTTGCAGGGTTTGTTCCTGGGGGGGGGGGGGGGGGGGGGGGCTGTTTTGGGGAGGGGGTTTCGGGGTTGTTCCTTGGGCAGGCTGTTTCAGGGAGGGTGTTTTGGGGGGCTGTGCCTGGGGGGGGGGCTGTTTTCGGGTGAGTTTTTGGGGCTGCTTCAGGGAGGGTGTTTCAGGGCTTGTTCCGGGGGGGGGGGGGGGGGGGCTGTTTTGGGGAGGGAGATTTGGGGGGGCTTTTGGGGAGGGGGGCTGTTTTCGGGAGAGTTTTCAGGGCTGTTCCATGTGGGGGCTGTTTCAGGGAGGTTGTTCCGGGGGGCTTGTTTCGGGGAGGGTGTTCCGGGGCTGCTCCGGGCCGGGCCGGTGCCCGGGTGCCGGCAGGAGCGGAGGGGGCGGGCGGGGGCCGCTCCCGCAGGCGGGTCCCGGTGCTGCCCGCCCCCGGAGCCGGGGCAGGGAGGGGCCGCTCTCCGGGACGGGCCCCGCGGCGACTCGGCGGCGCCGGAGCTTGCGGGACCCTTCGCGGGACGGGCCGCGGTACGGGCCGGGAGCGGAGCGGGCAGCCGGGGGGGGGGGGGGAGGGGGGGGGCGGGGGCGCGGGGTCCGGCAAAAACGGGGGGCGGCACGACCGTGGGGGTGGTCGAGGCGGGACAGGGGGACCGGGGCAGGATGGAGCCCCCGGGCAGGACAGCACCCAGGCAGGATGGAGCCCCTGGGCAGGACAGCACCCAGGCAGGATGGAGCCCCTGGGTAGGACACGGGGACTGGAGCAGGATGGAGCCCCCGGGGTGAGGACAGGGCTGCGGGCTGAGCTGGGCAAGGCAGGGTGCAGCCCCATGGGCTCCCCCTGGCACCCCGGGGTCCTGACCTGTCTGGCCAATTTGGGGGCTCACCGCTCCGAGGGTGAGGTGCCGGATGCGTTCCCACTTTGAGCTTTGAGGAGGGGGTTACCAAACGGCTCTGAAACTCATCCGTTGGACCACGCTGAGTTCACGGCTCTTGCCCAGGTGAGCGCGGCCCCGGCGGTGCGGTTTATTTTGGAAGGTGGTTGGTTCGCTCTGGCTGAGCGTTTCCACCGGGGCTGAACGTGAACACGATGCGGTTTCAGTGATTCACTCCTACCCAGAGCCCTTCGTGCTTTAGTTTGAGGAACACTTTAATGTGGCAAAGTCTGCACTAACCGGGCATCCTCCCTGCTGCCCGCCCAGAGCATGTCCCTGCACGTCCCAGTGTCGGTGCCAGTGTCCGTGCCCCCACCGTGGGCCGGAGTTGGGGACTAAAGGGGGATACTGGTGTGGCTGGGAGGTAACTTGGTGGAAAGCTGGGGAGAGGTGGAAGCACATGTGGGGGAGCGGGTGGGAAGGTTTGTGTTGGATGCGAGAGCCAGGGCTGTGCCGGCGAGCCCCGGCGTGTGGTGAGCTGTGCCTTGACTCATTTATTTCATGGGGTGAGGAAGTCTGAAAAATAAAAAACCAAATAACTAACAAGCCAAATAAAGGCCCATTGACGGCACCTTTCCTGGCAGCGGCTGTGCCCGTGGGAGCGCCCAGGCTGACGGCACCGGCCAGCGAGCCCGTCGTTTCCGATGCGAGCTTCCTGCCCCGGTCGCTGGCGGCAGCGCCGGCTCCCAGCCCCACCCGCCCTTTCCACTTGTCCCCTCGCTTCTGCCCCGCATCTCCCCGGGCTCCGGCCCTGCGAGCATCCCCGGGGCTGCCTGCTGCCCGGCCGAGTCCCCCGGCCGATGTCCCTCAGCTGCTTCAGGGCCCGTGTTTGCCCGGGGTCGGGGTGTGGGACCTGCGGGCTTTGGCAGGTGCTTGTGGAATTTCTTGCAGAGGGCGATGGCAGGAAAGTCAGCAAAGAGGAGAAACTGTGTCAGCTCTGCGGCTCGCCTCGCATCTCCCGGGGCTGCGCCGTCCGTGCTGGGTGTCCCCCGGGGCTGCGCCGTCCGTGCTGGGTGTCCCCCGGGGCTGCGCCGTCCGTGCTGGGTGTCCCCCAGGGCTGCACTCTCCGTGCTGGGTGTCCCCAAGGCTGCACTGACCCTGCCGAGTGTCCCCCAGGGTGGCAGGGAGGAGGGGACTGCTGCCTGAGGTCCCCCTGCTGCTGCAGGATTTTGGGGCCGTTTGCAGCCATCATCGCCCGTGTCCATGGGAGCATCGTGGGCCCCCGCTGTGGGGCTGCCATGGGCGGCTGTGGGACACGCTGCCTAATTAGAAGCACGTTATCCGGCAAGAGATGCCTGCCCGCCCCGGGAGGGCCCAGCCTGCTATTATGGCTTGTTGTACAAAGCTGCAGCCCAGCAGAAAATGATACGTTTCCCAGCTGCTTTTTCTGTCCTGGGACTCGCAAGGAGGGCTGAGCTCCCCAGAGGCAGGAGCTGGGCTGAGCCTTAACGGTGCTGTGTTTTGTGGGTGTGTTTTGGTGGAAAGCGGGGCTGGGGGACAACCCGGGGTCACTCACCTGCCTGCCCTGCCTGTCCGTGCCCCTGCCAGCGCTGCCTACCCAGAGGGACCTGGCAGGCAGGCACGGCGGTTCCCATGGCATGGTGCAGTCCTTTGCTGTCCGTGCTGGCAGCGTGGCTCTCCTGCAGCCCCATTTCCCTCTGGGCAACCTAAACCCATAATTTCTTGTCCTAACTGCTGCTCCTGTCGGGCAGCACCCGCGGGCTGTGGCCCCCCTGTGCCGCAACCGTCCCCCTCCCGGTGCCCAGCGTGGCCGTGCCGGCACCACGGGCACCCAGGGCCAGGTCCTACCGAGCCCCCCAGGGCTGCGGAAGCAGTGGGGCATCAGGGACCAGCCCTGGCCCTGCTCCGAGCCCTGCTGCGGTGGCAGCTCCCTGCTGCCTCCGGGTGCTTCCCCAGGCGCGGGGTGTATCCCAGGAATGTTTTCTTTCCTTGGGCGGCAGATCGGAGCACACAGGGTCTGCTCTGTGCCCTGTCCTGGGCTGCACCCAAGCTGACCGCAGCGGGGAGAGGCAGCGGGGCCGGGCTCGCCCTCGACCATTACGGCTGCGCTTTGAAGCCGGCAGCACCGCAGCCGGTGGGGCCTCTGCAGACGTGAGGGGTCCCCACGGCCGGGTAGGTGGGCGCTGAGGAGAGTCGAGGCAGGCAGGACCGGCCGGGAGACCCTGGGCTGCGGGGTGTCCCGCTGGCCCCAACCGCTGCCGGGGTCGGCATGGGACCTGCTCCTGCGCGGGGGCACGGTGCCCTGTGGGAGAGGATGGGGAGGGACAGGAGTTATTTGGGGATGACGCTATGTTTTCCTCTGCCAGGTCTCCTGCTCTCGTGGAAGGAGCTGGGGGTTGCAGCCGCCCAGGCAGGCTGCCTGTGCCTGTCCCCCCGGCCAGGGACCATGGCCGATGCCGAAGACTGCCCGCGCGGTGTTGGCGGTGATGCTGGCGAGGGCCCGGGGGATGACGGGTCCCTCCAGAACGACTCCTTCCCCCTCTCCTCGCTGGCCAACCTGTTTGAGAGCGAGGACACCCCGTCCCTTGCTGAGGCAGGCCGGGGCCCCCCCGGTGCTGGGGATGGAAAGCAAAACCTCCGCATGAAATTCCATGGGGCCTTCCGGAAAGGCGCCCCGAAACCCATGGAGCTGCTGGAGGCCACCATCTACGAGTCGGCTGTGGTCCCCGCACCCAAGAAAGCCCCCATGGACTCCCTCTTCGACTACGGCACCTACCGCCACCACCCCAGCGAGAACAAGCGCTGGCGCAGGAGGGTCGTGGAGTGAGTACGGCAATGCCCGTGCACCCTGGTGCCGGCAGGGAGGGGTGGGGTGGGGGCACCCCAGGCATGCTGGGTGCAGCATGGTGGGCATGTGGATGCCCGGCAGCTGGGGATGGGGACAGACCCCCCCCCGCCATGGCTCTCCGGGTCGTGCTTTGGGGTGCTTTGGGCTGGGCTGTGCCACGCTGCACCGTGCCATGCCGTGGTGTGGGTCTGCAGCCCCGCGGTGCCATGGGGCCGGGAGCGCAGCTCCCCTTCCCTCTTTGCCGGAGCCGTGAAAGAGGCTCTGTGTGCCCAGCCGCTCCCCTGGCCGGTGCGGACGTCTGGCTCCCCGGCATGAAAGGGCTTTTCAGGAGGGCCTCCACCCTCCCCGCGCCAGGAAACCGGAGCCCGGGGGGGCAGCCCGCGGCCGGGCACACAATGCCCCTCTGTGCCGGGCACCTGGGGCGGCCGCCGTGGCCCCCCGCCACTGTCCCCACCCCAGGGGTGCAGCCAGGTTCGGGGCAGTGGGGTGCCCCTGTGCCCCGGTGGGAGCTCGGTCCCCTGGGTGGGCAGGGATGTAGGTGGGTGGAGGGGTCCTGGATGCCCCGTGTGCCCCAGGCCCCAAAGATCCCTGGCTGGGGCAGCCGCCTTCCCTCCTCCCCCCCCGGTTCCCGGAGCCGGCCGGTTGTCCCCAGCCTGTCCCACTGCCGCCGACTGCTCCGACCGGTCTGGCTTCACCCTCAGTGCTGGAGCATGACCGAACCCACGGCCCGTCCCTGCTGGAGGGCATGGCTGGGGGCCCGAAATGCTGCAGCACCCGGCTGGGAGCTGGCAAGGTGCCCACCAGCCCCCGTGGGCGATACTGGGAGGTGGGATGCTGGGAGCACTGGGCTGCTGTGGGTGGGGAGGCTGCCCCGGCCTCATGGGTGGCCCTGGCTGAGGGGTATCCCCGAGTGCCCGTGCCCCTTCCCAGGCAGCTGAGCAGCCTCAAGCTCATTGCACAGGTGGGAAACTGAGGCAGCGGCTCCGGTTCCCAGTGCTGGCGCTTCTCCCGCAGGAAGCAGGCGCCGGGCGTAAAGGGGCCGGCTCCCAACCCACCCCCCGTCCTCAAGGTCTTCAACAGACCCATCCTCTTCGACATCGTCTCCCGGGGGTCCCCGGCCGGCCTGGACGGGCTCCTCTCCTTCCTCCTCACCCACAAGAAGCGTCTGACGGATGAGGAGTTTCGAGGTGAGCACCTGGGGCTGGTCCGGCCCTGGGACCCCCGCGGTGCTGGGGCTGTGCCATGCCACCAGTGGTCCCTGTGTCCCCACGGGGATGATGATGCACAGCCCCAGCACGGGGGGCTGCGACGTGCAGCGCCCGGGAGGAACCGGGGATTTGGCCAGGGAGTGTAGGGGTGAGGGGCTGGGCACCCCCATAGCCTGGGGGGCTCGCCCTGGCCCCCCCTCAGCACCCTCTGCTCCCAGAGCCCTCCACGGGGAAGACTTGCCTGCCCAAGGCACTGCTCAACCTGAGCGGGGGCAGGAACGACACCATCCCTGTCCTCCTCGACATCGCCGAGAAGACGGGCAACATGCGGGAGTTCATCAACTCGCCCTTCAGGGATGTCTACTACCGAGGTAGGGGGGCTTGGGGCCACTGCCAGCCCTGTCTGGGCATGGGGGACCCCGGGGGAGGTTTGGGGACTGGAGCAGCAGGGACTCTGGGGAGGATGGAGGATGCTGGGGAGGTTGGGAACCAGAGCAGTGAGGACCCTGAGGAGGTTGGGGAGGCTCCAAGGGGGGGCTTGGGGACTGGAGCAGCAGGTACCCCGGGAAGGCTGGGGACCCCGGGGGAAGTCACGGGGCGAGGCGGGGGCTGATGGGCGCCGGTGGCGCAGGTCAGACAGCCCTGCACATCGCCATCGAGCGCCGCTGCAAGCACTACGTGGAGCTGCTGGTGGAGAAGGGAGCAGACGTGCACGCCCAGGCCCGCGGCCGCTTCTTCCAGCCCAAGGACGAGGGTGGCTACTTCTACTTCGGTGAGTGGGGAGGGAGCCGGCGGGTCACCTGGGGGGACTGGCTGCTCCCCGGGGATGCCACCGCGGCAAGGCGAGGGTGGCAGGCGTCCCGACGGCGTGCTGTCCCCGCAGGCGAGTTGCCGCTTTCGCTGGCCGCCTGCACCAACCAGCCCCACATTGTGCACTACCTGACGGAGAACGGGCACAAGCAGGCGGACCTGCGGCGCCAGGACTCCCGTGGCAACACCGTGCTGCACGCCCTGGTCGCCATCGCCGACAATACCCGCGAGAACACCAAGTTCGTCACCAAGATGTACGACCTGCTCCTCGTCAAGTGTGCCAAGCTCTTCCCCGACACCAACCTGGAGGCGCTGCTCAACAACGACGGCCTCTCCCCCCTCATGATGGCTGCCAAGACCGGGAAGATTGGGGTACGGTGACCCCCCCCCGGCGCCGGGAGCCATCTGCCCTGCCGTCCCCGGCTGCAAGGGCTGAGCCCCCGTCAGCTCTTGGCTGAGCCCTGTCACACTCGGTGCACGTCCCTGCCGGCGGCGAGCAGCACGGCTTCTCTCTGCGGATGATGCTGGAAACCTGCACATGCAGCCTATTAACCTGGCTAATTAACCTTTCCCTAATTAACCCCAGGCTCTTGGTACATCCCGTCCTTTCCCTTGACTTGCCCTTGTCCTCGGGTGGTGTGGGCAGGGGGTCGTTAAAAATGCAAAAGCTGCAGCGTCTTGGGGGGCTGCCTGCTGCCATGGTGTCCCTGCACCCCAGGAACACCCCGGGCCCCCCTGGGGTGCAGGGGGTGGGTTGGGGTGCGCAGCGGAGGAAGGGGAGCTGCCTGGGTTGGGGTGGGAGGAGAGTGGGGTGCCCTGAGCAGGCGGGGGCCGGGTGCGGGTCTGCCCACGGGTGAGCGATCCTCCCTCCGGCAGATCTTCCAGCACATCATCCGTCGGGAGATCATGGACGAGGATGCCCGGCACCTCTCGCGGAAGTTCAAGGACTGGGCGTACGGCCCCGTCTACTCCTCCCTCTACGACCTCTCCTCGCTGGACACCTGCGGGGAGGAGGTGTCCGTGCTGGAGATCCTCGTCTACAACAGCAAGATCGAGGTGTGCAGGGGCTGGGGGGGACCGGGGCGGGGGGCCATGGGGCTGGGTCCCTACTGACAGCACCCGTGTCCCACCAGAACCGCCACGAGATGTTGGCCGTGGAGCCCATCAACGAGCTGCTGCGCGACAAGTGGCGCAAGTTCGGGGCCGTGTCGTTCTACATCAGCGTGGTCTCCTACCTCTGTGCCATGGTCATCTTCACCCTCATCGCCTACTACCGCCCCATGGAAGGCCCGGTGAGTCCCGCGGCACCGTGGCACAGCCCCATGGGCCAGTGCCTCCTGGCAGGGGTGTTTGCCGGGTCTCTGCCCCAAGCAGCCATGCCTGCCCTGGGATGGTGGAGCAGCTCAGCTCTGTCCTTTCCCCGCAGCCCCCCTACCCGTACACCACCACTGTCGACTACCTGCGCCTGGCCGGGGAGATCATCACCCTTCTCACCGGCATCCTCTTCTTCTTCACCAACGTCAGTGCGGCGAGGCGGGGGGTCCTCCTGGGGGACAGCCGAGCCCTCGTGCTCTCCATGCAAGGAGCGACTCGAGGGCGACAGCCCCGTGTCCCGAGGCATCAGCCCCTGCCGCGATGCCCCCCGGACACCGGGACCCTGCCATGAAGGGGCTTGCTCCCATGACCCCCCCCTCAACCTCTCCCTCTCTCCCTCAGATCAAAGATCTGTTCATGAAGAAGTGTCCAGGCGTGAATTCCTTCTTCATAGACGGCTCCTTCCAGCTGCTCTAGTACGTGGGGAACCCCCGGTGCCTCTGCAAGCCACAGCACCCCTGGGCTTGCGAGGGGCAGCAGCCGGCGGTGGCTGTCGGTGCAGGGTCTGACCCCGGCTCTCCTCCAGCTTCATCTACTCGGTGCTGGTGATCATCACGGCGGGGCTGTACCTGGGCGGCATCGAGGCGTACCTGGCCGTCATGGTCTTCGCGCTGGTCCTGGGCTGGATGAACGCGCTGTACTTCACCCGGGGGCTCAAGCTGACGGGGACCTACAGCATCATGATCCAGAAGGTCTGGTGGGGTCAGGGGTCTTCTCCTTCCCCAGCAGGGCTGGTCCCCCTGTGGATGTGCGGCCCAAAAGGAGGGTCTTCCGTGCTTTCTTTAGGGTTTCTTGTGGCTCGCCAATGCCCTGCTCTCAGCCCGGCCATCCCTGCGGCATGGCTCGGCGATGGTGCCCCGGCACACAGCTGGGCGCCGCGGTCCGGCACATCTCACCCCACTCTCCATCACTTGCAGATCCTCTTTAAAGACCTTTTCCGCTTCCTCCTGGTCTACTTGCTCTTCATGATCGGCTACGCATCGGGTAGGTGCCTGGCTGGCGAGCTGGGGCTCGGGGGAAGGACGAGCCCTGCGGCACAGCACAGCCGGGCAGGGGGCTGCAGAGCCCCCACTCCATCCTACCCGCCTGCGGGCTCAGCCTTTGCCTCCTCCTGTGGTGGAGAGGGGCTCGGCCGGCGTGGAGCCGCGTGGGGGCCCGTTGTGGACCCCGTCCTTGCCGCTGCCCCCGCGGACTCGCCATCCCTGTCCCTTCTCCCCCAGCTCTGGTGTCCCTCCTCAACCCGTGTCCCAGCAGCGAGTCCTGCGGCGAGGAGCAGTCCAACTGCACAGTGCCCACCTACCCCTCCTGCCGGGACAGCCAGACCTTCAGCACCTTCCTGCTCGACCTCTTCAAGCTCACCATTGGCATGGGTGACCTGGAGATGCTCGAGAGCGCCAAGTACCCCGGCGTCTTCATCATCCTCCTCGTCACCTACATCATCCTCACCTTCGTGCTCCTCCTCAACATGCTCATCGCTCTCATGGGTGAGACCGTGGGCCAAGTATCCAAGGAGAGCAAGCACATCTGGAAGCTGCAGGTACCACCCCGGGAGCTGCCGGGCAGGGAGCTCCAGGGGCTGCCTGGGCCGGGGGGGGGGCTGCAGCACCGCAGCACCCCAAGCTCCGTCAAAGCAGCACCACCTGGGCGAGGGACCCCCATGCCTCCGTCCCCAAGTGGCTGAGGGGTCCCTGGTGTCCCTGGCAGTGGGCCACCACCATCCTGGACATCGAGCGCTCCTTCCCTGTGTTCCTGCGGAGAGCCTTCCGCTCGGGGGAGATGGTCACCGTGGGGAAGGGCACCGATGGGACGCCCGACCGCCGCTGGTGCTTCAGGTAAAGGCAGGCGCCCTCGGGAGCTGGGGACCGGGAGCAGCTGAGCCTCTCCCACCGCAGCGAGCCGCATTTTGGGGTGCCGGCGCCGTGCGTTCGTTTGCTGGGTAGTTTGTACTAATCTGGAGCCAGGTGGCATTGCCGGTGGCGGGATGGCGCAGGGATGCAGGAGCTGCCGCCCTGGCTCCCAGCCGCTCTGTGCAGCCCCTCCGGGTCTGACCTTCCCCGCAGGGTGGACGAGGTGAACTGGTCCCACTGGAACCAGAACCTGGGCATCATCAGTGAGGACCCGGGCAAGAACGACACGTACCAGTACTATGGCTTCTCCCACACTGTGGGCCGGCTGCGGAGAGGTGAGCGTGCTGCCACGGGCTGGGAGCATCCCTGGGGGCTGCAGGGAGGTGAGCACGGTGCCGAGGGCTGGGAGCATCCCTCGGGACCCTGTTTGCAGCCTCTCATGAGCCCCAGGAGCAGATTTGCTTTGGGGGCCAGGTAGCGCGGGGCTGACCAGGGAACGGGGAGCAGCCACAGGCTCCCAGCTCTGCCAAACTCCCGCCGTCTCCGCAGATCGCTGGTCGACGGTGGTGCCGCGCGTGGTGGAGCTCAACAAGAGCTGCCAGCCGGAGGAGGTCGTGGTGCCGCTGGGGACCGTGGGGACAGCGGAGGCGCGGGAGCGGCGGCACGGCCAGGCCTCGAGCTCCCCGCTCTAGCACGGCAGCACTGGGAGCCGACGGACTCTGCCCGGGCCCCCAGCGTGGCCCTGGCACAGCCAGCAGAATTGCGGACTGGGCTGGATGGTGCTTGTCTGCTCCTCAGGGATTCGTGCAGCCGCTGTCCCTCTGGCAGCCGCTGTCCCGGTGGGTGTCCAGGGGGGTTCTGGCTTTGCCCTGGTGGTGTTGGGGGTCTTTGGCTTGCACAGACAAGCTCCAGTGCCACCACTTCGCTTTGCTGTGCCGGGCCATCGGCCATGCCATGCCGGGAACCTCTGCCGCGGGCAGGGTGTGGGGAGCGCAGTCCCCTCCGCCCACCAATGCCAATTGTTTTTTGCCACACATTTTTGCACAAGATTTATACAACTATTTATTTACTAATAAAGACTGACCTGCCACCACTGCCTCCTCCTGGCATTGATTCCGGCTCAGAGACCATCGCTGCAGCCAGGACTGCAGGAGGGAGGCAGGAGCTTGCTGCTCCCTGTGCCGTGCTGTGCCGTGCCGTGCCGTGGCAGATGGCTACCCAACACGCTGAGCACACGCTCCTCTGCAGACGGACCCTCCTGTGCTGCCCTGTGCTGCCTGGAGCCTGCTGCCAACCTGGCAGGGTGCTGTGATGGTACGGAGCGGGCAGAAGGCCACGGGACACGGGACAGAGCACCGTGTGCCTGCTGAGACGGGCAGGGCTGCACCGGGCAGGAGGTGGGGGTCGTGGCTGGCTGCAGCACCCGGTGTTGCCCTCCTGGCCTTGGCTGCTTTGCCCGGGAGATGGGAGATCCTGGCCCTGGCAGCCTCGCGCTCGTCTGGTGGTGCATGGCCAGCAGTGCACGGCTGCCATTGCACGGCTGCGGTACACAGGTACGGTGCGTGGCTGCGGTGCACGGCTGCAGTGCACAGCTGCAGTGCATGGCTGCAGTGTACAGGTACAGTGCAGGGCTGCGGTGCAGGGCTGCGGTGCAGGGCTATGATGCAGGGTTGGGGTGCAGGGCTATGATGCAGGGCTATGATGCAGGGTTGGGGTGCAGGGCTGCGGTGCAGGGCTGCGGTGCAGGGCTATGATGCAGGGTTGGGGTGCAGGGCTGCGGTGCAGGGCTATGATGCAGGGTTGGGGTGCAGGGTTGGGGTGCAGGGCTATGATGCAGGGTTGGGGTGCAGGGCTGCGGTGCAGGGCTATGATGCAGGGCTGCGGTGCAGGGCTGCGGTGCAGGGCTATGATGCAGGGTTGGGGTGCAGGGCTATGATGCAGGGTTGGGGTGCAGGGCTGCGGTGCAGGGCTGCGGTGCAGGGCTGCGGTGCAGGGCTATGGTGCAGGGTTGGGGTGCAGGGTTGGGGTGCAGGGTTGGGTGCAGGGCTGCGGTGCAGGGCTGCGGTGCAGGGCTGCGGTGCAGGGCTATGATGCAGGGTTGGGGTGCAGGGTTGGGGTGCAGGGTTGGGGTGCAGGGCTGCGGTGCAGGGCTGCGGTGCAGGGCTATGATGCAGGGTTGGGGTGCAGGGTTGGGGTGCAGGGCCCATGGCGCACGGCCGGGGCTGCCCGGCTGCATCCCGCCGGGGCCGCTGTTCCACTGGAGGGCACCACACACCGTGCAATGGCGGCTCCGGCCCCGGCCGGGCGGGGGGAGCCCGGCGCCGGGCCCTGCTGCGCTCCGGCACCCCCCGCCCGGCCGGGCAGGCGGTGGGGCTGGGCAGCCCTGGGCCGGGGCCGGGGAGCCGGACCGGGGGCAAACCGAGGGTCTGCAGCCGAGCTGGGCGCCCGCCCCGTTGTCCCTCTGCACCCCTCGCCTCGTCCTTGCGTGGGGACCGGCAGGATGGGGGTCCGCAGACCCACCGGCCGTTGACCTTGTGGGATGCGGGTCCGCAGGATGAGGCCGTTGAGCCGCTCTGCCCGGCTGCCCCTGCGGTGCCCTGCTGTCGGGCAGGGAATGGGGCTGAAGTCTGGGGCCTGGGGGCTGCCCGGTACGGGCAGGATGAGCTCCCGGCAGGACAGGCAGCGGGACGGGCAGCACTGCCTCGGCGGGATGCTCCCCACCCCATCCCACGCCATCCCACGCCATCCCACGTTATCCCATCCCATCCCACGCCATCCCATCCCATCCCATCCCATCCCACCTCTTTAACCCCGGTGCTCCTTTTCTGCTCATCTCCCTTCGCAGCCCCCTGCAACGGCGTAGTTTCCTTTTGCAGCTGGACGTTGTGTGGGTCTGAAGGACCGATTTGGGTGGGCACCAGTGGCACGACGGCACAGTGGCATGGTGGCAGAGACCCTGGCCAGGGCCCTGCAGGCAGCCCAGCTCGCTAAGCAAATGATATAGCAGAAAAGGGGACACTTCATCTTCAAACTTGATTACTCGCCGTTAGCTGTAACTGCACTGTCTCCGTTTAAATGTGATTTACATATATCTCTCATATTGTGGTTTAAGTATTTCCCCAGGGTGAGGGAATGAATAAGTTTCATTATCACTACTTAGGAGAGGCTGAGATTTCAGCGCTCGGCTCACGCTGCATAATCGAATGAGGAGCTGAGCCGGCTCCGGCTCCTGCTTTCATGCCGGCTGTTATTTGAAAATGATAAACTTTGCTTTCACCCAGCCCGGTGGCCAGGCCCCACCGGGTACACGGTGGCCAGCCCCGGCCGGGCAGTGCGGGGCGGCTGGGGGAGCCCCGGCACAGGGCTCAGCCGCCTGGCATGCCGGAGACGGGCTCTGTGCCATGGCTGCCCTCAGCTACAGCGCCAGAGATGGGATTTTCCAGCCTAATTGGAAATAAACCAATTTTTTCCCCTCCCGTGCAAATTCTAATGTCCCAAAGCCGAGGGGCCGCACGTGAGCGGGGTTTAAAGCGGTTGGGATGCAGGAAGGGCGGACGTCACCGTGCCCCAGCACCCTGCCCCATCACCCTGGACCCCGCGGTGGCTCGGTGGGGATGGGGACACCGCGGCCACGACGGTGACATCCCGGCACAGGATGCCTCTGCCACCTGCGGGGCTGCAGGGCTTGCGTTTGGCCCTTTTACACCCTGTGCTGCAAAGCTCCGAGCTGTTACACCCTCTGCCTTCAGGCATGGCCGTGGAGGCGGGGGGCACCCCGGGGGCTGGCGGGCTGGGGGTGCTTGGGCACGGCCCCCTTCCCACACCCCCCCCGCTGCCCTGCCAGCGATGACAAACCCAACAAAGGGAAGAGAAGAGCACTTGTCATCCAGAATGCGGAGCGCGGAAGCAAATTTATTTTTAGATAAATCTAAAGCTTAATTTGTGAAGCTAATATCAATCAAAATGAGAGATGGGGTTTTTTAAGTCCTTTTGCAGCCATGCAATTTATACTGCCTGTCTCTTCTCCTCACTCTCAAACAGCAAAGGCGGCCGCTAAGTTTAATATCAGCCTCATGCACACCTGCCTTAGGAATTATTATTATTATTATTATTTTAATAGGAAGATATTTGCAGATCAGAAATGGCATCGTTTCCCCTGGCACGTTCCTGCAGTGCTCGTGGGGTGCTGTGCGCTGCCGGGGCATGGGAGGGCTATGGATGGTGGTGGCTTCGCCCTGGGTGCTGGGATGCATCTCGGGGTGTCCCTGCCCCATCTCCAGCTGGTGTCCACATGCATTTTGGGTCCCCACGGACTCACCTGCGCCTGCCGGAGCCGGCACTGTGGCAGTCCTGGATGGAGGCAGGCGCCCGCCAAGGAAGGACCCATTTATTTTGCATTACACGTATGAAGCCTTCCCGTGTACAGTGAAATCCTCCTCCAAGAGGGACCTATCTGAGGGGAGAATTAACCTGCTAAATAATAAAAACCCCACGCACCTCCTAATGAAATGTAATGACTTCGAGACCGGGAAGATGGATCGCGCCGTCGCTCCCAGCCGTTCACCCTGATTTATGGCAATGTGGGAAATATGATGGAGGCAGCGCTAATGAATCCCCCCTCCGAGGGGCACCCGTAACGGAGCAAAGTTTCTCCTGGTGCCTCCGGTGAGGCTCCTTGCACCGGGCAGCCCTGGCCTTGGTAGAGTCCCCCCCTTTGGTAGCCCCCAAAGCATGGGGGGAGCCCCATGGAGGGGCTGCAGCCGGCACCGCCACCCTGTGCCCAGCACAGAGGGACCCACCAGCACCGCTGTGCTTCAGCCTCACACTTCTTTTGATGTGGCACCTTTTTAATGACAAAGATCTAAGCAAATATCTTCCTCCAGCCCGTCTAATTTTAACGTGCAGACAGGCAATGGCATCCCCCTCCCCCCCCCCGCCCAGTAACATTAACCTCTGTGAAAATTTCCTTTTGTCCCAATTCCTCTTTGTTCCCTGGATCGGCTGTCACGCCGCTCACTGCCGGTGACGGAGTGATCCCCTCCCGGCATGCCATAAATATCGGCAGAACCACGCGCGCCACGGTTATGGCAAGAGAGCAAACGAGACAAATGGAGCTGCGCTCGCCGGCTGCAGCCATGGCTGCGGGGTGGCTGTGGGCATGTGGCTGCACGGCTGTGTCCCTGTCCCTGTCCCCATCCCTGTTCTCATCCCTGGCAAGGTTGGGGGGAGCAGCACAAGGGCAAAAAATAATAATAATAAAGCTTTGCCCCCGGCAAACCAGCCCTCTGCCTCCCGTTAGTGGCTCCTAGCCCATGTCCATGGCCGTGCTGCGTTTTGGGTGTCCTCCCATGCACAGCTCAGGCGGGTGGCTCTGGCGTGGGTCATGGCCGCTCCACGCTGCCGGACGCCCGGCCACAGGCAGGAGCGGGCAGCACTACTCCTGCAAGTCCTGCCGTGGGTTTCCACTGGGACTGGTCCCGCAGCCAGTGATGGCCGTGGGCAAGTTGGAGCAGGAACTGGTTTAAAAATGATCCCAATTCTGCAGGGGGGTAAGTGGAAAATAAAACAATCCCTGCCCGTGCCCTCGCAGCCGCGCCGGGGGTCGCAGGCAGCTGCGGGCAGGGGTGCGAGCGGGCAACCGAGCCCCCGCCGCCCTCAGCCCCCTCCCCGGCCGGGATAACGGCACGCCATATGTCACCGACGCAGGGGCCGGGGAGACGTGCCGTCCGCCCAGAGCTATTTGGGATTTAATACTATTATCCTAATGCAACCGGCTCATTGTTCGGGCTGGGAAGCTGCTGCTGGGGCAGAGCAGGGGGGTGGTCGGGGTTAGGGGAGAGCAGCCCCCCCAGCCGGAGCGGGGCCGCCGGAGAGCCCCCATCCTGCCCCGGCACCAGGAACCCTCCTGCCAGGGGGGAAAACTCGGTGGCAAACTTGCCGCAGATGATGGATGGCAGGGGAGATGCCGCAGGATGGGGACGCGGTACCCGACCCCCGGCACCCATCACCCGGCCCTCGGGGCTGCGAGGGGCGAGCATCCCGCGGGTGCACGCGGGGCCGCAGCCCTAATCCCGGGGGATTTGGCCCACGTGCGCCCGCCTCACCAGGCCACCCTTTGGGTGCGAGGCGGAGGCTGGCGCCGGGGCCGGATTAATGGCTCAGCGTCGTTAGCAGGTTATTTATAGGTGCTCCTCCGTGCCCTAAAAATCTGCGGGAGGGAGGCGGGGAGCGGGGGCTGGGGGGGTCCCGGCTCTGGGGGGGGGGTCCCACAGCAAAGCAAAGAGACTCCAGAGCACACGTCCAGCGATATCCTCGTTTTACTTTGGGAAAAACACCATCCGGACACACGGCTTGCGGGTTTTGTGGTTGTTTTTTTTTTTGTTTTGTTTTTTTTTTTTTCCATTTGTTTTCTCTCATTTTTAAAACAATATAGTGCAGCCAGCACTTCTCACAGTAGAATATAATGGTCAATTTTAGTATAAAAAAAAAACATTCTCAGAGATTTGTAAATGCACTTAGTGCTTGAACAGGCCTTTCAGGGATACAGTACCTCTTTTCCGAGCACAATCACCTTGGGTTTCATCGGGGTATTTTTCTTTTTTTTTCCTTTAAACATCAAAACACTTTGTATTTTGTGGTGCGGAGCCTTTTTTAAATGGATAAATCTATTATTAAACACATAATTACACATAGTGAATAACGGACCATAATGAGCATTTTGGAACTGTTGGGTTTTTTTTAAAAAAAAAAGGAGAAAAAAGGAGGTATGTGAGTGCCCTGGTACCGTGGTCGCCTCTAACCCAGAACCAAGGTAGAACTGACAGTAAGGGGGGAAAAAAATAACCAGCCTGGAAATGTGAGACCCGGGCGGGTTCCCGGGGGTGCCGAGGGCGGGAGAGGGGCCGGGGGGTCCCGCTGGGCGCCCGGCGCCGGGGCACCGAACCTCCCGGTTGAGTGGGAATAGGAGCCGGTGGCCAACGCGGGGCTGGGCGAGAGGAGGAGGAGGAGGAGGAGGAGGAGGAAGAGGGGCGGGAGGAGACTCTGTAGCAGCCAACACGTAGATGTACAGCCTAGTCAACTAAAAAAAAAAAAAAAAAATTAAAAAAAAAAAATCTGTTCAAGTTTTCAAGTGTTTTTCTTAAATAGCCTCCAGACTGTCCCCAATTATTAGCTTTAATCAAAGCAGTGCAAGTTACGGACTTCAGCTACAGGTCAGGCGCGAGCTCCCTGCGGCCGCCACGCGCCGGCCGGCTGCCGGGCTGGGACCGGCTGCCGGTGAGCCTCCCGGCCGGCCGCGGCACAGGGCTCTGCCCCGCACGGATCCGGCCGGGCGCCCGCAGGCGCGTGGAGCGGAGCCTCCTCTCCCTGGATAGCAGCAACTCGTAGCGATTCCCTGTTCACATTCGTGGAGATAAAATGATTTCTGAGCTATATAGACAAGCGGTCCTTCGTCCTCGGCTTCCAGCGGGTTGCGGGTGTATCCAGTCCGGGGACCCCGGTGAAATGCCAGTGTCCCGGGAGCCCTTTTGGTAGCCGACCCCGTGTCCCCCCTCCCCGTCCCCCCGCCCTCGCTGCCACGGTCCGGTACCCGCGCGGTGCCGGAGGGGAGCACGGCTCGCGCCAAAGTCCTCGCCCTGGGTTTGGGAAAAGCAGCATCGGTTCCTTATCTGTAGACGGGCAGGCGGATGTGGGCGTGCTGGTGGTCCAAGAGCCTTGGCACAGACACGGTCTCGTAGCCCTTGCCCAGCATCTGCTCCTTGATGCAGGGCGGGTGGATGTCGTTGATGAGATACTCCAGGGACTGGAGGCTGCTGCTGAGGATGGAGGTATTGCAGAGCGTCTTGCTGGGCAGCCCCTCGGCGGGGGGCACCCCCAGCTCGCGGGGCCCGGCCCCCAGCTCCGGCGGGTTGTAACAGTCGCTGTTGGGGGTCACCAGGATGCTGTTCCAGGGAGGGGCGAAGTACTGCCCCACCGAGAAGTTGCCGTGCATGCAGTTCAAAGGGGACGAGCTCACCTTCTCGGCCGCGCCGCCCAGGGCGTAGGGGCGCGAGGCGCCCGCGCACGTCTCGGGGGACTTGCTGAGGGCCCCCCCGCCGCCGCTGCCCCCGCTGTACATTCGCAGGTGCTGCTGCTGCTGCTTCTGCTGCCAGACCAGGTAGTCCATGCCCTCGGGGTAGACGCCCGCCTTGGGTCCCAGGGCCGCGGCCGGGTTGGTGCCCAGCGCCAGCTCGGCGCCCTTGCGGCACTCCGGCAGGACGGCGCCGGCGTACGCGGCGGCGCCGGGGAAGGCGCCGTGCTTGGCCGGGCTGGGGTTGGCGGCCACGACGGCCGGGCAGCCCGGCTGGGCGCCCTGCGCCTGGCACTGCTGATTGATCTGGTAGATGATGCTCTGGATGGAGGGCAGGTTGGACGGCGGCAGGGCCAGGCTCCTGCCCGCCAGCGGCAGCACGGAGGCCGCCACCGTCACGTTGGGGGGCACGGGACCCTCCAGCTGCTTCTGGCCGCCGTGGTAGCTCAGCTGCCCGGCGCAGGAGGGACCTTGAGCTAAAGTGCTTGACACGGGGTAGGGAGCGATGCCGACCTGGGCGGGCGAGAGCTTAGTCCGCTTCCCCTCCGAGTTCTTCACCACGCTTTTGCCGGAGGCTTTGACGATGGCCAGGAGACCCTGGTAGCCGCCGGCGTGCAGGGGGTAGGGGCTGTAGCGTTGCCCCGTGGTGTCGTAGCCATTGACCGTCCGGTTAAGGTGCTTGTGCTGGGGGACCCTGATGTTGGTGGGGAAGATCTTGATGGTCAGCGGGCTGTTGGCCACCTTCTGTGCGTAGGCGTCCAGCTCGGCGGGGCTGGGGTAGCGCGGGGAATGCATGGGTGCCGCCGTCTCGCCTGCGGGAGCAAAGCGTAGGGTGAATCTGGCGCTGCCGGGAGGAGGGGGACCCGGCACCCCAGCACCCATCGGCCCCCCCCCCTGCCCCAGCTCCCACCCGCTCCTGGCAGAAACCAGGTCATGGCACCAACCTGCCCCCTCCTGCTGTCGGAGTCACTTGTAAGTGGCCTAAAATAAACTCGGTGTGGAGAATGGAAATGTCACTTTACCCAACGGGGGAATCTTTCTCCGAGATTGGATTTAAACTACATTATACAAGCAATTTCATGGGTGCTTTGCGCTGCTACGAGAACCTCACCAAAAATGGAAAAGCATTGCATTTACCAGCCATAAATCAGCAGCTCCTATAATGAGCACAAAAATGTCACTTTTATGCAATTTTACAGATGAACAAAACTGGTGAAATTAACTGTGGTAACCTACTGGAGTCAGCAAAAGCCACTGCAGAAAAAAAAATTGTATATGTATATATTTTTGTTCCTTTCAAACTCTTTCCCGAGCAAGTTTCTGCCATTCTGGTGTGAAAACTCATTTGTCGTACCCATTATACTTTCATTTGGAGTTTATCTTGAGTATCCAATGAGCCACCAACTGTGAAAATGATTAAATCTACAAAATCTATCTAATAGATGGAATAAATTAGGTGTTTAAAATCTCCACACACACACACACAGGCGCATGCACATACACGCCGGCACACAGGGCACGACGTTTGCTCCCGAGTCGGTCCCAAAACCCCCAGCCCTGCCAGGGGACATCTACAGCACCCCGGGAATGCCAGACCCGGCGCCTGCCCGGAGCCAGGTTTTGCAAGGTAGAGACGGTCAAATCAGCGGGGTTTGGGGCTGGGACCCCCTCACCGAGGAGCCCCAGCCTTCCCAGGGACCCTTCCCCTGCTGCCAGGCAATTTGGGAGGCTCCCAGGCAGCGGCGCCCCACAGTACCCGGGGGAAGGGGACTGCAGGCACCCAGCGTCCCCGTGGGGACACTGGGGAGCACTTTGCTCCGGATGCCACCGGGACCAGCGATTCCTGATGCCACCACGTGCTGGGTGGCAAAGTCACCGCCAAAGAGCTGCGCCATCACCTAACGAAGTCGTTAAATCGGTCTGCAACGCCTGTCTCAATCCTGCTCCGAGTGATGCTCCGGCGCGGCGCCCGCGGCTGCCTGCACGCGTGGGCATGCCCGGAGGAACCGGGCACAACGTTAAAACCAGGATTCAGGGGGAGGTTGGGGCAGTGGCAGCTGCAGGACTCCATGTCACCCCCTGGGCAGCGGCGTGATGTTCGGGGAGACGCAGGAGCGAGGCCGCGGCCACTCTCCGTCCTCTGCACCACCAGAGCGGTGCAGCAGTAATTTAACAGGCAGAACGGCAGAGCGTTCACCAGCCATTCCTCCCATTAAGCTAATGTTATGGGCTTTTTACAGGTGTCTTAAATAGACATTGTTATTAACGAGTATATTAAGCCAATTAAAACCAGGGCCTTTGAGTAGGATTTAATGTAGCTGCCGGGAGACAGGAGGCACGGCATCAGCAGCTCCCTACGGCGGGACACGTGCAGGCGTGCGGCATCCCGGGCTGCACCGCCAGCCCCGCCGGGCACGTCCCGGGCATCGACCGTCTAACCTCCATAAAGCTCCCGAGCCCGGGTGGCACCTGCGGAGCGGCCAGCGAGCTGCACGGGCGCACGCGAGCGTGTGTGCTTGGGCACGGGCACCCCGCGAGTCGGCGGGCGCAGGGTGCTGCAAGCGGGACCCCACCTGCCCAGCGGCACGGCGTGGCGTGGCATGGCATGGCACGGCACCCCGCCCGGCGCCACGGCCCGCCGGCACCACGAGCCACGCACATCTGCATTCCCCTTCACGCCGGCGCCACTGTCCTTGGAGGTGGCAGCATCGTGAATACTCAATTAACATGACACTAATTAGCTGGTGACACTTGCGGAATCCCTAATGAGCCCATTCCACGGAAACGCTCCTTTCCAAGCAAAAATAATTAAAAAAATGGAGCCAGTGCTGGAGGGAAGGAGGTGGCATCGCCCATGGGTGCCGCGGCTCCCCGGCGCAAGTCACCAAAACGCCATCCCCAAGCACCGGGGCTGCAGGTGACACTTTTGGGACAGCCCCGTGCAGCCCCCCAGGAGCTGCCCGCTGCTGTGGGACAGGCAGAGCTGCCTGTCCAGGTAAGCCAAGCTTGGCCAAGGGCATCCCACCCGGGAGCCACGGTGCCGGTGCGTCCCCGGGGAGCGCCGCGGCCGACCACGAGCCGGCCAGGGGGGAGCCAGGAGCCGCCTTTGTCGCCACTTCACGCCAGCTGGGTTGGATGTGACAAGCCACCAATTCGGTGTGTTGTCACATATCAGGGTGACGCACCGAACCCCCACTGGGAAAATTACAGAGCGACCGATTTCCCGGCGGCTCCCGGCGCGCTGGCGGCTGCGCGGCTCCGCCGTTCCCCCTCTCCGCAGTAATTACTGCTTTCTAACGGGCTGTAATTACTGCGAGATGCAAACTCTCCTGAACCACCGCCGTCACCCGTCAGGCGCAGGCAGCCCGCCTGACACCAGCCGCTCGCTCCCAGCTTTGCCCCCCTCCTCTTCAACTTGAACCACCGGAGCCGTCACGCCGGGGCCGGCTGGGATGCGCCGCGGACCCCCGGCCAGCGCGGTTTACCTCCGCTGGCTGCCGACACATAGGCAGGCTCAGCCGGGCTCGCCGCCATGAGCAGCCCCGGCTCTCGCCACCCCTAAACCAAATCCAGCCGCCGGCAGCGCGCCGGCCCGGGGACAGGCACCCATCAACAGCCGCTTCTCTCAGAAAATGCTTCGCCGGCTCCTGGCTCCCTCCCTCGCTGGCGTTCCCACGGGATGTGGCCGGCACACCCCCAGCTCCGGGCTCCCCCTCCCTCCCTGACCTGCTCTATTTTTCCAGCCTGCACTCAATAACAGCTAAATAATTGAATCTGCTCAGCAGCCAAAGATTTGGTTTGAATTTTATTGGAATTTTAAATTGTTTTGTTTCTTCAGTATTTTATTACTGTAAATGGAAAATGCATCGCCCGCAGTAATAATCCGATGGCTTTTTATATTACTCCGAGCTTCTGCTCAAAGCATTATTGGAAAGCCAGGCAGAAACGAGAAGCCATTATAATGGCAGCACAGGCTTATAAGATTACGCCTCCAGCTAAACAACTTTTTACTTTAGCAAATTGGCCACCAAACCCGGTTCGAGACACAGATGTAAATCCCAGACCCCACCGGTGCCACAATCCAGAATAAATCTTGGTTTATGGGTCAGGGAGCTCCGGCCCCGCCATGCCCGGAGCAGCCGGGTCTGTGCAAAATGTCCGACGGGGACAGGGGGGCGGCTGTGCGAGGGGTGGGCAGGGGATGGGGGTGCCCTGAGAAACCCCCCAAAAGCCTCCCCCGGCATGCGCACCCGCTGCTGGCATCCCTTGCATCCCCTGCATCCCCAGCATCCCCCACATCCCCCGCATCCCCTACATCCCCTGCATCCCCCACATCCCCAGCATCACCCACATCCCCAGCACCCTTGGCATCCCCAGCACCCCCAGCATCCCCCGCATCCCTGGTGCCCCTGGTGTCCCCTGTGCTGTGCTTGGCTGCAGCCACAGCCTGCAAAGGCTGGGGAAGAAGAAAAGATGGGGAGAAAGGAGGGGAGGGAAGCTAACCAAAGCCATCCTTGCGGCAGGAGAGACCAAGGCTAAGCCGAGGCTGACGATCTGGGGCTTGTGCGGTGCAGGAGTCAGCCGACACAAACCCACAACAGTTCCCAATTACCCCCGGCCCCGGCTCCACTGGGACACAATGGGCGCCGGCAAAGCCCAGCTGCCGGGCCCCTAATTAACCCCGATTTTAACTGTACACTTTTAAAGGCACTAAAGCGGTTACAAAGTGGAGAACAAGGCAGGGTTAATAGCGCAGACCTAAATTGCAGGCCCGCGGGGCCCGGGCCCCATAGAAATAATAGACCTGTCTGGGCTGCTCAGCTGTCAGTCAGGCGAACAATTTGGTACCCGAGGAGCTCGGTGACGGCACAGGAGCAGCAGCATCGGGGCTCTGGCAATCAGTGTCTGCTCGGTTAAAGCAGTTGTGAGATCAAAACGGCACCAGGAAAGATGCTCAGCACCAGGAAGGATGCTCAGCACTGGGAAGGATGCTCATCATCAGGAAGGATGCTTGATAATGGGAAGGATGCTCAGCACTGGGAAGCATGCTTGGTACTAGGAAGGATGCTCATAAACAGGAAGGATGCTCAGTACCAGGAAGGATGCTCAGCACTGGGAAGGATGCTCGGCACCAGGAAGGATGCTCAGGACCAGGAAGGACAGGAAGGTTGCTCAGCACCAGGAAGGATGCTCCACACTGCTCCCCCAGCCCAGCTGCCCCGGGTGTCCCCTGGCCTGGTGCCGGCAGCAGCATCCCTGCCTGGGGCCCCTCTTCCCTGGAGGAGGGCGAACGCCCGCACCGGCAATTTATGGCTTTAATTTTCAGGCCATGATACTGCAGGAGATTCCTGGGCGGTCACCCCGCTCTGGAAGGGGACGGCAAGCGGGACATCGGGGTGCACAGCAGGGTACATCCCAGGGATCAGCGCTGGCAGCACCACCGCCCTGAGCAAGGACTCAGTGGGGACAAGCCGAGCGGGGATGTGGCGGCAGCACATGGCACCTAACCAGTTAACAGCTGGCACGGAAGACATGCGCTGCCTCCCTCCCTCCCCTCCATTTCTTCGCTCCTCTGCGAGATAAGATGGGACAAACCTTATTTTTACACATCAAAAGCACTAAAATATTTTGCAACAAATGAACTAAGTAATCTCGGTGGTAAATCTTTATAAAGCTGCTGAAGGCGAAGCCGCGCCTGGAAGCTACCTGGCGCCTCGCTCCGGCCTCGCTTCCCCGCAGCCCCAAAGGAAAATGCTTTTTGCCCCTTTTTCAGATGGGAGCGGAGCCACCGCCGGGGCTGCCGCGCTCCTCCTGCCATGGCACAGCCCCGGGGAAACCGGGGCCATGTCCCGGCTGCTCCGCCACAGAGGGCAACCGGCAGTAGGACACCCCCATCTCGGGGGTGACCCCATCCCGGGGAGGGCGAGATGGCAAGAGCTGCCCAGCGGGACAAGCCTGGTGCTTGGGATCCAGCCTGTCGGTGCCGGGACCTTCGGAGCGGCAGGCTGCTTCCCGCTGCTGGCACGGCCAAGCCGATGCCAGCTCCTCCTCCCTGTACCGCGGCGTGCCAGGCGCCCGGCTGGCAGCCCTTCTCCTGCTCCGGGCAAGTCTGTCCCCGCAGCGTTGTCCTGCGCCCGGGCAGGGTCACGGCTCGGCACCGCCGACGGGCTCAGGCGTGCCCAGGTGGGTTTGCCAGCGATGCTCCGCAGGCTGCAGCAGCCAGCACCGTGCCCGCTGCTCGAGCAACTGTCCAGGAGGAACACCTGAGGGCTCGGCCACCGTTTTCTGCCCCAAACCGCAACGCGAAGCCCCGGCTGCTCTGCCCACCCTCCCTTCACCTGGTCCCATCGCCACATTCACCCCGGGAAGGGGCATTTCCCGGGGGTCACCCTGCCCTGCCCCGAGCATCCTGCCAGATCTCGCCCTCCCTCCCGGTCCTGCCTTGCCCCTCTTAGAGGAACGCGCTCGTGTTTCCCTCCTGCTCTGCTTCCCCCAGTTGGCAGGGCAAAAGGGCAGCAATTAGGCAGGATTTTTAATTTGCGCAGGGGCAGGAGGGGGTGGGAAGGGGAGCGATGCTGAGAGCGCCGGGCGGAGGCAGGAGGAGATGCTGGGGACCTGAGCAGCCGCTCAGCGATCAGCGTGCCAATAGCTCTTACTAAAAAATAATAGTGCTGCAGCCTCCAAATGAATTAAACTCTGCAAGAGCCGAGAGCTCATCCGCTGGCTTTGGGACCAGGCTCCCTGTTGCCCTCGCAGCAAGGAGACCCCAATGTCTTCGAAGCTTCAAAAAGCATCAGAAATCCCCTTTTTCTCTGCCTGCAACACTGGAAGCAGATTTTGGAAGAGCTAAACCCTAAATATTTGAAAAACACTTGGAAGAAACCTCAATATTTGGAAAACACTTCGAAGAAAAACAAACAAAACCTGGTACATTCAACAAATCAATAAAGTCCTTGAAGTTTCGGTCTGAGCCCCAGGTGGCAAAGCTGCCTGGGCAGGAACCGGCCGCCCCGGCCCCGCAGGCAGCAGCTCCCGGCAGGACCCCCCTGCCCGCCCCGTGGGGCCGGAGGGCAGAGCCTGCCCGCACGGCACAGCCGGGGCCAGGGAGCAGGGCAAATCTCAGAGGGTCCCAGGTGGAGCCGGGGGGGGGGGTCGCTGGGGGATGCCACCCTGCCCAGACCCAGGGTGACCCGCGGGCAGGCATGGGGATGTGCAGCCCCCAGCCCCGGGGAGAGCAGCCGTGGGAGCTGGCGCGGGTCCCACGCATCCCCCGAGCTGTTTTTGGGGTGCAGCCGGGCAGAGGGGGCCGCCGGCGCTGCCCCCCTCCCCGCGCCGTGCCGCTCGCTCTGCGCCAGGCAGGTTGGGCTGCTGTCACATCGCACCGGCTTTCCCACCCTGTGAAGTGCGGTGGTTTCTATGGTGACGGTGTCCCCAGGATGGGTGGCGCAGAGGCCACCGCGCCGCGACGGATGCGGCGGGGGGCCCCATGCACCCACACAGTCCCCGGCCCCCCGCGAGCACAGCCCCGGCAGGGACGGCAGCCACCCATGACGAGCACCCTCAGCATCACCGCAGCTGCCCCCAAAAATGCTGCATCCCTGCTGCAGAACCCCCCATTGCAGGACACCCCCCCCCCCCCCCCCCGGCACTCCAGCCCCCGGCATGGAGCCAGGACAAAAGCATCCTCCGGCAGAGCATCCTCGGCGCGAGGAGCCGAGAGACAAACGCGCCCCGGCTTCGGGGGCTTAAATTAAAACCAACTACAGAAATAATAGCGGGAGAAATCCATCTGAATAAACGTAGGTGGCAAACCCCGCGCGGCAGCCGCGCAGGAACCGTAATCTGCAAAGACAACAAAATTCATGACAAAGCACAAAGGGAAGCGCCGGGCTTCGCCGTCCCCAGATATTCATCCGTTAACACGTTCCCTTTTTAGGCTGACATGTCATTTCAGACGGGCCTTTTTTCCTCCCCTTTCTTCTCCCCCTCGACGGCGCGCGGCTCTGCCGAGGCGGCTGCTGAATTGGATCACCTCAGGGCGAGCACTTTATTATCTGCAGTCAAAGCGTCACCACAAATACCCGTCTACACACACACGTGTCACTTCCCATTTGTCTCCTCCACGAGGTATTAGCGCCGCGCGCTGCCGTGCACCGTGCCGCTGCCGTGCACCGTGCCGCTGCCGTGCACCGTGCCACTGCGTCCGCCGGCACGGCAAAGGCAAACGGCGCCGGGCGGGAGGCACATAGGGAGGGTGGCATCGCGGCCATAAGGACGCCCCGGTGCCACCCCACTGCTGCCCCGATGCCCCGCTGATGCCATCCCACCATGCAGCCACCAAGGGGACCCCGGGACTGGGAGGGACCCCACTGCAGCCAGCAGTGCCGCAGCTCAGCCCAGCCGCTCCCCAGCCCCTCCGCTCTGCCATTGACAGTAAATTAATATTTGATTAATTTTACGATACGGGCTTTGCACACCGAGCGTGGCTGCCGGTGCCCACGGCACCCCGTCCCTGCCGAGGGGAGCAGGGTGGGCACCCCCGGCGTAGGCTGCGGGGAGCGGGTGCCCCGTCCCCAGGTCTGCAGCCCCGCACGGCCCCGCCAGTGCCCAGGAACCCGCTCCGCCGCCGATGGACCGATGCGGTCCTGGAAAGTTTGGACACAAACCAAAACCCCTCCGTGTGCCGGGGTGTTACCAGCGAAGCCCACCCAAAGACCGGGGCTCTGAGCTGGCGGGAGATGGTCCCACCCGGAGAGGCTGCCCCGGCGCCGAGCAGCCCCCCCTCACCCAACCATCTCCCACCGCGCACGTGACCGATCAAAAAGTGTTTTTGCAGCGTTTCCTGGCAGGGAAAGTGCAAGTCAACAGCACATTTTGGGCACGGCAGTTAATTGAACTCCTTTTTATGGCACGTATATAAATACACAGAACCATCATTAACCGATCCCTTCCAGAAACTGAAAATGAAAGAATTAATCTTATTTCACTCATGTGTAACCCCTCATGAAATTAAAATGATATTTTATGGGTGTGTACAAAAGCAGAGCCTTGCTGCAGCTACTTTAATGAAAATGCCCTTGGAATAAGTAGAATTGGGTAACGAGAAGCCATTAAACGGGGCTTTATCCCATATGCAATTAAACAGTTTTATCACTGATGAGAGTCCCCACGGGCGAGCGGGGAGAGGTGGGGGTGACCCTGGAGCCGGGTCCCAGCAGTTTGCTGCTCTCTGAGCCCCGGCCATCACCTCTCATTAGCGTTTTAATAATAACCCAGCCGGAGCCCTGGGAGGGCTCACGCCACCCCCTAAGAGCCATTTCTTACACCGTCCCCACGGGGCCGAGGTGCGAGGTCCCACGGGACCCCCGGCACGAGGCCAGCGGGGCTGGGCTCCAGATCCAGCCCCGCCAGAGGGATGCGCACGGTGAGAGCTGGCGGCTGATGCTCGCAGGGCGAAACGTGGTGTTAGCACGGAGCGAGCTCCGGGAGCTCCCCATAACTCCCAGCTCCATCTGGATCCCACCCCCTTAGGGGAGCACGCATCCTGCCCCCCCGGCCGCACGCCCAGCCCCTGGCTGACGGCAGAGCAGCGCAGGCTGAAGGAGGGCACACAGAAAGTAACATTTAATTAAATATAAGCCACCGCTACATTACTGCAGAGAGCAAGAGCAGCAAAGAGTTTGGCCAAGCTGAGAGTGGTATTATTTGATTTATAATTTAAATAAAGCTCAGGATTCCTGTAATGCGCACAGAATAAAATCAAAAGGGACCAGGCTGCTGGAGTTAATTGGACGTGATATTTTCCTGAGGATGCTGCTTCTCCGCAGGCTCCTGCTCCTCGGCTGGAGGCAGGCAGATGCAGGCAGGGCTGGCAGGGCTCCGGGCACCCTCCTGCTGCCTCCTGCATCCTCCTCGAGGATGCAACGTCTCCATGCCGGGCTGGTGCCCGCGGTGCAGCCTTGGGATTACCGGCAAGGGAAATCGGCTGCTGCCATGAACTGGCAATGGCAAGCACCGCGGCAAAGTCACCTACAGCATTGAACGGGATGGATTTCGTGGGATGCACCGAGACCGCTGGGATGCAGCCGTGCCGGCGTGTGGGGCACCGAGACGGGGGGACGGTAATTAGCAGGAGAGCCAAAGGGCAGAACCGGGGGGCGAAGGCGCCGGGGCTGTCAGCTCCCAGCACGGCCAGGAAAATTAGTCAGCTCACCTTTTACGTGAAATTAATACAAAAATTAATCAGCGGCGCGGGCAGGATAATAGGATTTCACAGTGGTGCTGGGCCAGACGGCCAATGTGCCGAGAGCCAGACTCATTTAATATCGACAGAAACAATGCCAGAGGACAGAAATAAGACCCATAAAGATAATTACTGAGATACTCAGGAGCAAATTAAGTAATCAGAGGCACTTCTAAATTGTGCCTCGTTTTAAGAGAACGCTATCTTTGTCGATTACCTACGCAGGCGTTCAGGAGGCGGCAGGAGGCTCAGCCCCGCGCGCCGGCTCACCGGCCCCTCTGCGCCGCGCTTACTGCAGGTGCCATAAATAAAGAAGGGAAAATCGCGTTCCAAACCAGATGCGTGGCCCTGGATGTCACCTGCAATTTAATTTGCACTAGCAGGAGGCAGAGAGGAGCGAGACGTGCTGGATTTGCCCATAATGAGCGGAAACATACGGGCAGCTAAACTTTGATTAAGGTGACCTGGCTGGTGGCAGCCGGCGGTGAGCGTGGCACGGGGGTCCGGCCGGGGAGCTCGGCCGCTGCCACACACCACGTGCCCTGGGGGATGCACCCCGGTGGGCGACAAGCCTCAGAGATCTCAGGCGAGCGTGGTCCTGCCCTGAGGGATGGGGTGCGGTCAGCCAAAAACCCCGGTGCCCCGGTCTGGCTTGGGGTCAGACCTCTGCAACCTGCCCTCCTCCCACCGGCGCGGCTCAGGGACCCCCCCGGCACCCCGGGGCTGGGACACTCCCGGGATGTGGGTGGCTGCATCCAAGAGTGGCTCTCCCCACTGATGGGTGCCTTGCCGCGTGGTGACACCACGTACGGGCTCCCGCTCCCCCAATCTCCTTATTTTACCATCGTCTATGGCAGGGTGGGAAACGCTGGGGAGCACCAACCCCCCCCGGCAGGAGGGTGCTCCTGGGTGCTCCTGCGCCCTGTCCCTTGGGTGCTGCTCCCCAGCATCCCTATGAGCCGAGACGGTCCCTGGCTCTGAGCTGCAACCGGGGGACGCTGCGGGGACGGGTGGGTGTATCCTGACCTCAGCATCACACCGGCCTCGACACAAAGATGCCCGGTACCAAACGCCTCCCGTCACCAGAAAACCCTGCCAGGCTCAGCCTGCCCATGGGTCTCAGACCGTGTGGGCACGGCTGAGCTAATTAGCCCGTGGCAACGAGGCGCGCCGGGAGCCGGACCCTTGCGCCAGCCCTGCGCTGCCGCGCGCTGCTCAGGCGTGACGGATTAGGAATAATTTTACAAGAGCAACATCCGTTTTCCTTCCAGACACTAATAAGAAGGAGACCCGAGCGGCACCGCGAGCTCCAATGCAGCGCAAGCGCGCAGGGGTCCGCGCACGCACCCACCCGCTTTGCAGACTCGCCGAGACCCCCAAGAGCTGACACCCCGATGGGTGCTCGGGGGCGAACAGCTCGGGGGGGGGGGGGGGGGGGGCCGATCCTGCCCGCCCCCGCGATTGCTGATGCGCACACAAGTGCTTCCTGCGATGCTGGGACGTGCGGGCGCCCATCACCCTGCCTCTGGCCTGGGTGATCTGCTCCCTGCAGCGATGCTGCGCTGGAGCTTGGGGCAAAAGCAACCCAAAAAACAACCCTCCTGGCTGCCAGCGTGACCCGTGCCCTGCCAGAGGGATGCCAGGGGTCCCCAGGGTGGGCGAGCATCGCCCAAACCCCACGCCCGGCTCGCTCGGCTGCGTCGGGGTGCCCAGGTAGAGGGGAAAAAACGTCTTCGGGGAAACACAGATCATTAAACAAATGCCCGAGGGCTGTCACAGACTAACAAGCAGAGCTTTAGCAGCTGATTTGTCTTCAGCCGGCAATGTTTAAAAATCCAACTGAGACCAGCAGAAAAATATCCACTCCCCTCTTTAAAACACACATTCATCACTTGAGAATCTTAATGCGTCTTTCCCAGCCGGGGAGGTCAAACACGCCTGCCTAAAGCAGGCTCATTAAATATACATTTAATCACGGTTTGGATTGAGAGACAAAGGCTGGGAGAGACAGGTGCTTTACTGGAGTGACCTTTTGGATCCCATTTTAATGTAACTAGTTTACAGCTTATCTGAAAGGCCAGCTCCTGGGGAAGGCGAGCTGCAGCAAAACGGGGAAAGTAATTAGGGGGGGAAGGGCCGGGGAGGTTTGGGGGGCCGCGGAGCAGGCGACGGCAGCATCCTCTGCCGCCGCCGCGCTTCCCAGACAGCTCTGCAACATTTTCTGAAGTTCGACTTATCAACCAGAGCAACCCAATTTAATTTGCTTATCTTGTCTCCTTCCTCCCCCGCTCCTCCCCGCTTCTCCTGCTCTTTTTAATTATCGGTTAAATAAATGTCTTTTTCAATAAGGGAAGCAGCATCAAAGCGGGCGCTCGCCCCCCCCCGCCCCCGGGCACTTACACTTGCGCGGCTCCAGCGCCTTGTTGGGGCAGGCGAGGTGCTGGGCTGGGGGGTTCTGGGTCCTCTGCAGGCAGGCCAGCATGGTCCGGGTCTCCCGGCGGGCAACGCCGCCCCCGCCGCCGGCCCGCGCCCTGCCGAGAGAAGAGACACGCTGGTCAGGCGAGGGGACCTGCCCGCCCCGCTGCCCACCACCCTCCTGCCCACCCAGCCGCTCCCCGGGCAGAGGAGCTGGAGGCAGGAGCTGCCGGCGCCGACCGTGGGCATGCACGCTGCTCAGAGCCCTGTGCTCCTTTGGAGATAAATAAATAACTCTGAAAGCCTTAAATAAATATGAATGTATATAAAATAAATATGAAGGTCTCAGTGGGTGATTTGCGCTTCCTGCATAGCTTTCCACCCTTCCCACCGGGAACGGGGCAGAGCTGGGGCATCCCTCCGGCGCCACGCTCCTGGCAGCGCCAGACCGCTCTGCCGGCGTGCCAGCCGGCGCCTCCCGGCAGAGAGCAACCCTGCCGGCTCCGGCCAAGGCTGGGGAAAGATGGCGTTAAAATCCCACTCGGGGTCCTGGGATCTGTCGCCAGCTCCCAGCTGGCATCAAAATCTGCTCGACAAAAGCTGGAGGGGTCAGGCCAAAGTCATCGCCGCCACTGCTCTGCTAATTGTACATCCTTCACGAGCCGCCGCGGAGGGCATGAATTATAACCAGTTGCTGCTGACACCCTCCCACTGCTCCGGCTGGCGCGGGGAGTGATATTCCTGCTCGGAGAGGGCAGGGAGACGTGGGCAGGAGCAGCAGAAAAGCAGGCAGCGGTGCCCGTCTTCTGGCATCGCAGCTTCTGAGCCATCGCTCTCCCGGCTGAACATTTACTGATGGCTGGGTGGCATGGCCGGGTGTCACGGCTGGGCGTCACGGCCGGGTGTCACGGCCGGGTACATCACTTCACCCGCTCTGTTGTGGGGGAACCGTGCCCTCCCGCAGCCATCTGGGATGTTTCCTTCATGCCCTGGAGTTGGCGAGCGGTGCCGGAGCCGGCGTGCAGGGGAGCTGTGCGGTGGCCTCGGGCACGCACTGGCAGAGCCTGTGACCACCATCCGCCGGGCAGCAAAGCACGGACGGATGCTCCCCGAGCTGTGCCCGCGGCTCTCCTTGCTCCGCCGGTTTAAATGTCACCCTTTGAAACACGCCTTCGCAGCCACAGCGGCTGCACAGACGGACGGTACCCGCGCGCTTGCTGCTCGCACCCGCCCCGTGCCCCCCCTCCACCGGGCAGGGGGGTCCCAGGCTATGGGCTAGTCCCCAGGCTGGACGGCCGGCGGTGGCGGTGGGACCTGTGCAGGGTGTCAGTGCCATGGCTGGCTCTGCCCGAGGGGGCTGGGGGGTCTCACCCCGTCCCCCCCCCGTCCCTCCCACGCTGCAAACTGGGGGCAAGGGAGAGACTCAGCAAAAGGTGTGAGGAGCAGGAGGGGAGGAGGAAGTCATCTAATACCAAGCAGGTGTCTGGAGAACCCAAATTGTGCTGTTTTTTCCTAATAATGAAGTATTCATGAGTAAAAGCCTTTTTCACTACTTTCTTAAGATACTAATTTCACAACAAGCGCCTTGTTACCATGCAATTATTCCAATCGTGCATTTCTCCCAGATTCCATCTGTCCTCGCGCTCTCTAAATGAAAGACAATCATGTAACCACCTTTCATTATTCACTATTTTACTTTCAGCAAAGGTACCCTGAAAGAAATGATTTCCTCTGAAAGGGACTTTTATTCAGTTTCAAAACCAATTTTCTCCTATTACTGTCTTAAAAAAAAAAAGGAGGGGGGCAGGGAGGTGTTTTTATTTCATGCATTACATATCCTTTGTTAACGCAGCTCGCAGTAAAAGCAGCCGTATCCATTTTCTGGCTTCGATTTCTGGTAATTTTAAAATATGCCATTACAATCAGGCAGAAATTATACAGTTTGAAAAGAGAATGAAGTGCTTCTTATTCAGAGGCTGAGCGCACTTGACTGCCAGGGAGCTCGCCTCTCCCCGCCGGGACTCGGGGTTCATTACGCAGTCCCGCTCCCAGTGCGCCTCGGCTCCCCCGGCACGCGCCGGCGCGCGCCCACCGGCTGGCTTCAGCGGCGGCTGCATCCGTGCCGGGGAGCTGCCACGCCGACCCCGTCCCCATGGGGTGGACCCGGGTCGGGGCACCCACGGCCACGTGAGGGACGGCAGCACCGGGCACCGGCTCCCACCGTACCTGAGCCTCACCTACGCAGTGACCTCGGGGCCGGCATCCCGCCGGGTGTCACCATCTGGCCGATTAGCGGGCAGACGTCACCTCCTCCCCTGCAGCGAGGCCGGCTCCTTGCCGGGACGCTGCCTCGTGTCCCTGTTCCCGCGCCGCAGGCACGGGCTTCGTGGGTGGCTCATGCCACTGCCGGATGCGTGTCAGGTCCCTGCTGGTCCCCGGGGAAAAGGGGGCCGAGAGCAAGGAGAAAGCACCCAGGGGAGGGGGCGGCACGAGGCCAACCAGCCCCCATGGGCCAGGACGCGGCTGCCGGCAGGGCACCAAATCCGGGTGCCGACAGGAGGGAGGCAGAGGATGCAGCCCCGGTCCAGAGCTGAGCCCCCGGGGAAGGGGGGATGCTGGCGGCCGGTCACAGGAGCTGCGGGCACCCTTGGCCCTGGGGGCACCAGCAATGCAGGTCCCCTGGGGACACCCCCATGATGGCATGGGTGCTCTCCCCACCGCGTGCCCTGCCACGCACCCACACACAGCTCAGCACCCTCCCGGAGCCGTCCCGACCTTGGCCTTGCACAGCAGGAGCATCATCGGCATCAGCTAGGAGAGACACGGGAGCCACACGCCAAACTAAATAAAGCCGCCGATTAATTCAGACCCCAGTTTTGCCCCCGTCTCCCAGCGTCACGCAGCGGAGACGATTTTTCCGACAGCTATGCTGCGCTTCACCCCACCTTCACGGGCACGCTTCGTAACCACGAGGGCCCCAGTGCAGCACACACTGGGACACCCTCCCTCCGTCCCGGCACCTGCCGGGCACCCCGCCGGGCACCCCGCAACCCCCTAAAGTGCCCGTAGGCGTGAGGGTGGGTGGCCCGGCACAATGGGCATCTGTGCCGCGGTGGCATTTCGTTAATGCCGCTCAGAAAAGCCCCTGAATCAGCTGATGGGAATTGGGCGCTGGGATGTCCGAACGCTTAGCGCCGGCTTAGTTAGCTCCATCTGCATTTGAACTAATTCCAATCAGCAGGATCCGATTTAGTTCAAGCTGCTCTGGCTCTTTCGTGGCAGGAAAGACAACACTCAGCAGTTTTGCCAAACTGCCCCGAGTCTGCACGGCCTCTGCCCAGCCTGCGCCGGCGGCCCCACCGCCACGCAGCCAGCGGCACAGCCGGCACTGCGGCACGTGGCGAGAGCGTCCCGCTCTCGGGGATGCCAGGAGTGGGGTCCCTTGGGGATGCCAGGAGCGAGGTCCATTGGGGACACCCGGAGCAGGGTCCCCCAGGAGCCCCAGCCCCGCATCCCACAGCACCGCTCCCCAGCCCTGGCATCATCCCCCTCCATCCTTGCCCAGCCCCTCTCCAGCCGCTCCTTCCCGCCCCCCACCCCGGGCCAGCTAATTTCAAAGCCCTATCTCTACATCGCACTATTTATAAGCCCAAGGTCTTTGTGACTTTAATAAAAAAAAAAAAAAAAACACCCTCTATGTCTAAAGCCCCTGTGACGGGAGGGTTTGGCACCTCCTCTGACATCAGCAGCTGATAAGTCGGGCTTATCTCCTCCGAGAGCCCCGCGAAGGTCCCTCCAGCGAGATAAGGCCAGCGCAGCTGTCGATAGAGGCTTTCGCAGGCGAGGATTTAGATAAAAGAAAATGTGACGGGAGAGGTGGGGGATAAAAAAAGAGAACTTTTAAAGTCTCAGCCTGAACTGGGTCTGTGTCGCTGGCCAGGCAGCACGAGGGTGGAGGGGAGGGCAGGGGCAGCCCCGGGCAGCAGGTTGGGCAGGAGCAGCCCTCTCGCTGGGAAAAGCGAGGCCCAAGGTCTTGGTCATCATCCAGGCTCTGGTGCAACGTGTGCGCATCCTTCCCTGGGTGCTATTGGGGCGACCTGGGGTGCAAGCCCATAAAAAGGGAGTTTTCAGGGTTGGGAGAGGAAGGGGGCAGGAACGGGGATGCTGCAAAGCTGCGGTCACGCCGCTGCGTCTCCCCCCCGGGCTATTAAAAGACAGCGCTGGGTTCGGCACAAGGACAGGAGGTGACCGGGTCACCCCAGCTGGGAGAGGCGCAAGAGGCTTCTGACAGCGCCAGACAGACAGACGGACGGACGGACAGCGTGGGAGCGAGGCCAAGGCTGGCAGCAACCCTCACAAGCTGGCAGCACTGATGAATTAAGCAAAAGCCCTCGCTGGTCCCCGGCATGCTGAGTACAACAAACCCACCCGCCGCGGTGCCGGGGCTACCTGCCACGACCGGGGACACCCCCGTCCCTCATCCCTCCACGCTGGGACGGAGGAGAAACCCACCGCCCCTCCGGGGAGCTCCCCTTCCCCGCGGCCCCGGGGACATGGGTGCTACCGCTGCAGCAGCCCCGGCACGGCTGCTGCCACCATCCCCGCTCCCCACGGACACTGGTTTGCCATCACATGGCATCCCTCCTGCGAGGGTGAGGAGGTGCCAGGGGAGGAAGGCTTCCCCTCCATGCAGAGAGCGGGGCGAGCAGGATTTTGGCTGGTGCTACCGCCTGGCACCGCGGTGGTGCCGGCAGCTGCCATGCCAGCTCGTGCCCATCTCCCATCCAGCAGCAGATTTATGGTTCCCCGGCTGAGGTGGTGGAGGGGACACGGCGCTCGGCGAGCGACGCCGCAGCTCGGTCCTGCAACGGGCGAGCGCGGGAAAGGTCACCCCGCCGTAAATCACGGGGAGCACCAGATAAAATAAAACAGAAAGTTTGACGCCGCCGTGCCGAGGGCTGCAATAAAGCACGGTGCGGTGCCGCCGGCTGCGCCGCGACCTTCCCCTTGCCCGGCTGCCACTCCATCCCACCCGGCTAATCCGCTCCCCTCCTCGCGCTCCAGCCCCAGGCCTTTCAGGGGGCCCTGTTAATAATTAAATGTTAATCTAAAAAGCAATTTTAGCTGCAGTGCTGCAGATCTGGTTAGAGATTACATTAGCATGTAAGAGTCAAGGGTAATTTTCTCTAACCCCTCTTGTGATCTTTAAAACCCGCAGATCTTAAAGCAACACCAGCTCCTCTGATTAAAATTGGAAGCTGGGGTTTGCAACGGATAATGATGCTGGAAGTGATTATTTTGCTGCTCAGGATGTTGCTGGGGCAGCGGGGGAGCGGGGGGCTGTGGGGGGCTGGGGGAGCAACCCGTGCCGGCTGAACGGCTTCTCCCAGCCCGTGCCCTGTGGACACACGGGGAAGGTGCCCGGGGTGAGCCCAGGACCCCGCTGGCATCAAGCAGAGCTGCACCCTCAGCTTGAGGGTCCGACCCCGGCGGCTGGACCCCGCTGAGCTGTGTGCCCGGGGGGTCCCTCACCTCCCAACTTCTCCATCATCCCCCACCCCAGGAGAGGGAGCCTGCAGGGAGAACCCCACGGAGGAGAGGGTGCACATCCCAATGGAGATGCGGGCGCACACCCCACCAGGGATGCGGATGCACAAGCCTCTCCCGAGCGCACTCTGCACAGGGATGGGACGGTCCCCTCCAGCGCTGGGGACACCACGAGGCACGTGGGGACAGGCAGGGCCAGGCATTGCCCGTGCCCCCATCTCATCCCCAGTCTGGGGGGCGGCTGCTGCTCCAACACGGTGAGCATCTCCATTTCCCGCTTCCCCAGAGCCTGCCTTTACTTATGGAGGAAACATTTTGCTGCCCCACTGCCAGCGGGACGGTGCCTTTTCGGGGCTGCCATGACACCGGGATGGCATGGAGCTCACCAGCCAGGGCACACCGCCAGGGATGGAGCAGCACCGGTGCAGGCAGCAAGGGCTGCGAGCCCACGCCGCGACCTGGACAGAGCATCCCCTCGGCACTGGTATCTTGAGGCAGCAACGAGGAAAGGTCTCTCCCATCCCACCCAGAGCCAAGGTTTCTGCTCCCGCGGCAGCTCCAAGGAGAAACCCTTGGACTGTTCAAGAAAATCAACATCAAAAAATACCCCAAAATATCCTTTTGCTTGCCAGCGGGGCCAGGGAGGCTGGGACGGGGACGTGGCCGCCACAGCCCGGAGCAGAGGACACAAGCAAATTGCCTCCCAACCGGTACAAATGACCCGATGGAAGAAATAAGGTATCAGATGTGTCCGTAATGATGGAATTAAAAAAAACAATTCGAGTGCTGTTGAGCGTTTGCAGACATCCTCGCGCAGGGCTCGGGCGGCCTGGTTAAATTTATGTGTCAGCTTTAAGGAGGCCTCTCATCAAATGAGCTATTTTGGGCAGAGATTAAAGATCTATTTTAGCTGCGAGCGGGAACAGCTCTCGAACAGGTTAATAATGATTCTGGAAACCCAAGCGTCTCCAGTGCCCCAGGGCAGGCCAGCTGGAGTCCTGAGCAGCACTGATGGGTCCCCCAGGGTCCCCGAGTCAGGAGGGTGGGGGACCCCAGTGCAACGTCCCCCCGACCCGCTACCATCCTGCCAGGGAGGAAGAAACCCCCGTGCCACCGCCGGGCGAGGAGAGGCTGCGGTGCTGAGCAGGCGTGGGTAATTGGAAGTGGCAGACGCTGGCACGCCGCTGCCGAGAAGGTCATTACATGGGACTGGGAACGGAATGCCAGGAGCGAGGCGGGGAGCGGCCCCGTTAGCAAAGGTCAGGGCCCCACTCGGGTGCCTTCGGTGTTTTTGGCAGAGCCTGACCCTGGCTGCGTGCACCGGGGTCCTGGCAGGGCTGGCACGCAGCGTGCGGGCAGGATCTGCCTATACGTACGTATCCCCTCTAATTTGGTACCCTGTGGGAGCGTGCCCGGTGGCGGGGAGCGGGAGGCACGCTGCCCCGGGGGGGCTTTTGCCCAGCCCCTGGAAGCGAAACCTCGCTCATCTGACACGGTCATGCCGTGCCTCCATCCTGCACACCGATGTGGGGAGAGGGGCCAGGGCGATGAGCCCGCCAAGCTGCCCACTGCCCCTCGTAGCGAGAGCCGGATGCTCGGGATGCTCATGGGCTTTTGGTCCCGGCCCCAGCAGAGATGTGGGATCAAACCAGCAGAAAAGCCAAGCGGCTCCAGGGAGCTCCCCAGAGCAGCAATTAAAAGCGCTCTGGACCCCGACGAGCCGGGAGCCCAGCCCGGCATGGGCGTCCACCCCCTGGGCACGTGCAGCACCCACGTCCCCAGCTGAGACCCAACAGACTCGACACCGCAGAGACCAAAGCTCCCCAGCACCCGGCATGGCTCCTCCTGCCCCATCCTGGGGGCTCGTCTGGCCCCCGTGGTGACCAGGGACCTGGGGCTCCCGCGGCTATTGCGGCAGCATCGCGGTGCCCAGGCCGGCCAGCCACCCGTCCGGCTGCACCGTGCACGGCAGCCAGGCGCGCGCCGCTTGGTAATTACAGCCCCGAGTGCCTGAGCTGTGAAAGAATCTGACGAAGGAATCCAGGGTAGATCGCGCTGCTGAAATTACTATAATCAAAGGCTTTCACAAAGGCTTCAAATGCAACCAATTACCCTGAAAGGCGAGGCAAGAAAGAAAACAAATTAACGTGTTTGCACAGAGCCTCCGCGGCAGCGCACACATCGCCCCGCGCCGCCCTCGACCCCAGCCGGCCGCTGCTCTCCATCCCCGGGTCCCGCTCCCCATCCCTGCATCCCGCTCCCCATCCCTGGGTACCCATTCCTCATCCCTGGGTACCGACTCCCCATCCCCACCGCTGCTCCCCATCCCCGCATCCTGCTCCGTCGCCGCTGCCCCTGCTCGCCTCGGGGTGCAGCTGCACACAAAGGGGCTCTGTGCCCGTCCCTCGCCCCGCGGCCGGCCGCTGCCCCGCCGGCAGACAAAAGCCCTGCCGGTGCCAGCGGCCGGGTCCGGCGCAGGCTCGGGGGCTTGCCAGGGTGGCCCAGGGAAACCTCCCTCCCTCCTTCCCCGGCGCTGGCTGGGGTCCCCGGGCGAAGGGAGGTGCGGGGTCCTCAAAGGCACCCATTGAGCGCAGCCCCGCATCACCCCACCAACAGATGGGGAAGCTATTCACGGCGGGGGCCCCCCCAACCCCTCACCCTCGCCTCCTTAAATTACGATTCATCTGCACCGCCAGTCTGGGGGAAAAGAGGGGAAAAAAGGAGGGGGGGGGGGGGAAAATCAACTTCTTTCTTTTAATATTTAACGAGAGTCCATCACCCTAAGTCTATTTTGTAATACAAAGCTCTGGAGATTTAAACCCTTCTCACCCGGAGAGATGGAAATGAATGGTGCTCTTTAATGAGCTGGTTCAGCAGAAAAGATAGATTTCTAAGATTACTGTAGGAATTCTTATAATTGATGTGTACTTTTGTAACGAGGATTATACCACCATCCGGTCAAGTAATTCCAGCTCTTCCCCCCGCTTCTCCCGAGCTCACCCTGCTTTTGGGGTTCCTTGGGGGAGAGAGACCAGCCCATGTCCCTGCGGGGAGAAAGTAACACGGAGGGGGGGAAAGAAGAAAAAGCCAAAGAAAAATTAAACAGGCTTTTCTTATTTAGCCGTAGATAACCTAATGCAGCCAGTGAATGGGAAAATAAGGCATCTCTCAAGATTTATATATTTGTTTTACAAAGCCCTACTTTCCCCCACCGATCCAAGGCCGGATGAGCTGCTGAATGCCGAGTAATTAAAAGGAACAGAGAACAATACCCGCGCCTGCCGAAGAACGCAGAGTTTCCCTCAGATGTTTATAGCAATTGTATGAAAATGTACAAGCTGGGATGGCAAGAGCTGACAGCCGCGCCGGAGCAGCCGTGATTGCGAGCTGGCTGCCTCCCCCGGCTGATTGGCATTAATTGTGTGCGTTTGCAAAGCAGAACGGAAAGTCTGACATTAGCTGCAAGCCAACATTTCTTTCTAATAGTCTTAATGATTACGACGAGAGCTGATGATCATTGTGGGCCGTTAATAGTCCGGAGAGCGGCTCTGCGGCTTCTCCCGGTGGGGACGAGAGCCGGGCTGTCCCCATCCCTGTCCCCATCAGCCCTGCGCGTGGAAGGGGAGATGCTCCCCAGGGTGGGCTGGGGGTGCGGTGGGACGGACTCGAGTGGTCCCAGGGGGGACACTGCCCGTCAACCTGTAAAACTCTCTGGCAAGGGGATGGGAAGGACAGGGGAGGGGACAGCAGCCCCCTGCCCTCCATCCCCTGCCTCTGCCCCATGGGAGAGGGGTGGCTGCGGAGGGGGGAAGACGACACCAGGAGGGAGAACGTCTCCCACCCTGAGACCCCTCTGGGGCAGGGGTGTCCCCAGTGATGCCCCACACTGGCTGTGCCCTGAGGGTGCCCCCTGCTTCCATGGGTGCCCCAAATGCAGCTGGGTCCCCGCCAGCTCCCACAGCCACGTCCTCACTGCGCGCCATAGGAGGGGCTGGGGCTGGCGGTGCTGCCCCGGGGAGCAAGGAGAGGGGAGAGCCGCCTGCAAATAACCACATAAACAGCAGAGCCCGTTATTAAAAGCTGATTAATGAAACCTGAGTTTTCTAGACTTTTTACAAGGCTGTTTTTTTGGATGTCCTTGAGTTTCACCGCTGCACAGAGGCTGGTGGGAGGGTGGGTGGGCTGCGGAGACCAGCATGGGATGCTCCGACCGTGGCCACGGGAGAGCCGGAGCCAGACGTGCACAAAAACCCTCTGCAGCCCCGACCCGTCCAGGTTTACACGGGAGGAAAAATCAATGGCCATCGATCCGCAATATAAAGCGGGAACGCGGCGCTGGCAGACGGCAGGCAGCTGGCATCTGACCGGTGCTGTGCAGAGGACACGGCTGGGGGTCACCTCGTTGGGGACCGGCATGCCTGCCAGGGGACACGGCTCAGGGTAACGTTGCTGGGGGACCAGCGTCCCCGCTGGGGTACACGGCTCGGGGCGCAGCCGGGGCTTGGGGCACAGCCGGGCTGCTGGCAGCGCTGATGGCTGCCTGGCGTGCACCGGGCCCCTCTGGGCAGCGAGCAGCGCTGCCAGGCCACGTGCCATAAACCCTCGCAGCAGCAGATAGGACATATCCACGGAGCGTGGGTGGCCCTTGCCCGTGTCCTTGCTGGGACACGGCTGGCACCCACACAGCCTTCCCCTGGTTCTCCCGGGGCCACCGTGCAACGCGCCGGGACAGACGGACAGACAGCCTCAGCCCAGCCCAGGCTGTTTCAGCTTTTCTTTCTTTTTTTTTTTTTTATCATCTGTGTTGGCCAACGTATCACTCAGCTTTGGGCTTTCTGAGCTCACTAATAATTGTTGCGAGATGAAAAGAAATAAAGACTCGGTCCCTCTCCTCCTTCCTCCCCTTTCCAAAAAAAGTCCGTAAAGAAGAGCTATAAAAATGGCTTGTTATCTCACCTAGCGAGGCTCAGACTGTATGTTATTGCTAATTGGGTATAACATCCTTGTCTTGTTCTGCTCTCTGAAGCTAAATCAAGAAAGCACCACTGCTGCGAACTAATTATATCTTTGGACTGCAGACTCCAGCTTGTCTTCCCCTTTATTGAGTTAAAAAATGGTCACTAACCTTAATCTCTCATATTCCCAAGCATTAGGGCTGCTGAAAAACCACCACTTCCACCCGCGTCCCAGTCTATGCTGAGAAAGATGGAGCACATGGCCCAGCAAAGGCTTCGTGCTGCTCTGGGACCCAGCCCGGGACACGGCCCCGAGCGAGAGCCCAGAGGTGCCCACCCCTGCCGCACCCCATGGCACCAGGGCACCCAGGCCACCGCGACCACCGCAGATGCTGCTCGGGTCCCCGTACCATTGAGTCTTTATCATCCGCAGCTCGGAGGCTTTCTGTGCTGCAGACGCCCAGAGACTGGTCACTGCTGCTTTTCTACCTCTCCTTCTTAAAGGGAAGTTTAAGCTTCTTTCATTATGATGTTTTTAAAATCTGAACCCTGGGCGGCATTCCCACAGCCCAAGCTCGGCAGATGCGAGCAGATGTGAGCATCTGGGTCACGTGCGCATGAACTGAGGGGAGTGGATGCTGCTCCAGTTCATCCCGATCAGCTCCCAGCCCCAGCCCAGGACAGAACCTGATGGTCCCATTAACGCCGGTCTCACCCATAGGTCCCCCATGGGAGCACGGACACCACAGCCACCCGGCTGCACCGCTACAGGTGGCTATGGCCAAAGCGCTCCAGTTACCGGAGCAGCGTGGCTGTACGCTACGGCACTGCTGCCACAGCACGGACCCCAGCAGCAGCAGGTCATCATGAAAAGAGAGAGGATAACCAGACCCTCAAAGGGCACCGAGATGAGCGGCGGGGCTTTGGCACCGCAGCCGTGCAGGACGGCTCCATCCCTCCCCGTCCCATCCCCTCCCTCGGCACACAGCCGCGCAGGGTGAGAAATTTAAGCAGAAATGCAAGGCTGTGGGTCAGAAACCGAAGAGCAATGCCACCGAGCTCAGCACCGAGCCCGGCTCCATCCCCCTGCCCAGGGGGGACCCGTGCAGACGGTGTTACTTTCCAAAGGGAAAGTCAAGCTCCAGTTCTCCCTGCGAGCCAAGAGCATCCCTTAAAAAATTGATACTTCCCTGACTATTAATTAACCTGAACCACTTAAAACCGCCTTCAATTTGTCAGGTTTAACTGCCAGCTCTTCTCGGTAAATCAAGCGTCGCGTGCAGACGGAGGCTGCGCGTGCGAGGCAGCGGCGAAGGGAGCAGGCGGCGAGCGGAGCGAGCGGGGGACCCTGCGCCATGCTCGCCATCCCGTCCCCCGAGAGCGACGACGACGACATTCATACCCTGCAATTAGCCAGGACGCGATATTAAACACGACGGCCGGGCGGGCAGGCAAGAGCGGGCAGGGCAGGCCAGGGGGGCTGCCAGAGCACCCCACACTGCAGCGTTCCCGTCTCCCCCCCCGGCGCCCTTGTCGCGCAACCAAGGCTGAATTCGAAAGCAATATGAATATTTATCTCTGACAGCAAAATCTCCCTGCTGCAGAGTATTAAGGCTTTATTAGTGTGTGGTTACCGGCGACGCTAAGCCAGCCCTCGCTCTAGCCTGGAGCACGGCAGAGATGACCTACAAGAGGCAGATGGCGAAAGCCTTGGAGAGCCCCCGACCCCGGGACGTGCTTCCCCTCGCCAGGGCGAGGAGGGGGCTGCGCACCCCAGTCCCACGCAGTGGGATGGGGATGGGGCTGAGAACTGGGTCCCCCCACCAAAACTCCTCTCCTCACCCACAGCCAGCCCCTCCGAAACGCCTCCCCACGTTGGGGCTGTCCCTCAGCCCCGGCACCGCACGGCTCGCCGTTTTGGGTTAAAACGCTGATGTATTCTCTCTTTAGCGAAAGGAGTCCCAGGGGCTATAAAAATTCCCAGCAGGCTCCTGTCAGTCTCAGGTCATTAACTTTCTTTCATTGGGAGTTTGTTTACAGCCAGCCATAAATAGCGGCGCCCGCGCCGCTCGGCAGCCGGGACGGGTGGGACGGGACGGGGCTGCCCACGCAGGAGGGTGCAGCACCTCGGGGTGTGGGGTCCAGGGAGCGGGGTCCGGCGCTCGCCCCCACCATATCGCCTTTTCCCGAGCCCTGCGTTTCCCGCTGGCCCGGCACCCCAGACGGCACGGCATGGGGCACGGCACAGCGCTGCCCACGGTGCCGTTTGCCACGAAACCACCTCAGGCCTGCAAATCGATGGGGTCACCTTGCGAGCGGCCGGAGGGAGCCGGGGTGTGCGCTTGGGCGTGCTTGCAGCTCAGGTGAGGTCCTTCCTGGAGAAGGAGGAGGAGGAAGGCAGCTGGCCCGAGCTGCCCGCACGGGTAACCTGCCCCCGGGACCTGCCCTGCACCCTCACCCAGCCCAGCACCCGCTGCAGAGGGAGCCCAGCCCCTGCACCCATCGCGAGCACCGACCTCACATCAGGACCTCTGCGTGTTTGAGAGATGTCCCAGTCCCGACACACGGAGCCCCGAGAGGGACCCCAACACCCCTCGTCTCACCGTGACCTCCACCTCAGACCTCCGTCCTTCCCCAGCAGCCCCTAAGGCACCGCGACGATTTACCAGCACGGATGCAGAAAGCAGGAAAGCCGAGCGCACCGCCGGCATGGCCGGCACAGCACCGTGCTCCTGCCGGGCTGCTTTGCATACCGGGGCTCCTCCGCACCCAAGCACACCCAGGACAGTCTCAAAGCACCCACGTCCCGCTGCCAGTCTGAGAGATGCACCCACGGCACTGCCGATGCCCCCAACACCAGGAGCACACCCCGAACCCCATTAACACCTCAGCAGGCTCCGGTGTGCCTCCCGGTTGGAAGCCCACCGGCTGCAGGTGCCCGGGGCTGGCAGCGGGACCGTAGGTGATCGGGAGCTTTATTTGCCGTAAGCGAACACGGCGGCTCCGCCGCGGCCGTGCGAACCCACCAGCTGCAGCTCTAATAAAGACGCAGGATCACACGGCTCCTGCGAACCGCGACTCGGCGGGGTTCAGCCGGAGCACCGGTTAAATATTTACCCCCTTGGCCCAGCGAAGCACCCGGCACTCTCTGCATGGGGGGCTGAGCGGGGAACCGCAGGGCCCAGGCTCCCCCGCGCCGGCACAGCCAGCTCCCCACGCCACCCGGATCAGCACCATCAGCCCCATGCTGGCACGGATGCCCGGAGTTGGGGCTCGGTGGCATGGCCCGCGCCATGCCTCGTCCCAGGCTGCAGAGGGGAGCTCCTGGGGGTAAATGGCCACAGCCAGCACAGCCGGGTCTGGCTCACAGCAGCCAGGAGCCCACCTCTTGTTTTATTTCACGGGATGGCTACGGGAATGGCCAATGCACGGGCCAAGCACGCAGTCCAGCAGCACCCCAGGCTGCGCGCTGGGCTAAGAGATGAAACCCCAAACTCACGCACGGTGACTTCTGCTCTTCCACCCGTCTCTGGGAGAGCAGGGACTCGCCAAAAATCACAGCCTCATCACTCACGGTCCCCCACGTCTACGGAAATATCTATATTTTAAACCATATACTCGCACAACCTGTAATCAGAGCAACACAAATAGCCCCTGCTTCCCATGTAAATTAAAAACACCCATTAGGCAGATTTCAAAAGATGTCAGTAGGCTTATAATTATACACGACATCCTTCCGAGATAAAAGCGATTACCGGGGATGCAAATCACTTAGCAACCAATCAGTGCCCCCAGAGTGCAAAGCACTGACCAGCCATCCATTTTCGCCTCGTCCTTTTATTCCCTGCATCGAGCAAATACAAACACAGATAAAGAGAGGCACAATAGCTCTTGACACGCAAATAGGTTAACATAATAAAGCCAGCTTTAGCCGGCTCACTCGAGGGAGAAAAGCAATTCTCAGGCAAGCAGGAGGTAATAAAACAGGGCTTTTGTGTTCCTGGCTCCCATTCTCACCCCTGCGCCAGCTTTGCTGCATTAGCTGATAGGCATCGCGGTTTGATTGAATTACCTTTCATGAATATTAGCTTTTTGAGGAATGCGCAGGCAGAAGAGAAAGAAGAAACGTCTTATTTTTGCATGCATGCGCCCGCTGCAGACGGACATGCGGCGGCACAGATGCCGGCGGGGCTGGGAGCGGGGTCCCGGCAGGTGCAGCCCCCGGCCCACCCCGCCAGCTGCAGCACCCCTGCGGGCAGCACCAGCCAGCCTTGGGGGGGGCACCCCGCACGGACTCCCCCCCCCATCCCAGGATCAGACACCACCAGCAAAGGACCTTATCCTGCCAGGAAAGGATACCCTGCTCTGTCCCCAAAAGGAGCCGCGGGGCCACGAGGCTCCCGCCACCAACCCCATCGCCCCGGCACCCATCACACTCAAGGGTGCGACCCGCATCCCTGCCCTCGGTACCCCCGATAAGCAGGAGGATGGCAGGGTGGGCTGGCTCCCACCGAATATTTACGAGGCCGTAGCTCCCTGTGCCGCAGGTGGGCCAGGATCAGGCCGGAGAGGGGAAGCGGGGCTGCCCGGCTTCGCCGCAGATTTTCCCCGCGCGAGTTCAGGCCACGCAGGAAACCCGCTTCAGGCAAAAAATTAACCCTGCTGCCTGGTAGGGATGCAAACGCCCGGCACTAATCCCGCAGGCACGGCGGGGAGCGCGGGGGCGGCGGGCGCGGAGCACCGTGCTCGGTGCGGACCACCGCCACGGGGTCGTGGGACCCGGGAGACCCTCGGCCCTGGGAGCTGGAGTCCTTCCCCGGGCAGGGCAGCAGTCTGCAATTAAAAACCAGCACCAGGAGGGAACAGGCTCCTCCGCAGCCTGCTCAGGGATGGATGCATGTTTCAGGCTCAAATAAGACAGATAACCAGAGGGGCTTAAAAAATGAGGTGACGTGGCCTCCCCAGAGGGGCTCCGTCCCCTGGGGCATGACCCGGCAGCAGCCACCCCATCTCCCTCCGTGGGCTTCTCTGCTCCAGCTTGGGGATAAATATTCACACCCAGATATTTCAATTTTTAATGATACGGTCAGCTGAAATGGGGCCCTGTCTCGCAGCCGGCGCTTCTCCAGCACAGAGAACGTGCCCTGCCGGTACCGACCCACTCCGCCAGCAGAAAAACCGTTCCTAAAGCCAGGAAAACAAGCCAGGCTCCCGCAGCCGGAAAACAGCTTTCTCTTCCCCCTGCTCTACAGACAAGGTCAGAGGAAGGCACCATGGCGAGAGCTTCCCTCTCCTTCCGCTCCAGCTTTGAGGCAGCCTGACCCAACGGCACACGGCTCACACCGCCGCTCACCCCGGCACGGCCGTCGGCACTTGAAAATCCACTCCTGAAAGTTTTAAGGATCCTTAGTAAGAAAAGTCCCTCCTGAGGGGCTGGGATGCTGGGTGCCCTCTGCCAGGGATGTTTCCCACCTCACCCCCCCAGCACCGGAGCCCACGTGTGAAGGTTTTGCCAGCCGAGGTCCCACCGGAGTGGCACAGGCATGCGTGGGCACCCGGACCAGCGAGCAGTGGCACGTGCCCGGCACGCCAGACAGTAAAACCCCACAACAGGGGCACAGGAAGGTATAAAACTGCCAAACCCCACAAAATCAGCCCGAGCAAGACGTGGGACACTCCTCACCGAGAGCGGGGCCACGTGGCTCTGCCCCATGCCTGCAGAGCCCCATGGCCATGCGCCCTCAGCACTCTGCCCTCCACAAAAGCTCGCTGCCCACCCAGGCAAGCTGCCTGCAGCCTCTGAAGGACAGCATCCCTTGCAGGAGGATGCACATGTATACACACACATATATATCTCTGTCTCAAAAATCTCCCTACAGAGACATCTGCGCCCCGACAACCAGAGCCAGGCAAACCACCACTGCCCGATGCCAAGCAAATTCATCCCTCGGAAAACACCGAGCACGGCTGTAAAACTTTGCCGCTCCCTCTCCTCGGAAATCAACCTGCAGGGCCGGAGCCGTGCCGCGGTTTCACCCGGTGTAGCAGTGCCCTGCAGCGAGCGGTGCCGAGCTGCCTCCGGCTCTCTGCGTCCAGGCCCTGCCTCTCCAGCCATTAAATTCCCACGATCTGATGGCTCTCCCCAGAGCTGGATTTGGATGCTGGGGCTGAGCTGCCGCCGCTGGCACCGGGAACATCTCATTTTCTGTTGGGGATCGAGCTGGAGAAGCGGCACAGCCCGCTCGTCCCCGGCCGGAGCTGGTCGCATCCTCGGCGGATGCCCAGCCGTGCTGCCCATGAGCTCTCGGGGACCACGCCGCCTCATCCCCGGTGAATCGTATTCCCAGCACCGACAGTCCAGAAGATGCCACAGGGATGCTCCCTCCGCAGCGGAGCTTGTTTCGGGAGATGCATTTCGCCCGCAGACAGCTCTCCTCCGGCAGAGCTACCTGACACCGCGGGAGGCAGCCAGCGAGATGGGCTTTTAAATAAAACATCGCAGGGTGGTTCCTTTGCCTCTCCTCTCCTTTGTGACCGGCGGTATCCACACCAGCGCGGGGTCGATTGCGGGTGTCCTGGTTCTGCCACCACCCCGCTCCGGTGTCCCTGCGGGGTCGGCCGCTTCCCCGCCGCCTCCTTTCCCCGGCCGGCTCCGGGCGGAGGAGAAAAACCCTTTTTTTTCCAGGCGAAAAGGGGCAGCCGGGGTCGGCAGAAAAAGCAGCAGCTCACGGACGGCTCACGCTGGAAGTGTCTCAGCTTTCCTCCTGGAGGCACCCGTGGATATTTTATTTCCACTTACGAGTCAGGCGACCCAAAAAGCCATTAAAAAAAAAAAAAAAGGGGGGGGGGGGAAGGGGAAGGAGGGGAAAAAAAAAAAAAAAAAAAAAAAGTTGTTCCCGTTCCTCTCCGGTAGCGACGGGCGAACCGGTCCCCAGCCGGCGGCGGCGGCGGCTCCGCGCCCGCCGTGCCTTCCCCGCGGCTGCGCGGCCGGGGAGAGCCGGGCACCGCCGGGCACCGCGCTGCGGCGGCGCCGCCTCCTGATGCGCCCCGGGAGCCGGAGCCCCCGGTCCCCGCGCTCCCCCCACCCCACCCTCCTCCCGCGCCGGTAACACACCACCACCACCCCCCCCCGCCGCTCCTCCCCGGTGCCCGCCGCCGCCGGCCCCCGTTACCGTCAGAGCTGGATCCGGGCCGGCTCCGACCGCTGCGGTGCGGGGCGCGCCGGGCCGCCCCCCCCGGGCCGCGCAGCAGCAGCGGCGGCGCCCGCCCGGCCCGCGCCCCGCCGGCGGCCCGCCCCGCCCCGTGCGCGGCCAGCGTGCGGCGGCTCCCGGTGCTCTGCCCCGGGGCGGGGGGGGGGAGAGAAAAAAATATCCAGGAAAAAAAAGGAAAAAAAATTAAAATCAAATAAACCCGGCTCAGATGGGCTCAGGCGGCGCGGGAACCCCCGGGGGCATCACACCGCGGGTCCTCCGGTTCCTTTGTGCGGCGGCGATCGGTGCCCGCCGGCCCGTGGCGCAGCGGCGGCCGGGTGGGGGGGGGTGGGGGGGGGAAGGAGAAGGAGGAGGAGGAGGAGGAGGAGGGAGGGGGGGGAAGCAGGGGCGGCCGCGGCTCAGCGCTCCATGGCGGCGGCGGCGGGGCTCGGCGGGGCGCGGCCCCCTCAGCGCTGCCTCCCGCCCGGTGCGCGGCTGCGGCGACACTGAGCGCCCCGCGCGGGGCCCGGCGGCCGCACGCGGCTCGGCCCCGCCCCCGGCGCGTTACCAAGGGGACGCCGCCGCGCGTCCTGCGGGGAGGGGCGGGGCCGCCCGGCACACGCGCCCCCTTTCGCGGGAAAATTCGAACCGGCCGCCGACAGGCGGCTCCGGCGGGCGCAGGGCGCGGGACTGCGTTTCCCGGCGTGCCCCGCGCGCCGCCGCCCGCGCCACCGCCCCGCTCGGCGCCGCGGGGCGTGATGGGAGCTGTAGTCCGGCTGCCGGAGGAGGGTTCCCCCCCCCCCCGGCGGGGTGGGCTCGGCGGGGCCGTGGGCTTCGTGGGGATCCCCCCCCCCCCCGGGGCCCTCGAGGGCACGGGGACGGCTCCTCTGCGGCGGCTCCCCCCACCCCGGGTGCCACAGCTTCGGCAAACAGGGGATGAAACCCCGGCTGGAGTTCACCACCGGACGGCCAGCGCTCCCCGGGGAGCTGGTGACCGCCATGGCGATGGCTATAGCCACCGCTGAGGCCCCGCGGACCGTGCAGTCAGAGCGAGCGCTGTCATCGCTGAGCCTGCCCTCACACGCACGACTCCTGGAGTCCTTTATCCCTTCCCCAAACCCAGCGTACCCCTGCCATGGGCTGTGAGAGTGTGAGCGTCCGTGGATAGAGAGGACCTCGAGAAGCAGCCCGTTCACTCTTGCCCATAATGATGCTGAGGAGCCCTCCGCATGTGCATGTGCCGCTCCCCGCCACCAAGCACCCCCGAAGCAGCCCAGTGTGTTACCCCCGGGGCTCGCCGCCTTCCTGCCTCCCTCCTCCCGGGCTCCTGCCTTGCAGCACTGAGCTTTGAGGAGTTTTGAGGCAGGTTGGCTTCTTCTCGGGGCTTTTCCAGCTCCTCCGGCCAGGGCAGCCCCAGCAGCTCCCCAGGCCTCCGGGGCCCCGGGTGTGCGGGAGGAGAGCTGAACCCCAGGAGCCGTTTCGGCAGACTTGGTATCTCTGAACATGTGAAGATGCTCCAGTCACCACTTCTGATCCAGCAAACGCTGAAGGTTGAGAAATTAAAATAATAGCTAGATATGCTTTCAGGAGAGCGATTCCTCTGTGTAATTATAATATGTATTATCCTCCCAATGAAAATACATTATATTGAATAAATTCCCTCTTTGAGCAGGGCTATTCATACTATTCATTTGTTTCAGTTCAAACATTTTTAGCTCATATATCTGGCAGGTTCTTGTGCAGCTTTGTACGTTCTCTGCACCCTATTTATCTGCTTTCTGTGTTGCAATATAGGCCAGCGATAAGAATAAAACCATTATAGATTTGTGAACAGCACTTAGATTTTTCAAAGATAATTTAATCAAAGCTATTAGTAAGTCAGGAAGAAAGATTGCTTTTTATTTGGCACAAAAAAATAAAGGAGCCCTCATTCTTCTCAGAAAATGTTTTAAGCACCTGAAGTCACTCACAAGGACTTGAAAGGGCGACGGCGTTTTTGCTGGGGAAGAGATCCATCTTGAAATAGCAAACTTCAAAAGGTGGGTGTTTCGGCACTGCCTTCAAGAAGATGCTATTAAGCGGTTCTGACCTCCCTATTTACATCCTTTTTTTTTTTTTTAAAAAGACTTTACAGAGGAGAAACACTTTTGTGATTCAGGGAACCCGTGAATACTTTGCCGGAACATAAATTTCACCCGGCGATGTTGGGAACACAAGGAGAGCCTTAATCTGCTAATGAATGAGCTCTGCAAAGTGAGACCGGCTCCGCTTCCACATCCAGAGGGATTGAATTGCAAAAAGGAAGCGGGGAGCCCTCGCTGCTGGAGGAGAGAGATTTTTAAAAGTCGATCTGCTTTAGCACAAATAAATAATGCATCGGCTGGATCCGGGGTGGCGGCGGGGAAGTCCTTCCCCTGCGGCACCGGGGAGCCCACCCAAAGTTTTCCATGCCGGCCGCTCGCCATTGCCCTCGCAAAGCGGAGATACGCGGGATCATAACCGCAGGTCTTTAAGACGACGGTGTCCCTTTAATTTAATATCATTATTTTTGACCGGCGCTAGCAATCCAGAGCGCTGAGTGTTTTCATCTCTCATCCTGACAAATGCATGCTGTAATTCTTTGACCAAAATGTCAGTCTGCTCTGGAAATGACTGGCCCTCAGAATGAGAAAGATTTCCAGGGGATTAAAACCGGGCCATTACTCTCCGCTTTAAATGCATTCAAGGCTCTGAAAGCCATAGCTGCTTTCGTTCCTTTTGTACGAAAAGTTATTGACTTATCAAGGTTAAAATACATTCAGTACGGCCCAATAAAACAGGGATATCTCCGCATTCGTGCTGTCATTTGCAGGTCCGTTTTCATGGCAACAGGGCTCTTTTCTGCACATTAAACGGTTCAGTTGTGCAAAGTTCAGACATTACATAAACAGAGAGGTAACAACAAAAAAAAATCAATGAGCTCATAGGCATGGAAAAAGGAGATAGCATTGATCGGGGCCGGCATCGATATTTGGGATCGCTGCCTCCTGCCCCGCTCGCAGCCCTCCTGCGTTGGTAACGGGGACACAAAGAGATGCTGAAGGACACGGGGGGGGGACGGTGCCTTTGCCCCCCTGCCAGCTCCTGCCCGTAATTAATATCACAGCCTGGCACGGTGAGGGGCAGAGGGGATGCCCACCCGCCGGGCTGAGGGTTTATTGGTGCTAACGAAGGCATCAGTGCACAAGCGGGTGCTTCCCATGGCTGGTTTTCGGCTAACGACCCCGGTCCCCATTCCATGGCAAAGCCCGGGAGGTTTTCCCCAGCTCCCAGCCGTTTCCAAATGCTGCTCCCCAAGGGACACCGCCGTGATGGGGGTCTGCAGGCAAGGACAGGGCGTGTGGGGGACATGAACATGTCGAGCACCTTCACGGTGGTGCCAGCACCGTGCCACGGTGGCTCCGGCAGCACCAGGCTGCGGGCGCGGAGGAGCGCAGCACCGGCAGCCGCGGTGGGGTGCGGCGGGGTTTGGGCGAGTGACTTTGATGCTGACGGGAGATGTCAAGCTTTTTGCTTCCCAGTCAAGGGGGTGAGAGAGATTCCGGCGTTAAAACGCTCGTTAGAGGAGAGACACCAACATCTGTCGGGAAAGCAAATGGAGAGCGGGGAGCGGAGCGAGGCGGCCACCGGCAGCCAGGCGTGAAGCGGGAGGAGGAGGAGGAGGAGGAAGGCAGGCAGGAGTGGGGGTCTCTCTGAGCTGCTGCTGTGGCACGGAGGATCTGCTGTCCCTTGCCCCGTACCAGAGCACGGGCTCACTCCTGGATCCCAAATCTCACCGGTGTGAGAGCGGAGTTTGCCCACTGGGAAGCCCGAGGCGAGAAACTGGTCCCATACGGCCCCTTGCTGGGGTCCCCAGGACCAGAAGTGCCCCAAGTGCCGGGGCCAGCTTGGAAGAGCTGGAGCTGGGGGGAACGGAGGGCAGGCGGCTGGTCCAGGCACAGAAAGCTCCCGTTTGGGTAAGGAGCCGTGTCCCAGGAGCATCGTCCTCGCTGTCCCCCTGGGTGACGCTGCCGTGGGTGGTGGCGGAGGTGCGGAGCCGGGCAGTATTCAGGGGCAGCTGCCTTGGGTGCTGCAGGGGTCAGGAAGGCAGAAGCTCCTGTGCTCTGTGGTTGCTTCCCCCCCCTCCCCAGTTTATTTATAGATTCAGCAAGTTATTCAGCTGAAACAAATCTGTTTCAGTCAGGTCCTGGGGCCAGCGGCAGCCTGCATTATCTCACAGGCAGCCATACATTAGGCAGTATGATTTCTATGGGGGCATCAGCAGTGCAGCACAAACAACCCGGTGTTTGCAGGCTGCAGGAGGAAGGGGTTTGCCTGGGCAGGGTGGTGGTCCCCAGGGCGCGGGTGGTAACACGAGGGCTGCCCTAAGAGCAAGCCGGGACCAACCGTCCGTGGTGGGGGGATAACCGTGCAGGGCTCAGGGTGGGCTGGCCGGGGCGTGAGGGGCTGGGGTGCACCCTGCCCCCCAGCACAGCCCCCAGCCCTCTTGACAGCGACGCTGGGATCGAGTGCTCGCTGTCAGCTGGAGTCTATTTTTATTCCCTGTGTAAAAATATCCCCGTCCGGGTCACTGGCACATGATGGATCATTGCTCCTGCGACTTCCCCCAGGGTCTTCCCAGCTCCGAGACGAGGAGCAGAGTCAGGCTTCCCATGAGAGCCCTCCCTCACCCTTCCCACCCCGTAAAAGCACCGAGGGGCCATCACAGCACCCATGCTGTGGGGGTGCAAGAAACACCCGTGAGCTCCTGGGGCCGGGGCACGACAGAGCAGCAGCCCTGAGGGTGCCCTGGCACATCCCTGCGCCAGCTCTGCATCCCAGCAGCGGCCAGGGAGCATCCCGGGGTCACTGCATCCTCGCTCTCTCCTGTCCCCGCACTCGGTCCCCTGCCAGCGACGGAGCAGATCCCGTGCCTTTTTCTTTCCTCCCCGTTTGTATTTTGTGAAAAATTCAACCTTGCTCAAAAGCTTGGGCGAAAGCCCTTGTGAGCGGGGATGGGAGCACAAGGAAGAGCAGATTCCAGCCCGCGGTGCATTTTCTAGCCCTATTAGTCACGAGGCCCTGATACCACAAGAGATACGGGGCTGACTGACAGGTGATTTGGTTTTATCTCACCTGGGAACATTTAATATCCGGCACGTGGCCGTTTTGCAGCCTCTTTGTGCGGGAGCGCTCAGCAGCATCGCTGGGCTGGGAGGGGGCACAGCCGAGGGGGGTCCAGGGGGTCCCCGTGGCTCCGGCTGCAGAGGGGACCTGCGGCAGGGAGCACCCTGGCCATCGCAGAGCTGGGTCAGTGGTCACGGCCACCTCCAGCTGGGTACTGGCCCCCTCTCCCGTGGGCATCACCTCCTCCCTGATGGTCCCCAGGGCACCCTTCAGCCCGCAGAGACCCACGGAGCCTGGGGTGCCTCCTCCTTTGGCAGGGGGTCAGAGCTCCATCGCAGGGGATTCACCGCCTCCTTGGCCGAAACCTTTTGGCTTGGTGAGTGACCGGTTCCTGGAAACAGGAGATGCTCAGGGCCAGGCGTGATCATGCCATGCTGCTTCTGGGTTTGCTCCTGCCCCATCCCTTGTGTGCGGTGTTACGTACCTCCCTCTTGCACAGATTTTTTATTTCCCTGCCGTTGCTCTGCAACTAGTTTCCTTCTCCCCCAAACGACTCAATTACGATGCTTAATTGCATTTACGGAGCGGTGCTGGCGTGTGCTGTCAGCCTGGATTACAGGGGGGTCTCTGCCGAAGGGGTAGCCCGGGGGAGCGCATGTCTGTGGGCAGCTGGGCTGGAAGCTGGGCTCTGGGAGCGAAATCGGAGTGAGATGGAGATTCCCGGGAGATCTTCACCTTTAACTTATTTGCTTCTTTCCCCTTCAAACCTGCTGACATTTGGAAAAGGGGAATCACTGCAATTTGCTTGTTTCAGCAAGTTCCCCCTCTCCCCTGTGCCGCTCCCGGCTCGGCACGGCTCCGCCGGGCTGTCAGCGGCCCCGGCACGGCGGAGGGCACTGACCGAGAGGAAGAGGAAGGTGAATGATTCCCGAGCCCACCGTGGTGGGACAGCCTGGTGCCTGTGGCACTGAGCAATGCCCGGTGGCCCCAAGCGATGCCACGCGGTGGGACCGGAGCCGCCGTGCACCCCATCAGCAGCAGCGCTGGGCTGCCAGGAGAGCCGGTACAGCCCCTCAGCCTTTCAGCCAGGGAAGCACCTGATTCAGTCCTCCTGACAGTCAAGAATTTAAAATGATTTATTAAAAATGTATAAAGCCCGGTTGTCGGTGTCGCTGCTCTGATAAGAGCATCGCCTCCTGCGCCGCTCCCGTGGCAGGCGCGCTCAGCTCGGGTTTATGTTCCCCTCACTCAAACGGCTCCCGCCGTGGCACCCGCGTGGGGGGGGGGGAAGGATCCCCCCACTCTGCATATTAATTTTCGGCAGACTGCCGCAGGCAAACACATTCAGGCGTCGGGAGGCATTACAGCTGAGCTGTGACCTCCGGGAAGGCAGCATCGTGCCGCAGCCGGGCGAGCATTGCGCTGGCAAAGTGATGGGCAGGAGCCCCCTGCCCGCAGCCCTGCCCGTTCCCCCTGGGCCAGCCTGGCTGTGGCACCACGGCCGCGGCAGCACCGGGCTCTGCTCCTCCCGCCCCATCTCCCCCCCCCCGCCAGGGTTGCGGCCCCTTATCCCCCCAGGAGCTGGGGGTCCCTTCCCGAGGAGTGGGACCCGATGACCCGCAGCGCCCTGGGAAGATTAATGGAGACGTATAGAGTGTACGAGCGGCTCCGTCCCCGTGTGATGTATTCCAGCCCGCAGCCGTAAATCCGGTTATGGCGGTTCAGCCGCAGAGCCGAGGACAGAGGGAGGCAGAGACATCGGCTGCCCCGGCGCAGCAGAGGTCAGCGGGGGCAGGCGTGGGGCCGGGATTGATCCGTGGCCCCGCTGTCTCCCTGGATTTTCCCAATGATGTTCGTTAAGGCGCTCCGGCTCCCGGGAGGATTTATTAGGGTGAAGTCGGAAACAAAGTGAAAGGAGTGGGAAACCGCCTCTGTCGGCTGGGAGCCCTTACAGGAGGGATTGGGGGGCTGTGGCCATGCTGGGGGGGGTGTCCCCAGCCCCACAGCCCCCTCCCCAGCCCCCTGGCCCCTGCCCGCAGGGGCTTGCTCACCCAAAGATGCTCCAGTTTGGACCATCGGAGTTTTGTCCCTGCTTCAGCACGGGCTCGCCGGGTGCCAGGGACAATGTGACACGGATGCCGAGGGCACCGCTGAGCCACGGTGCCGAAATGTTTGTCCTGTCCCCGTGGGACGCTGCCCGGCCCCGCTCGGGGTCTCGGCAGGACAACGCAGGCACGAGGCTGCGAGAGCCCTGGGGACGCATGGCGATAATGATTGAAATCAATATTTTTTCAGGAGAGAAATAAAAAGCCTCATCAGGGCCATCGGCCGGAACGTTGCAGGGGGAAAGAGAAATCAGATGTCTAGGCCGGCAGTGCCGCGGCTCTGCCACCCATCTGTGCCGTCGTGGCCTCTGGCTCTGCTTCCTTTGCTGTCCCTGCTACCTGGCACCGAAACCTGCCCGCATTCTCAGCAGGATGTTCCCAAGCCTGTTGCCTCTAGCCAGATAATTGATTTAAACCAGGATTTTTCTTCTGTTTTTTCAAAAGCTGTTTTCGCCGCAGCACCTTGTTTTTCTCTGACAGCCCAGCCAGCAGCGTCAGGCATCCCCAGCCCCGCTCGGGCTGCGATTGCCCCCGTGGGACCATCCTCACCGCATGAGCCGCAGCGGGGCTGGGGGGGAGGAAGCCGAGCCTTGGTGACCGAGCCAGCGCATCCGTCACCGCCGGCGCTGCTCCGCCTTTGTGTGCCGCCGAGACCATGCAAATCAGGCGTTGTGTGCCCCCGAGCCGGGCTCCACGTGGGGCCGGCCCTGAAATCCCTCCTGGAAAAGCCATAGCCCTCATGAGCAAGAGCCTTGTTGTTCCAGGATAACTTGATGCGAGCTTGCCGGAGCCAAGAGCCTGGCAGGGCTCCCAGCCGGGGGCTGCCGAGCCCGGTGGATTGGCAGGACCACCCCACCTCCGGCGGCACTCCGCTCCCGGCACCCCGCTCCTGGCACCCCGCTCGCCACAGCCCGGCCACGCCGCTTCCTCCACTTTACGAGGCCAATTATCGCTCGGAAACTAGCACGATGCCCAAGTGTACGGTCCCAATTAGGCCTTGCTAAAAACCAATTTAAACACCATTATAAGTTTTCCGTTTCAGAGCAGGTTACCATCAGCGGCCGCTGCCCAGGGATGACTGCCTTCCCCCACCGGGGAGCGGGCAAGGCGGCTCGGGGCTGGGTGCCGGCACCGCCGCCGGAGCCCGTGGCTGCCCTTGCTTGGGGGAATCAGCTCCTGACCCCACACCATCACCCTGGGGTGGCTTCCCACCCCTGAGCCCCCACAGTGGCACTGGCCATCGTGGGTACCGGGGTGGGTGCTCTGCTTTGGGCTGTCTCCGTCCCCATCCCTGGGGCAGCAGATCTCATGGGGTGAAGGGAGCCGGAGCCAGTGCTGGGCACTGGGGTGCAGGGAGGATGCTGGGGGCACACGGGGACACCCACAGCGGGCGGATGGCCGGGATGGGGTGCGGGAGGGCTCAGCTCCCATTGCATCCCATGGCGGTGGGAATAGGGAGGAGGTGGCAATGCTGGGCGGTGCTGGGCATTGCCAGGAGCTGGGAGGCTGGGGGGGCCCGGGGGCCGCACGGCTTCGCACATCGCTGAGCTTTCCGAGCGCTGGCGGGTGTCCTCCCCGCCGCGGGGCTTTGATCCGCACGGCGAAAGAGCAAAGGCAGCCGCCTTTGTGCGCCGGGAGGCTTTGAAGTCTCCCAAAACAGAGCGGGGGGCACAGGGGGGGCGGCTGGCCCTTTCCTGCTGGCCCAGCCGCCCCCCCCAGCCCCGCTTTCTCTCCTTTTTTATTTCCCTGTTCCCAACTAGGAGCCACCTCCGGCTCATGCAATAAAACCTGCAAACTTTCCCGGAGAGCCCCAGCCGGGGTGCCGGGGGCCGTGCCGGGGGCTGTACCGCACAGGACCCCCCGGGGGTCCCGGCATGCTCCCTCCCACCCTCCATGGCCACACTGACCTGCTCCCCCCAGCACAGGATCCCCAGTTTGGGGCCGGTGCCTTCCCCAGGGACCTCGCACCCACTCCAGGTGACAGCCAGCAGGTCCCTGCCCAGGTGGGTGACAGCAATTAGCTCTGTCCCTAATTCTCAGCCCATTTTCTTTTCCCTTCCAAAGGCAGGAGAAAAGAGAAGCTCTTTTCCAACACCCTCCCCCCCCCCCTTTCCTTTTCGGTGGCCTCGCTCAGCCCCAGGAGGGTGAGCGGAGCCCAGTGGGTACGTGTGAGCCTGTGTTTTTGTGAGAAAAATGCGCATTGATCATTTCTGGGAATCAGACTGTGTTTTTTACTCTGAAGCATCCATTATACACAGCTGCTTAATTGACGAGCGCTGCCTAGTCACCTCGGATGCCGGAGTAAAACAGCCTAAAAGCTCCAGCGCAGAGGAAGTCCGCGCTTTATAAATTGATTCAGTGGGAGAGAGAGGGAGCGAGGGAAAAAAAGCATTAATTACAGATGCTTCTATGGGCACTGTTTTATGGCAGTGAGACCAGGATGTGGGCAATTCTCCTAAATGTGCTGATTAGACAGCACTTCATGTCTCGGAGCACATTAAATGGGCTCTGTAAAGCTATTAAAGATGCAGCGCCATAAAGAATTGACGAGAGCGAGCGGCAGCGGCGCAGCCCGGGGCTCCTGCCCAGCTCCTGCCTGCTGAGCTCGGCAGCAACAAGTCACCGGTGTGGCTGGCCGAGCCGCGCGGGTGCCGGAGCCAGGGTGAGCTAGGGTGGTGGGGACCGATGCTTCTTCCCAGGTTTCCATCCCTGCTGACCCCACCTGAGCCCCCTCCACGGACCCTGCCAGGATCGGGGGGCTGGGGGTTGCCTGTCCCCCCCATGCGTTCCCGCGGCTCCTGTCATGCCCCATCCCTGCTCTGAGCCCCCCTGCTCCCCACTCCAGGCAGCCCCTCTCCCCCAAAAAGCACCTGGGGCTGGGGTGGTTGCTCTACCCTGCCAGGAGGGCCGGGACCCCGGCCCTGCAATGGAGGGGCTCGGACAGAGCTGTGGGGAGGCAGGAGCCGGCACTGCTCCACCATCGCCTGGGCGCTGGGGAGACGGGACCGCTTCTCCCCAGGCTGCTTCTGCCTGCCATGGAGCTGGGAGGGCAAGGGCAGGTTTGGAGAGGTTTGCTGCCAGCCCAGGGGATGTCACCCAGGGGACAGGAGAGGTGCGGGGACAGCATGCTGGATCCCAGCCACAGCCTGTCCCAATGCCCTCTCTGACTGTCCCCATCCCTGCAGAGACTGTCCCCACTCATCCTGCTCTCAGGCGCTGAGATTGAGCCTGGCTGCACCATCCCGGCTCCCTCGGGGTCTTTCCTGGTATGAGCCAGTGGCATGGGAGCATTGTGGCGGTGCTGGCTGTCGGCAGCCCTTGGAGCATCCCTGGAGCATCCCTGGAGCATTGCTGGAGCCAGGCTCCGTCCCTCCCTGGCACTCCCGTAGTTGGAGACTCGTGCTCTCCGGAGGACAGCAGCCCCTGAGCCCAAGCAGGGTGAAGTCGCGGGGCTTTGGGTGCTGCTCTGGCTTCACCTACAGTCTCTGGCCACTCCAGTGCAGGCAGGAGCCGGTAAGGAAGGAGCCGTCCGACCCCGCTCCGGGATCCGTGCCTGGCAGGCCAGTGTGACCCCCCTGCGTGGTGGGCGCGGGGCCGGCCGGGCGTGCGATGTTAACACAGCCCCGCCACGCAATCGTGCCGGCAAATCAATTTGTCAGGACGCAGCTCACCAATTAGCGTTTGCTGGGATTATTACTCATTTGCGCACTGCAGGTTTCAGGGAATTAATCAGGGGCTCGCCGGGTAGCCGGGACAGCCAGGGTGGGAAGGGTGATGCCGGCACCCAACACAGCCCAGCATTGCCGACGGTGCCTGGAGCCATGCTGGAAGCGCCTGGCGCTCTCCCTGTTCCCCGGGGGGAATTTGGCCCATCGGAGGGGCCCTCGGAGGACACCCCAATATAACAGCAAGTCCCCCAGCGTGGCACATCACCACCTGCACCACAGCGGGGCCAGATCCTGGCTGCCTTGAGGTGCTGGGAGAGTGGTGGGACGTGGAGTGGAAAGAAGTGAGCCTAAGGCAAAGTGACACTTCCCATGCCATCCCGGGGAGGTGACCCTGAATGGTGTCACCCACCCTGCACCCGGTTTGGGGAGCAAATGTGGCCCCGGCCCCGGCATGGACCCGGCAGCACCGAGGGAGGCGGGTGCCGGTGCCGGTGCCGGGGGTTTTCGGCAGCAGATGGGCTCTCCCGGGCGGGAGCGCGAGCCGAGCCACACACGTGTGAGCAAACAGGACGGGAATTCACAATCAAGGCTATTAAATAAAAAAGCGCTGAGCCGTGCTGCTTGCCGCCGCAGGGGGATGGGAGCGGCCCCGTGGGACCCCCCCGGCTCCCCGCTCTCCAGCACGGGGGCACGGGCACCCGCCTGCCCTGGGATGGGCACCCCTGCCCTGCCCTGCCCTGCCCAGGGGGACGCTGGAGCCGGGCGCCCTGGGGGGAGCCCCCAGCCCTGGCCCCAGCTCCTGCCCCAGCCGGGGGTCCCCGAGCTGCCCGACCCCGGCTGCTGGCGGGAGGCACGCGGTTGCTGGCGGGAGGCACGCGGTGTGCGCGGTGTGCGCGGTGTGCGCGGTGCGAGCAGCGTGCCCCAGCCCGCCCGGCCCTCTGACGGATAATCGATTTCCCCGCGCCGGGGAGAGACGCACTGTCCAAACGCATCAAGCTTTAAATGCCAACTTTCCTAATGTGATTTTACAATCTCCTATAATTGAGTCGCAGCAAAACTTCCCCCTTCCCCGGCAATGGTGGGGGACGGATTCAGCCCTGCCCAGCCTGCCGCAGCCTCCCCTCCCATCGCAGATCATGGGTGCCTCCCCCCCCAAAGACCATGCCGTGCTCTCCACGGTGGTCAACACCCCTCTGGGATGAGCCGTGGCCTCAGGATGCCCTGGGGTGCCCACAGCCCCCCTCTGCCGGCACACAGCCCCCAGGGCCAATGCACATCTGCCCCGAAACACGGCCATGCTGATGCACAGCCACCCCGATGCGCAGCAGCCAGTTCCACCTCCCTGGGGTCTCTGCAGCCGAGCAAGCACTCCCCTGCCTTCCCTTTGGGGGCTGGCCTGGATCAGCCCCCAGGAATTATAAATGAAGCCCCGAGCGGAGCAGTGCCACTTCGGGGCAGGATATTTTGGGGGGCTTGTGCCCCACCATGGGGCTCGTGCCACACCACGAGGCTCCACGACCTTTCCTGGGGGCCAGTGGGACGGTGCAGAGCCCGTCACCGGCGCTGAGACCCCAACACCTTTTTTGTGGGACCAAGAGCCCCGGCAGCCCCCTGACCCTGTGCAAGCCCCAGGCCCGGGCTCAGGGCTGCAGGGGGGTCTGGCACGGCCGTGGGGCTGGGGCCACACCGCCGGGAGCCCCAGCGCTGCTCAAGGTTAGTGCCGGCAATTAAGGGCTGGGATCTGCATGCAGCAAATGACTCCAGCTAATTACAGTTTTAAAAGGAAAATGATCGGAGAGAGGATTGTTTGCAAAATTGGGGCACGGTGGAGGAGCGGGTGCTCTGCTCTGCTCTGCTCTGCTCCGCTCTGCTCTGCTCTGGAGGTCACCAGCCTTAACCCGGCTGGCCGAGCCATCACCGCTGCACATCTGGGGACAGCACATCTGGAGATGGCACATCTGGGTGGCCGTGGCAGGAGTTGGCAATGGCCCAATGGCCCCAGGGGCTGGAGTATCAGGTCAGGGAGCCCCGAGGGGCACAGGGTGACCCTCAGCCCTGGGGGGGGGGGGGGGGGGGAGCTCCTTGGAGGGTGCCGGGTGCCCCCCAGCCCCGGGACAGGCACCCCAGGCCCCCGGTGCATGGGCAGAGAGGGGCAGCCCGGCTGCTGGGCAATCTCCAACTCACCCACCGACACCCCCCCGCCCCCCCCCCCCCCCCCCAAAAAATGGGCACAAATGCCAGGGTGCTGAATTGATTCATTTAATTTTCCCTTCTCATTTGATCAAGAGCAGGGTGACATTTGGCAAAAGTTGCTGATGAGGGATTGAATGATTAATTGTCATGACAACCATTCCTGGTTAATGACAGGGATGAGATTGTGCCGGCATAAAAGACGGAGAGTGGCCTTGAGTGCCGCGGTGCTAAATTACCAGGCATGTCACTGTTTGTGCTTTTGGTAAAACGTGGCCATGCGTTTCTAATGAGAGGTTAACTGTGTCCCCAAAGTAATTACAACTGATTGAAGAGGTAGTTAGTAATTAGAGGATTAACTGTAATGAGTCTCACCTGCAGCGGTTGCCATAGTTACAGTATTTTAGATGATCGGAGTTAAAATAGGACGGAGGATGCAGTGCCAGGAGAGGCGGCTCTGCCCCCTGGGGCACACCAGGGCGTCGTGGGGGTCCCAGGGGTGCTTGGGTGGGCTAGGTGCCCCCCTGCACCCACCGCCCCACAGCACGGTGTGCCCCATGGCCAGACCCTGCCGCAGCCCCATGCGCCAGGGAATGGCGTGTGCATGGACCCTGGGGGGGTACCAGCAAGAAAACCCCCCCCAAAGCCCTGGGATGCTCGGAGCAGAGCATCATGCGCTGGCCCGCGGCACTCCGAGCCATGCCATGCTGTGCCATGCCATACCTGGGCACAGCACAGCCCCGCACGGGTGCCAAGCAGCAGGCAGGAGCCCCAGGGCTGGCTCTGCCAGCGAGCGATTTCCAAGGGCAGGAAAGTCATCAAAAAAGCTTAAATCTCCAAATTCCCAACAGCCTGGGCTTGCTCTCTCCGGGAGCCAAGAAAGGGGACCATGGGTGGGAATGGGGACCTCCCCACGGCACTGCTGGCAGTGGCATCCTCCGGGGTCCCACGGCCCTGGGCACACCAAGGGGCTGCCTCAACTGCCCAAATTGAAGCTGCTTCAATTCTACGTATTCCCCTGCTTCCACGGATGACAATTTACAGGACCATGTAAAACCTCCAACTACAGTATCTTTAATTATTCCATCCATAAATGATAAGCACCATTCATTTCAGAGCTCTCATTATGAATTTATACTCCTGTTTAATGTGCTCACTAACATCAGACATCCCACAGCTCGCAGAGAAATATTGAACAATCCTTTCTGGAAGAGCCGAGCGGATACCGCCGGAGCTATTTTGGACTTGGGAAGAGAGATGGGCAAAGTGGGGCGTATTGGTTTTTTAAAATGAAGAGTGAACCCCCCCCATCCCCAGGGAGGCTGAGGGAGGCAGAGGGTCTCCGGGCTGGGATCTGTGGGCGGATGGCTCCTGGGGCTCAAAGCTTTTCATCTGGACACTTCCCAGGTGAAATTCTGCCACTTTTTTTTCTGGACATGCCGATGGTTGAAAATAAACTTCATTTTTGTATAAGTATAAAAATAGAGCTTCATATTTATATATATATATACACACATCTAAGGGAAGGCTTTTGCAAAGGCTTAACTTGGGGGAAAAAAAAGGAAATCTCAAATATTTGCATTTCAGTGCAAACACAATCAGTTGGTTCAACCCGAAACAATTCTTTTTCTGGATGATTTTCCAGTACAAATGTCCACGTGCCCCCGGTGTCAAAGCAGCCCCCTCCCACGCAGTTTTCCTTTGGGCACTGAAATGCCACCCCCTCCCTCACTTGCTTTCCCTGCGGGGCAGCACGCTCTGGGCCAGCACAGCGTGCGTGGCCGTGGCCGTGGCAGTGACAGTAGCCGTGGCGGTGGCTGTGGCGGTGGGATGGTCACGAGCACCGGGCAGGGGCAGGCGCTGGGCTCTCGGTGCTGCCAGATGACTTTTGCATCTCTGGTTTAGCGGGGCGTGCGTGGCTCCCTCCTGGATGTAAAGCTGGGTCTGCAAATCCAGTTTGGGAAAATTGATATTTTTCTGGCCCCGGCTGCTCACCGGGGCTCCCGCGGCTGTGCCGTGTGGTGCCGAGGCTGTGCCGGGGCTGTACCGAGGTGTCCTCGGCTGCCATGTCCCTCCCCGTGCGCAGGCTCCCATGGCTGTGGATCCTGAACCCCCTCGTTTATCGCCCTCCCTGCCGCCGACATGGCAGAGCCCTGGGCCGGGGCACGTGGCCGGGCCGGCTTTACCCGGGGCTCCCACGTAATTAGAAGGGTTTAGGGAGCGCGGGCGGCCACCGGCGACGGGCCAGGGCTCCAGTGCCGTACAAGTCACGGAGACTAGGGAGATTAAAGAGAAAGTTAGTCATGGATGGGCAGGAGGGGCAAGAGCGGGGATCAGCCTCCAAATTTCAGGGGAGCAGCGGGGATGGGGACAGGAACAGAGACGGGGACAGGGTGACCCACGTGCATTTGCCCAGCTCAGCCTTATTTCAAGTGGCATTTCTTTCCCACCCCAAACCCAGGGTTTATCTGATCCTCAAAGCACAATTTGGGTTCAGGGCCCTGCCCCTCATGCACCCCGATGCCCCACCATGCCGCGAGCCATCGAGTGGCAGTGCCGGCGTCCTTGTCCCCATCTCCGTCCCCGCGGTGCTGCTGTGTGGGACTGGGGACAGCGCTGAAGCCCTCGGCATGCCTCTGAGGGGACGTGGCTTGGTGGCTGGCTGTCCCTGTGCCAGGGCAGTGTGGCACTGCATCCCCGGCACACGTATCTCAAGCGTGCCGGGGCTCAGCCGCCGCCACCGCCATGCTCCCGCCAGCCAAGCGGCCGTGCCGCACTGGAGGCGTCACGGCAGATTTTCCTCTCGGCGCGTTCGGTCTGTTTTTGTGGGTAAAATAGCAACACGGCGGGAAAAATTCGGCAGGCAGGCAGGCCCTCGCCTTGGCAGGCGGGATGGCTGCCCGCCAGTAGCGTTTTAATGCCATTACACCACAGATACAAGCTCTTAAGCATTAAAGATGGCTTTTATGGATCATAAAATCTATTATTACCGCTCGCCGCAGTCACTGGAGCAGCAATCGGCGGTGCGGTGGGGCGCGGGTGCCGCAGGGACCGGTCCCTTCCTGCCCCGTCCCACTGGCGGAGGCGATGCCCAGAGTCCCGGGAGTGGGACCGCGGCGATGGGGACAAGGAGGGAGCATCATCCAGCTCCGCCAGACTCCCATCCATCAGCCAAGCTGGTGTTTTTTCAACCATCAGTGATAGGTCCCCATCACCCCTCCCGGGCACAGCCCCAGCCCAGGGCCCCGGGGACCCCGCTGGGTGCTGGGAGGGGGCAGCTCTCACCCCCCATGGGGCAGGATGGGGCTCGCCCCTGAAGTTTTGGCAAGGACACATCTTTACGGAGACTTTCAAAGCCGTCGGAACGCTGCTGGGGAAACGCGCTGTGTCTACTGCAAATCGAAAAAAGAAAAACCCAAATGTAAAATAATTAATGGGAATATTTGCACTAAGGTCTTAGGTTTTTTTGCAAATCTTAAATTTAGGGGCAGATATTACCTGCTGGGGCTCCTTTAAAGAGGAATTAATAGTAGCTGTTGTAATTGTCGACGAGGAGTAGCCTTCTGTAAGAGATAAGCTTATAATAAGCTGTCATTGCTGGATGGCTTTAGAGTATTAACATGTAAGTTAATAAACACATATAATTGGGTGTCCCCTCCCCAGGGAGGTCTCGGTGCCACTGGTCCCTGCGGTGAGCAGCGGAGCAGCCGTGTCGGAGAGGCTGGCAGCAGCCGGCAGCTGGGCGAGCAGCGTGGCACCCTGCACCCAGCCCCCAGCCCCCAGCACCCAGCCGAGCCTGTTAATTAACGTGCAGCTCAGGCCGTGCGAGGTGCCCCTTGGCTAAGAGGACGCTAAAAGGCAGACGCGCCGAATTTCCCCGCTCTGCCACCTAACTGAGCACAAAGCCGGCCGCCACGCTGGGCTGGGCTGGGCTGCCATGAAGGTTAGAAACGAGAGTGAATTATTGATGGTGTTTGAAAGCGGCGCGCGCTGGCCGGCTCGGCGGTGGGCAGCGGCTGGCTGGCTTCGGCCGGGTTTTGGGTGGATGCCACCTCACTGCGGGTTGTTAACCCCTGGGACGGGAGGCTGAGGAGAGCGTTGGCTGTGCCGTGGGGCCAAGCTGAGGCAGAAATCCCCCACGAGCAGCACGCGGTCGCGGGGATGGGTCGGCAGTCGCTCCCGGCTCTGCCCCGGCTCCTGTCCCTGTCCTGCACTCCCAGCACAGGATGCTCGCTGGGTCTGGTGCTCGCTGGGTCTGGTGCTCACTGGGTGCAGTGCTCACTGGACGTGCTGCTTGCTGGATGGGATGCTCTCCAGGTGGGATGGTCCTGGGATGCGATGGTGCCTGGATGGCTTGATGGCTGGGATGCTGCCGAGACGCAAGGCCTGATGGATGGGATGCTCACCAGATGGGATGCTCACCAGATGGGATGCTCGCCGGATGCAACGCTCACCGGACAGGATGCTTGCTTGATGGGATGCTCTCCAGACAGGATGGTCACTGGATGCGATGCTCCCCGGATGCAGTGCATGGCGGATGGGATGCTCGCTGGATGCGATGCTCACCGGACAGGCTGTTTGCCGGACATGATGCTCGCTGGAGGGGACGCTCTCCGGGCTCGATGCTCGCCACGTGCAATGCCTGGGGGACGTGACGCTGGCCGGACGCAACGCGGAGTGCCCGGCTCACCTCTCCTCCATGGCTCGGCTCCCACCTCTGCCCCAGGCTCCTCTATCTGAGCATCCAAGCACAGCTGAGAGGGTCGCAATTATATTAGTAACAGTTTTCATTGAAATTAAAAATATAATTCATGAAAACCCTTCTGCTCGTGTTGGGCTTGGTAAACGCTCTGTGCTTCCTCCCCCTCCTTTTTAATAAAATCTAAACTGTGAAGCTAAACTACTTGACAGAGTCCTTTAAATATGTGCAAATATATATTTGCACTCATTTTTTTTTTCCCAGAGGCTCTTCCATTAGGTAATATTTGTTGCCAACATTAATTTCATTAGATTTTCATGGCATTTTAATAGGAGCCCCAGTGTTTTTTTGCATATTTTAGCATGCACAAGGAAGCTAAGACCAACAAATTATAGTAAAGTAAAAATCTGTTTTAGAGGCAGTAAAGGGAACTTCTCGGGAGCCATGTGTGAAGCTGGTGAGAAGAGGGGGAGTCGTGCTCCCCGGCCGTGCCCCGTCCCGCTGTGGTATTTTGGGGCTCGCATCCTGGCTGGGCACCGCGCGCTTTGCCACCGGCAATTGAACGTCGGCTCCGAAACCTGACAGCCACTTAATGAAGATATTCTCAACCTGATTGTCAGACGCGCACGCGGCGCCTGATTACAGCCAGAGACCGAGTGGAAGAGCTCACAAATTAAATATGTGTTGATTATGCAAACTTGATCTCGTGTTTATTTCTCATAAATAAAGCATGAGCCGAGGTTCAGCTCTCCCGTGCACGCTTCCGAGGGCGATATTTATTGTATGCAAATTGGGCACGGGGCTGGGAGGAGAAGTAATCCACTGTTTATCAGATGGCGTATACGATCAGCCTGGAAATAATAACTGGGGTAAGAGTTTTACATAGATTGTGACAGAGATTATACGGTCATCACCTTAAATTTACGGTCCCGAGGGCGGGTGGACACGTGCGGCTGGACGGGTGCCACCCTCCCCGCGATGCCGGGTGGGCGCAGGGTCCGGAATGCCCTCAGACACCGTGCCCCGGCAGCGAGCCCAGCATCTGCAGCGGGTTTAGGTGTATTTTACTGTGCATAGGGCTGTTTTAGTGTGTAGAGGTGTATTTTAGTGCGCATAGGGGTATTTTACTGTGCATAGGGATATTTTATCATGCATAGGTGCATTTTACTGTGCACAGGGGTACTTCACTGGGTGCCGTGTGATTCCCGAGGGCCGGGGAGGAGGGCCGGGAGCCCGGCTCCGGTGGGTTCTGCACCACCCGGGTCCCCGCGGGCTCCTGGCAGAATGAAAAATGGCATTTAAAGTTTTTAGAAAAACCCGATCTGGCAGCCTGTGTGGTCCTGCCCGGCGGTGCCACTTCGGGGAAGGTTTGGGAAGGAACCTGTGATGATGATAAATGCATCCAGGGTGATTCTCCCCCCCCCCCATCATTTTATAGGAAATACATGTTGGAAATGAAATCGAAATGAAAATGAATAAATATTTCATAGAATACAATTACCGTGGCTCAGGACCAAGACAACTGCAGCAGATCCCGCTGCACACAGCGCGTTAGCAATTCAGCAGCAACGAATTGCTCTCTCGGCTTTTAATCTGCTTTTTTGCTAACACAAATAATTTCCCCAGCCCCCAGCGGGGAGGTGCCCTCAGCGAGAGCCATGGCGAGGGCTGGATCCGGGCATCACCCATCACCCCGGGAGCACTGCAGGTGCTGCCAGGCCAGGATGGCAGTGCTGCAGGCAGGCTGGCTTCACCGTCAGATCAAAAAAAAATCAAGTTAAATCCAATTCTTTGCCATAAAAGTGAGAAAGGGAGAAAAAAAACAGCAGGGGAACAGCGAGGAAGAGCTCAAATTCAATAAAAGGTGACTTGCCATCCACCCTTTCCCTGCTGCTGCTGCCCCGGCTCCACGGGATGGTGACAAACATCCCTGCTGGGCCAGCGGCTCCGTGCCCAGGCTGTGGGACACGGCTGTTTCCAGCCACTGCCGGTCAATGGAGAAGAAAAAGGGCTTTTTCCGGAGCGCGGCGGGGAGCGGAGGATTTATGGGAAGCAATTTGGTGGCGAGAGTTTATTTTGTTTGTTTGCTTTCGCAGCCGGGGCGGTGTGAGACCCTGGGCTGTGACGGCAGCTGGGTCTGGGGAGGGTGCAATCGCCGGCATCCCGAGGGGCCATTTCGGGATCTCCAAATCGCTCCGCCTCAACTGGGGTGACAGGAGCCGGTGTCACCTATGGGTGCCCAAACCAGGGCTGGCTGACACCCTGCGGCTCCCAAAACAGCATCCTCCTCCCTCTCCCCTGGGACCCGGGAGGGACCCTCTGCGCTGTCTCCCGGAGCGGACGCCTCGCTCGCGCGCTCCCCCCAATCCTCCCCATGGCCAGCCTTCAAACCAGAGGGGAACCACATAAACCCCCCCCTTCCATTTCCCAGCAGGCTCCCCGAGCCAGGCCCTCGCCGTGTTCCCCGTCAGGGGTGTGCTGGGGCGGACGCGGGGATCCGACGCTGCCTTTGATGCTCGCGGCAGGCAGCGGCGCGGCAGCACTTAGCCTGATGGCGGGAGGCAGGCGGGAGCGTGGGGCCGGCGGCAGCGCTTTGAACAGGCATTACAGGGAAAACTCAACAAAATGGCACAGCCGCGGCGGCTCGGCAGCGTCGTGTTTTCCCAAAGCAGGAATAAAACAGACGCGCAGACAGTACTTTGCAAACAATTTAATTTGCCTGATGCTTTGATATAGATGAGGACGCGGCGAGGCAGGCGCGGAGAGAGATGAAAAGCTCCGCCGGATGCGGGGGGGGTGTCTGCACGGTGTGCAATGTGCCGGTGCGTGGTGTGTGACGTGCCGGCGTGCGATGTGCCGGTGTGTGATGTGCCGCTGCATGGTGTGAGATGTGCCAGTGCCCAGTGTGCGACGTGCCGGTGCGTGGTGTGCGACGTGCCGGTGTGCAGTGCGCCAGTGCATAGTGTGCGGCATGAGGTGGACCACTCTGCCCATCTCCAGTTTGACACTGGGGCCAATGCTGGGGTCTTGCAGGACCAGTGAGCCCGGCTGCACCGTGGGAGGCGATGAGCATCACATACCGGTGCCAGGGACCCTGCTCCGGTGCAGCTCGGGGACACCCTCTGTGTCACCCAGCCCTGCCCGACACCCAGGCTGGGCTGGGGCTGTGGGAAACCTCCTCCCCCAGCAGCCGGGGAGCTAAAGAGACAGGGCTGGGAGAGCATGAGGAGCGCGGCTGTCAGATATGGGGCACGCTGAAATATTAATGGAACTAACATTTCAATTACCTTTTATCTGTACAGGCTCAGGCTGCGGCGAGGGGGCTGGGGCGGCCCCCCCCGCGTGCTGTCACCCAGACATTCATGCTGTGCTGGTTCTTTTTATTGGTTTTCATCACTTTTGACATTGCCAACAATGAACCTTGAAGTAAATTTTCAGTAGTGACTGTGTCAGTGGAAAACTGTCTCCCCGTCATTTTTCTAAATTAGGCAATGATTCGAGTCCTTGGGGCTGGAGCAGGAGGAGAAGTGATGGGGCTGAGGAGGAGGAAGGGGAGGCCATGGGGAGCCTCTTCCTGACCCCCTCGAGCCCAAGCCCCAGGACCCTGTCCCCGGCGGGACAAGGGGACTGCCACCTCCCTGCAGCCACCCCTCGCCTCCCCTGTGATGCTGCAAAACCTGCCCTGAGCAGCACCCAGATGTGCCCCAGCGCCAGATGTGCCCTGAGCAGCACCCAGATGTGCCCCAGCGCCAGATGTGCCCTGAGCAGCACCCAGATGTGCCCCAGCGCCAGATGTGCCCAGCGCCAGATACGCCCCAGCGGCAGGGCCGGCAGCGGAGCCATGGTCCAGCCACCCACCCCGGCCCTGGCCCCGACACGGCGCCTGTAACCCCGCTCCTCGCCACACCGGCAGATGCCAGCAACCAGTCACCCGAATTAAGCTGGCACTGCCTTCCCCGTGTGCCACCCGTCGATGGTGCGTGGCTGCTCCCGGAGCAGGGACCGGCTCTCGGCTCTCAGCGTTTCCTTGGGCGCCTGGTCCGCTCCGACAGCGGTGGCTGCTCTGCGATGCTGGGAAGAAGGCTGGCTCCTGGGGACGCTGCCACGGCGGGGGGACGCCCAGCCTGGCACCGGCTCAGGCCACTGGATGTGCTGGGGGGGTTTGATCCCAGACTGGGACCTGTCCCCCCTCCTGGCATCCGTCGCTCCCCACCCAGCTTGTGATGCTCCTGGCCCCTCTCCTGGGTGCTCGCTGGTCCCGGGAGCCCCCCGGCACGCGGGGCCAAGGTCCCTTCTCTCCAGCCACAGTGATCTCCATCCCGTGCACCACGGTGACGCTGGGATCAGCCTTCCAGCGTGGCAGAGCTGCTCCCGTTCCCGCGCGCGGTGCCGGCATGTGGGCACACCTCGGCTGAACCACGGCCCCTCCTCGCCCCAGGGGGAGACTAAGCAGAACTTTAATTTTAATGTTCATTGAGCATGTAAAGGGGGGGAAAAAAAAAAATCAATTTAATAACCTCTCTTCACAAACAGTGCCTGGAGGCTGCTCGACAAACGCGGCTTTGAGAACTTCAGAAAGTCTTTTGTGCTGTTATTTATCGCGGGGGATTAAATGCAGCCGTAAGCGGGAGCAGCACTGCCAGCACTGCGGCTGAGCCGGGTGTGCTCCAGCCCCGCGCCGTGGGCACGAGGCACCGGAGCCGAAGCCCAGCCGGGGCAGAAGGGCATGAGGGGGTGCGAGGGCAAATACGTATAGCCGGGAAAAAATCCTGGCTTGGCTTTTTCCAAGGGGATGCCGCTCCTCCGCCACCCGCTCCCGAGAGCATCTTCAGGGGGGCTCTGGGGATGCGGTGGGAGTGGGGGGCTCGGGCAGGAGCCATCAGCTTTGCAGACACCCAGGGAAGAAATTATTGTTAAACTCAACACAATCCACAGGAGAAATTATTCAGCGGACTCTGTTCGATGCAGGGCAGGAGCTCGTCTGCCACCACCACGATGCTGCGGATGGCGAAGCAGTTTGCTTCTCAAAATCCAGCCCCTGGCAGCGGCAGACGGGTGTCGGGAGGCGGTGGTGTGATGGGCGCCATGGTGGTGTGGTGGGTGTCGCGGTGCTGTGATGGGTGCCATGGTGGCGTGATGGGTGCCATGACGGTGTGGTGAGTGCTGTGGTGGTGTGATGGGTACTGTGGCAGTGTGATGAGTGCCATGGCGGTGTGATTGGTGCCGTAGTGGTGTGATGGGTGCCGTGGCAATGTGATGGGTGCCATGGCAGTGCGATGGGTCCTGTGGTGGTGAGATGGGTACTGTGGCAGTGCGATGGGTGCCATGGCGGCGTGATGGGTGCTGTGGTGGGTTTCCCTCCTCCTTGATGTCAGCGAGGTGTGCTGCTGGGTTTTATCAAAAAAAAAAAAAAAGAAAAGAACCCCCCCCAAAACCCCCCAAACCTGCAAAACAAGCCAGCCCCCGCGCAGGAGCAGCCCACGTGTGAGAGGGGCTGCCGGTGGCACGGCTGTGGGCTCCGGCAGGGCGGCTGGGGGGCACGGTGGAGCCCCGTGCCAGGGCTGGAGCAGGCGGCCGGGGGCCGGGGGACCCCTCCACCGGTGCAGCTCTGCCGAGGAGCCGCGCGGCAGGATAAGTGTGGCTGCGGCAGGGCCGGGGCAGCCGGCGGGGTGCAGGGTGGGCGACCAAAACATCATCGAGCCCCTCTCCCCAACCCCATCAAGTGCCCGAGCGAAGCGACCAATTCCTCTGGATACGATTTGGGATGATAATGATTTTGCATTTAAATAATTCCCCCCTCTCAGTGCTGGCTCTGCTGAGTCGGGTGGAAACGTTGCATCTTATTCCTGACTCCGGTGCTGCCTCCCCTCGCCTGCTCATTAAGGCCGCTCTCGGCGCGCCCGTCACCGGCACGCTCCTTGCAGCGCGCCTGCCCCAAGTGCACGGTAACAACTGTTTGCCATCAGCTTTTGATTACATTCCTTTTTATCTTTACATTTCAATATCGTTACATATCCTAGCGTTATTCAAATGACATCAATTATTCAATTTCTGCTGCTGGGAGGGTGAAGGGAAGGCATCGTGACGGCTGAGCAGCACCCACCAGGCCCCCTCGGAGGGATTTACAATTCCCATGGGATCCGTTTGAGCCCTGTTAACCCATGCTTTTGGCTTCTGCTAAACCAGTGGATTGCTCCAGAACCGCTTTCAAGTTCATTTCTGGAGACAATTTGCGGTGAGAATGATTTGAATAAACTTTCTGTTGACTCTGACAGCAATTTTTCCAGCCCAGTGCCTGGCAGCCTTCTTGTTTTGCTGCTCCGACAGCGGGAGCAAGCGATGCCCGGGGCCCCATCCCTCCTGAGCCAGGATCTGGCCCCAGCGCAGGGCGATGCTGGGCGTGCTGCTGCCTCTGGAGTTTCCCCATCGCTTCCAGGGGGAAAACCCACTCCCACCTCTGTCATCCCAAGGGTCTCGACCCCACGGTGCCGCCAGCAAAGGGGCTGCTGCCGTGGATGCCACCGCCGGACCCCCCCGCCGCCCCCTCCCGCCCCCGTTTCTGCCCCGGCAGTTCAGCGCGGGTGACACGCAGATGGATGGTCCCTGTCATCGCCCCCGTCCTGCCCGGAGGAGGTGTCACCGTGATTTATGGCACTATCTGCGGCGGGCCGCGGTGTGCGCCGGGGGCCGGCAGCCACGCTGTGCCGCAGGGCGCCCGGGGGACGTCGCCGTCCCCAGGACCCCACCGGGCACTGCTTGTCCCCGGGCTTGGGTCCCGGGCCACCGGCGCTGTCCCCGTGGGTGCTGCGGGGACTGGGGGTGCTGCCAGCTCTTCCCACAGGGTGGTGGGTGCTGGGGCTGAGATCCTGGTTGGGGGGGGTGTAAATAAATCACATTTCTGGGGGAGCTAAATAAGGGGGATCAGCCCTGCTCGCTGCTGCGCCTGCAGAGACCAGGCAGCGGCTTCTCTGCTGGCTGCTGTGGGGCTGAGCCCACAGCAGCCTTCCCTGGGGAGAGGGACAGTCCCTGTCCTCCATGCAGCCCCTCTGTCTCACCAGCCTTCTCCTCCACTCTCAGGGCCGAGATTCCTGATGGGATTGAGAAGGAATAGGTGGGAATGCCCCAGGGAGCTGCCAGCTCCAGTGCTTGCCCGAAGGACCCACAGAGGCTGAAATGTCCCCTTGATGCTTCAACCCGCAGCCGATCTCGGGTACCTCACTCGCTGCTGCTCCGCACGCCTCTCATTTTATTTTATTTTCATGGCTGAAGCCAGGGGCAAGTTTTGCCTGAGATCTCCGATATTGGTTCTTTCCCACTGGGAGAACATTTTGTATAAAATTCAAGAGAAACGGCTGCAGCCGGCGCTGCCAGCCGCAGACCCAGGGCTACTTAGAAATTGCCTCGGTTAAATGAAATTGAAATAAAATCAGGGACGTGTTTGACATGCAAAGGTGAGCGGCGGCACGCGGGTCCCCGACGGCCCCTTCCCGCCCCGCTCCATCCCCATCCCACCGCCCGGCCGTGGGGTAATGCCGGGGTCCCAGGGACCCCAACCCCGCTCCCCGCGCCTGCCAGCTGCCGCCCCTGTGTTGCCGCCTCCCCCGCAAAGTGGGGGCCCAGATTTCTTTGCTTTCAGTGATTTTTGCCAGGCACAAGTATGATTAACACATCAAAAGGCTGTTTTGCTTTGCTTAACAATATTATTTGCTTAACTGCTTCATTAATTGAATCATGGCAGTGTTTGTTTGTTCGGGTTGGGTTCATTGTAACAAGTCTATTTTATTTTGACTACTTTTGTGGTTTATTAGTATTTTTTAATGCTGGCTCTGCCTTGCAGCAGGGCTGAGCAGGGAAAGCAGCCGCTGATGGACATGAAGCGAGCCCAGCTTTTTAGCTATGAAATCCCGGCTCCCAGCTTTGCTCGGGCACCTGAGGACGGGACGGCCCGGCATGGCAGGCATGGGACCACCAGTGCAGGCAGAGCCTGCCAGCACGCTGCCCATACCTGCACCGGCCTCCGCATGCGGTGCCATCCCTCCTGTCCTGCAATTGCCAGGCGAGTGCTCCGGCCTCAGGTGTCCCTGAGCATCCCGCTGCCCTGGGCATCCCTGAGTATCCCACTGCCCTGGGCGTTCCTGAGCATCCCACTGCCCTCCATGTTCCTGAGCATCTCACTGTCCTGAGTGACCCCAGTCCCACTGCCCCGGGAGCTGGTGGCAGCCCCAGGTCAGGGAGATCGAGGGACCCATTTCAGCCCCTGGGCTGGGTGCTACCATCCTTCTTGCCTTCACAGGGCTGGGAGCTGGGCCAGGTGCGTGGTCACCCACTAGGACATGTCCTTAGCAGGACATGGGTGGGCTGTGAGGACCACAGGGAAGGCTAGGGGAGTGCGGGTGCCCTGTAACCCCAGTTCGCTTCCCAGTTTCCCAGTCCCTCTGCAGCCCCTCCGTCATGGGGCAGAAACCAAGAAACTCAACCAGATTGGGAAAATGGCCCCGGGGGTCCTTCTCAAAGCGCCCACCGACGTTTTCCCCCTGCGGGCGCTGCAATGGGGCCTCTGAGACCCCCCTCGAGCCCCCCCCAGCTCGCTCTCCCCCTCCTCTCCCAAGGCTCCCCTTTGCAGGGCGGTGTTCCTGCTGCTGAACTGCACAAAATCAGATTAAGGGCAGCAGACAAAGCCCCGTGCAGGAATAAACACAGTGGGAGCGGGTCGGGGCTGCCAGGAAGAGGGAAGAGCCCTGGGAGCGGGGTGGGCGCAGCAGGAGTGGAGGCGGCTCAGCCCCACGTCCCCAGGGTCCCCGTCCTGCGCTGGGCAGCATGAGGACACAAGGATAAACGCATGGAAGATTAAGACAGCATCTTTCTGAGTGGCTAAGCCGTTTCTGGAGGGTTTCTGAGCCCTCCTGCCAGCGGGAGAAGATGAAGCAATCTTCCAAGAGTGATGGAGACGAGGGCACATCGCTCTGTGCAGGCATGTCCTGGCTGAGCCCTGGGGAGGGCAGCTGGGGACGCAGCGTGGGGACAGTGACCCCGGGGCAGGACACAGCGAGTGGGATCACGTCCTCACGCGCCGTAGCAAAGCGCTGCGGGCTCGGCCGAGGCACTACCGACTGGATGCTTTATCGTTCTCATTGCAACTGGTGCCATTACATCCCTGCTCTGGTTTTCCTCCCGCCGCTGGCGTTTCAGCCAGGCTGTGGCTGGGGACAGGCTGGGACGAGGCGCCCGGCCAGGCTGGGTGATGCTGGGAAGCGGAGGGAGCCCCAGCCCCAGCCCCTGGAGGAGACGGATCGCTGGAGAATCCAGACAGCAAATAATCTGGCTATGAAAAGAGCTGCTGATGCCTCATTAGCAACTTTGAAAAGCATCCGGTGTAAAAAACACTCTGCCCTTGTATTTGGTGTTTTCTGCTCATTCCTCCTCTTGTCCTTGATTAATAAGGACATTTGCATGTAAATTGGCTCCTGGCTCCTTCGGAGTGGCGGCTCTGGTCTGTCCCTATGTGAAGCTCCCCCAGTCTGCACCCACTGCCCTGGAAGGCCTGGATGCCCGCGGCATGGCACAGCATGGCATGGCATGGCACAGCACGGCATGGCATGGTCCAGCATGGCACATTGAGCTGGGACCCATATCCCCCCTTTGCTCTGCAGTGACCGGCTTGAGCCACCAATGTTTGCAGGGCTGGGACACGGGGCAGGGACAGGGAGCTGGGACACGGGGCACGCCGGGGTAGCCGGGGAAGCCACCAGCCCCACGGTGCCCGGGATCTGGCATGCCGCTGCTGTGTGTCACCCGTCGGCTCTGCAACGCTACCGTGTCAGAGTGCGAGCGGCTCTGCAACGCTGACTCCGCTGTTTATCGTACAAAGGCATTTACAATTGTTTGAACAAGTTCCCCGCTCCGCGCTTGCGCTCCCCCGGGACTTCATTTTCAAAAACAAATGCATTTGCTGAATGCATATGGAAAAGTGCCTCTCAGTCGGGCAATCCGTCTGGCTGTTTGATGTCTCGTTCCCACATCATGTCATTTTAAAAGGTAACATTTTGTTAATGGAAAACATTTCGTGGCTGTTCCCTCTCCTCTTTCCCAGCCTCGGTGGATGTGGGACGGGACAGGGGACCGGCCATGTGCCACCAGGGTTGCCCACGTGCTGCCGCCGCTGCCGTACTCGCCCGTGCCAGGTGCTCTCACCGTGATGGTGGGCTGTCCCGGCCCCGTGTGCCCGCACATGCTGGCTTTGCCGGGTGGCAAGGCGGGTATTTGGGGGGCCGGGGGGGCCAGTGGCACTGCTGTCCTTGCAGACCGCGGGACCCCTGAGCCATGCCACTCGGGAATGCTGTCCCTCCCCTCACCCTGCCTGGCAGGAAAGCAATGGGGGCCGGTGAGTGGAGTCTTTTTAAACGTGCAACACAGTGAACGGGAGCATAAATTTCTGACGAGGAGCAGCAGCGCAGGGAGGAGGAAGAGGAGGAGGAGGGGGAAGCACGGCCCTGACCGTGGGCGCTGTGGGAAGCCATTGCCTGTCCCCCCAGGTGGGGAAGGGGTGCAGTGGGGGCTCCCAGGGGACAGGGGAGTCACCTGCACCCTCCCACTGGGTAAGTACAAGCCCCCGGGGTATGGCCAGGGCACCCCGGGGTGCGAGGCTGCTCCTCTGGGGGTCCCGCAGAGCTGGGGGGTCCCACACAGGTTGGCCCCCCCCTGAGGCATGGCCTGACCCCGTCTGCACCCTGACCTTGCACCCTGACCCAGCCTCAGGGACCCCAATACCCCCGGGGCAATGCAACCGGCTGCTGAGGAGGCAAAGGCAAGCCCCCGATGAGGCGGAGAGCCACCCACCCTGTGACAGTGGTGACAATAGGCACTGGAGATACTTAAACATCTCCAAACTTGCAGGAGGAGGGGGTGAGCGCAGGGGTTATTTTTAGCCAGGCACGGTGTGCCACTGCTGCGCCGCCGCCGCCGCCGCCACTTGCCAGCCCCTCAGCGATGGTGGGAGCCGGCACCAGGCACGGAGCCACCGGCTGCGGGGATGGCTGGGTGCCGGCGCTGCCGCGGCTCAGACGATGTTGATTTTAAAAACACGGCGTGTAGCAGAGGGCGACGCTCTCCCGGCACGACGAATTCCCCCAGTCCCTGCTAATCAGGAGCGATTGCTTAATTGGCACATTTCTGCCTGGCTGGGGTCTCTGCCAAAGAGGGAGCTTCGCCGCTCCCGGCAGCCATGGCCCGAAACCTCCCGTGCCCTCAGCCAGCAGAGCAGCCCAGGGCAGGGGACGGAGTGGGGACAGGCAGGGTGGCCGGGAGGGCTGGGGCCACCCACACCGCCTGGCCTTGGTCACATTACTTAGCCTTGGAAGGGTCCCCATGCCGGCGTCACCACCCTTCACCTTCCCTGTCCCCCAAATCCGCCCGTCCTCGGGCACGCGTGATGCCGGAGAGCCGGCGGTGGGGCTGGGCGTGCCGGCGGCCGGCGGGACGGTTGGGCTGCGGGATGCCGCGCACGGGGGTGATGCTGGCGCAAGCCCCCGTTTGTGTCGTTCCCAACCTGCCACCGCGAATCAAAGGAGCTGCCACGCACGCTGCAGCCCTTTCTTCTCATATCACTCACACCACTTCCATGCTACATTGTGACAATGGGGTATAATTAAGGTGTCAGCATATCATTTAGCCTTTTCAATATAAAACCAGGAGACAGGCTGGGAAATCTGTAGTCTTCTTTAATGAGGAATGCAGGGGAAAAAATAGAGAGGAGGAGAAGAGGAGATAGCGGCTTGGGAAGGGCGAGACAAAAGGCCCCTCCGCGGCGCGGGGCTTTGGAGGACGCGGTGCTGCTGCCGGGTGCTGCCGCGGCCCCGATCCACGGGGCACTGGGCTCGCACGCTGCCGTGGGTGCCTTCGCTCTGCCGGGGCCACCCAGTCCCGCAGCCGGAGGGCAGGAGGGGAGAGGGGACCCCATCAGGGCCAGGCACCCCCAGGGCTCTGGGAGCATCCCTGGAGAAGGGGGGGTGGCAGCGGCACGCAGGGCACCGGCGGTTCCTGGCAGTTCCCACCTGGAAGTCGTGCTCGAACACTGCTCCCGGCCCGCGGGGGTCTTGCAGAGACGCGTGGGACGTGCAACGAGCTCGTGGCACGAACGAGTGCAACCAGCTGCGTGACAAAGGACGGAAGCCATGTGTGCCGCGAGCTTACGCCGGTGCCGGTGCGGCACCAGGTTTGATGGGTGCTGGGTCCACCGCGTCGCCGACGGTTTGAACAACAGCCATCCCGGCCCTGTTAATATTTTTCCCAAAGCCCAGCAGCCAATTCCCAGCAGTCGTTACAGAGGGTGAGCCCGGCTGCATCGCCGTGCCAAAAGCGGGGTGCCCTGGTTCCTCCGCGCCATCCTGCAGGCACCGCACTGCACTGGGGGCCAGCTGTAATTCAGAGGGCAGCGAGCAAGTTCAACACCATCAATAATCCCTTGATGGCTATAGAAAGCGCTTTCCCGAGGAATAAATTCTTGCTGCATCAAAAGGAAGCTACAAATCAACGCGCGCGTCGCCCATTCCTAACGATGGGAACTTGTCTCACTACAGTGGGAAGCATTAGCCGGGCGCGGGGGGGACGTGAGGCTGGGGCTGTGCCCCCGTGCTCGCCCCACGGCCGTGGGCATCAGCCCCCTCCATAAGCTGGGGACCAAAATTAATGATGGGGTGAAACGAGAGCGGGATGAGCCGCCCCGGCCAGCACAGTGGCCACGCTCACCCCCGCTGCTGTGCCAGCCCTCGGAGCCACGTGCCGGAGGATACGGCTGCAAGCTCCTGGTCCTGCTGCTAGCTGGAGCTGGGGGTGGTTAGGGGCTTTTTATTTTTAGTTTTAGTTTTAGTTTTGGTTTTTTCCCTTGTATAAGGATCCCTGTCAACTTTTCTATATGGTGCATCCCTGCCCAGCCGGCCGGGGCGGCTGGGCCCCCTCCGGCGCCCAGCCACGGTTCAAAGCAGGGCCGTGTCCCTGCGGTGCTGCTGCCGCGACGGTGGCCCCCGCGCAGCCTCCCGCCTCCATCCCGGCCTTTGTCTGTGCGGGCTCCGGCTTTCAGGGCAGTTTCGGCGAGATGGATGTGCGGCCCCGCCGAGGCAGACATGTTCCAGGCGAGATCCCGGGAAGAGGTTTCCTTAGCAACAATAATGAAGTGCGAGCGAGAGAAAAGCTCTCCCGGCTCCGCTCCCTCCTCCGGGGACTCCTGAGCGGGTTTGGGTACCTCCGATAGCAGAAGTGCGTTACAAGTGCCCGGGCTGAGTGCCGGTGCGGGAGCGGAGCTACCGCCACAGGCCCCGGCAGCGGGATTGGCCCCAGAGGGCTCTGAGCTTTGCTCCCCGGCGCGTACCGGTGCCACGTGTGCTGGGCAGCCAAGCTGCGTGCAAGGGCGGTGGCCCCGGCACTGCCCAAGCATCCCTCCGGCCACGGAGCAGCTCTCGCCTCCCAAATCTCCAAGCTGCCTCTGCTCAGGAGGACGGAGATGTGCCGGGCACCGGGCCAGGGAGGAGCCGCCTGCCACGAAAGCAGCTCCCACAGCCCGGCTCCGGCGGGAAACCCCGAAATGTGATGGGTGACCCCTGTGCCCTGGCAATACACGGCGGCACGACCCGCCTGGCATCCAGCGGGATGCTCAGGGAAGGGGCACGCGGAGGAGCATCCCTCGGGGGGGGGTCCAAGCAGTCCCTGCTGCCAGCCACCAGCACGGGACAAGCGGCTGCGATGGTGGGTGCCGGGGCGGCTCCCAGCGAGGATGGCGGTGGGCGCGGGGCAGGCGGGGGGCGGCGGGACGGGCGCTCCCCTCCGCAGCCCCGGCAGCGCCCGCCGGCAGCACACCGCGCCGCCTGTAATTGCTAATCTGAGTTTTTAATTATCTCATTTGAATTGTGTTTCTCCCCTTTCACCTCTCCCTTAATGAAATCACAGGTGAGCCACCCTCCGCCAGGATGAATCCGTGGTGGTGGGGGCACGGGGGGGGGGACCGGGGGGGCCGCAGCTTCATGCAAATCCCCTCCCTCGGGCTGGGGAGGTTTAATGGGGCTCAGCCAGCGGCTGCCGCGCCCCAATATTTAGCCTTGCAGGGAAGTCAATCAGCACCTCGTTAGTGCTGCGCTCCCTCCATCCCCCACCCCTCCTTGCAGCACCCTCCCGGCTTTTGGGGGAAAAACCCAACTCATTTGGGCTCTTGTTCACTTTGGCATCGCTGGGACAGCCACCATTCCTCTGGGAAACCTCTGCTGGAGCGAGGGAGAGCAGGAACAGCCCCTGCTCTGTGCCCCGGGTCTGGTGGGACCCCCCGGATCCCCCTGGGAGCCTTCCCCCCGCTTCGGTTGCGGCAGTATTCCAGCCTCACCGCGGAGCGGTGGCGATGCCCCTTCCTTCCCGGCCCCGCCGGCTCGCCCGGCGATGGCACTGTGCCTCGAATCACAATTACAGTAAATAAATCCTATTAGAAGGACTTTTACTACCTCATGCGCCTCATTACAATATGCCCAAACCCCCGGCTCCTGGGATCGCCATTGTAATGAGGCCGGGATGGATGGATGCTGGAAAATTAATGCTTATACAAGTTAATTTGTTTTTATTAGCACGTGTCGGCTGGCAGAGGGGATGGCGGGGAGGGTGGGTGCCACCCCGCCGGAGCGGCACAGGGATGGGGACCCCCCCGTGGCCATCCCCGTGAGAGCAGCATCCAGGCAGCGAGCTGGACCGCTGCGTGCCATCGTCCCCCCCGCAGCCACCGCCTGGCTGCCCTTGGCCTTGGGGACACCCCTGTCCCACGCCGGGGCGGGACGGGCATCCTCCCGGCAGATGGTGGCGAGGAACCAGCACGCCGGACGAGGTCACGTCTCATTAATAAAAGCTAATTAAGAGGTAATCATCAAAAAGGCGGGATGGAGTCGCGCTAAATAATCCACGCCGGTGCTAGCCGGTAATTAACTCGTTAAGGTTGCGACGGCTCCTGTGGCCGGTGCGGCACCGGGGGGGGCGGGTTGCCGGGAGCATCCCTGTCCCCGTCCCCAGCCCTGCGGCCACCGAGCGTCCCCTCGCCCAGCCCTGCGGCACAAATATTGACAGCCGTACCTGCGGGGACAGCTGGGCCTTCCTCTGCCTTGGAAAATATAGATCGCACCGTTAATAATACATACATTTATTAAAATTAAACCACCAGCAGATATTACATCCAGCAGCACTAAATTATGGATAGACCTCATCCCCAACCTTTGTTTTTAATTAAAAAGCCCCTTTCAGTAATTCCATTAAAGCAGCAGCTTATGTTTTCTTTCTCTTCCCCTCTTTCAAGCGCGCAATCCGGCAGCATTTGGGTTGCGCTGATGAAACGTCTTTGAAGTTTCATGAATTGCTGATGTAATTGAATAAAAATAATATTAAGGGGGGGGAGCGAGAGAGAGAGAGAGACTTTTCTCTAAACCTAAATCCTAATGAAATCACCTTACCGCGCCGAGCAGAGTGACAGCGAGACGCTGGATTTGTGCATATTCCCGTAATCCTAAACCCATTAACCAGGAGGCTCCGTGCGAACCACATGTTGCGGATTACGGCCGGAAAAAAGGCTCTGACAAAAACCTGAACATCCCTTTAATTGCTGCGGGGAGGCGCAAAGCCGCGGGACCCCCCTCGGCGGTGGGAGGTGCACCGAGCGTGCCGGGGCTCAGAGCCCTCGACCTCCCCCCCTCGCCGCGCTAACGAGCCCCTTGCAAGCACTTCGTTAGCGCTTTCCTCGGGAACCGTGCGGCCCGCAATTAAGGTGGAGGGCTTTCCAATTATTTTGCTGCGCGCCGTTATTAATGGAAATATTAATTTTGCATAAGTGCATCTTTCCACTCCTTAAAAAAAAAGATTATTTTAAAAGCAGCTGGAAGGCAGCAGTGGGGCTGCAGCGGGTGGCTGCACTGGGACCGTGACAGCGCTCCCAGTTACACCGGCACCCACTGCCCTCTGGCCCTGGCACCTTTTGGCAGCGCCGGGCTGCCTTCCTTCACCTGCTGATTAAAGGCCGATGGAGCCCGGGGCCACCCGTGCTCCGAGGATGCTCCTGCTAACGGGGACCGTGTCAGGAGGGTTTGGCTCGGTTCTCCCATCAGGTGTAATTGCAGCTTCCACCTTGCGAGGCGACGGCCCAGCGCCTCCCCGGCCTCCTGCTCTTTAATTGTAATCGCCCTTAATGTATTGTACCAGCCACCGTTAACCAAATGATAATTGCAACATCGATCTTGTAAAAAATCACCGCAGGAAACCCAGGCGGCCGCATCTCAGTGCAGAGGTGAAGGGCAGTTCAGCCCCGTGCCGGCAGTGGGGCCGGCAGAGCTGCGGTGCCATCGGGACCCCGGCCGTGCCGTCGCGACCCCGGCCGTGCCCCGGGCCAGGCTCTGCCCTGCTCTGCCCGCCCCAGCTGCCCCCGGGCAGGGATGCCCGGCTGGAGGCGATGCTCGGGCAGGAGCCGGTGTGCCGGCAGCCGTCGGTGCCTCCAGCCGGCAGAAAGCAGAGCCCAGGTGCCGCAGCGCATCCCGCGTGTCCCCATGCCGGGAAGGGGACCACGCTCGCCGGGACTGGGAGGACAAACTCGCCTTTCCTTTATTCTCTCTCTCCTAATTTCTTTCTTCCCAATTTAAACTCCTCTCCAGGATAATGCAATAAAGACATGAAGCACCTAATTTTCATTGGGGGACAACAGACGCAATGGTATATTTACCCAGTCATACCATTATGAAATCCTACAATTAAGGCTTCAATCAGATAAATGCAATTACATAATACGATCTTATACGATATAATTAAAAACATCTGCAATCAAACTGAAGCCGATGGTACAGTAATCCTTAATCAGAAATTACCCACCAGCAGCTCCAGTGGAGAGGCTCCATCCTGGAATCTGGCGGGACATGGCAGCAGCGTCGCGGTCCCCCTTGGGCACAGACACCGTGGGAGGATGACGGGCAGCCATGGGTGACCATGGGTGACTGCGGGGAGCTGACGGGAGCCTCTGGACCAGCCCGTCTCGTCCCAGACTTGCCATGCCCCAAAATCCATGCCCAGCTCCCATTTAATCCCATGAGCCCAGAGCCACAAGGGCTCATGTTCCCTGCTCCCCGCCTCAGACCCAGACCAAAATCCCACCGGTGCTAGCATGGGACACCGGGACACCGGCTCGGCAGGCACCGTGGCACAGAGAGGTGCAGGCAGCGTGGCAGACAATGGAGTTCACCCACGGGTCTCCCCAGCCCTGCCGGGGTCTCAGGCTGGCAGCCCCGTGCCTGCAAAGCGACTGGGAATGCTCCCTGGGATGCGCCCGTGGGAATAGGCCGGGTATCATCAGCCGGTTTCGGTTGCACCGACCACGCTAGCACCAGCATCCTGGTGTCGGTGCCGGGACGGGCTGAGCCGTGCCGGCAGTGGTGCGGGGTGGGCGGCAGGGCTGCGTGCCTGGCCCTGGCTGCATCCCCGCGTGCCGCCGGCTGGCACCAAATGAAGACAAATGGGCTGGGTGACACATTAGCATCCATTAACGGAAGCACCGTGCCGGGGAGCGCTGGAGAGACGCGCCGGCGCTGGCAGGAGCAGCGGCAGCTCCCGGGCTGGCGTGCAGAGCACCACAGCCCCGGTCCTGGCACCCCCACCGTGGGGTCCAGGGGTGCTGGGGGGCTCAGCGCGGCCGGCACAGCCTTGGGGCTCCTGGTACCACCACCTCGGCTCTGCCCGCAGCCGGAGCCTGCCTGGGGCCGTTGGCAAGGGCAGCGGGAGCTGGATGGGGTCCAGCCCCGCACGGGCTCCCCGTCCCCTCCGCTCACACCTCGGCGTCAGCATCCCGCTAAGTTTTGCTTTGGGAGGCTGAAGCGAGCGTTGGCTCCCACTCGTTATTTCGGGGCACAGCACGCCTCTCCCTGCCTGGGGAGCTGCGGAAATCCCATGTTTTGCTGGCAGATGTGCACACCACGAGGGGAGGAGGCGATGAACAGAGCCGACCTCCGGAGGAGAGGGAGAAGCAGGGTTTTGAAAAGCCCATGGAGTGAGCGTTGCTCTTCTGGCTTTTGCATTGGAGTGTCCCCCACGCAGGAGGAAGCCCACGGCCGTGTCTGAGCAGCCGTGCCGGTTCCCCTCTGCCGCCCAGCAGCACCAGTCCCGGCCCCGTGCCGGCAGCATCATGCTCAAACCAGGCTGCCACCGAGCAAAGCCGAGCCGTGGTGGTGGGTTGGGGACAGCCGGAGTCTGCACGGCCCCACGGCCCTGGCAGCATGGCCCTGCTGCGGGTCCCCTCCATCACTCCGAGCCCCTCATCCTCCGCGCCTGGCTGGATGTTAGTTCTGCTAATTAAAAAAAAAAGACGGAGAGAGAGCATTATAGCTGTTCCTGCCTAATCGCAGCATCAGGGACAGGGCACCTTACATCGCCACCGAGCACTTGCCAAGCTGCCACCCGGCTCTGCTCCCGTGGCACCAGGCACAGGAGCTCCCCGCTCCCACCTCGAGCTGCAGCCCCAGCTCCTGCCCTTGCACCCCACCTCTCGCAGGGATGTTTTCGGAGGTGCAGACATGGCCCCCCCCCCCCCCCCAGCCCGTACGTGCCGACCCGTTTCTCAGGGGGCTCAGGCATCCCCGGGACAGCACGCCGCGCTTCCCAGCATGCCGGCGCCGGCCGTTGGCAGCCGATATTCAGCTGATGCGGTGTCTGTGCGGCAGCTGCCCGGGGGGGTCAGGAGGAGCCGCGGGGCGAGGCGGGAGCACCGACCCTGCCAAGCTTTTCCACCCTCTGACCTTTCCTGAGCCCCTCTCGGAAATGCCACGGAGCTCCTCGCCCAGCCGGAGTAAATGTCAGGGAAGGTGCACTGAATATTTCCAGCCGCCGCGCCAGGTGCTCGCGGGTGGGTTTCCCCAGCGCCGCGGCCATCTCCAATGGGTGCAGGGGCTACGGTCCAGCCTGGCCCCATCGCCATCCCTGGCCCCATCCTCATCCCCGTGCCACCCCGGCGCAGGGCTGAGCCGACCGTGCCACCGGGACGATCCGTGCTCGGCTGGCTGCGAGCGTTTAAGCAGAATTGAGTGTGTGTTCAGGCACTTTCAAACACAAGTAATCTTCATCTGGGAGACGGAAAGTGAAATATGTTATTGCCGGCCGCAGTAAATTACCCGTGCCAGCCCTCGCATATAAAACATTGCAGTTGCCGGCCAGTGCACTCACTCACCCGCGCTGTGCTGCCTGCCGCCCCCCATAAATTACAAAATAAATGGCTGGTGGTCAGCCCTGACGTGGTGCTGGGGTTTGCATGGCCACCCGGCACCGGCACCCACCCCAGCACCGGCACCCACCCCAGCACCGGCTCCGGCACCGCGCAGGCAGGTCCCGCTGGGGCAGGCAGGGCCAGGCAGGACCCCGGCGTTGAGGGACGGATCCCCCCTGGAAAGCACCAGGTCCTGCCGGCAAGGCCAGCAGGGACGGACCGGCAGCAGCACCACCACCGGCTCCCCGTGCCCGCAGAGCTGCGGTGCCAGCGCCGAGCAGCGGCACAGCGTGCCGGCTGGTTCATCTCCCGCTCCCCGGGAGCAGCCCCCCAGCAGGGTCCCGCGTCGGGGTGTCCTCGGCGTGTGCGCGCCTGCTTCGTCAAGGCTAACGAGCTGCAGGAGGAAGGCGGGAGGCGAGCACGCAGCTCCCGCTCGTTCTTTTTTTTTCCGGGAAAGGCCTTCGGAAAGCCAAACCCAAACTCATAAAATAAATAAAATAAAATAAATTCCTGCAACTTTAACAATCATTGTGTTGGATTTGGGAGATGTTATTCCTCGTGACAGACAAGGGCAATTATCTGCTATCCGCCAGCAGTTTTAGCCTAATTTCATTACTGCTGTGCAATTTTTCCCGAGCCGCTAGTCTATCACTGTCTCACAGAAAGGATTAGCCGGCACTTTCTTCATCTTCAAATGAATTTTAGCTGTCATGCCCTTGATGAATAGAAGAGGGAGGACTGCTAACCCACGCGAGCGAGCGTGGCAGCCCGGCTGCGCTGCGAGCGCCCGCGCTAGCACCGGGACCGGTGCTCACCACCGAGCATCGCCCGCGCTGAGCACGCCGGAGCCGCCGGGACCCGGCAGACAGGGATGCTGCCTGCTGCTGCCGGCACGCTGCGATGAGCAGGGCTTTCCTCTGCGCTCGCCTGCTGCGTGCAGGAAGAATCGGCCGCGGGGTTTTCTGCAGAGACCACATGTGGGAAGCGGGCAGGGCTTGAAGCCGGTTTCCGGGCGCAGCCTTTCTCCCGGCATCCAGGAGGGATTAAAATGACAGCATCTGTAATACAAGGAAATAATGAACACGCCATCTTTCTCCCTCTCCAGAAGATGCTTATCTGTCAGTCTGGGCCACTGAGGAATAGAGAAAAGCAATTTAAACTTCAGAGCTGAAACTGCAGAGGATGCTGCGGGGAGAGATGTCCAGGCGACGGCGTCCCGCGGGGATCTGCCACGGCCCTGGAGCCGACCGACGGTGAATCCATGGTTCGCTCTCCAGGCCAAGCTGGAAAAAGGCGTACGGAGCCCGGCTCTCGTCCCCACTGGAGCCTCCTCCCCAAAATAACGGGCAAAACGGCTGAGCTCATCAGCACGGCGAGCCTGGATGCGGCCCGGGATGCCCGGGGCAGGACGGCAGGAGCAGGGCCCAGGGATCATCCCAGGACGCGGGACGTCACCTTGTGTAAATGAGAAGCTCCGGAGCCAACTGTCGGCACCGGGGGCTGGCGGCAGCCCAGGGGCTCCGTCATTTTTGTAAATGTTAATTCCCAACCGGCGCATCATCCCGGCGGAATATTTTAGCACCTTTAATGCAATTTCCTACTCTCTCTGAAATATCATTTTAATACAACCCAGCCACACCGTATACCTGCTCCCTAATAAACCTCTGCGACTTTAATGAACTAAATAGCAAATTACTTTTTTATTCAAGAATGAAATTTCATCATATTCATAATTCATATTTTATTTCAGACATCTGCTGCTGATTACATTACATTTAACTAAAATTAGATGATGCTCAGAATGTAATTAAGCCCCTGCCAAATTCTCTGGCCCACCAATACCAGCCTCGCTCAGCGGGGGCCGCTTGGAACCTAATATGTAATTAGGAGCTATTTTCTAGCTGTTTTTAAAGTCTGAAAATTAGCTGCCTTTATTAATCACACAGACAAATATAAAGCGGAGCCAACGCTTGCTGAAATTTCTAAAAAGGATTTTTTTTTAATTATACACCACATAGCGCTGAGACTCATTTTGAATGTTGATTTGTTGTGCACTGACATTTTGACAACTAGTTCTCAATTTGTCTGTCGTAGTTAGGCAACAACAAAGCAGACGGTAATACTTAACTTTCAAAACCTTCAGCGTGCCGGGAGGGGAGAGGGAAGGGAAAGACGGGGGGGACGGGCTCCCCACGGGCGCTCTCCTCGCCGGGGCACAGCCGGGCACCCCGCATGCTGGGTGCCAAGCCCCGGGCAGACCCTGGGAAGGAGGGAGCCCCAAAATCCCCAGTGCCGGGCTGGCAGAGGGCACGGGGAGCCCTTCTGCGGCGGCAGATGCAAGATCTGCAAATCGCTCTTGAAATGGCACTGAGGGGGTCCCGGCTCGCCCAGGAGCCCCTGGGGGCACGGGGCAGCACCCAGCTGGGGCACCCCCAGCCCCAGGGGGGGACACCCAGATGCCCCGAGCCCTCCAGGCTCCCTGCACAGAGCCGAGCACACAACACACAGCGCTGAGCCCTGCCAGCCATGCAGGGGGGTCCCCTGGCCCCACTCCCCCTCCACGCCGTCCCCATGAGGGACCCCAGGAGCGGCGGGGAGCCCCGAGGGTCCCGAGCAGCCCCCCACCCCCTCCGTGGCTGCGCGCTGACATTTCCTCTCTCGCACTGACCCTTTTTCTGTTCTCTCCGTTATCTCAAATAATGTCACTGCCTCTTCAGCATCTACTCACTGGAGCAGAAAGAAGCCACTGCTGACACGGATTTAAAAAAAAAATAATACCATCTGTGCCTGGCAGGGGACAGGCAGGGAGCGGCGCGGTCTCAGGTCAGGGGGGAGACCCGGTGGGTGGGGGGACGGGAGCCCTCCCGGGGCGGCAAGAGACACCCCGGCACTGCCCGCTCACTACGGACACCACGGCGGCGATGCTGCCCCGTGCACCGGCAGCATCCGCAGGCAGCGAAGGGAAAGGAAGATTTTTTGAAAGGTGGTTTTATACACAGTGTTTTCCTTTTTGCTGGTAAGAAACACTGGTGCTCCCCAGCTATCGCCGGGCCCCGCAGCAGAGGGAAGCCCCCCCATTTCCCCCCGTGCTGCTGGCCAGGCCGCCCACAGCCCCACGCTTGCCCACACCAGCCTGGCCGGGGCGGCCGGCACGCTCCCCGATGCCTCGTCTTTTTTTTTTTTTGCAAAAGGATGGAGCGCAGCTTCCCCTCCCCGTTCCCGCGCTGGCTATTAAGAGGCAAACCCAAGATCGTTAGTCTTTCTGCAAAGCTCATAATGTGAAAAATGAAGCTCAAGAAAAATTAGCCAAATTACCAGGCTAATCCTTCAGCAGCAATCGCTGCTCCGCTGCACGTCCGTAAAACGAGACCGGAGAGAGCAGACGGGGCAGCGCAGACGGGAAAGCACTCGCGTGTTTGTTTTGTGGCCGGGGGAGAGGAGGGGATCAGTCCGTGGGGAGAACGCACTCGCTGGGCTTAATTTGTGCTTCAATTTTGCTCCCAAAGCAGCGAACTGCAAGGGGAGACAGGGCTGGGCCTCCTTCTGCACCCACCGTGCCCCCGCGGGGCATGGGAGTCCTGGGGGAGCACCCGCTCCTGCTGCCCGCGGCTGCCTGGGGCGCAGGGATGGGGTCCCCTGTATCCCCCCCATCCCCACCGCAAAGCAGGCGTGCAAAGCTCAAGGAATCGCAGGAGGCGGTTGCAAGTTGGTGCACCCGAAGAGGCGATTCCTGTGCGAAAGTTGGGGGTCGGGTACGTGCCGAACGTCCCTGCCGTTATCGCGGTGGTTGTAGCGAGGCCCCTGCGAAGGCTCCGATGGAGCCGGGGAGGGAGGAATACAGAAAGGAGGGAGCGGGCGCTCCCGCGCTCGCAGATGGATGTGAAATCCGTGTGTATTTCTAACAAACAGGGACTGGCTCCAGCTGCTGACTTCAGCAGTTCTGGTCCCCGTGGCACAGGGAAGGCAGAGCCCGGATTTGGCAAAGCCCCGGCGTCGGGGCGGGCAGCATCCTGCCCGGCAGCGCTCCTGCTGCCCACACTGGGTCAGGGGCAGCGCAGAGCAGGGCCCTTCCCGCAGCGGAGTCTCACAGACCCCAGCCCGGGTCACCCTCCTGCCCACCCGCGCCAAGGATGGGGCAGCTGCTGCCAGAAACCCTCACTCAGCCTGGGACCATCGCCCACCTCCGCTCCGTGGAGCAGGACAAGCGGAGGCCGGAGGAAACCTCCGGAGGTGGCCGGAGCCTTCCCGGGAAGGGGAGCTTGCACCACGATTCAGATCACTCACACGTCTCAGCTGCCGGGCTCAGCCACCATCTTTCTCTCTCCATCACACCCACAAAGGAACCAGAGGCCGGCAAGAGAAGGCTGAAAGTTTGCAGGCAAAAAATCGCGTGTTCCGGGTAAGCCGAGGCCTCGAGCTGCTGCCCTGCCACGGCTGGGAGATGAAAACTGAAGCAGGGACAGCACACTCAACACGCTCCGCTGTCCAGTGAAGGACACGGGCAGCTCAGCTGGACGGTAAAATCACCAATTTTAATTACAGTTTAAACCAGCGAATCAAAATTTTTAGTCTTTTCCTCCTTGCTCCTCCAGCACTCATACCGTGGCTGCGAGGCCGTCTTCCAAGGAAAGCAGCTAATGAGGATCAACCCAGACGTGTTGTTTTGAAGCGAAGTTTCTCCGCACTGAATTTGGCATTTCTTTGTGCTAACCAGCAGAAACTACAGACGCATTTAAGCGGTTATAGAGTCAACACGCTTCCAGATACTCACATTGATTACACTGTATTAGAAAATGGTAAATTATTTATCAGGCTTTCTGACTTGTGATTAGTGTAAAGCTGTTCTTGGATGCAAATTGGAATTGTAATTAGACATGTAGAAACCCAGCATCTGAAACCTGTTTTTATTGAAGCAGCGTAAGGTACTTTTTTCCTTTTGTATCCAGCATAATTATCAAAGAACACTTTGCACATAAAAAACCCCCATCAATTTATTAAAACCAGAGACAGTTTTACATCTGATCAGTGAACTAAAGCTGGTCATCACGATGCCAGGATTTTAGAGCTAGTACATCTCAACTTCTCGCACTTGATTTTTTTATTCCTGCACTGGAAGGGGACGGCAAGCTCCCCCACCTCTGCCAATTTATTACTCAGCTTTGAATGAAGCAATTCCTGAACAGAGCTACACTTAAAAAAAAAAAAAAAACCACCAGACAAACAGAACAATGATAAAATCTCTTTGGCAGGTACAGAAGAGAGCACAGCCACTAAGAGTCAGCTTATTACTTCAAGATACTCTGGCTTTGGACACTTACCTGCCAATTCCCTTTAGTTCCGTGGTACAACTCATTAAAATTTCAGAAGTAAAAACTGCATTTACATTTGCGTAATAAGTTTAAACGCATTTAGGTTTTATAGTTTGCTGATTGCAAGTTATGGTCAGCTTTTGAGGACGTGTGGGGTTTCTCCCCCCCCCGACTCCTACTTAGAAACACTTACTTCAAACTAAAATTTGTGTTTGCTCTGTCACCAACCCCCCTCCACCCCCGTCTCCCCCGCCCTGGCAGCGGCGGGTTTTGCATACCCAACAAACAGGCAGGGTCAAGGGCATGCTTGTTTAAGACTGAAGCGTGAGAGATCCCAGAACAGCTACTGCAAGTAGAAATTTTAAGACTGCCCTCGCCTGTAGCCACCCTCCTTGCAGGTGACAGTTGCTGTTTGAACCAGACCTCGAGCACGTGAACAAAAACCAGAGTCTGGCTACGGGACCCAGGCAGAGATTATGGGAAAGTGTGAAAACAGTGATAATTTCACTAGAATTGTGCCGTATCTTTCATTTTAATTATCCAACTCTTAATTAGTAGTAGGTAAAAGCTGTATTTAAAGGTTTCCTCTCCACCGTGAATTGCAGTCCAGGAGAAACCGAGGCCTGAGTGTCAAGCCCTGAGCTGCCAAGATGCTTTTCACCCAAAAATGTCAAAGCGTTCTGCACATCCACCTTGCCAGCCTCCGCTGCCCGCCCTCGCAGGACGCCAGGGGAGAAGGCAAGAGACACCACATGCATCCGAAGCAGCAGAACCAAGCAAAGTGTCATTATCCGCGCTGGAATCCAGCCAAGACCCTCTCCTCCTGCCCCTTGGGATTAGCCCAGCAGTTGAGTAAGTAAATTCAAAACAGGATTTTGAGAGCCTGGGTCAAACTCGCACCTAGCCCAAGCGCAAGCAGTTGCTCCCAGGTCCTCATCGCAGCCCCCACTCCCAGTGACACCAGGCCTGAAACTGGCTCCGCACCCGCGTCGAGAGGCCTTCAGCCACACAGGAGAGCGGGAGAGAAGTTTCCAGGCATCAGGGCACGCACAGCTATCGCTCCGAGGACATGGTGCCAAGAGCCCAGTCTTGCCAGAGGCAGAAGCTTAACTCTCGGAGAGCGCGTGCAGCACTTCGGCGTTTAAAGACGAGGAGGAGTGCAGGGTCACTCCGGGGGCCCCGATACTGGTCTCCCAGCATTCAAATCCACAGGCACATAAGTCTCGCTTGGCTGCTTCCACGGCCAGCGGGGAGGTGTCTGCCAAGAGGAAGGCAAGAGCAGCCAGTTAGTCAGCTAGGCCACTGCAGGGAGACTGAAACGGGCCATCGCACGTTTAAACACGTGTCCCCTGGAGCACGGCCAATGCCCTGAAGATCTGACACACGTAAATGAACGCACTGAATCGCCCCTGTATGAAACACTGCAAACCACACTGCCAGGCGGCTCTGCTAGACACCATCCCACGCTCACGACATGGCTTCACATCCCACCACAGCCATACGAGGCCTAGCATCATATCCCTCTGCTTCCAAACCTGACCCCACTGGCAGGGCAACGTGGAACAGGGGAACGATGCCCAGGGCGAGCAGAGGGTTACTGACCTGATCTCAGCAGGGTGATGCCACAGCCTCCCCCGCCGGCCCCGGTCAGCTTGCTATGCAGGCCATGGGACGCCGTCACCCGGCACAGCCTGTCCAGGGAGGGATGGCCGACTCCGATCACGTTTAAGTGGTGTTGGTTTATATCAAAGAGTTCCTAAAAGCAACCGCACATACATGAGATGAGCATGCATGGTGACAGAGGCTCTTCACAGCCGTGGCTCCCTCCCCAGCGAGGTGCAGGGAAGCTGCTCTGCCTTCCCAGCCATCTCCCCACGTGGCCATCTCATTTCTGCAGGGAGTTAGGCCACCAGCATGTCTCAGGGCTCAGCAGCACTGGGCAGCAAGGTCAAGGCCAGAGTCTGAGCCCTGGGCTGCTCATCCATCCCTGTCCCCCTCATGACTTGTGCTGCTGCCGCCCACCATAGTGACAGTGGTACAACAGCTTCTGGACCTCCTGAGAAAATCCCGATCACCGCAAGCTGCCAGCAGGCATTTATTTCAGGCGCTAAATCAGAGCTCCCCGATGCCTCCCGACTGCTTCACCTCTCCCCTGTCACAAGAGTGTTGAGCAGGAGTCTGTGCAAGCCCCCTCGCTGGCCGTGGGAAGGGCACTAAGCCAGCATCTCTCATTCCTGGCTGTCACCCTGCCCTGCTCTGCAATCCATCCAGCATAACTAAATCCAGGGGACTTCTGACACAGCCAAGTTCGAAATGGCATTGCTGGAGAGGCGACGCGGAGTTACCTCCCCTTGTTTGCATTGTGCAGCACTTCTCCCTCCTCGCGGGCAGGGCCTGGGCTGCGAGCCAAGGGGCCTCTCACCAGCACCACGCTGGGAATCTGGCACCCAGCTCAAGTGGGGTCGAGAGGGTCCTCCCTTCGGGGGAGAGCAGCGCAAGCCGCTCTCCAAGCAAGGCTGCCCTTCCAAGCGGAGCTGCCCAGCTCCGGTGAGCTGCACGTGCACCTCTGCCACACTGTCCCAGCCAGCCACAAACCCCGCTGCTCCTGGAGATAGCTGCCACGGCAGCAAAGTCCAAATGGCCCAAGGGATGGACAACACCACAGAGGTGGGAGTTGCAGCTTCTCTCCTCCCAGTACTGGCGGTGAGGAATTAAGAAACAGAGGGAAGGGCTTGGCCCACACTCAGAGCAAGCCTGGAGCAGGGCCAGGAACTGACACCAGGCCCCCAAGCACCGCAGTGCCCTCCCAGCTCATCAGCACCATCAGTGGAGGATGCTCGTTCTCAACAACGCTAGTCTGACACCCGGACTCAATCGTCTCCCCGGCGCGTGGCAGCTGTTCCCATCGCTGTCCCAGCGGGTGTCACAAGCAGGGAGCCAGCCCAGACGGGACCAGTCCCAGAGAGGCTCCCTAACAGAAGCCCTGCGCTCCCTCCTCCAGCCGGTGCCACCAAGCGCTTCCCTGCCTGCAGCTCACGGTGAGCCGGGAGGGATGCTGCTCACAGGGAGCAGCGGGAGCCGTGCCGCAGCATGGCAGGTGTCAGTCACATCACCCTCCCTCAGCTCCGCACGGGTCTCCTGCCAACACCACACAGGAGGGGACAATGCAGAAATAATCCCTCTCCCCCCCCATCCAGAGCATTTTCTGTACTGTGTTTAAACAAATGCAGGGAGATGAATTAGCCAGTCACATGCAGAGTGCATATATCATAAGTTCTGTGCTGGGTTGGACAGACATCCATCCAGAGGCCTCTTTATATGCCTGAGTGAGGGCACAGCACTGTCCATGATGATCCAAGACACCTGTCATCTCCTGATCCAAAATCTGCCAGGAATCGGATGACAGCTTATGACACAGTAGACTAGTTCGATGGTTCAAATACAATGCTGTCCAGAACTGCACATTTCAGGAACAGCCAAATATATATATATATATATGCTGCATATAATCAACTGTCCCTCTGTGGGCAATTCAAGCACAAGACAAAAACAACAGATTCAAGACAGAAACCTGCTCACTGCAGTGCTGCTTCACGGGCATTGTATATAAGGCTGCTTTGGCACCTTTCGTGTGAGGATCTCAAAGCACACTTCAAATTAGCCCTCCTCTTCCCCATCTCCCAGGACTTCCGACAGTCTGAGCAATAATGCGTTAAGGTGGAGAGGAGCTGTCTGAAGTTGTGCTGCAAACAGACTCCAGATCTCCCCCAGCCGATGCCAGCTGAGCCCTCATTAGGGTCAGCCCACCCTGATGGGTACAGAAACCCACCACCCTCTTGGTGCGAAGGGAGCAGAAGGCCTTTGCTATGAATCCCACGGGAGACCCTCCCATGCTTGCTGCAGTCCCAGCAGCAGCTCACCTACGTGCAGCGAGGTGCAACACAGCCTGGAGCAGAGAAGGCTGTACCAACCATCTGCTAACAGAGCAGCCCTACCCTGCTGCCACAGGTCGAGCTGGGACAGCAGCTCTCTGTCCCTCCCCAGAGCCCTCTCCTGTACCTCCGGAGCACACTCATGGTTGTGGAGGGGACAACCTACCAGCAAGAGCAAGGACAAGCAGAGGTCCTCACAGGAGAGCCGAGGGGAGGAATCCAGATGCCAACAAGGAACTGTACCGCTGGTACCAAATGGTTCTTGACAGTCCAAGGCACTTGGCACCCAGGGCCAGGCCAGGTTTGCCTCAGCTGGGACACTGCCACACACCCGCACCCCACGGTTGTATGAATCGGTATTGCAGTGCTCTCACCACTGCAAAAAAATTCTTCCACTTGGAAGCGTGTTTCCCCCCACCACAGCAGCCTCTCCTACTTTGAACAAAGCCAAGACAAACGCAGATCTTTGTATGCACCTCATGCATCAATGTCAGGTCAGCTCTGGGCACAACTCTGTTCGTTATTCTCTGGAGCCAGGATGAGAGCAGAGCAATGGACTGGTTACGAGCCAGCAACCATCACAAACCAGTGGCTGCTGGGCTCTCTGCTCTTCACTCCAGCCTTGGCAATGACAAAGCAGTTGCTTCACAGACAGCGACTGCCAGAACGAGCGTGGCTGGCCCGCGGCGCAGGGAGGCAGCATCTCGGCCTGAACTCACTCCACAGTTCTTAGCAAATGGAAACAAAACCTCCAGAGCTACAGGTCCACAAAGCACCAGGCCCACTCCCTCCCTCCCTGTGCACCGCTGTGGAGACACACCAGCAGCATCTTCTGTCCCTTGGCTCCAGGAAGGGTATTAAAAGCAGCGCACACAGACCATGGTTTCACTCGGAACTGAACATTTCCTGCTATCAAATTTTTTCTTCAACCTAATGTTCTTTAAATGACATTTTGATGTTCAACAGTAACAGTGTCTAAAAATACTGGCGAACAAGCCCCTTACCTCCAGCACAGGGTAATACTCTGGTGATGGATTTGCAGGCATCGCTTCCAGAACACTTTGGCACTCCTGAGAAATTGCATCGATGGAGTCCAGCACCGGGTTCATTATAGCAGGGAACTGAGAAGCGGGGGAAGGCAAGATGTGAGAAGACTGCCTGCTAGTCTTCTAATACCACTGCGATGAAACTGGCCCCAGTCTCTTTGAGCTGGACAATTCCTCACCCCCTTTGGGGCTACTCATTCACAGAAAAACCCACTGCAGAGCAGGGCAATGGTAAGTTGCTCCCACCTGCAGAAAATGGAGGAAGAGAGGGAAACGGGCCAGAGGAAGGAACTATTCTTTTCCTGGTTGCAAACTGGTGATTTTTGTGGCAAGCCCTGTTAATGCTGGAGAAAGGGAGGAGGTGAGCTGAACCCCCATTCCCAGGGCAGCTGGGCCTTAGCTAGCAGCAGACAGGAATGCAGTGACCACAGGAGGGACCTCCCAAGAGATCCCTGTGAGACCTGCAGTCCCACATGAGGAGATCTGAGCTCATGAGGGTTACCTCCCCACCCTGCACCAGCACACATCTCCATCCCCGCGATCATGCAGGCGCTGCACCTTCAGGATCTTCTCCTTGACACTGGCCACCAGGACTTTGGTGCTCCGAGGGACTTTTGTGTTGGTCAGCAAGATCCTCAGCATCGGCACCCTGGAAGCAACAAGAGACACCTCCTTGCCTCTTTCCTTCACAGTCCCCCAGCAGCTCCCGAGGCCCAGACAGCTACAGTTTGTTCTGCCTCAAAAGGCCTATTTGAGCAAGACACCCAAGATAAGGAGTCCCATTAGTTTTAAAAAAGTTAAGCAGGTCCTTAAGTGCTGGCTGGGTTCAGGCTTGTTCCTCTTAGATACAAGGAACAACTGTACTAGTGCTATAAATAGGACTGTAGCATATTTACCGAAATCCATGTTTTTCAAGCAAAATTTTTCCTTTGAAATACTATCTATGAGACTAGCCAGCAGTAGCCATTAACTGCTAATAGAGCAATTTCATGCACTGTATAAGATTTTAATGGAGTCAGATTATACTTCATTGGCAGGAGGCAGAGGGAACACACAGGACCTGGATTTGTCTCTGCAGCTTGGTTTTCACACAGGCCTACCACCAGGTAAGCAAAAAGTTCCCCCTCCCCGCAATGTCATTTGCTGCCAGGAGCAGATCCGTTCCTGCTGCCCATAATGCCATGAAATTAATATTGATCCTTTGTGCTGTGTTCATCTAATGTCAGATAATGACCAAACATTTCATTGTTCCCGTCCACCCCAAACCAAGACAACACTCAAGCTACCCACACCCACGGCAAAATCTGGCTACAAAGCCCTTCCGCCATGCTGTTAGCGATCTCCCATCTATCTCATACCCTACAAGATCCACCCAATGCCTCTCTGACATATTACACCCACCGTACGTAAGTGTTATTTTTAAACTCGAATAATACCTCTTTAATGGTGTGATTTTTCCTGATTGGTATCTCAGGGCTCCACCTAAAGTAAAATACATGCATTGTCTCAGTACACAGCGAGCTGAGAGAGAACACAGTGTCGTAAGAGACAGAAGGTCTTTCATCTTTAGAACCTCACCCAGAGCGTATGACACTAATTGCAAGAAACACCAGCTAAATGAACCATGTTCTCAGACAGCATGAATCTGCCTAACCCTACTGACTTAATGAGAGGGTCTGGCCGGACGTAGTTAACCCAATGCCTTCCCCTTTGCTCTCCTCTACTCTGGGATCACACTAAATATTTTTTAAAAGGCAAAGAGTTTGGCCAGCATTAAATCTTTACTGGAAAAAAGAATCAGGCAGTGATTCCCTAGAGCAGAGCCACGCACGCAGGCTTCAAACTGGACTGAACGTGTGCACTCATGTCAGCATCCGTCCTTCAGCATGGAATTTCATTGTCCAGAAGGAATGTCTCACTTGGCTCCTACTTTTACAGAGGCATTGCGATTAGGTCTCATTAGAGAGATTATTAAAAGTCTCCAAGGACACTTCCAAAACACTTGGAAGTCTCTGCTAATTGAAACTAAATGACAGCTGTCCAACTGCATTTTCTACTGCATCATCCTTGGGACAGGATTAGGTTTCTTTGTTCACGCCAGAATGTTTAAATATCAGTTCTCTGCAGCAGGGTCTCTGCCCCACGGCACTTGCCTGGGGGACGCAGATCTCTGGTGTTACTGCAGCAAGTCCCCAGCAGCCCAGTCGCAGCTTACAGATATGGCAAACCAAGACAGAAAAGGATTCCCTCTACTCGGGTCAAAACAGGGACCTGAACTTGGGCGCTTCTGTTCCCTTTGCTGCACCTCAGTGCAGTGAGGCAACCTGCTCCATCCAGTGCCCCTGCAGCAACCCCAGCCAAGCCTGATCGTTTGCAGAAATGCAACTTGTGGCATCTGCTCACCACCTTCCCACAGCTGATGCACACTCTGCAGCGGAGAATGGAAACACGTCCGCGGCTCTGCCACCCCGTCAGCCTCTCCTCAGCACCCATATTCAGTGTCAGGGAGCAGCAAACACACACATACCCCAGGTAGCAACAGCGTTATCCACACCCGAGGGATTGCCGTGGATCACCCGCTCCCCTTGGAAGGCCCAGCTGTTAATCAAAGTCAGCTCTTCTTCTGTCCACCTGAAAGGCAAGAAAATGGCTCCAATACACAACCGAAACCAGCACATGCTGAGTGACAGAGAGAAGCACCAGAGGCTGCAGGAGATACCAAAGCAGCGGGAACCATACGAGGCACCCAGTTGCTGTGGGAAGCCCCAGCACCGCAAATTCCCTCTGCGCACTGCATTCTTTCAGCGGAGAGCGGGCATCGCCGCTCACAGCACCTAACTGGCACTCGGCACTCTTCTGCATGGCAGCGTGTAGAAACACATCCAGCCCCGCGAGGGGAACTGGCGCTGCTCCACGGACAGAGACAGCAGGAAGGGCACAGCCGCTACCCAGCGCTCCCGCTGCAGGCCAGCGGCGAGGGAGGGACCAGATTCAGGGAGAAGATCCTAGCCCTGGCCTAGCGAAGATCAAATTTAACTGAATGCAAGTCCAGACCTATCCCCACCTCCCCAACACTGCGTGTTACCACACGTCTTGGCCTGAGATCCTGCTCAGCAACAGGCAGGATGGTGTATTTAAAGACACAGAAGGCACAATGTGGGAAGAGAATAGTAAAAGTTGCATTTCACACGTGCAACTTCAGCCTCTAATTGCTAGCTGCTGAGCTGCGGAAGCCTCACAAATGGGGTCGAAAAGTAAATCAGTTCTAACTACACCATCTCCAGCAAAGACTTTGATTTCTAGGGATTAACTCCTAACACTTCAAGCTGCACCGGGTGCTGGCACTTAGAGCACAGAAGGGAACCAAATGCAGATCCAGAAGGTGTTATGCTAAAAACACAAAAACAGGTCTTTGTTGTCTCAAAAGCAGTCACATAAATTGGTAAGTGCTTTGAGAGTTTAAATGCTGGCACAAAGAGTTTGGTGCTGGGTCAGACTCAGCGAGGACCAAGGCCCCTGACTGAACATACTAATTAATGGGCTGTAGCAATACAAAAAGCAAATGCAGAGCTGCCAGTTACAAAGCAATTGCTGGCTGCAACTTCACTGCAATTCCACCACAGTGATTTCTCCCCCAGCGCCTCTCAAAACCCCACTGCTCTGGGCCTGCTTCTGCAAGGCCTGCACCCACACAACCACCTTCAGAACTCACCAGTCTATTTCAAACCCACTCACTCCACGCTGAAGGACTCTCTCAAACCCTGGCACCCCAAGGGAAGCTCAGCGCCCACAGGGAGCCAGCTAGCCCTCCTGCACCCTGCTGTAACACACTTAGACTCGTGCAGGCACACAAATACACATCTCCGACCCTCCCCTGGAACACAGCGCTGCCTGCTCCGCAGTCCAGACGCACAGTGCGTGTTCCAAGCCGCCGTTCAAATGGCCTAATGCACAGCGGTATCAGATATACCAGCATCAGTGATGCTCTGCAGAGATCAGAGCTGGTGTTTGGTGCAGCGAGAACACATATTCAACAGGTTTTTAGAATATGGGGCCCAGAACAGGTATTATGTGATGGAGCAGAGGCATGAACATGGATTTTGGAAAAGCATCACACAGTCTTATATGAAATAATGAGAACAGTCACTGACCACTGCTAATGCAAGGCAGAAGTTCTGAGAGCCGCTTGCTGCTTCCTTTAACTCCCTGCTTCCCTGGGCCTCAGCTGAATGTCTTTATCCGTCTCCACATACCTTTCATTTCACTTGCCAGTGTTTAATCTGTGAAGCATTCAGGAAAACAGCTCACACCACCACTACTCAAAATAGAAGTGCAGTTTGCTGTAAACCACTTGTTTTTAATCCTCTTTCAGAGGCTGCGATTCTTCTCCACACAGGAGTCATTATATCACGCTGTTCTTTTCTTGTGACGTTAAGCAAAAACCTTCTGAAGTCTGACACCCCCACCTCTCACTTACCCCTCTGCATGCCAGCTGGAAGAAAAAAATGACGCTGTATTCAAGCTGAAGCTAAGAAGTGCGAGCAGGGAACATCTTTGCTGCTCGCTGCCTGGTTTGGAACTGGCCTTTCATTTCTCATGCCGTGTGACTATTTGGGAGATTTGCCTGAGCACAGCGTACAAATTGCTCTCTCTAGGAACGTGCTTCTGGGTCAGGCTGCAAACTCTTGTTTTTGAAGCAGAACACAGTCACCTCCTCTTGCTGTCTCCCTTTCAGTCCCACACAAAATCCACAAAAGCCAACCAGAAAAGGTTGCACCTGGCACCGAGCGCACAACAGAGGGTTCTGCCACTCCAGCTGTGATACGCATCTTTAAACAGAGCCTCCTCAGACACACAGCAGAGCAGACCAGTTTTTCAAGACTGAACTCCAAGGGAAAGCAACCCAGGGCAGAAGGAAAGAAACTCCCTTTCACCAGCCACTGATGAAGGGGAAACTCAGGCAGGAGATCAGGAGGAGACGTACCACATGCAGAAAAAAATTCATGTGAAAATGCAGAAAAAACAGAAAGGATCCTCAACTCCTTGAGGACTCAAAGCAAAACCTGGAAGATGCTCAGGGATAGAGAGGAAATAGAGGTTAAAAAAAATTCACCACATTAAAGCATGTATAGTATATCTTACACTAGGCAAGGGAAATGGTGCAAGTTTTATGAAGTCTCTGCATCCAGTTGGTTTCATCAGGAGAAGCAAATTGTAAACGTGTAATTCACAGGTCAGAGCCCTGTGACAGGGCACGTCTCTGCTGCTGAGAACACAGGGCAGCCATAGGAGAGGAAGGGAAAGGAGCAGGGCTCAGGGTGCCACTGCTGCGGCCACAGCCCAGGAGCTGGCCAGAGAGACCAAGAGAGGGGCCAGGGCCAGAATCTGTACAGGTAAAAGGAAAGAGAGGGGCACAGAGAGCAGAGCTGCCCCGGGGCCGTGCATCCAAAGCAGGGAGGCTTCCCCGATGTGCTACCTGGCTGTGGACTCTCCGTCCTTCAAAGGGCACGAGATGGCTCCGCACGCCGTCAGCAGGGCCGCCGCCAAGCAAACAGCGTAGGCGGCACTTGAACCCAGCCCAGCTCCCGTGGGCAGCTCAGACCACACCAGTATGTCCACGCTCGGAACATTTCTGAAACACAAACACACAGGATGTAACACAACGACCTTGAATTCCATCTTGAGACAACATTTCAAAGGCAAAAGATGCCAATTAGGACTGATCACAGGAAAAGCTGGTTGAAAACTGGCAACATCAGCACATGCATACGCATCTGACACACAGGGGCTTCACAAGTGCTCAGTTAGCACAGCTGAGTAGCCTTGCTAAGCCATTGTACCAGAACAAAGCCTTGCTGAATTGGATCTATGATTAGCACAGCTTGTCAAGCTGCTAGCAGGGGCACTTAGTAACTAAATACTTGAGTAGCACCATAAAGAGACCCTTCAAAGATTGTTGTAAACACGATTTTAAACATACTTATAAATAAAGCATAAATATCCCAAATCCGTAACTGCATAGTTACATCCCACTGGAGCAACAAGTTGATGGGGAAGATGAAAAACGCACATATCCATGCCCACATGCCCCTTTTCTCCACTGAATGCATCCGGGTTGCGTTACAGACCCTAACATCAAACCCAGGAGCTTTTCACTGGCTGGTGAGTGACATGAACTATGAACTGATGGTTTCAGAGCAGGCTGATGACAGCCCCAGTGCTATCACCAAGCAACTCAGAGACTGCAAAGCAAAACACGATGCAGCTACACATCATAATTCTTTAACCTTTATTCCTTTGCTATGAATATTGAAGTTAGGTTCTGACTTGGTTTAAAATAGCAAGCAGTGCTGTATCAGACATTGCCCTGAACACTTGTCCAGTAACTTACCCTGATATCAACAGTGTTGGTCACGTTTAGAAACTGGAACAGCCCTGAGCTGTGGTTACCCCAAGTTCTCATATTTTTAGGGAGCTTCAGCCCACAAGAAGGATCAGACTTAGTTCAGACAATGAATTCACAGCTCATTTCTGCAGCAGTTTTTCTAACCTAAGCCAGGATGACATGAGCTGCCTGCTGGAGGGAGGGATGTCTGTCTCTGCATCTGTTGACTGTGCAGGAAGGGTGGGATGAACTGCTCTGCCTTAAGCACCTCAAAGCTAAATGCCTAAACGAGAGCAGATGATCCCCAGCCCACCTGCTTGGGGCACCCCACCCACCACACAGCTCAGCTCTGAAGAGCATCTCCTGAGGCGCTCAGAACCTACACGAAGTGAGATTCCTTGTAATTTCTTATTTTGCCTCAAAGATTTGGTTTCTTCCTGTGACCTTGTAGAAGCAATTAATGGTGAACAACACTCAAGACAGCACATTTATTTTGGGGCAGGAAGACAGCCTTACCCATACTTAGCCGAAATAGCCAGGCACATATAAAGAAAGGCAAGAGTAGCAAGGCTCTCAGGAGCTGAGGCTCCGGCAGAGATTCCAGCAAACTCTTTCAGTGTATCCAGCTGTTCTACGCTGGGGGACTTAGATTCATCGAAGTCAGCTATGGAAGCAAGCAGGGGAGAATTTAATCACTTAGAAACCAGGGAACTGTTAAACTTGAAAGCAGTATTTGCAAGAACAACATCTCCTGTTACAGTAAGTAGAAACAGATTGAACCAATTTCAGATTTCACCTACAAACTTTCTACCTGAGGAGTCATGATAAAAGAAGAAGCAAAATCTCCACCAGCCACTCTGAAAACCCAGTGTTTCTACACTCCACACCTGCATTGTATTACAGCAACTGTCTACTTGCCTACACTTCCCAGTGTGCCCATCCATCACTATGTAGAACTTGGCAAGTCACGAAGGCTTTATTAAAGAACGTGGATATTCTGACGCGCTTCACACGAGTCTGAACTCCAAACGGCCAGGAGCAGGCATCAGTGTAAGAGAACTTTGGGTCAGTGCTGAGAGAGGTTACCAATGCTCTGACTCAGCAGACTTTGTTCTGCCTTCTGCTAAGCAAACGGTGCTCGGGAGGATCACAGGAGTTAATGTCAGCTCCTCCAGAGGGAAATGGCACAACCACCAGTCAGGGGCTCCACCCAGTACAAGATGCTGCAGAAATTCCAGTGAGGGCTGGCATAAGGCAGAGAGGCAGGAAAACAGGGCCCGTATCCCTGCCTTCTCCAAGAGCATCCAACTCGGACCAGCTTCAGAGAGACTCTTTTTTGGCCCCCCGCCAGCAATACTCCTGGACATGGTCCCTGGCTGGCACCTGTGTGTATTAGAACACCGCCTGAGCTACAGCGGCACTAGAACAAGCCCCTGGGAACCTGAAACAGGAGGACACAGCCACGGCAAGGGCCACTCACAGATATCAGAGCATCAGGCAGGTCACAAGAGGCACATGGAGGGAGTGTGGGTGCCCGAGTTGGGAGTGTGCAGGGACACATTAGTCAAACACACACTCAGCGTGGTCAGAGACAACAAGGCCCAGCAACACTCTGCAGGGGGAACAAATAACCCTGCAGGGGAACAAATAACCCTGCAGGGGGAACAAATAACCCTGCAGGGTCCCAGGGCAGTCACCCCATGGGGGTCCCAGCAGGACTCGGAGCCCCACACGACACACGGGCAGCAGTTTCCTCCTCCCAGCGCTTGCCTGCAAAGCCCCTCCGCAGGGCCTGGAGGCGAAGGGTGTCCCAGCTCCTCACGACGCCGACGCCGGGCAGGCGGACGCACACCCTGCCCTCACCGCAGGGCCTCAGGCGGAGGAAGGTCCTCAGGTCCAGCGCCACGGCCAAGGCCACCTGTGGGCGAGGAGAAGCGGTGTCAGGGGAGGGGAGGGGAGCCGGACCGGAGCCACGGGAGCCCCCGGCAGCGGTAGGCTCCTTACCTTGCCGTGCACCACGGCGTGCTCCCCGTGAAGGATCACCTTCCCCGGGGCGGACAGCACCAGGCTCCGCTCCCACATCTCCCGCCGGTCCCGCGGCAGGACGCGGCCTCTCAGGGGGGGTCCCACGCTGCCGCCTCAGCTGCCCAACGCCAACCGCGCGGAGTGACAACCGCCCTTACCAATAGGAGCCGCGCTCTGCCCCGCCCTCCTTGCTCTCGAGCCAATAGCCGGGATTCTCGCGGAGGCGGGGCTTCGGGAAGGCCAATCGGAAGGCGGCGGTGCGGAGTGGTGCGGCGCTGGGGTGACAGCGCGCGTGGGAGAAGGGAGGGACGGCGGCCGCGGAGGGTCAGGGGGCGGTGGCCGGCGGCTACGGTGGCCGGGAGGGATGCTGCGGCGAGCGGCGGCGGCGGCGGCGGGCCGGGGCCTGCGGGGGCCGCTGGGGGCGGCGGGGCGGCGGCAGCGGAGCGGGGCGGGCAGGTGAGCGCGGAGATGGGTCGGGGTCCGGGCGGGGTAGGGTCCGGCGCCCCCTCTTACGGCCTGTGCTTCCGCAGCTCCGACGGCGGCCCCCCCGACCGCGGCTCCCGCAGCGACCGGGCCCCGAAGATCTACACGAGGACGGGAGACGCAGGTAGTGTCCGGGGGCGGCGGCGGGGTGGCACCGAGGGAGCGTGGGGTAGAGCCCGGCTCGATCCCCGCGGCTCCGCTGGGCCGGGCCCGGCCTCTGAGCGCCTCCCCCGGGCCTTTTCCGAAGGCTTCTCCAGCACCTTCACCGGGGAGCGGCGGCCGAAGGGCGACCGGATCTTCGAAGCCCTGGGAGCCACGGATGAACTGAGCTCGGCCATCGGGTAACCCCCTGCCCCAGGACCCTCTCCCGCTGCCGGGCGGAGGGGCTGTGGAGGCCCGGCCGTGTCCTGCCAGGGTGGCCGTGCTCTGCGGGGAACTCACCCTGGAAAGCTCTGGCCCTGGGCAGGCCGAACGCAGGCCCCCCGCATGTAGAAAGGCCTAGCGACACCGTCCCAGCCCCTTTCTGCGGGGGTCTTCTGGGCATCCTCTTCCGTTAAGAACGGCTCTCCCAGCCCCACCGCCCAGTAGGAGGGAGGGGGATACACTGTGGACCGAATTTCTCTGGAGGGTTGCACTGACAAACAGCCAGGAGGGTCCGGATTCTGTGTTTGTCATATGGAAAAACATATATGGCCAATCGCGGTAATTTTTTCATTTCCAGCTAACTCTGTTTTCTTTTTTTTTTTAACCCAGGCTTGCTGGTGAATTTAGCAGTGAAAAGGGCCACACGTTTGTTGAACAACTTCACAAAGTGAGTATTAATGGTAATCCTCACCCAGTGCAGTCACTTCATCTGTGCTATTGGAACGTATTCTTAAACTCTTTAATTTTAGACACAGTGCTCCCACTGACACACAGGAATTTAATAAATTTAGTATTAAAATAAATAAATACTTAAGGCTCTGACCCTTGATTACTCTCCAAGAAATACATTTCTTTAACCAAGAAGGGAACCGGTTAATCAAGTGATTAGCTAGGGGCAGACAAACATATCTCTAGATTTATTCAGACCTGTTAGCGTACACGGTTATGGACACAAGGCTTGTTGTCACATAGCCTCAGATTTGAAATCGGGGCAAAGCAGCCACGTGGGCACGATGGTGGGAGACAGGTCCCGCCGTGGCAGCCTGTGAGTTTCTGCTAATTGGCTTCGCTGTGCACAAGAAGGCAGAAGGAGCTAATGAGAGATTTTAAAAAGCTTTACCAGCCTGCCTTCTCACGTATCCCGGGCTGTGGAGAGATGCCTCTCTTGGAAGCGGACGTGACATCAAGCCAGCGCTGTCTGCAGCTGTTTGTCACTGCCTTTCTTCCAGAGGTTACTGGTTCGGTGTCCTACCAGCGAAGGGATTATGTGAGCACTCCCCAGTCTGCTCTCTGGAAAGTCAGCCAGGGTAGTTTAATGTGCCAGTGAAAACAAGTACACGCGCTAATCTGGCTTCTCATAAAGCAATTAGGGAGCACTTATCTGATCCCCCCTGCCAGCAGGCTGGGGGATGATGAACAACAAGGGTAGGATCTTCTTTAATCAGCACAACCAGCTGTCGCCTCCCAGAGCTTGCTGCAGTTGTACCGGAGCATCAAAGGCTGGTTAATGAAAGCGCTTCTTATTTTTGTCCTGATTGCCACATCTAGGTCCAGTGTATGCTGCAGGATGTGGGCTCCAACATCGCGACGCCTCTCTCCTCAGCCAGGGAGGCTCACTTAAGTAAGCCCCACGGTACTTTTCCTGGGATAACAGTTCTTGAATCACAGCTGCCCTTCTAGAGTGGCACTGGGGAGGCTGTTCCGGTACGTGGTGGTTAGAGCTGCCCAAGGGCTGCTCAGCAGCGCGTGTCTGGGTGCTGAACGAAGTCACAGACGGTCCCACAAGCTGCTGCGTTTGTGTGACTGAAGCGATGTAAGCTGGCCTGGGGCGCTGCCCCAGCACTGACACCCAGCCGGGGCTGCTGAACGGGGAGCCAGCCCTGCTCTAGCAGCAGGATTTTTTGGGGATGCTTTCTTAGGCCTTGCTGATCCAAGAAATACTGAAGTAGAGCTCTATCTGTAGACTGAATCACTTCTGCCTGTCTTTTAGTTGATTCTTCTTTTCCCTCCATAGAACGAACGTCTTTCAGTGAGAAGCCAGTTCTGGAGCTGGAGCAGTGGATTGACAGTTACTCAGAGCAGCTTCCTCCGCTCAGAGCTTTCATCTTGCCAGTAGGTACTGCTTACGCCTCTCGCTGACTGGAGACGGCTCGCTTTGTTAGGGCAAACCTGCTCTACCACTTGCTGTGGGAAAACAGGTTGTGAGGCCATAATATTAATTAAATTAAATAAAATTTAATACTAAATTTTGCCTGGACAAATACCAAAAGAAAAGCAGAGAGGAGGACCCGGCTGAGTTAAATTTCCACATCCTATTGCATTCAGATCTCTCTTCCCAGTTGCCTAGCCATAACACAGGGTTTAGTTGCATGTGTGTGTGAGACGTGATAAGCTTTGCTGCAGTTATACAATAAGGTGGATGGCTGTATCTGTTGTTAGCAGACACTGATGCACTGTTTCGTTGTTGTTTCAGTCAGGAGGTAAAAGCAGTGCTGCTCTCCATTTTTCCCGAGCTGTCTGCCGCAGAGCGGAAAGGTGGTGAGTGTTGGCTGTAGAGCAGCAGAATAGAATTGATAAAATGTGATCAGAGTGCTACAATGATAGCAAATCGTTGCAATCGGAGCAATCAACCATGGCTGTATTGCACTCGGCTAGAGCTTGAGTCAAGCTTCGTATGTTTGTATTAGTCAAATTCCAGGAGTGCAGTCAGCAAAAAGCAAGCCTCTCTTCCCTCCCCTGAACTGGGTCATCCGAGCTAAGAACTTCAGAAAGAACAGACAGGTTTATGTTGAGATGCATCTACGTGTTCAGCTCGTATCTGGTTTGCTAAGCGTATTTTGTAGGCTAGCACACGTGGAAGCTGGGGCACTGGCAGGTGTGAGATCCAGGGAAGGTTTTAGCGGCTCAAGATGTTACTGCCCACACCTACCTTGTCCCACTTCTCTGTTGGGGATGAAAACTCCCCTGGGAAGGTCCGTAGAAGAAAACTCGTGTCTGCTCATTATGTGAATCACTTCCATGCAGAGTCTCTTGTGTTAGCCTGAACCTGCTCATCAGCAGTTCTAAGTTGCTGGGGGTTCTTTACTGAAGCCGCTGATGTGCAGGAAGACGTTTTTGTGGATGTGCTCTGCTGCGAGGATTGCTACTCTGACGAGATACACTGGAGCAGCAGTGATCTTCAAAAAACTAACATCACAGTCAGTGGTTTCTTGTCAAAAGAAAGCTAGAAAGAGGGCTGTACACCAGTCAGGAGGCAAGGAACAGCTGTGTTCCCTCAACAAAAGAAGGGTCCCTGTTTACCTGTAGAAAAGGATAATGATCCTGCAGGCTGCTCCCGTTGTTCAGTGATGCCCACGGATGAGCATCCTTTAGAGGAGTGGAGCTGCAATCCTCCAGCACAGTTACAAAAATTAGTTGCATCATTTAGCCACCGCAGATCCCTCTCGGGGAAGTAAACAGCGTTCACATGTGCTGTGGGGAGTTAGAACGGGGACTCCAGGTGAGGTTGGGGTGTGAAGGTGGGTGCTCCAGCAAATTGCAGTCCTTTGTGCATTCAGAGCTAGAAACTTAAATACACTAAAATCTTCCTTCTCTTTTTCTAGCGTGGTTCCTTTAGTACAGGCAGGGGAAGCAGATCCAAATGTGGCCAAATACTTGAACAGGTAAAAAAAAAATAAAATCCCAAACCCTCACTCTGTACTACTGAAGCGTGCCTGGTGGTGTTCCCTTAGTCTTGGGATAAAACTGTGGGGTTTTACCTCTCAAGAAGCTTCCCTTCTAGAATAAGATCTTTGAAGTTTCAACAAGCAGTGTGTTAAAAAGTATTCTTGGAAGGCCTGTATGTTTGCAGACACTGCCGTGGTGCCGAGGGAGCCGTCAGCTTTCTTATTGAAGGCCACTTTGGAAATCACTTCTCGGGTGGTCTCTCTTTGCCTTCCTTTACCTGCCGTTCTTGTGCCGTAACCAAATGTGCTTTGCTGTGTAGGTGTGCGTTGCTGGGTACAAACACACCTGATGTGGGAAGAGGTTTCACTGCTTTTCCCTTGGTTTCCAGACTGAGCGACTATCTCTTCGTTTTGGCGCGTTACGCTGCAATGAAGGAAGGGAAGGAAGAGAAAATATACATAAAGCCTGAACCATAACTGGGAGCTGGAATGTTTGTTTCCTTGATCGTGGGAAGCTAAATCCAGCAGACTGCTTTCCCCCAATCGAGAAAGGGAAAGAGAACAAGCCTGGATTGGAAATGTGAGCTGCCAAGAACTTCCAGCTTAAATAACTAGGACCTTGTTCATAAATACCGTGAGGAACACAGCTGTTCTGTTCACTGGGCCTTGTCCAAATATCTCTTGTATAACACTGCGGTGATGGCATCAGAATTACTGTTTGCCCTGGGTTGGAGTTGAGGCAGGAGACTTCAAAGAACTACAGCTGATTTCTAGAGATGTCTTCATTTCCCTGGGCAGCGGCAGGTGCTGTGGAAAGGCTCTGACAGGACTCTGAGGAATGAAGAAGAGAAAACAATCAGCTTCTCTTTGGAAGTCATAATGCTCGTACAGAACAGCAACTGTGAAGAGATTCAGGAACTCTGTCCACAAGCTTTGAAATAATAAATGTGATTTACTTGTACCAAAAGGCCCTTAACTGTCATACTTTAATACTGAGCCCAGCGCGCTTTTCTTTTTTAAGTTGCTTTCAATCCATCAGCCCTGGCTGAAGCCGAGCTGCGTAGATTTACAGGAATGCACTAAGAATCCTTTGGCTCTGGCTGCCTCTCGTTATGCATGTGAAGAATGTCTCCGTGCTGACAATCCAGTGCATCCTCTGCCAGGAACGGGGCTCACGCAGGACAGAGGGATTAAAGGAGGAAGGGCCAAATCCTACAGGTCAGGTGCAGGCAAGATGATTCTATCATTCTAAGCTCTGTTTAGGTAGCTGGGGTCAATTCCACGTGGCACTGCCCCTCCGAGTGTACAGACCCCTCCGACTTTGGTCCCAGCATCGCCCTGTGGCCGCAGGTACCAGCTGAAGGAGCAGCGCCCTTGTTTAGTTTGAATATCTGTCTACTGGGGACCACTCCAGTCACTAAGTGGGCAGATAAAGGGGTTGTGATGAGTAGCAGGGGCCCGGTGCCTCCTCAGCTGACAGCTAGAGTTGGAAGAGAGAGGCTAACACCCAAAGGGGTTCGTATCTCACACATCGTAACGTCTGCACTGACCTCAGGAGCGTCGCTGTCACGGAGCCCTCAGCAGAGTAGACTAAGAGCGTGTCCTAGAGCTGGGAGAATCTGGCTGCAGACATCACGATAGCGGAATGCGGTACTTCAACAGAGAAGACACCCTCTGTTCCAGCTTCCTGATGGACTGAGACTGCCAAAAAACCACACTCAGTATGTAAACAAGTGCATTACAGCCAGCTGAATGAGTTAACACCTTGCTACCCACGTTGTAGAGAGAACACAGACAATTACAGTTTTACAGTTAAGTCCAAGCCAGTTCCAGCTTGGAAATACAACTGGGAAGAATACAGGTCAGACACGGTGGTTTAAGTCTTCCCCTCCTTGTATGGAGGAGCATCACGGAAACCTGTGGGTGGTGAGGTGATTACACACCAAGGGTGCTTGTCCCGCACCAAGGGTGCCACTTTTAGTGGTGGGAGCTTTTCAGTCAGTCATGCAGCTTCCTCTGTTCAATTATTTAAGTAGAAACAACCTTAAACTTGCTTCCCGAAAGAGTCTCTGGCTTTTGTGTTAACTTTTTAATCAGAGCAGGGTCAGAGTGAAGAATGCCCAGCACTAATAGATACCGCTGTCTCATTACTCACCCTTTTTTTTTTTTTTTAAACAGATATTTCATGGCTATCGTTAATGCACATTTTTCACACAGTAATTTTCCAAGCCTTAGCCTGTAACACATCCCAATGACAAATGCTCTTGATTTGGACTGTACCGTCAGCTGCAATGTCACATCAGACATTTTCTCAATGCCTGCTCCAGACAGGCCATCCAGTTTTATGATAGCTCTGTCTCAGTGATCACGATTGAACCTTAGGAATCTAGAGGCTTTTCAAGTTTAATTGAATAAAATTCTTTGCAATATAAATTCTTCATGAATGCTGTATAAATCAGTTCCAGGATGGATTTATAGTATTTTCTTTTTTTCCAGCTGGGGGGGGGAAAGAAATCTCACTCCTGTTTTGGGACCAAAGCTAGTATTGTTTTGATTGCAAGGAGAAATAAATTTAGCTACTACACTTTAACACGATGTAGAGATGAAATTTATTAGGGTGCACTCAGCTTCCAGCTCCCCCCCCGCTCCCTTTCCACCCAAAGACGTCTGGGCAATTGTTTCTGCGGGGCTGAAGCAGAGGGGGGCTGGTGGCTGGCATGACCCTCTTGTTTCAGTTAAGCCGGCTTGAATTTAGGAGCGAGCCTAGATCAGGCTGAACGTGGTCCCAGCCCCGTGGGCTGCAGCAGCTCACCAGAGCAGAGCTCGGCTCCGCAGGGGCCACGCTTGGCCCTTTGAGAGTTCACAGCGCGCCGTGTTTGTCCTCTGCTTCACCACCTCGTCGTACAGCACCCGGCTGGATAAAAGGGACCTTTCTGCCCTGAATGCTGTCCCCAAGGTACACAGGGGAGCCGCTGGCCATTAACCTGCGGCAAGGCTTGGGTCCGCAGGCCCCAGTGCAGCCTCCACACTGGGCTGGGAGCAGAGGCCAGTGGTGGGGGGACACTGGGGACCTTCTGCACTGAGTTCAGTGAAGTTCTAGCGTGGCCGAGCTGGCGTCTGCTAACGATGACGGAGCAGCGTGCAGTAACGCATGAGAGGCTGGCGAGACAGCGGGCAGGAGTGAAGCGTCACTAAAATGAAATACAGGCTTTAAAACAAATAAAGCTCCGTTGCTCTGGGTTAGCATTTGTTTTTCCAAGTCCTTTGTCCCCACTCAGCCAATCCAGCTGTACAGCATAGGGATTCCAGTGCCTGCACCTCATTAATATAATGGGAGGAAGGCAGATGCTTTGTCCGTACTGACCGTATGCAGAACCCAGATACATTCCTGCCTAGCAGGGTTCCTTATTTATGATTACGTTGGAGCTGCCAGCACAGACATATGTTGCTAAGGGTCGTTTATTCTTGTTTGTAAAATGTATGGCTGCTCCTAGCTTACACACTGTCAAAACTGGAAGAACTGGCCCCAAAATCTCTTGCTGCATGATTGGATCAGACGCCTGTACATCTGTTAACGCTGTAGGAGCTGTAAAATGAAATAAGTTTCACTATAACTCAAGCACCTCTATTACCGCCACAATGTGTAAGCAGCAGAGCCGGCTGCTGCTCTTGCAGAAATGACACAAACGTACATTTTGCCAAGTCATATGTAAATTTATACAAGGCAGCGTTTCCTCTGCTAATGCACAGAAGGAAGGACTAGTACGTGCGTGCCCCCCCCTCCGCAGGATGCCTGGGGCTTGGCGTGGTGCTGCATCTGAAGGGCGAGTTTTGGGGTGCACGGCCCCGGCAATGGGGAGCCAGCAGCAGTCCTGCACTCCTCCTCTCAAGCTGGAGGACCAGAAGGGACCACATCTGCCATCAGGTCAAGTCCTCTGCAGTTGCAGGCCCCTGAAATACCCATTTTGCCTGGAAGGGGTCAAAGAAAAACCCTCCCCACCCAAACAGCTCATGCTGCAGCAAGGAAAGACCTGGCTAGAAAAGGGCAGGCATGCAGTTATGGCACCCCCGGATAAAAGCCACCGTCCCTGCATCAGACAGAAGCAGATTCAGCCTGTTTGTGTTGAGGAAAGGGCTGTCTTGGTCCCTCAGCGCTACCTCCGCTGCAACCCAGCAGAAAGTGCCCACCTCTCTGCCCCATCCCCGCTACAGCTGCTCCGCAGGGCACGCGCGGATAGGCAGGGTGCCAGAGCTAGTGCTCAAACCAGCCCAGGGTGAAGCTGCACAGTCTGGTCAGTATCGAAGAACGTGACCTTAGAAACAGCCACACAAATGCATTTCTGAACAGCCAGTTAAGCACCACTAACCCAGGAGGTGGCGGTGCCAAGCCAGTGCCACGTAGGTCTGACCACTCCATCACCCAGTCAGGTCACTAACGCGCTGCAGGAGCTGCTGCACATCTCAGATAAACGTGAGCAAACACAAAAATAAGCTGCAAGAATACCTTATCTCATTCTGCTCAGGGATGCGGAGACCGGAGCTCGGCATATCCTCCTCCCTCTCCACCCGAACCTGCAACCAGCCCCACTGTGGAGTGCGGGCCAAACGGTTGTGCAAAACAGTGGTATAAACTGAGGGATTATTAGTCCGTGTTGTGAGTCAGGGGCTTGGGACAGTCTGTAGGAGCGGAACAGGAGCAGCAAGAAGAGCTGTCAGCTCCCAAAACACGCCTGTGCCTGCACTGCGGCAGCGGTGGCGTGCCCCCGGCCAGGGCCTGCCCGCACAGCAGCCGCCATGGTTGGCATACCCCAGCCCCGCTCCCTGCCGGCACCGCCGCTGAGGGAGCACCGGCCTCCGGCGATCCCTCCCAGCTCCGCACCATCATGTGCGTGGTCCAAGTGCCTTGGCCACGGTCAGACTTCACCTTCGGTCAGCCCCGAGGCACAGCGGCATGCACAGAGCCAGCCCCGGCAAGACCGCGCCGCGCTGGCCCGCCACGCGGCGACAGCGAAGCAGGCATTTTCCAGGCCTGGCTGTTTGCTGCCAGCTTTCTGCCTTGGCAGCATCTGCTGCGGGGTTTCTTTTTGCTGTTTCTGACGGTGCCATATGCCTCTGTGTCAAAACAATGGCGCTTGCACACTGACTGGGAGTCCTCTCCCTCGCTCCCACCGAGCTCCCTCTCCCCAGCGAAGCCTGAGCGCCCACGGGGCTGGCCCCGAGCACCACGCTCCCAGGGCGAGCGCAGCACCATCGGCACGGCGAGATGGGGCAGGGAGGGCTGCGGCGCGGCTCCGAAGCTGGGGGAGCCGGTGAGCGAAGGGCTACGCTGCCACGCACCAAGCCTGAACTCGGGGGGAAGCTGGAGCAGCAGCAGCAGGCACAGCTCCTCACTCCTACACGGACGCTCCCAGAGCCAGGCGAGGGGAGGAACACAACGCCTATATTATTATAACATCATCATTAACAACAAACCCCACGTCGGCTCCAGTGGCTGGTCCTTAGGGCAGCTTCTAAAATACAAAGCGCAGCCTTGCCCCACAAACCCACGTCTCCCTGTGCCTCTTCTCCCTCCCCAAACCAAGAAGTGTAAGATTCCTTGGTGCAAAGATCCAGAGTTGGCCCCGCTGACCGTCCAAACCCTGTTGCAGCGCTGGCAGCAGAGCCTGCGAGGGCAGACAGCTTTGCCACCAACCTCCAGCTTCTGCCCGCAGCAGAGCTCCTGGAAAAGAGCACTTGCCTGACGGGGCATCTGCACTGAGCACACAGAGACAGGCGCTGCCCCGCTCTCCTGCACTGCTGGATCTTGCTTGGCTTTCCAGTCCGGTTCCCTCTCCACCAGTGGCCCCAGTCGCCATTCCCAGCTGACCAGAGATGTGCACAGAGCACTGCTAACCCCAGCACCTGCCCTGGGCCAGGTGGGTGGTGAGCACCACCCCCTACATCCAAGGAGCACCTATACTCTCGTGAAGGTACCAAAGACTGAAGTCACAGCACCCTGCAGGACCAAGGAGCACTTCTCCAAGCGTATTCCAAGACACAAGAACAAATCCTGCTGCAAACAACGCTGCCCGGTCCCTTCGGGCTCAGAGGCACTCCTGTCAGCCCATCAGCAGCGCCCCAAGGAGCCCACCTCTCAGAGGCACCTGAGCACAGACACCAGGAACCAGCCTGGCAGAAGGGATTTCCAAGGGACCGGCAGCCTCCTGCCTCGCAGCCTCCTGCCAGAGACGCCAGTACCCCAAAGCTCTGCTCTCCCCTCTGCCGCGTGCTCCGAGCAGGAGCATTACACCCAGCACTTTCCCAGCCCCCAGGGAAAGGAAGAGGAGACATCCACTCATCTTACTCATACCAGGTTTATTTTTCTCTTCCCTGCATTTCTGATACAAGGGATGTTACCAAGGTCTCCACAGCAGCAAGTCTTCTATAGAAAAAATAGTCATTAATCTCCCGTGGCAAAACCATCCCTGCCCGACAAAGAACACCCGCGCAGAATACAGCAGTGCAGGCAGGGACCGATACACATTCGCAGCCTTCCGCTCAGGTAAAAACGTATTAAAGCCTCCCAGTCATACAGAAATCAGGTACTCAAGAGAAATATTGTTGTTGCACACACAGCCACCAGGGCGTTTACTAGATAATCACGTTTTATAGGCTAGCTACAAAATTGGATGTAGTGTCTCGTAGTGCAATATTTCCAGGTTTGGAGGGACCTAGCTAAGTCTGCATTAAGATCTTTTCTAGGAATTGTACTCCTGAGGAACGAAGGAAAAAAGGGGAGCAAAGATTTTATTTCACTGTGTTCAACAACCCACTTCATTGAACAATCATTGTGCTCTACTTAGACACACTGCATTTCCCTAGAAGAAAAAAAGAGATCTTGTGTGATATTTTAAACTATGATTGGTACAAGTCAGTGCCTAAACCTCTCAACTACACAGTCAACAACTGGTTAATGCTGAAATGCTCTATGTAAAAAAAAAAATTTAAAAAAGAATTAAAAAAAGAAATTTACTATCATCTTTAATTTCTCTGGACTCATAGTCCAGTATCTTGAATCCTCTGAATGCAGACATTCCTGTCCTCACTAACACTTCCAGTCACTCCTGCTTAATGTTACTGAGTTAACATAGAAAAAGGATCCTGACGTCGCTTTCCAGATGCATTTCCAGGCATTGGTTCTAAAAAAAAAAAGGTTACTTCTCTGAAAACTAGCTGAAGCAAGACAGAAGAGAAAGATGAAGCAAAGACCATCTCTATACTCTTGGTTGAACGGTGCCAAGTATTTTCTGGTCTGTTTGAAATGTGCAACATACCGTGGTTAAGAGGGTCTTTCAAAGAGCCCAGGGAGCCTTCTCTGCGCGGAGACCTGTGCTACGCTGAGCACGCCTGGGGACGCGAATCCCCGCGAGATGGACCAAGGCAAGCCAGAGGATGAGGTAGGGTACGGCAGCCTCGCACCGGAGCGGCTGCTGCAAGCTGACTGGTGCAGCAAGGCTCCGAGCCGATCTGCCCATACAGTGCGGAGGGGCCAGAGCGCAGGGTGAGGGTCGCCAGTGCCACAGGAAGGGAAGGAGGGGAAAGGAAGTCCAGGGGAGATACTAGCAGCCTCTGTGGGAGCTTGTTTTATTAGTAAGAAGGGGAGAAGGTGACTGGTTTTTAATCCTGTCCCGAACAGGAGAACGTACATGGCTTTCCTTTGTGCCAGAAACCCAGCAAGGACAGAGCAGCCCAGGAGACGGCAGTTTCTCCTCTCTCCTGGCCCGGGCCGAGGCAGGACTTGCAGCAGCACGAGGGACCAAGGCTGGGAAGCTGCAGAGACGCTTTACAAATCAGGCTCTGGACTTCATTAGAAATGGCAGGAAGGGTCCACACCTTCCCAACACGCACACGTGCGCGCCCCCCACTCACACCCTGCCTTTCAGAACAACCTGAAAAAGCTGCCTGCTACAGGCAAACATCAACTGTTAAAAATAAGGCCAGAAAGAGACAAAGTGACCAAAATAAATAGTTTGGCAACAAAGCAAATGTGGCTGTTATGCAGAGGCCAAGTCCTGGTTCGAAACAGCACATCTCCCTAACAAAAGGGCCTGCTAACAAAGTGAAACTTCTATCCGAGTAAGAGGAATTTTGCCAGCGGAGGTTTCCAGAGGGCTCTCGGCAGCTCGACACATTCCCCTTCCAGAGAGCGCAGGGGGCACCTGCCCCACTTGAGCACTGTGCCAGGGAGCAAGGGCTGCCCGAGCTGCGTGCCAGCTCCTGTCCTCTGGAAATTAAATAAAATTAAACCTTTTCTGCTCCTGAGCAAATTCAGACAACAACCCCTTTCGTCCAAAGCACAGGCTCTGGCAAGAGCTTGGCAGAGGCACAGCTGGCTCAGCACGCTGACCCCCACGCCTGCTGCTTGAGCTCTTAACCTACAGCACTCTGAAACCTTCCTGAGAACGGCGGGGTCCATCTGCTTGTGTTTAACCCGCTGCTTCTCGAGTCTGGGCAAGTGGTTCATTCTCCGAGACAAACGCAAGGGCCTTGCACAGAGCAAAGGCATCAGGAAGCCCCCGCGCAGTACCTGTCCTGAGTAAACAGTGCCCGTTTGTGGCACATCCAACGCTGCAGCCTCGTGCTCGTCTCCTTGTGGGCTCTGTCATGTTTCTGCCTTTGTACAGCTTCCCACAGACTGACTTCCACCCAGTAAGAAACTGGACCATCTCCTGGGAAAGGAAAAAGAAACACTCCCACAGCAGCAGCTGCCCAGACTGCACAGCCTGCTGGGGGGTATTACGGTCGCTAATCTGACTGGCACTTTTAATGTTCCTTTTATGCTCCCCCGGGGTTTGCTTTTAAAAGACGATTTACGTGGGTGTCAAGTGAAGTGTATTGGGTCAGGCCCATCACCTCCTTCATGCTGGAGAAGTGCCCAAGAAGAGCCAGCCGTGTCTAGCCCAGAAGCTCTTCCCTGTAAACCTCTATTATCAGCTGCATCTCTCCAGCCCTCGAGTGAGCAGTCAGCTCCCGCGGAGCTGATCCACCCTCTGTGCATGAAGGCCTCCACCTCCAGCAGCAGTCAGCAGCTCCGAGAGCCCCCATGGCGGAGTCCAGGGCCATGGCAACTAGGACAGCTCGAAACCAGTGTTCATGCTGATCGCGTAGCGCAGCTTCTCCCGCAGGATGCTCTTCTTGCTGTAGTTGGGAAGCTTGAGGAGGTTGAAACACGTAGAAGAGGTTGGGAGACGCCCACCTGGCTCTTTCTTGCGGATTGTGAAGAAGCCCCGTAGCACACTGCCCAGCGTGTCACCGGTGTCCTGGAACAGGGCAGAAATGCATCACCCTTGCACTTCTCTGCTGTGCTCCTTCCAAGCAGGGTGCCTATACACAGGGCAGAGGTGCTAACACAAAACCCGTCTGCTGGGAACAGGGAGAGTCCAACCGCAAAGCCCTGTCCCCCCACAACAGCTAGAAAGGAGCTTCTCTTGTAACTGCAACTGCCATTACACACGCAGGGTCTTCGCAGGGTGCGCAGGGGAACAAGATCAGAGGCACAGGGAGGTCCCAAGGAGAAAACACAGCCCTGGAGACATGCAGTAAGAGCCCAAGCTCTGCTGTGTGTGGGAGGAGGTAGGTGTAGCCATCCCTATGCATCCTATTAGTGTAAGGTTGGTTTTGCCTTGCCCTGTAGAGCATATATCTTTATGCCTTAGAGTTTCCCGGTCAGACAGAGATGAGGAAGCTGGGCAGGGAAGGAGGCCTGCCAGAAGCCTGGCAGGGAACGTATAAGACGTGAGCAAGCAGGGTGCCTACCTGATCATCAGAGACTTCCACGCAGCGGATGGAAAAAGGAGGCTTGAGGTAGGCAAAGCCCAAAAGCGGAGGCCTCGAGCAGCTGGTAACAAACTGAAAAAGTGACGGACGGTGAAAGACAGCAGCAGTGAGAGCAGCCTGGCTCTAACAGACACGCGGCTAACGCAGTCACAGCAGACAGCTCCTTGGACTGGCATTTGAGCACCCCCCAGTACAATACCGCTGAGCTTTAGTACACAGCTCCGCTAGCCTTTGAAAACTGCCATCTAAGACTGCTCATGGTGACAAAAGAGCATTTATAGGAACTCTGCTTCCAGGGCTGCCCCTCTGCTGGGGAGCAGGGTGCAGATTTTAAGGTGTCAAGCATTCTGCTACTCCTCCTATTAGCGCAGAAAGCACCCAGCTCACTGGAGGAGAACAGCACTGGCCCAACCACCCCAAATCGCAGGCTGGGCTGAAATGACTGCATTTACCTTGAGAAACATGGCTCTCTCCTCAGGGCTGAAGTCATTGGCGAGGATGTCCCACAGCCAGATAATGACCCGGTGACTCCCATGGAACCCCCCATAGTACACCGTGTGTTTTCTGAGGAGAGAAAGGTTGCGACAGGCTTGTGTCCCAGCGCAGCAGGAGGGTCACGGCTGCCAGCTGACAAGCGCTGGAAGGATCAATACCTGCCACGAGTCAGGGTTCACTGCTACAGCAGACGCTGCCAGTACTGAGCCCCCACTAATGCTTACTGGGCACTTGATCAGAGAAAAGGGAAGGGCAGAGAGAAATTCTGCTCTCCGGAGCCAGTGGAGGAAGAGATCCTTCCCATTCATTAGTACTTTGTCCAAATCAGCTTTAAGGGACATGTTCTTCAGCTCCATTCGTTTCTATCTGCTCCTCAAATTTCAATCAGGAGGAGCAGAAAGTTGTGAAAGAGTCAGTCTCCTGCAAACCTCCAAATAGCTATATAATAAAATGGCTTGGTTTGCTGAGCGAGACGACCAGCAGACCAAGTTGCTCACTTACTTTAAGTCCTCAAGGTCAATCTCAGCATTGTCACCGGAGATCAGCCGCTGCAACTCTGGTGCAGAAAACATACGAATCCATTCAGGCTTAATGATCGACCTGAATCCACTGATGAGCGCTGCTGTCTGACTCTTGATTTGCGTGTGCATCCGGAAGTGAGCCATGAGATGGATGTAGCTGATCCTGTGGGTGACAGGGAAGGTGGCAGTGAGGGAGCCGGAGCAGCAAGGGATACCCACCTCACTGGTGCAGCAACAAGGTTGCTGACCTGTCTCTCCAGCCCAAAAGGGACTAGCACTGCCTGAAGATGCATTATATTTTCCCCTCCAGGGCCCTGCTCTTTATTTAAGCAGAAAGAGCTGTTGTTCTGCCCAGGCTTTGTCTCCCGCCCCGCCTTTGGGACTGTCTGCTCATTTCTTAGAGCTCCTTCCCAACCCAGGGACTAGCTGGCTCTAATAATCACTTGATCAACCTTGGCCGGACAGCAGCTCACAGATGGGAGCATGCGTCCAGCTCCTCTTTAGGGGATCAGATCCCCAGTCACAGGCACTCCTCCAGGTTTGAAAAACAACTGTCTGGGCTCTGATGCCACCTGCACCAAAACCCATGGCTGGAGAATCAACACACCAAAAAACACTGAGGAGATTTCCACCTTCATCCCAGGAGTATGGAAGAGGTGCACTGTTTATTAGAGGGAGGCACCACCAGGCTTCCTCCTCTCACCAACAGTCAAAACAACTGAGCTTGCTGATTCTTCTTCATCAGCTCCTAGGCAGACACCACCACAATCGCATTGACTGGGTTTTCAGACAGGTAACCTCACTCCGCCATTAACAGACAGAACTGTTTCTAGATTGCTTCCACTTACAACGCTTCTCCTGCTCCCTCCCAACTACCAATTTGTGTGCACATCTGCACAAAAGCTTCAAAGTTTCTGCTGTAAGCGAGGAGAGCAACATACAGGACTTTCAACTTTCTCCCTGAGCTGACTTCTGACAAGCCAGAGAAAGATCCTTTCAAATGCAAACTCCCTGGTCAGAGCTCAAGAAGGGAAAAGACTGGGAACATCAGATTGCAGAGCACGACTAACAAAGACAAAGACAAATCCTCAGGTAGGATCCAGCTTTCACTTGCCATTAAAGAGAACAACCCCCAGATTACCAGTTCAAACACACATCTGCTTAATAGATATTTTATCCTGCTTTTATGATCACTGAAGGGTATAGAGAAGGAAAAAAAAAATATGAAGGGAACAAAAAGGTGGGTTTGGTTTTCAGGCTTCGGAGTTGACATTTACGATAACTATCTAAAAGCCGGTTATCTGTGAAAATAGCTACAGGGCTCAGTGTCTCCTCTGATTTCCTGTGTCTAAAGTACAACTGTCGACTACATTTGAATTCACCACTGTCTCTTCTGAAGAACAGTGCTTTATACAACTGCCACATGTTATCATTCTGAGAAGATCTGTCTGCTCCAAGGTGTCTTTGAGCATCTGTGCCCTCTATGTTCACGACTGTGTGCCTGAATTGCTTTGAATCCATCTGTCTGTATCTATCACCGTCATTAAATCCTGCAGAATCTCACAGACTGTGTGCCTTTGACCTCAGAAGCGCTGTTTCAAGAAGTAAATTGTCAATTTTTATTTTGCAAATCGAATTTAATACAATTTCTGCCGATGAACTGTAACCAGTAAATTCTATTAAGATATTTATGTGCTCCTTCTACTCCAATCTATCACAATTCATTCCAGATGCAAGCCCAAGGAACTAGAATAAAGTATTTTGCAGTGGTGACCTTAAAAATCTAATTGCTGTACTTACTTATTTTCATTGGTAACGGGAATGGTCTTCCCTCCAGGAACAAGTTCATGGCAAACAAGCTGAGGGAAGAAATGATTGTATTGCTAATTACTGCCTGGAACCACAATGGAAAGAAATGCCATGCTAAGCTGTTACCTCCCCATAAAACATTTATTTTTACAATAAAACAGTAGGATTTAAAATTTAAGTAATAATCCTGCTTCTGCCTTGAACCAGTTTCACTTAACTATTAACACAGTAACCGAACAGTAGGAAACTCCGATTCTGCCACCAGTGGAGCCAGCCCTTCTTTGAGGAAGCCTCCCCTCTAGTCTGATCCATCACTGCTGAACCGCACACAAATCAATTCAAAGAGCCCTGGGGGACTGTCACAATCCCAGAATCCAGAGGCTGAACAAGCTCAGAGCCTCTGCATAGCTCAGTCTAACAGCACAATCCAAAGCTGTCTGCTCCACAAGGCTCATCCAGGGCCACCTGAGTGACAGAGCTCCCTGGAGTTCACTGTCCCTCAAGCTGGGCACTCAAGGCATGAAGCGGAGAGTGCTCGGAAAGTGAGACAGCCGGGAAGCATCTCCTCCCTGCCCTGCCAGGCCAGGGCCTGGTGCTCAGCTGACAGCACCGCTCAGAGACAGCGGCAGGGACCCTCTGCATGCTTGCTACAGCAACAGAGTCATGACTCATCTTTGCACCAACGCTAAGAGGCAGAAAGTCATTATTCACGTATTACAGTGGCCTCTATGCTTCAGTTCCAGCTGACTTCCAAGGTCAGAAGGGAGCCCAGCACAGGGAACGAGCTCAGCTCCCCTGTGCCCAACACAGAGCCATACCTAGCGGGGACACACAAGTTCCTTCGGGAACCACAGGGTTACCCCAGCTGGCTGCTACAGCATGGCCAAAGCATGAGGAAAACAGGAGTGCCCTGGTTTATTTTGAAGTTTTGAATGCTGCAGCCTTCAATGTCTTACTGCTGGGCTCTCATATGCTGTTTCCTACCTTTGTTTTTCAGGTGGAAAAAACCTCAAAGCTGGAACCTCAGCAATCCTGAGGCAGCAGCAAGGTGTTCAGCCCACTGGGCAGCGGATGCAACCTCTCACTCGTGCAGAGCAGGGCTGTATCAGTACTTAGCTGTCTTCCCATTCACCCTCGCAGCTTTGCAGGTGCATTTACACTGCTATTGCTGCTATCAGATGTATGCGAGCTATGTCCAAATTAGCCGGCTTAGGAATAAGAAACTGCAGCAGCAAAGCTCTCAAGGACAAGCTGCCCCAGATAAACACTCCATGACTTAGTGGTCTCTGAGCTCTGTGCCACTGGATCTACACTGCTAACAGTGCCCGGGCTTAGCACTAGCCAGGGTCTCCCCACAGAATTTGCAGCAATAACAGCATACGCAGACAGCAAAGGCATTTTTATCTTATCTATCCGTATTTTCCAGCTACGCACACACGGCATCACAGAACCCAGGGCTCAAGTGCAACCAAGTACCTTCAAGCCTTCATAAGGGTAACAAACAGCCTTTTCTTCTCAAGGCCAAGAGACCTCCTGACACACTTCAAGTTTCTCTGACAGAAACTGCTACATTTAAAGAAAAGGAATTCCTCCCTACTCACACAGATTCTTCTTTTTAAAAGAGGGGAAAACCAGTTATGCAGCGAAACCACAAAATGTTTTTCAACTAGAAAGGAAAAAATCCTGGCACGAGAAAAATTAAGGGTCAGAGGGCAACCTTTTTTGTGAAAAAGCTGTTCTCTGCCCACAGTTAAATATTGAACGAAGCCGCAGAATCCTATGGCTGAGTTTAGAGAACCTCTGAAGCTGAGCCAGTCTTTCAGCACAGGCATTTTTTTTTGTAAAAGCCCTAACCACAATCAAACACAAGGTCATTTACTAGTCAGTCCCCTCAGGATTCAGATGAGCCACACAGAGCATCCACCTGACATACTCGGAAACGCAAGTACCAGAGTAAAAAGCATTCGGTGTAGCATGAGCTTGAGCTTGGACAGACTGCCTGACTTTTAGATGCTCAAGCCCAGCTCTCAGAAAGCTCAGCAGACAATAATAGCTGTCTTCTGCTGGCAAGTCAGACTGCAGGTGTATTTCTCTGCTCTAAGGACACTAATAAAAGCTAGGACACTTCTGCTCAGGAGTCAAACCTAGTTCTGCTGCCCACTGTTTATATTCACAAGCTGCCACTTCTGGCACCACAGGTTTTCCCACAGCAGTGGGCAACTATCTTCAGGACCTCTCTCAGCGCTTCAAAGGCCCTTCCTGGTAGCATCAGCCAGACAAGTGAGGGAGGATCTAACTAGGATCTAACCAGGAGAAAGAGGGATTGCCTGAGCCAGGGCTGTGGACTCTGACTATCAGTGCCCAGAACTCAGCTCGTCACCACCTAGCACGGGGAGGGTGTTTGGAACAAAGCAGAGATAAGGTACAACACAGTCATTGAATAAAAACCTACCTGACCCATCACATCTTCATCATAGGACAGCGTTAAGCCCAAGTCACTGATATCACCATCATAACGCTAGAGGAACAACAGAGAAAAGGAAAGAAGGTCAGTGTTAACAACAGGAACAGCAGCTCTGCGTTTTTTTATTATTCAAGTGATCCCCAGCAGGCATGAAGCACCAAAGCATAACAAATACATGAGTTGCCCTAGGTTATGGGGAGACTGCACAAGCGCTGAAGCTAAAACTCAGGATTTCCTGACTGCCAGTTCCAGGTTTACACCCTCAGACTCCTTTCTCATCCCTGCTTGCCCCAGTAAAAACACAGGACAGCTACCTGCCAACCTGCCTCAGAATGACCAATTACTTCCAGGGTGTTTTTAAAGATGATCAGTACCCCAAAGGCATTTGCGATTCTAGTATTTCTAGCAGCAGCCAGTGATAAGGGAGTTGAACAACAGGAAAAGTAATGCTCAAACCTTAATTGAAGTGAGATTTTTATAGAACTCAGAGTCCAAGGAGGGAAGTTCATCCACGGAGCTGTAGAAGACACTGTGGTGGTGCCCAAGTAGCTGACTCAAGAAGAAGGAAGCAAACGGTACATCCACAACTATTCCCTACAGACAAGAATGCATAGGTAAGGTCCCGCCGCATACTTGTTATGTGCAACATCTCTGATTACCTATAAGGCCTGCAGGCAGATCGTGTGTTGTGGAACAAGTGCAAAAATGCAAGACATTGAAATCAGCTAAGGAAACCACATCCTCTTAAAATCCATTAATTAGTGGAGCCGGTGCAAAGAGGCAACAGGGGAACTCCACGTTTCCTTTAAAAGAACTACCTTACATGGAGAGGGTCGTTCTGTCATTCCATCCTCCTTTTAGCCACATGTCCCTTTAAGTAAGGTGTCAACAAATGGATGCTTGTAAGGTGTAACACCAAAATAACAGACTATTCCAGCTAGTGTCCCCACTACAAATAAGAATAATCAAGGTATCTCCCAGGTTTTACCTCCAAGATTATTTTTAATACATGCCTGAAGAAGTGCCAGACTGCTCCACCATCAGTATCTTTACCCAAGTCATTTTATCAAACTCACCTCTTCAGTAACACCTCCCCAAGTATACGACAGATGCTCTCAAAGGCGAGGGGTGCCATCACAGAACTGCATCTGAACAGTGCTATACCAACGGTGACAATAGCCTAATACGGTACTTTTGGCTCACCTCATATACAGCCTTCCCAAGCATCTTCCCCACAAACTCAAAGAGCTGTAGGTAGTTCTCATGAATGTAGGATGTTGGGGATGGATACAGCCTCTCATCACCACTGGTTGTCTGCACACAAACAGAGATAACAGCACAGTGAGCCAGTCTGTTTCTGTTTGCAATGGGTCATCAAGGCCAGCATCTGCAGCCCTGCGGCATACCTTGAACAAGTTGAGTGCGGGGTCAAACACTTTTTTTATTATCTCTTCCAGAAACTCTTTGAAGACACCATCTTGATCAATACCAGCCTCATCGACTCCCAGATCATTCACAAACTTCACTCTGATCACTCCCTTCATGGCGTTCTGGGAAAGCTGCCGTAGCTGTTCATATCCATCCTACGCAGACCAGAAGAGCCAGAGGACAATCATACAGGGAGACATGTGAAACACTCACGCAGACATGCAGCACAGACAGCAGACAGATACACCACAGAAATCTGTGTTTGTCATTGAATTTTGTGTTCAAAAAGACCAGCATTTTTCCTAGTCAAAACTCCCGTTTTGTAGCAGTCTGAACTGACCTAAGGTCCAGCATTTTCCTGTAACACCACTTCGTACAAAAGCAGACAGAACTGGCACTGGGTCCCTCAGCACCCACAGAGGAGGTAAAAACATATTCACACCCCGTATTCTTGTCAGGCCAAGTTACTGGGTTGTTGGTTGGCTTCTGCAAGCCAGGTCACTCACCTCCAGCATACGTGAGCGGCGGATAGTGATGTGTGTGACATGAGGTGATGCGGAGCTGGTTTCAACCAGCCCAAGCTTCTCCTTCTCCTTTGTAACCATGTTTCGGAAAAGCAGCACCCTCTTAAAAAGAAAACAAATATAAGTCTTCATCCACAAGGGTCTTTATCCTCCAGTGCAGCAGGGCTTTCGGATGCTCCTGACGCACACCCAGAACTAGCTCTCGGTTGTCCTCTTCCCAGCTAAGCCCAATGATGCCACTGTCACCTACTGACTAGAAATAGTGGGATCTGCCTCCTTGTTCCCCAGTGGGGCAGAGAAATCCTTGAAGCTCTGCTTTGCGAGGGACAGGGTACTGACAATATTGAAAACAAAAGCACCTTTCCTATCACCGCATAAAAATCTGTCATCTCTGCAGATTTGCTACCTGCAAAAAGACACTCTGCTTTTTTCTCCAAAGCCACATCGTCATGCACTGCCGGATGACTCTGTGCAGCTGCCCACACAAATAAGCTCTCTCCCAGTGACAGAAATCAAGACAGTTTCGAGGAAATATATTAGGGAGAGTGGGGGGAAGGAGAAGACTTTTGTCTAACTGGCATTTCAATTACAAGCTCCACATCACAAAAGCTCCTACATCGCTCAAAATGCACGTCCCTTCCATCCCAGGCCACCCAGGTCACTGGCTTTTCAGCCTGCATCCTCTGCCCCTGTCCCACTCACGTTCTTGTGGGGAATGACGTGCGGAATGTACTGCAGGAGCAGCTGGGCTCGCTTCTTGTCCTTATCCAGCTCCTGGAAGAGCACGCTGGGTTTGAGGTCCCTTACAAAGAAAGGCACAGATTCAGAGATCCCTGAGAAATGCCCAGGTGTGGTAAATAGCTGGGGGTAGGAGAGAGAGGAAACTTGTAATGATTTCAAAGACGACTTAAGTGCTCATGTGTACGCATCTAAGAAGGCCAGAGACACTCAAGCTGTTAGGTGCTGAGTCAGTTTTCAAAGCATCACCCTCCATGAGCAGCAGCTAATCCTTACACCACAGAAGAGAAGCACAATAGGAGGGGCGTCCTTAACTGCAAACAGAGGGAGTAGTTCTGACCTTGATCTCACAGGGAGAATGAGAGGCGCTCAATTTAAAGTAAGGGATCCCAAACCAGCCACCCACAGGGGAGCTGGTGCACTGGGACAAGCACACAGCCGCACACGATCCTTGCCTTGAGCTGGACACTTACTTGCGTAACCAGTGATCCTCGGGAGCAAAACGCCTGCGGCAGTCCCTTTCATACAAGACCATGAGCCAGCCATGGACAGAATGAAACAGCTCCAGGGTCTCCCCTCTGGCATTCTCTGAACAAAAAGAACAAAGCACCAATGTCCAGGCACCCTAGGTAACAGGGGTGTCCAAGAGCAACATGTTGATCATCTGCCCCACACTAATAGGACAGATGTATTTCTCCTAACCTCCACTGCCTTCAGAGGGAAGGAAGAGATTTTGTGCCTCCCAGAAGACAGTCTCTTCTTCCATCAAAGTGAAAAAACTCTTAGCCACATCAAAGCTATGTCAGCCAGCTCCAACTGAGCCATCACAACAGAAATGGACTCTCTCATCTAATTACCAGAACTGAGCTGTATCCAAATTATACCAGCATATAGATCAACACTAGATATCTACAGAGACCCTAGCAAGCCTGCTCTGCTTTGTCAAAGCACTATATTATTCTTGTCCAATACATGGCCCAGTCATGCTAAACTTCGTCTCTGGTAAAAACCAACATGCCCATCATGTCTGTTACACAAATTCTTATTGGAAATAGAAAAGTGCACTGTATTTGGTGCTGAGCACGATAGTGGCATCTGGACACCAAAAGACTGGGATATATTCTCATGCCACACAATGTAGTATGGGTTTTTGTGCAAAGTAATCATTAGCAGAAGCTTCAAATTCCAAAATTAATGCCATTTGTTGTTCTAATAGTAACATCAACTCAAGCTACTAAAAGCACTTACCTACAATTCCATCCCAGATCATCTTAAATACAAAGGAATTCAGAAAAGACGAGATGGTAACAAGCTCTTCCAGTTTGAATGAAATCTGCTCTTCATAGACTTCTATGTCATCAAGAATCCTATCAGAGAAAACAAATGCAAATGCAGAAGTGTAAATTTAATTCCCTTTTGAAATTTTCATAAAGGCACATTATCCTTTAGCAGCAGCTCTTATTTCTATGACAACTGACACCCACGAGGATCTAAAGTCATAAACAACTAAACCTTTGATTTTGATTGATATCTGATCCTAACAGAAGACAGTATGAAAGGTCCGAGAAACAAGCAAAGCCGGTATTTCAAAGTTAAAAGGACCTATGCACTCATCCCCAAGAAAACTTTTTCATCATTCAAGCTAAGAAAACTGTCTCTACTGACCAGCAAGGGCTATTTTCCACCCCTTCTCCCATCCTTTGTGTTGTGTAAGTCTATGAGTGAGACAGCAAAGGAGTTGTAAACAGAAGCACATAAGCTGGGGAGCTTTCTTGCAGCAGTATTATAACATTTTTCCTCAAAGCTTACCTGGACTTATCGAAGTGTTTGCTTTGGACTGACACAATTGTTGTCCATAAGCAGCAGATGAAATGTTTCTTTCCCCTCCCTAGCCAGTGCTGTAATATTTTGTTACCAGTTCAGCCAGCTGTATATTCCTGCACATGGCTGAGGGGGAAAGTCCTTTTGAAGTCCTTTATTTCTCAGGACTCTATCTGAAAAGCTTGCTGCTTTACTCTGCCTAGTTATCTTTATGTGAAGGCAGCAATACCTGAACTATTCCTCTTGAAACTTAAGGAACACAACAGCTTCACATTACAAATCTAGAGAGCACCCTCTGCTTGCTACCTACGTGATAAGGTGGCGGGAGCAGTCACAGAAGAGCATCAACATGGCCAGCAGCCTCTTGGATTCCTCCGTATCATTATTCAAGCACTCCAAGAAGAGTTTTAACCCACCTTGTGGTCCCAGCTCACAGATAAAAGCCCATAATTTGGGCAACAGATCATCCAGGTAAGTGAGGCCTAGCAATGGAAAAATACAAAGCACGCTCAGTAAAGCTTGTTCTGCCTGCTTGCTCATGCAGGCTCAAATTGACGAACGTGATTCGGAGCTGAAAGATCCTTTTGCAAAGCAACACTTTACTCGAAGGGAACATAAGCATCACATTTGGCTCCCAAGCCTGTCTGCATTAACAGGAGATACACAATCACTGGGAAAGCAGAAAAAAAGCTTTTAGCGAGGCATTAATCGTTTGTACATCTGAAGCCCTTTCCCGCTAATTATTTTGCAACTTTAGAAAAGAATTAATTCCTGTGATCCAATCACCATTACAGCCATCTTAGAGAACACAGAGAATGGCGTTGTACCTGTGGTCACTATAGCCACAAAGCAAGCATCCAAGGCTCTGGACTCATCCCTCTGCTCTAGCCACTAGACCAAAACAGTGCTTATCTCCTCCTCCATCCATTCCTAAGACAGGTAATTTGTTCTTAAGATGTATGAAAGCATTCAGTGTTTCCACCACCTAAAGATTAATATTGCTAGGCTTCTCAAAAACACTGACTCAGTCTTAAGTTTGATATGGAGTAAGCAAGGTTTCATTATAGGAAAACTTGCTTCAATTTGTATTCTGGAGAGTTAATGCTTGATAAAGAAGTGATGAATGTTATTGATCAGATGTATGATTCAGGATGGAACAAGCCTTCCACCCAGCCAGTCAATAAACTGTTGTCAGTAATAAAACTACCACCAAGTCAACAGAATTTAATAAGAAAAATCTATTTTTTTCCTCCACATTTTAAGTGATTTGAAAAGCACAGATGTGCCCTGACCTGTGAGTATCTGCAGGCGGATCTGTGTTAGCGTTGTGAGCGTGGTTTGGTACAGGACACAGATACTGCACACCTTCTGCACTTCTGCTGAGTCCACTCGCTTGCCTCCAACAGGCTTGAGAATGTTGCGGACAGATGCAGACTTCTGGAAAGCTCTCTTGAAAAGATCTGGTGACAGAGAAGCCCATGAGAAGTGCTATTCGAAACCATTTCTTATTCTCAGCCACTTGGCAGCCCTGCGATAAAGTGGATTTTAGCAGACTGGGTCACTCCACAGACAGCAGGTTTTGGTGGACTTTTCTGGCAGAACACTGTATAGCTGCTAGCAATGCAGAAGCATATTTCAGTGGAGGCATTAGTCTAGAGCTTAAAACCTCGCCAGAACTGCAGTAACTAATGACCACAGGACCTAGTGGTATGGGCAGCAGCTAGAAAGCAGCTAGATTACAGCTATCTTATTCCAAATACTCTTCTGCAGAATCACCACGCATTGCAGGTCCAAGAGCTTCACCTTGCTTTTCACCTGGGAAGCTGGCCTCCCATCTTGCCTTGGGCACTACTAATTTATGCAGTAAGCACTTCAGCTACTTGAGAAACAATGAAAAAACCTGCTAAAATAAGCAAATATTTTCACAGCAGCAAAGTAAAAGACTTGCCCCAGGTCACAGAGGCATTCTGAGCAGGAATTACAAATAGGAGAGACCATATCCCTAACTAAGCAGCAGCAGCTGCTGCCAAGTAACTACTCAAAGCTTTTAGCATAAGTGGAAAAGTCAAAGCCCTGCGAGTCTGGGAGAGAGACAGACACGTGTACACACACACAAAAAAGAAACAACCCTCCAGAACTGACTCTTCATAGGAAGGCTGTTCTGAGGGGAAACTGGCTGTGTTGGCAGCTGAGCTATTTCCTGATTCTCCAGCAATTTCTTGCTGAGCACATCACTGAAGAGGATGCGGATCATATGGACTCCCCAGAGATGCTGCAGTTGCTTTGTCAGCAGAGGCATGGACTCATTCAATCTAAAAGACAAGTCAGAGAGCCATGTTAGAAGGCAGGCTGGAATAAAGCACCAGACAGTGATACTTCGATACATCTAGCTCCTAGTCAAAATGGAGTATGCACCCACCCTACAGATGGTCCCCACAGGAAGAGCTGATCTATAGGTCCTGTATGGAGTGTACCAGCATGGCCACTGTTTACCAGTCTAACTAGACTAAATTAATTTCCTCATGTAATAGTCTGTGTATGAATGCAGCAGTTTATATTGTGCAGATATAACCTGAAATATCTGAGAAGTTATTCTGAGCATGGTCACACTGTTCATCTCAAAACATAAAACACATTGCAGCATTTAAAAAAAAAGGGGGGGGGGATATAAAAAGAGAGACTTAATCATCTATCAGCATAAGGTCCTCCTCACTTACCCATAATCCACAGTCTGCGAAAACCAGCCCAGAACAGGATGCCAGTGGGTGAGGTTGGATTTCTTTTGTGAAACGTACTTCTGGCAGTAGGAGAGCATGTGAATGAGCACACCCACAAAATGAGCTGTCTCCTCCTCAAGAACTTTATCATTCAAGGAGCCCAGGTACACAAGATTACCTGGCGGAACGACCAGCACAGCAAGACTTAAAAGAGGAACAGATGCTGTGGGACAGTGGTTACAGACATAATAGATGAAATGAACTCGCACCCTTTTGCAAGTCCAGGAGAGGATTTCTGTGAAGAGTGACTATTAGAGGCTACCCTGCAGCAAGCCATTTCCAGCACACATCAGCCACTAAGGTGGCATGTCACTTTCGCCACCTTCTCATCTGTATCCCATCAACACCTTCTACAAAGTACTATAAGCTACAGTCGATCCATGGTTATTCCAGAGTTCCAACTACTTTTACAGAAATGTGAACTTAAATATTTCAGTAGCAGGTCTATTTAGGGAAGTTAGATTCAAGCCTGCTACGCTACAAGACTTTCTCAGAGTTCAAGTGAAAAGCTAGCGGAGATAATACTTAACAGTTTAGGCACGATGACATGTATACAAGACCAAGACTCTGACCCTTCCTCCATTTGCAAGGGCCTTAAATCATGTTTGCAATATCCCAAAATATATCTCAGTTATTATTTAGAAACTATCTAAATAAGAATAAAAAAAACAATGAGTTGGAGGCAGCTCTGACCCATGGAGAAAGAAGATCTGACTCAAGACTCTTCCAAGCACAGTAAAAAAAGAAGTGTTACAGGCGCTTACCTAACAAACAAAGAGTGTGACTTCCTTCTAAGCACACGCAGACATCTCGGCATTGTGCTTCACGACTTAAAAATAGGATGAATTTGCGGAGGAGATCATGAGATTCTATCACTGCCAGACGCTGAAAGACAGAATTTAACTGCCAGTGAGGCTGAGAAGCGCCACACAGAACAACCACAGCTGATCTGCCATCAGCAATTCGAATTGTCTTTTCTTTCCAAATAAAGCAGCAAGTTGAGACTGTTGCACTGAAGAGAGTGTTTGACATGAAGCTGGTCTAGGAAATAAGAAACGTTGCAGGTGAATAGGCCATGTTCTAGTTGTAGACAGACCTTCGCAACTGCCTGTCTGCAAGAACACAGAATGCCCATTTGGCACAAAACTTGCCTGTCTGCACCAAGCTACACAGAGGAGCACTCAAATTAAATTAGGTTAGTGGACACCCTACTAGTTACCATCACAGATTCTCTGCCGTGCAACAGACTGATTTCTGCTTTGGCTCTGTCTATTGTTACAGAAATGGAAGAATAAGGACATGCAAAAATTCAAGCTGTGTGTCACATATGCCTTTATTTTTATTTTATTTATTTGTTTATTTTAGGGCAGTTCAGCCCATCATCCCACTGGTGTTAATAACTTCTGTGGTATTAGAAACCCAGAGTATCTGGAGGGTATAAAGATCAAGCGCTTCCACAACAGAGAGTTGAAACTGGCAAAGACAGAAATGCTCTGTTCCAAGAGCTGATAAAATGGAATAACAAGTGGCCTTATGTGGATTTTTGGTACTATTACATCACCCACTTACCTCAGGTGTTAGAGTAGCAAGATGAGTCATTATAGCAGGCACAGACATGATATGGATCAAAAACGACCTCAACAGATTGTCTGAAAACTGTGCAGCAACCACAGGGCTACAGTGAGAAAAATACTTCAGTGCAAGGAACCTGACCTAGCAAAGTAAGACGCAGTCTTTAGCCGAGCCATTCAGAACTGGTTGCTGATTCTACCCTCATCAAGAAGCATCACTGGAAAAAGAACACTCATTTACCCTTCTGTTATTACAGCGAGTTCACAAAATTGCTTATGACTCAATGTAAGCCAAACAGTTCACAGCATAATGTATTTTTGCGCAGCACATCCATACCACCCAGAGCACTATAAGGGTTATATGGTTCATCTCCTAAGTTCCCCTTCTCCCTGCTGCCATAAAATCAGTAATTAAATAGTTCTTTTCCTTAGGAAGAAGTTAGGTGACATATTCAAGGACATCCACTGCTACTCTGCTGAACATCACAACCTCATCATCCCAGCAGTGACAGCTACAGAAGGGAAGTGGCACACAATTAACCACTGAAGTCTTAGAAGAATGCTCATTACTGGCTGCAGATTTCCAAGGTGAAGAGACATCAGCTCTGCAGAGATGAGGTCAGGGTAACAGCATACTTCTCCTATTTTTAAGGGAACAGACTGAATCATTAGAAAGACCTGCACCCAACTCTTGTTTCAGGGACAAACTTTGCCCCTGCAAATTGAGTAACAGGTACATCTGCATCAGCAGTTCATCGTGAAGAGGCACAACCATACTTATCTAGAGAACTCCAACCCCTTCTGATGGTTTAACATTAAGACATACAGATCCTGTACTCTGAACTGGAATTGCACTCTGAAGTCTAGGCTCATGCTAACACTAATTACTGACTCAAGAGCATTCTGATCTGAAAAAGGATGATGTGAAAGTGAGCTATTTGCCTAAAGCAGCTTCTTTCATGAGGGTGATACTCTCAATGGCACAAAAAGACTGGCAGAATGAGAATTCTTCAAAAAACACAATAAAGACAACTTTGGCTGCATATCATCCCAAGCAGCTCTGGCTGCCTTACCGCAATGCAAGAGAGAAGATGGCAGTTAAAGAGCCTTTGGACAAGGAAGGTCTGGATCTTGCCAAGCCATTAGTTAGCAAAATCTGGAATAAAAAAAAAAACAAACAACCAAACCCCCCCTGAAGTACTCAGAAAAAGATTATACTCCTGAAAGACTTTAAGTTTATTTTCAGAGCAGAGAAAAAGAACAACACCAAAGCAACCTAAAACCCAGTTACTACAAGTCATTTGGCAGAACTAGAAGGGCTTCAGGTTAATAATGGCATAACAGAGAAACTGAAATAAAATCAGACACTCTACGGTATTTATTTCTCTTGGACCTGTACTCAGGGTTCCCAGGCCTTTTAAAATTAACAGGCAAGGCTCATAGCTGCCTGGTAATATCATTCCCATTTAAAAGATTAAGAAAAGTTACATCAATTCCTTTCCGCTTCAGAACAGTAAACAAACCAAATCCATACAAAAGGGCAGCAGCAAAGTTCGGAAAAATATTCAAGAGTCCTTCCTGTCCATCTCATTACGAGATGATTAAGTAGGATTTAGATTCAGCAATAGTGACAAAAAGGAGACAGCGTATTTAGTCTCAAGTGCTTTGAAGAAAAATACGCCCACACACAAATCACCAGTGTTCCACAACCAGCTTCTCCCTGACACACCGCCACAGAGATCATAAAAGCTTCCTCAGAACAAGGAGCACAGCGCAGGACTGGGGCTTGTTTTGAATCAAGAGAAGACATAACTGTATCAGCCCGAGACTGACCTGCAGCACAGAATAAAATCCCTTCTGATTTAGATGTCCCATGATGTTTGCACAGATGTGGTTCATGGCAGGCCTCAGGGTTTCACCTTCCGGGTTAAAACACTGATGTTACTAAATCAGCATCACAGCTCCACTCTTTACTTCCTTACACACTATAAAACAGTTTGTCAATTCATAAGCCCTTCTTGCACAAAGTCCTTGCCCTTATACGCAAACCCACCACTTTAGCAGCATTTCACATCAGGTCTTGTTTAAGGTATAAGTCTACCTTTACTATGTGTATTTCCTACAAAAACCCAGAGCTACAAACACATTCCATTATCCTCTGAACACTTCTTGTGTGTGAGATTTTGGAGCATTATAAAAACATTGTAACTGTTGCTGTTCTAAGGGAAATAGCCTGTCTGATCTCAAGGGATTCCTTGCTGCCCATTCTATGCTTTGTGCAAGCACAGAAGCATAATAATGAATCTTTGCGGTAAGCATGGGGAGAAGAAAATGTGCAGAAACAGCATTCAGTAGATTTTAATAGCAAATCCCAGATCAGTGGCTTAAAGTATTGAATTGAATGCACCAACCTTTTCCCCGAAGGATTTTCCAAGTGGAAGTATCTGTGAAGGTGACAAGCATTGTAAGGTGCAAATTGACCAGTCTGGAGTCTTGTAAGATGTCAGGCTGTGATAACAAACACCAGTGTTAATAAACCAAATTAGCTTTGCGCCAAACTACAGAACTGTTAAATGCAGGGAGACAAAACACAAAGAAAATGTTCCTTACCTTAAGCTGCTTGAGAAATTCACAGCAAAACCACAAAATGTCTTTGATCTGTTTGATCCATAAGAGCGTAAGATCCTTGGAGAGTGCCAGTGACACATACCACACCTAAGGAAGGCAGGATACAAACAGGAGCAGCGATTAGTATTTGTGCTACAGATTGGCAGAATACGTTACCAGGAAGCGTTGTAACAAAACGACCTCCTCAGTGCCCTACTGGACCCAGCAGCGGAAACCAAGTTATTTCTCTCCCCAGAATTCACTGGTCAAAGCGTACCACCCACCACAGAAAGAAATTGCCTTTTAACTCCTAAGGCTGTATACAGAGTAAAAATATCAGAGGAATGCTAAAAGAACTTGTCCAAACTTTCACCATGGAATCTCAGCAGTGTTCAGGGGCTTTTGAAAGCTAAAAATTCAAACATCACCAACCTAAATCCCCACACAGAGAATTAAAAAAAACCAAACCACCCTCCCACCGCCAAACAAAAAAACCCATCCTGCTGACCTTGGGCTCATTCTCAACATCCATACTATTAAGAATACACCGGCACAGCTTTTCAAATCTCTGGGGGAAAAAAAAAAAGAAAAAGGTGGCATTAGTTCTAACCACAGGAAGGGCTATTCTGGCAAAGCACTAGGAACAGCTCAGCAGAGGGAGCAAGATACCTCCGTATCAAAACAACAAATGTTCCAAACACATTCCCTACAGACAGTGCCAATGGCTCGTTCCCCGAGAGCGCATCTACACGTCATGCTACAGCTATGCAGAAGAGTTCCCTCCTTGAACTCCTGCTCATCAATAGAAGGAATTTCTCAGCCTTCCCTGCTAAACTGCCTCCCTCAACAGCATGGGCTGAAGCCAGGAAAAGCATCTTCCTTTGGGAAGGAAGGTTGGGATTCACCTAGAAGAGCTTAATGCTAACGAGCGCTGCAGTTCCAAGCTCCCAACCGTCATGGCTCTCAGCAGAACTTGGAGATCACAGCCACAACTCCTTAATTATTATTTCAGTCCACTTGTATTTGCCACATGCTTGCAAGTCATAAAGCCATTCTGAGCTACAGAATTGGCTGCTGTGGTTATCCTAACTGAGGGCAGTGTCCAGAAATAGAGTGGAAATGAGCACAGACTCGTCCTCGGCCCAGCAAGGGACTGACTCGCTGCTGGAAGGGGAAGGAGAAGAGGAAGTAGAACAGACATATTTCAGCAACGCACCCAATTACGGTAATGCAGAACTTCAGATGGAGGCCAGACACTTAAAAAATTTGTATGTAATATACACTTTTTTTTTTTAATGCTATACATACAGAAAACTGCATTTGCAGCACTTGCACCATCATCAACAGAAGAGGAGTTCGATGGAACAGAGATTAAAAAAAAAAAGTCACTCACTGCTGCTGCAATTTAAATACAGCCTTTCATTTTCCAATTGTTTTCCTTATAATTAGCCCTCACAGTTTCCTGGGGCAAATATCATCATTTCATAGACGCTACAGCAAAGGGCTTCACTCTGAAACCACAAATTCAGGGCACGGTCAGAAAAGCAGTTGCGATACAAACAGCCTGCACACTACGCTCTGCCAGGACAGCTCTTTGTGAGCTCGCCACAAGGTACCTGCCCAGGGAACCGACGCAGCTGACAAAATCATAAGGCACCGCTCAATTACTGAAGTTGGCACGGTCGCCAGGAAAAACATTCATTAAACTACGCCCTGAATACGGAACCGCTACTAAAAAATTCAAGGCTTCTTCTATTTCCTTCTTACAGGCAGATCTCTCCAAGAAGGACTAGGAGACAGATCACATTTCTGAAGTCAAAATATATCACAGAAACCTACATGATCACTGGATAACTAATAAAACATACTTAACATGTTGAAATATGTCCTCAAAAGAAGAAAAACATGTCTGAGCAGCAACCTTACCTCTTTGTCCTCTTTATGATTAAATACAAACAGTAGCTTCCTAGCAATTCTGAAGATAGAAAGAGCACTTCTTTTACTCGAGCCAGATTCATTTGCCTCAAAGAAATCCTCCACTTCTCTCCTACCAAAGTGGGAAAAATGAGCATCGGTAATTAAAAATCAAGCACATCTCTCCAGAGAAGAGGAAAGCGCGGAAGGTAGAATTTCACACACCTTATCTCCCTCTGCAGGCGGCATCGACAGAGAAATCTCCTGATCAAAGCTTGGACCTGGACTGCAGCACGCTCCCTCTCCTTCAGCTCCCTCCGCTCCTCCCGAGCCTGGCGTGCTTTGTCGAGGAACTGGGCTTTGGAGGACTGGCTCGCACTGAACATTTTTATGACCTACCAAAACGTAAATTTAAGGAAACAAAGAATCACTGCAGGGAACACCTGGGGAACTAGGAGCAGAGTGGACAAAACGCACAGGCAAGGGTAATTCTTTACATTACTTCTGAACTGACTACCTGCACCCAACATTTCAATAGGGGAAGGAGAGTACCCAACAGCACAGAAAGAAGTGCGTGCAAAATACAGCCTAGGCAAAGGCAAAGTTACTTGTCACTGGGACTGCAATAAGAAAACACAGATACCCGAATGATTCCAGCAAAGCCTACAACCTAATGCAGGTGAGTAGATTTTAAGAGCAAAAAAACCCCAATCAGTGTGTTGTCATTGTGTTCCACTCCCTGTACTCCAACTCCCCTTTCCAGTCTTAGTTGTTTTCATTTTCTTGTTTACAGGTAACATATGAGAACAATTCTATAGGCAAGGATATACGGGAAAGGGCACAAGGGATGCTTAGAAGCTAATTTATTGCCACTCAACAAGACAAAATGCAGAGTCAACAACAGCTGTATAAATACTTGACAACGAACTCACCTGAGGGCTTACTTCTTCAAAAGAAGCATATGATAATCATTTATACACAAACATGATCCTCATCCACTGGCTTCAGGCAGCTCCTGCACAGACAAGCACACTACCTGCAGGTGACTTGGGGATTTAGTCTTTACCTTTGCAGTTCCGAGTCCTTTTGACCAGACTTACCTCTCACTACACCCTCAAGAGAATGTTAAATCAGAAAAGCTTCAGGAGAGGAGAAGCAGCATCACCGCTCAGTTGTGATCACTGGCACAGGTAGCTCCTCACACTTCAGAGTGGAGAAGAAACAATATGATGTGTGACAGAAGCGAAGGCCAGCTTCAAGCGTGCCAGGGCCCTGGGAACCGGCGAGACCTGAGCAGCAGCCACCCCAGGGCGAGTGTTTCCCACTTCACCAGAGCGGGGGCAGGACCCATGAGCCACCCCCACAGCCCCAAAACTAGGCTCCAACAATTTGCGACTTACCCAAGCCACTAGCAAAGCAACCAGCAGAGAACCCCCTCAGCCCCACACGCCCACCTCACAGCCCTCGCAGCCCCCCCGGGCCCCAAGCGCCTGCCGCGCAGCCCACCCCGCCGGGCCCCAGGCGCCTGCCCCACAGTCGCCCCCCGCCCCACAGCCCCCCCCCCAGGCCCTCACCCTCGCCCCGCTGCCGCCTACACCGCCGACGGAGGCCGGGCCGGGCCCAGCGGCCCCGGGGCAACTCCGCCGCCCGCGAGGCCGAGGCCCGCAGCCCCGTTGCCCGGCAGCCCCCGCCTCGTACCCCGTGTCTTCACTCCGGGTCCGGCCGGCAACCCGCACTGCCGCTGCCGTTCCGCTCGCTCGCTTGCTCGCTCGCCCGCCGGCTCCGCTCGGCCCGTCGCAGAGAGGGCAGCCAGCTCTGGGTCTCGCTGCTACCGGGTAGGTCGGGCCGAGCCGAGCCGAGACCGAGAGGCGGGAGTGCAGCACGGCACCGCCCGGCAAAGCCGAGCGGAACATCGGAAAGGTTTGATGGAGCACCCGGCCCGTGGAGGAAGTGACGCCGGAGGGGCGGAAGTTCCCCCCGCCCCGGCGCTCCCGCTCGCTCGGTCCGTGGGGCTGCGCTGCGCCGTTCATGGTGAGGCGGCGGTGGGGGCTCCGGGGGGCTCCGGGCCGCGGGAAGGGGGGGGCTGGCGGTGGCTGGGGCGTGGGGAGGGCTGGTCAGCTGCGGTCGGAGTGCGCGGGTGGTGGGGGTCCTTTCCCGGGGTGGGGGGGGGAGGAGGGGGCATGATGCTGGTCCGGGAGGGGGTTGGGGTGAGGCAGGATTTGGGGATCCGGCCCCCGGAGTGGGGTGCACGGGGGAGTGGGAGCGGTGCGGGGTTTGGGTGGTTTCAATCCCCAGGGGCGGGGTGCTGGGAAGGGGAGGAGGTTGCGGGGTGTGGGGGTGGTCCAGCCCCCGAGGTTGGGGTGCTTAGAGAGCGGAGAGCAGGTACAGGGATCCTGGGTGGGATCCGGCTCCCAAAAGGCGGGGTGCCCGCGGTCTGGTTTTCATGTGTGAGGGGAGGGTCCGGTCCTCCCAGGCTGGCCCTTGGCCAGAGGTTGGCGTGGTTTGGGGAGGACAGGCCTGGGGGGGGGGCTCGGGGTGCAGCCCCGCAGCTTTGTGTCTTGTGGGTGGCAGGGTGCTGGGCTGCGGCCTGGTGCGCTGGGTCATGCTGCAGTGCAGGATCCCGCTCTGGGACCCCGGGCACGGTTCCTGGCCGAGCGGTGGGGGCGTTCAGCTGCTGGAAGGAGTCAGAGTGTGGGGTTGAGGCTGGTGCCTTTGCACTCCAGAGAGCTCTGGGCAGGCTTTGTGGCAGAGGGAGCCGTCCCCTGTGGCCATCTCTGCCCATCCCGCTTCCTCACCTTGTGAAACGCAATGTGGACACGTAACTACAGCTCCGTTCAGATTTGCTATCCCATAGTTCTGCTTTTCAGGACAGCGGAGCAAAAACCCTCCAGTACAGTAGTCAGCCAGCGTACTCTGGAAGTTGTAGGACCTGGATCAGCCTGAGATGGCGGGGTGTTAATCATCCCACCCTGTCACGTTGTGAGGCAAAACAGTTAACCACAGGGACACAGCTTGATTAAGGATTTATCGTTAGCGGCTCTCAGAGCATTTGCGGTGCTAAGCTAACGTGTTCCTGTTACAGCCTGTGACCTCGTTAGCTGACTGGAGTCCACTTTGTCTGGGGACTGCGGGCAGAGGTAGTGGGGGATGTTGGACGTTGGGTTTTGGTGCGCTGAGAAATGTGGGAGGGCGGGGAAGAGAGTGGGAAGGTTGTGTGTGCTCTCTGTAGAGCCACGTATGCTTTAAGGGAAAAAAGCCTCAAGAAAATCTGTGGCTAGTCTGCATTTTAACACACAGGAATCATCTGCTCAAGCTCTGTGTATTGGCAATTGCCCAATTACATACCAGATCATTGATGAAGTAAGAGCTTAAGCTTTAGAAGTTGTGAAAGAAATGAACGCAGTTTTTGTGGGAAAGTATTGGCTTTTGCGGTGTAAAATACTACTCAGCATTCACAGGGTTCTTTGCTGGCTGAGTTGATTTATGTTCCTTGGCTGGTTTATGTCACTGTCGGAAAGAAGACGAAGTTAAACATCTAAAACATTGGAGAACTTTGCAAAGAGACAGAGAGGAGCCGAGGCTGATAGCGCCCAGCACATCTATGGCTATTTCTCTGTAAAATAACCGATGGTAACATGAAGTTGGGTGTCATGCAGTGGAACTGCAAGTCTAACTGGTAACTCCTTGCTTGCAGGAAGAGATGTCGGGAGAAAGTGTGGTGAGCTCAGCAGTGCCGGCGGCTGCGACTCGCACGACTTCCTTCAAAGGGACGAGTCCGAGCTCCAAGTATGTCAAGCTGAACATTGGCGGTGCCCTCTACTACACCACCATGCAGACCCTGACCAAGCAGGACACCATGCTCAAGGCCATGTTCAGTGGCCGAATGGAAGTCCTCACGGACAGCGAAGGTAAGGGACTGCTCCCCGTGTCCCTCGCACCGGCTTCCTTCCTCTTCAGTGAAAATAGGTCGGAAGGGGTTGGAGAAAAATATTAGAGAACAGAGAGGAACATCTGATCGTAGGCCCAGATTTCCACGTTTTATTAGTGTTAAAACTCGTAGCTTATACAACTGAGAAAAGATGTGGAACAAAAGACACGTATGACTGGAATAGTTGTCTAAACAACAAAAGGGTCGTAAGAAGTCCCGAGGCTCCTGTCAGGCTCGGATAGCACGGGCTATCATTTTCTTTTGAAATACTAACGCTAAAGCTCTTAAGCATATGGAGAATGGTGGGGATAGTGATTAAGAAACTATGAGTCAGGACTTGCGTGTTTACTTTGAAGGTCAGAAGGCAGTTCCCTCATCTTGTTTCCTTACCTCAAATATAAGTATAAAATTTGCTCTGAAGATTGGGGGGAGGGGGGTTTATGAGCTAAAAGCTGATTTTTTAAATGAAACTGTTTTCTTGTGGGAGTATTGATTGTTGGCTTCGCTAAAACAAAACCAGATGCAAAATTTTTAGAAAATTTGCTATAGTATTACTGACAATAAAAGGAGAGAGCTAGCAAATGGGTGTCTCTGCCTTAAATGTGTCTGGAAAGAAGGAAGCTGCAGTATGTCAAACTACAGTCTTCTAAAGGAGCAGCGCTCAAATACTTCACTTCCTTACCAGATACATTGGTTTTATCTTCTGCTGAGATTCCTTGAAACATTTATGTTTAAATTAATAATATAGCTAACGTGTTTGTGATAACTGCAGCTGGTAGCATAGTTCTATATCAGCGTTCCCACATTGTGGGAGTGTCACAGAGTTTAATTGGAAGCACAGCTTTCTATTTATGCACTGACGTTTTGCCTATAACTATGTTTATGGACTTGGATACTTTATCTTTAACAATAGCTAGCGCATTGCTGAGCCTAAAGGTTCAAAACACCTTTCTTGTGACTAGTTAATTATTTGAAAATTTTGTTTGAACTTGCTAAAAGCATAGAAAATGTAGTACGTGGTTAAATGAATTGGACTTAGTTTTGAGTGCTTTAGAATAGTCTATATTTGGGATCATGTGCAACAAGTGATGGATTTAGTAGGGCTCTTGTGATAAGCTTTCTTGAGATAGGACGAAGTGGATTTGGAGGAAAAAATTTGGTTGTAAAAAATACAACCTAAATATCTGAATATTCCTGTTTTAGCTAGAAGTCCTTATATTTAAGCTGGGGAAAAAAAGCTGCATTGTTCCGGGTGTTATACTATGCCTTTTGCAAGTTTCAGCTGCTGTAAAGCAGTAACGTTGGCGCTGTGGTTTGTGGGCTCCAGATCAAAGGGTCTCTGGGCTGCCTCTCCTGGGTCTGTGCAGGTTGCATAAAAAAGCCAGCCTGTGGGTCAAATTGAAAAAAAACCCAAACTGTCAAATGGGAATCGGGACCCTTACTGGGAAGACTGGAGTGGTGTTCTAGTGGAAAGGTTGTGAACCAGTTCGTTGAAGACCTCTCCCCTTGCTGCTAAACTTCAGGCAACTCCAGAAGTATCCTCCCGTCCCTCCCTAAAGCTGCTCCATGTTTCACAAAACTTGGTCATTCGAGACTTCCCAAGTCCTTCAGTTTGGAAATGGATCGGAAATTCCAAATTCATTTTGGAAGCCCGCCCTGGCGTGGTCTCAGCGCTTCCTCCAGGTGACCTGGGCAGGTACCGCAGGAGGGCTGGTACATCGTGTTCCCAAGGCTCAAAGTCCATGTAAGTGCAGGTACTTTTTGCTGGAGAGCAGCTGACAATATTACTGCTAATATGAGGGTAGCTGGAGTTTAATCTGCTAAAATACCATGCTTGAGACATAAAATCGCAGTTTATTTTGCTGTGAATCCCACAGCGTCTGTGTGGGATTGTTACATTTAGCCAGTTTGTGTTTTAATAGGAATTTGATACTTCCTGTATGTTGTAACTGAGACACTCCCATTGCAGTAGTTCTTGCTTTATCTCCCTTTGCCTGGCGTGATGCTGGAAACTGGGACAATAACATTATAGCTGTGAAAGGAAACTCTCTTTATCTGAAATTCTTCAAAATACTGCTAATTGGTCACACCCAAAATCTGGCACAAAACAAAATGTTTCTTAGGAAAAGAAGCCAGACTGGCGGTGAAACTGGAAGGAGTAAAGTTTTTAAACAGTCTGTGAAATGTGTCACACGGGGTCCTCCTCTTTGTTTAGATGCATTCTTCTGACCCCAGCACCATCTCCCCAGCTCTTTCTCAAAGCTTAACGACTACAACACGCTGCTAGTTGGGCCGTAGGAGAAAAGACTGGAGTTCTCTGGCGGTGGGTGGCAGATGATTATTTTCGGCTTAGAAATTGTTCATGAACTGTAGCAAATCGGCGTATTTTGAAAATTTTATTTTTATGGTAATGAGCAGATAGGAGGATGTGAGTTTTCCAGGTGCATCCATCTGTTTCCAATTTTCTTTTCTGCAGTGTGATTTTTTTCCTCACTCCCCACTGCTGTTAACCAGTTGATCTAGATGCATGGGTTTTGTTCAGCTGCTAGTAAGACTGTCGAGCATCAGGCAGTCTTCAGTGTCAGGCTGCTATTTCATCTGTCAAGGCTTGGTCAGAAAACGTAGTCTGGTTTAGTTTGAGTGTTTGGATGCTGTCCCTGAGACTTCTTGTAAGACAAAAGATTAATTTCTTAAAAGTCTAATGTGTGTACGTATGGTTCATGGATTATGTATTCCTACCTCAGTAAATGGATCGCAGGACATTTTTGTAACACTGCAATTAAAAAATAGCTCTAAAAGACTATAGCTGAAACGCACTTCTTAGGCTCTGCAGAGCCATGACTGAGTGGCAGCAGGGTCACTTTCCTGTGAGTCATCTCGCTTTGGCTGCACGCTTGGCTGTTTGGTTAAAACAGAAGGTTTTTTGAAAGCTGTTTTAGCAGTCACTTGTATTTTGCAATGCTGCTCGAAATATTTTCTCATCCCCCCTCCACGTGAAAATGAGCAATTCTGCTTTGATTTCGCCATCTGTAAACATAAAGTTGCAGCAGATTTTTACAGCCTACAGAGGGAATCACAGCAGAGATGATAACAAAGAATTTGGGGGATCACAATTCTGCTCTCAGCCTGCCCTGTAGCTCCCTACATGTTGGTGTGCTCTAGTAAACTCTGTCAACGGCTGCATTTGTGGAATATGGATGTCCTTGTTTATTACCATGTCTTGAGCTCCCTCTTCTCTTTAAAATGGGAGATCTTGCTTTACATACCTCTGCATTGACAAATGGGCTTTTTTCTGCTCTGGTTGGTTAGGTGTACTGTATTCATTAGCTTGCATCAGTCTTTTGTTCTTTGATTTCTCTGTCTCTAGTTCTCCTGCCTCCAGCTTTCTCGTTTGTTATTACAGTCTGTAAAATTACAATTGCGAGCACACATTGTGTTTTATGTAGACAGCAGGGTAACAAGGGAGATGGAAAGCCTGTAGTAAACTGCTGGAGAGTGTCTCAGTTTTCCACAGAACAGCATGAAAGGGCTGTGTTCACTTTCCAAAATGAACCAAATGTTCAGACTTTACTAGTAATTCCATTCGTGCAGAACATACAGGGTCTGCTTTAACCTACTTTCCTTATTTGTCCAAAATATGACTCCTTCCCCACAAGCGTTTCCTCGCTGCATTCCTGAGCTGCAGCCCGTAAGAGTGGCCATCTGTTCATTTATGGAAACTCGAGCCTCAACATTGCCTAACATTTCTCAGGGTCCAGCCTGATTGAGGCAACAGACTGGCAACAAGAGGTGAAGCGCAGATCCTTTGATCGCCAGCTAACTGGAAAGCATTTTGGTTGTAGCTCTGTTTTCTTTTCTTCACACCGTTGTCAGTACGTAGCAGTGCTGGTGAGCTCCAGGGCAGGGGCTGTACATTACATTCTGCTTACGCATGCTGTCGCGTCATGTCTTTCAGCAGTTTAAGCCATTGTGCTAATAACCACTTTGTTTTACCAAATGAATGCACTTGGGGAACATCGAGACTGAAACAGTGTTTGCCATGACACTGCCAAGTCTGTGCTGCCTTCCTCTTGCCGACCTTTTTGCACATCTGCTGGATCACAGTGGGTCCCCGTGTTGTGTTCAGGTGCAACAACCTTTAGACGGTCAAGTGTGGTTGGCTCTAGTAAGCTGTCTGTAAGAAACAGCCACATGTGTATGTAACAGGGCCCTAAGATAGAAGGGAAGAAAATAACGTGTCAGGGCTTCGGAAGTAGAGGAAGAACAGAGCTGGTTGGTTTGAGAATGAGAAGTATTTATTCCTCCGTTTCAGTTAATGATTTGTCGATAACTGGGGAACTATGAGAAACAAGTGAGCTTCCTACCTCACTCCCACATACTCTGCACTTGAAACGCAGAAGGAGATGATAAATTCCCTGTGCTTTCTGCTGCTTTGTTCGCCAGCTCAAGCAAGGAACTGGAGTTAGTCTCTCTTGGCAGGAACCCGCTCGGTACAGCAGTCCCAGGCCAGCGTCAAGGCCTTTTGCCGCGTTTGCCTCTGCTTCTCCTGTACTGTGGTCTTCCTCTGTCCCTAGGCTGGATCCTGATCGACCGCTGTGGAAAACATTTTGGGACAATACTGAACTACCTGCGCGACGGGGCTGTGCCGCTCCCTGAGAGCCGCAGGGAGATAGAAGAGTTGTTGGCTGAAGCAAAGTACTACCTGGTCCAGGGGCTGGTGGACGAGTGCCAAGCAGCCTTGCAGGTAGGTCGCAGAGCTAAGGAGGAGTCAGGTTAGTCTGGCTGCAATGAGGGGTCAAAAAGAGGAGGCTGCTCTAGGTGGGAAGCAGCATCTGGGCAGAGCAAGATTTTCTGCTGGCCTCCACTTGGTGCCTTTTTGAGGCTGGGATGAAATTGAAATACTTCATGTCATGGATCTGCTGGAGTCTGGTCACATCCAGAAAAAGGTACTGAGGTATTCTCAACATTTAGTGCTACCCAGTTACAGTGAGGCATAAATAGTTGCTCACTTTCCCTCCGCTTAGGCCTGGGAGTGTGCAAGGAGCAGAAGCCTGGCTCCTCTGCACCGTTCTCCACTGCCGTTCAGGGTCTTACATGGTGAAATGATCCGTCATCAGCACGAGCTCTGTGACAAAAGTTAATACTTCCAGTGTTGACCAGAACAGGGTGGGTCATTTGGCCGGACCAGAGCAGCTTCTTGTAGCCACAGTAGCCACAGGCTGCTGGGAGTCCCCTTTTGTTCTTTGTTTTCCTCTGAGGTGCTCAGCTTTGGTTTGAAGCCACTGTTACTGGTGTCCTGTTTGAGTGAAGCCATATTCCAGATCCTGCCATTTAAATTGGTACATAACATTGAGTCCCTGTGTTTCCAGAGTGGTAGAGAGCAGAAATGAACATCTCGGGTGGTCGCAGAGGAATGCTGCCTGGTAGCTGGAATGCCAGCCTGGTTCAGAGCATGGACCAGAAACAGCCACTCAGTAAGGACAGATTGCACGCTGAGCTTGTATCTCTTCAGCGCAGAATATGCAGGACCTTCCCAGTTAATATGAGTGTGCCCTAAGGCCTATTTACATTCAGCTGCTGTTTCATTCTGGTTTCAGCAGAACAAAGATGCATATGAACCGTTCTGCAAGGTACCGGTCATCACGTCTTCCAAAGAAGAGCAAAAACTTATAGCCACTTCTAACAAGGTAAGAGAGGCCAGGCTGTGCCGTGGCATGGGAGGGTGCTGGCCTGCTGCCCTGGGCTTGTGTGGGACCTTGACCAAGTATTCTTTAGAAAATGGTCTTTAGTTTTCAACAATGGGCTTACCCTAAAATACGTGCGCTTCAACTGTTTAGCTGCAAAGCACTGAAAATGTACAGCAGACTGAACGTTTCTTCTGAATTACAAGTCAAATGTTGCTTAGGGTGGGCCTGGCCATGTATTTCTCCACGTAAGATATTAAAATAGAGGGTGTAGGCAGTAGCAGGCTGATTGAGCAGATCCTCAGGGCTGTTTATTTGTCTGCTCTGGTTATTAATGACAGACACTTTCTTTAGCTAAAGTGAATCAATGACTCCTGTTTCTGGAAGCCTGCTCACTGCGGCAGGTGGAGGGGAGGATGCTGGTGATAATGATTAGCCTTGGCAAAAAGGCAGAGGGTGGGTGAGAATAGATGATGATCTAGTCACAGAAGGGGTCAGAAGGGATTGCAGCCCCATTGCCAACCCGTGTATGACAGTTTTGCGGCAAGAACAGCAAAATCCCACTGGGCTTGGGCCTGATGGTGTCATGTCGTATTCCAGCTTCTCTGCTGCGGGGTCTTGGACTGAGCTGCGATTCCAGCTCTTACTGCACTTCCTGTAACTGATCTGTGGTTTGTTTTTTTACAGCCAGCAGTGAAGTTGCTATATAACAGAAGCAACAACAAATACTCCTACACCAGGTAAATGACTTCAACTGGACTTCTTTAAAGTTTTTCATAGACTAAAATCCATGATAAGCATTTGCTTTTTCTTCACTCAGGACCAATGATAGATTGGTGCTGGCGTGCACTCATTTTTTTCCCAATTAATTTCAAACTTGAGTCAGAAGGGAGCCTACTGTCATCAACGGAAGGCTAAGCGTGCGCTATTTCTGTGGCAGAGGGGTTCCTCTAATACTTAGGTGCAGCTGGCAGAGACTCCTGGCCAACTGCTGGCCTGCATCCCCCGTGGCCTACAGCACATTAGTTGAATACAGGAAGCCTTCCACGGTGCAGCGTTCTCAATAAGTGGTAAAATCATCAGGTCTGGGACCTTGTCCCCCTTTCCTTATGTCTGTGTATGTTTCATGACATAACGCTGTTTCCATCCAGCTGGTGCTGAGCTTAAGCTTAGGAATGGTTTTATTTGGGTGATGATAGAATTTTGTACACAGATGAAATGGCCTTGGACAGTACTGTTCACAGTACTGTTGATGTCGTATTGCTGCTTCTTCAGCAGCAGGTTTTCCTGCTTGTACTAGTCAAATGAGTTATCCATGGCAGTCCTGGATACCAACTGTAAATACTACCTTGGTAGAGACACAGTAAGTCAAAGGAAACTGGGCGTACGGGTCTGTAAATGCTCACTGCCCGAACCCCCCTTCTGTTCTGTGTGCTGTCTTAATTACCCTAACGTGACCGGTGCCTGCCTTCATCTCTCGCAGCAACTCTGACGACAACATGCTGAAGAACATTGAGCTATTCGATAAGCTGTCCTTGAGGTTTAATGGGAGAGTGCTCTTTATAAAAGACGTGATTGGAGATGAGATCTGCTGCTGGTCTTTTTACGGGCAGGGGCGGAAGATTGCCGAAGTCTGTTGCACTTCCATTGTTTACGCTACTGAGAAAAAACAGACAAAGGTACGAGTAAAACCCTGAATGCTTCCAGCAACGGGCCCAGCTGCTGTCAGACTGGCATCCTGACATCTGTTCTATTTTGAACACTCCTTTCATTGTTTAGCATCTCTATAGAATAATCAATGCCATTCAAAGTGGGAGCAGCACAGTGGAGCTCATCCTGTGGGTTCGTTAGGGCGGGGACTGCTTGGCTGTGGCACTTCACACAGGGCAATTGTGATATTCCGTGATGCAAGTTCGGTCCAGTTCTTTATCTTTAGACAAACTTGCACATTTAACCAAGTTTGGTTTACATCCCTGGGTAAAGACGGATCCTGGTCAGCAATGGCATGCCTTCCCCGTGCCTTCTTACCTTTCCCAGGAGAAATCTGTCTTGAGTCTGCCCTGTGGGCAGGCCAGTTCTGGAAAAAAACCTGGTTGCTGGGTCTCAAAAGCTGAAAGCAAATAATAGAACAGAAACGATTGTGCTAGAAAGGATTTCTGTGGCTAGCGTGTAATTAAATTTTAAAAACAGAAAGGTATCAGGAATTAAAAATGAGGTAACCTGGTGCCTGCAGTGACTGGCAATAGGTGAGAGTGACCTTCTCTTTCTTGGGTGGGCAGGTGGAGTTCCCAGAAGCCCGCATTTACGAGGAGACGCTGAACATTCTGCTCTACGAGTCCCAGGACGGGAGGGGACCTGACAACGCACTCTTGGAAGCCACAGGAGGGGCAGCTGGCCGCTCCCATCACTTAGATGAAGACGAGGAGCGAGAGCGCATTGAACGCGTGCGAAGAATTCATATTAAACGTCCGGATGACAGGGCCCATCTGCATCAGTGAGCCGAGCGACAGCCGCAGACTGCGCAGCTCCGTCTGGAAGGTGCTGCCCTTCATCTGATCGATTATCTGCAGCAGAGGACCAGGCGGTTTAACTTCTGTTCAGCAAAGTCTGTAAATTACGTTTTGTAACAAACTAGATTATTTGGGGTATTTAAATGCAGTAGTTCTAGGACAAGAATCAATAAGGTTACTGGGCATACGATAGATACTATAAGGACCTATTGAGCATCTGGAGAAATGCCCTGAATTTTTAGCACTCTTGTCTTTGCTCTTTTGTGGCTAGAGAGGAAGAGGGCTGGCTTCCTTTGGCTTTAGTAATTATCCTGCACTTTAAAAACAAAATGAAAAACAAACAAAAAAAGGACAGTCAGCCACACACCTTCCCTCCCGGCAGTCATTGACCCTGTCTCCTCCTAGACGTTCAGGCGTGGGAGAAATGCGGTGATCTAAACACACCAGAGCTACTGCAGAGCTCCTTTTCTCCCAGGCCTGCAGGCGATGATAGGGTTGGTAGCTCAGGAGTGCCTCGGTGTGACTCCCGGAAGGACAAATGACACATGCTGACTAGATTGCTGTGGTGCTGGGGGGCAGAGGGAGCCCTCGGAGCGGTGGGAGGGAGCAGGGGGAGCTGCTTGGCCTCGGCTGGCCGGGTGGCTGGCTGTCGCTCCCTACAGCTCTCGGGACCTGCTCCTCAAAGGGTTCGGTGGAGCTTCTACAGCACTGAACTGTGGAGACCAACCCCTGCTTTATCTGTGCAGTTCAAGGGTGGAAGATGTTAAAATTCCTCCAAAAGGAGTATCAGGAGCAAATTGTATGTGATATTGCTTTTCCTTAGGGTGGTGTTGCTACCAGTTAGCGCTTAGAACTTCTGCCTGACCCTGGGTCTCAGCTGGGGAGTTTATTTCCATCAGATCACAGGTCAGTAAGCTGTGCTTTCTTTACTATAGGTAAAGCAGTAGTCATCGCAGGTTCAAACACCGCACCAGCCTAGCGTAGGTAGGAGGCCAGCAGCCGTAGTTCCGTCTGTAACCGATACAGGAGCATTGTCTTGCTTTCAGCGAGGGCAACGCGAGTACCACAGGGAAGAGGAGCAGACAGTGGCCCAGAGGCAGTTATTCCTTGTTTGACTTTATCCTGAGCATATTCCAAGTCTTTTCAGAAATGGCAGCTGTGTGTGAAAGGGCAGAGCTAAACTGTTGTGTAGAGAGGACCTCTGTAGTCTAGTTTTCTAAGAGTACTTTTCTATTATAAATGAATATTTTATCTACCTCCTTGTCTCTTGTTGCCTATTGTGGAGTCAAGTAACAATTACAGTGGAAGATCGTGTATTATTCAATAGGACTGGATGCTAAAGGATAATGAGCAGAGCCACAGCTGTAATGGTTAATGTAACAAATCCTGAGAGGGAGAGAAACCTGATGTAGGAAGTCTTAAACTTGCAACCAGGCTGGCGCCTTGGCAGGCACCAGAGTACTTTGGCCTATTCTAGAGTTTTTCTGACCCTTCATCTGGAATATCTAGCGCTGGCCTTAATGGCCAGACATCACATACATGTTCCTGTTCCTCAGTGAGGTGGTGGTTTGCTTTTGTCCAACTTCCTGCTGCAAGGATTCCCAACACTCCTGGCTCAGGGCTGTTAATGGCATGTTAACATTTTAAAAACCAAAGGTGTTGTCAGCATCACCAGCTACGTTACTCCAGTGCTTCTATTTCACATAGCAGCTACATCCCAAACTACGTACAGCTTGTCTCTGGAGGCTAAAATAAAGCATTAAGCGTTTGCTCAGTGGTACAATTTTGGATCAACAAGTAAAGCTAAAAGGATTTCCAAGTTAGGCTGAGGTCATCTTTCTAGTAACCAAAGACTTCTTTTTTTTCTGAGTTACAGACAGCTGGTGTCTGTGGCAGATGTGGTGGTTGTACCTGTCTCCTCTACTCTTGCTTCTTCAGCTACTGGTTTATAAGTAAGAGCTCAACAGTGAACAGTTATCCTGTAGTTCACCAGCTTCAGCTATGTCCTGACAGTGAGAGGCTTCTATTTTAAGCTGTACTTACACGTTTGCAACACACTTTGGGTTTGTCACAGTCCATAGTGCAGACTGTTGTTGTGAAGGACCTAGTGCCTCTCCCTTCTTACCTTCCTTATGTGATAAGCTGGGGAATGTGGGAGGAAAGTCCTCGGAATTGCTGTTTCTCCAGCACTGCGTACTTTGACACTTCTTGGCATGTTACTGGGCTGTTCATGGGTTTCTGAGCATCTGTAACAGACCTGCTGTCCCTGAGGGGGCCAGACTCTGCGCTGTGTAAAGCCATTCAGTCTAACTCCCATGTCTCAGCAGTCCCGCTGTGCTCCTGCCGGCCATCAGTGGGTGAAAAGGAAACACCAGCCGGTTACTGTAGAATACGCTGATAGCCCTGCACCAAACCCTGCTCGCTTCATTAACGCTAGAGAGCTGGCTTTCTCCTGTGAGATAGGAGGGACAGGCCATCCTCATCCTCAGCTGTGCTGAACTACCTGCTTTCCCCATACCATGCAGGGGAGACTCCAGCAACCCGGCACTGGCTGCTCGGACAAAATCCAGTCACGTCCTGTGGTGCAAGAGCAGGTCAACTCCAGGAGGTGACGTGTTGGCACCAGTGCTAAGCGCCTGACAGATCACATCTATGTGATTAACTTCTCTGTAAATAGATTCTTAACTGGCTTCAGGATTTCCTCTTTCAGGTTTTGCAAACTAAGTTCTTAAAAAACAGGGGATGATTATTTTTAATCCTTGTACAGCAGTTGGTTTATATAGTCACTCCAGGAGACTTTCAGTTTTGTTACTGCATTTATGGGCAGACTCTGCCTTAACACACTCCTGACTTAACCCTCTGCCTGCTGTAGTTGTGTAGTAAAGATGTACTGCTGTCGTGTTAGAACGTCCTTTACCTACTGGCCACTTGTCCTTGGTCTGTGGAGAGAGACTTTGTTAATGCCATTGCACAAATGCTCTCAGAGCTTGAGCCCTTTTACTGTACATGGTTTTGCCTCTACAGCTTTCGGTGAAGGTGGGGCGCAGGGCAGCTGTCCTGGGCACGAGCAGCTCTTTAGGTTATCTCGTACTGTCTCGTATTAACGGGGAGTGCAGACCTGTCTGCTTTGATTCTCCAGCACCCCACACCAGACACTAACAGTGACAGTACAGCAGAGCTGTAAAATCTTACCTGTGGACGTGATTTTGTCCATCAGCAGAAAAGCAGGATTAAAATCTGCAGCTTGTAACAGTTAGGGCTGCATGGTTAAAGCTCCCTGATGGGGGGTTACTCCCACCTATATCAGTGCAGCTGCTCCTGTATTCACCTAAGGCAGGTTTGGGACCCCAGCCTGCGTTCCACGTGCTGCAGGACACGACCTGGTTAGAGCCCTTGTGGAAGGCTCCAAGCTCCAGTCTTGCCTTAGAGCAAAGGGTAGGTAGAACCTTTCAGTCTTAATGGAGTTGTTCTGTTTCATGGACAATAGCAGCAAATTGATCTGTTCTGTACAATCATTCCCTCCCACTTTATACTTATGCACACAAAAAGCTTAAGCTGGATTTCAGTGTATGATTGATGTTTGCAATATGTACTTTTTTTTTAATATAACACAATAAATTAGAAGATATTTCATATTTACATGCGAGTCACTTCATTACTTGTTTGAAGCATGCTGTCCTCCTGGTCCGTGGAGCTGGAAGGAACTTTCAGGAAGAAATACCAGACATCCTCCTCCTCCTGGCTGTTAGTTTTAGCTCCTGGCACCAGCGATCTGGCTCTCAGGACTCTGCAGACCCCAGGATTTAAAGGCAGCAAGTCAAGGATCTTGAGGCTGTAGTTTCAGCCTAGCCAAAGCAAGCTGGAGCAGGAGCTACCCAAGTTTGCCTCAACATGAGGCAGCAGAGTAAGCGCTATGAACACAGAGAATAGCAGTACAGCTGCAGCTTCCAGGCAGGAGGCAGCACAGAATTCCTGTCTTCCACCCTCTCCCCTTGTAGCTGCCCCAGTACGTCTCGAGGGAACAGCAGTGCCTACCACACTCTCGAGCGAGCAGGGTCTCAGCTCTGTGGATAGAGATGAAGGTTGTTCAGGAGCAGGAGACTGGTTTCTTCTGAACTGGATTGCACCAAGCCAGCACATCCCTCTTTAAGAGGAAGCGTTTTGGTCATTTACAGTTTTGCTTCCACTGCACCGTGCATAGTTGCTGCGCAGGGAGAACCAGGACAGTGTTACTCTAAAAGCAAAGATCTTCCCCCACGTCAGAGCAGACAAAGCAGCTTACTGAGATTTCCAAGTGAGCAGCTTCATATGCTGATGCACCAACAAAAATACCAGCTTGGTAAAATACCAGCTTGGTATTTTGAAGGACTAGCTGCTGGTTTTAAAGGCTTTGCCAGTCTGCCTGAGAGAAAAGGCGTTTTCAGACCAGAGTGAACTTCCTTGAGCCACAACTCACCAGGAGAACTGCATCAAAGTATAGCTAGAGAAGCCTTTTTGCTTCTATCTTAATCCTTCCTGACTAGTCAGAGCTCTCAGCTCTTACCAAGTGCACAGAGACAGACATTTTATGCAGCTTTTGGTTTAAAGATTTCCCTGTGACTCTGTAATGAGCATCTATGCTCACCGGAATGTTACAGCAACATAATGGGATTTATTTAGCTATCATTAAATAGTTTTAAGCTATTAAAAAAAAGCCTAAAAGATGCAAGCAAACTTTCAAATCGCAGCAGCCCTATGGCATCAAAGATTCCAGGGGAGATGTGAGTGCTGGTCTCATCCTGCAGGCTCCTTTCTGTTCCTAGCCAAGACAGTGACCAGGAACAGAAACTGTTTCTCATCAAGACTTTGCCTGGGCTGACACCTGGGACGAGAAAAGGAAAGAGTCATTAAATCAAGTACAAATGTTATGTCCTTGAGGTGTCCTGTCTGTGGGAAAAAAGCTTGTGTTGCTTCTGTTTATAATTGACATATAAAGACAACTCCCTTCATCTCCGGACTGCGAGGACAGCTAACCAGCGCCCCGAGGGCATTACACCTCAGCATGTAATTCTTCCTTGGAGCTGTCAGCTAACAGTAACCAAACACGCTAAGCTCACCGGTGAAGCAGCAAAGACCCACATCTTTCCTGGTTCCTCCAGCCACACTTGCCATTGACTGCCTTGCAGCTGTGAGCTGGCGGAGGCAGGTTTAGCACAGCTCCCTGCCCCACCACGAGCAAGGACAGAAGCAAAACTCCCCCGTTTTCCATAGCTACGGACAGAGCCAGAATTCGTTCTCCCTGCAGTGGCAGTTCTGCCAAGACAGATCAGACAGATCTTTCCTTCTCAGATAACCCGCTTGGGTGACAAGAAATGCTTTCCCTCCATCCCCCAACCGATTTCAGAAATAACTTGGTTGAGGGAGGCAACAAGAGGTGGCAAACTTTGCCCGAGTCCTCATTGTGCAGGTGCACGTTGCATTTGGGCTCAGGCTAAATTCTCTAAATGACCAAGCCAGGGGAGAGCCTTGCTCCCTCTCTCTGTGCTAGCTTGAGAGAGCAAGTAGCAGTGACAATTCATGTGCAAGGTGTGTAGCTGCAACTCCCAACACAGCGATGACCATCTATTATGCATTATCTTATGTAGGTAGATACTGACTGGGTAGTTATGTCATGCACCTCTCCGCTCTGTAAGAGGAATCAAGTCCTCCTGAACTCGCACAAAGGGCACTTGCTAGAACTTAGCTGTGCTCTCTACAGGGGTTGAGCATCAAAGGAGAAAGCACAAGGCATATTCCCAGTGCTTAGATGAGGCCTTACCACTGTTAGTTGTCCATTTTTGGCTTTGAAGACCTGAGGCTCCTGCCCAACGGTAAACACCATCGTCCCTTCCTTCCCAGAGCCAATGCGAAACTGAAGACTGCAAATACAGACAGAATTAGTCATTAGGTGCTTTCCTCGCAATAGGCTTTACTCTAAGCCCCCTTTATTTCTGTTCCCTTGGCAAATCTCGTTAGATTAGAAGATCAGAGCCCTCCAGCTTAGGTAAATTTCCTAAACAATTGCATTATACCACACAACCCAGACGGGTTTGATGAATGGAGCATGCCTGCCTGGTCCAGGCATTTGAATTTCCCTGGTGCAATTAAGTGCTAGAAGATAAGCAGATCTGACCTGGAGAAAGCCACTGAACACACAGAATCTAATTACAATTGAAATGCAAAGGCCAGAGAGAAAAGCTGGAGCAGAAGTACAGGTTTCATATGCCAGTTTCAATTCATGTGGAGATTTGAGAGACAGACTGCATCCACCTGCCATTAGCTTGGTGGCGTGACTGAGAAGGTTCCTGCGCTCAGCAATCCCATTTCAGGGCCTTCTCGATCTTTTAGGGAGAGAGGCATTTATCCTAAAGTGACCCACAGGCTCAGCCCAGCAGGCTTTCCTCAGAGCTGGTGCTAATGAGATCTGTTGTGAAACCACTAAACCCACAACCTCACGCCCAGGTCACATCAGCAGAAGCCTGACAAAAGTGGTTTTAAAGTACAGTCACCTATAAACGAGTTTGGGTTTTAGGCAGGTGGGTCCCGGGCAGCTCTTCGGGCAGAGCAGCACACCTAGCAAGGTGGAACACACACAACCAGCACAGAAGCAAGCTTCATTAGTGTGGGAAAAAGGTTGTAATGATTTTTACTATATTTTCTTGTTCCAGTGCATCCCATCTTGTTGCCCCTGCGCCTGTGAAAGGAAGCCGTGAAAAAAACCCCGCGCTACTGCGACAGACTTAATCAGCTTAGGGCAGGCGCTGTCTGCTGGGGTGGTGTTCATAGTTTTGACCTAAGTAGGTCCAGGCCTAAAAGTTTTTGAAGCAGGTTCTTCTAGAAAATACAAACCTGCACAAAACTACCCATTCAACTTCCTTCCTTACCTTCCCTGCACAACTTTAACAAGGTTTTGCTTATTGGCCAGCATGCAGAGTTTAGTAACCGTCTCAAAGATATGCTCGCACTGAAGTATCACATCTCCCTGGAAACAAACAAACAAAAAAAACAACAAACCAAAATAAAGAGGCATAAAGTCATCTGGCATCGCCCCAGCACGTAAGGCACGCAGCAGCTGTGCATTCAGAGAAACTCCTTTCTAATGCTAGAGTAGTGACTGCTGTGCAGAAGTGACCGGTAACTACACAGCAGTTACAACAGTCATCTACAAGTTTAGTTTGTTAAACACCCTTTCCAGGGACTATTTAGGATTTATAGCAACTTTAGCTCTTAAAAAAAAAGGAAAGTGAAAGCTTTCATGATGAAACAGGCAGAATGTAAAGGTCTATCTGATTACAGAATTAGTAACCATCAGTAATTGCATAATCCCAGTATTTCCATAGGAAGATATTAGAAGTGTCAGCACAAGACCTTGCTTCTAACCACAAGCTCGCAGTAGCTACATTACAGTTTTCTACCTTCTGTTTGTTGTCCTCAGGCACATGAATGACTACAATCCCATCGCTCAGGTTACTGGTGGAAATACCTTCAAAAGATATCCAAGAATTAGAGGAAAAACTACCAAAGAGAGTTGCACACCACCATCATCGCCTTCCCAGCATGAGGGTGCTGTTCCCGCAGGGGCAGCGACCCCAGCCCTGACTCGTTTTACAGAAAGAAGTCGCATTCCTGAAGGGGGGCTCTGTACCTTACTAAGTGTGAAGAAAGTATATCCCCCTACTTGGGGCAAAATGCAACAGAGCTACTGCTTTGAAGAATTAATCCAAGTTTTCAAAATACCTTCTGAAGATCACTTTATCTGTCATCCACTTGTCCATAACGCAGTTCCAACAGTGGCTATTTAAATACAGTGCATTAGTTGTTTGCTCCGTACCTTTCCATGCTACCTTTGTTTTGGCAAGGCAGGAGGGGGGAAAGTATATATTCTACCCCTGGACTGTAGTTCAGACAATGGCAGGATTAAAAAATACCCACAAAATGGGGTAGGGGAGGTTTGGAGCTTTTTTCTCTCCCCTCTATTTCTGCAGAAAGTGATGACCTCCTGCATTTAAGTATTTCAAATAACTGTGTCCTCTTACTCATAATCTATACTTCAAGGAACTGCATGCTGACACACAGGCCCTTTATCCATCCCCGGGAAAAAGCGTTCTCAGGTAGATCATTGCTTCAAATATCTTTGAAAGACCACGTTTCAGAAGTTCATCTTTCCACCCCCAGGGTCACTGGCAGAAAGGGAAGTCCCACACCGACTTCCACCATTACCTTTCAGAGTAGCATAGTCTATTTTCTGCTTGATCTTGGCCATTTCCACCACATACGCCGAGGACTGGGTCAGAACAAGTAGCCGGTCTCGTGCTTTGAACCCGTTCCTGTCATATTTTATCACGGGGGTCACATACTGAAAACAACGAGCTGGTATCAGCGTTTCTCGCTACGGCAGGGTCCGGCGCTGGAAGCGGTTCAGCAAGGAGCAGCGCTGCACCGTGGAGCTGCAGATCCCAGCTCACGACAGCTGCTGCCAACCTCCGCTTACAACGATCTGGTTTCTTTATTACTTGGAAATTCAGATAGCAGAATCACGCTTTGAGAAAAGATGGTTTACCTGTGCCCTCTATGCCATAACCATGGGAAGTGCAGTGCACACACCTGCACTTCTGCCCATTACAGCCTGAACAGGGTGAGTGATGCTTTTTAAGCTTTTATTAAAAGGAACCTTAAATAATTTTTGTCTAGGTGCATTTTGGAGACCTGTCTCCAATTTAAAAGCAAGGAAATACTCGCTACACTGCTATTCATCAGTCTGCCCTGCCACATAGGCATGGCTGCAAGACAGCCTCGGGCGTCACGGGTCGCCCAGTCTGTGTGACCGACCAGCTCCAGGACTCCAGTGAAGCTGGTTCGAGGGCTGCTGAGCTCCAGCTCTCCTTCCCTTACCTTGATCTTCTCACCATGGATGAGCTGCAGTACTTTGGGGTTTATATCATTCTCTTCTGAGGAGCAAACCAGAAAGATAAACTGAGTGTAGGAGACAGACAGCCACCACTCTCACCAGCAAAGCACCAGAGAGCTGCATTAATTGTCCTCATCCCCTTAGTCCTTGTCCCCTTGGTACACTCCCTTCTAAACTGAGGGTGCTCACTTCCAGCTACTCCTAAACCTGTTCCAGTGATTCTTCCTGCCTGACAAGTAATTCATACTGGGAGTTACTGGCTGTTCTTGGGTCTGTGCTTGGTTCAGGCCCTGGCACAGAAGGACTTGTGCTGAGAACCACCCAGAGCATTTTTCCTTCTGCACAGTGCTCCAGCTGAAGGGCTCTGCCAATGCACTACTCAGGCTTTCTTCTCATGCCTTTTATGTGCTTAACACCAACTACATGAGTTCCCAGGATTTACATCCCTCCTTCCCAGCAGCTCCAGTCCTTCCCAGCAGCTCCAGTCCTTAGGACTGGATCCCTGCAGCTGGCGATGCTGCACTGCAACATCCCCGCTCAGCCTCCCTGCTCCATCCAGCACAGCGAGGGTGGATCCTGATCCATCCCAGCCCACAGGGAATTTTGCTTGGATTTATGGCTCTCTGTCCCAAGAGGGATTCCAGGCACTCCCAGTTTGAGAGCAAAGTCTGGCAGATTGATCGCCACGTTTAGCGTCACTAGACATAACAGGGCAAGGGAATTCAAATGGTAGGGCCCAAATGCATCAGGCGATGCCGCCTCTGTCAGATGGGAATTTCTCTTAGAAACTGAATCTGTTTTGTCAAACAGAATTTTCCTGAGCAAGGAGCACGTGGCCGAGTCCTTCGGGGGTTTGTTGCGTACTCACTTAGTCGGGTGTCCACGAAAGGCTGGTTTATGCTCTGCAGGTAGCCCTCCTTCTTCCCTCTGAAAACGGCACTTGCTACCACTTTTTGCTGTAACTGTTTCGAGAAGGAACAGCCTTTACCCTCTTAGAGTTTCTCCGTCAGTAACATCAGCAGTTATAACGTAGGCACCGTTACTGCACAACACCAGCCTTTCACTCATGCAGCATCTACCTCACTCCTGCTGCATTTCTTCCAACATCTTTAGGTTACTCCTGTATTACACCAAATAAAGGGCTAGTAGGGACTAAACAGTCCTACACATTTTTCTTATTTATGGATCTTTTCTAATTATATGAAGTGCAGTTTTAATGCCATAAGTTTAGGACCCACGTGTCTGTAGGAGAGCTGCACCGTACGTTGCAAGGGCCACTGAAACAAACACCTGACTCCCGGCCCAGGAATGTTTGCTCAGCGAGAGGAGCCGTGGTGCGTCAGGAGGTGCAGTCTGTGTTTCAGACAGTTCACAGAGAGCAGATCTCACATGTGCACGGCGTGTTTTAACTCGCACATTGGCATTCCACGTATTAGTTACCTGCACTTCCCTCTCAGCAGTAACGCCTCGGCAGTATCTCCTTACTAGGTTCCTAACGCAGATTTTCTGTAGCATCTCAGATGTCTACATTAAAAAAAAAAAGAAAAAAAAAAAGTAGAAGTTGTGCAAACAGCTCCCGCTGCAGTCCTAACAAATACTTGCCTAGTGCAAGCTGTTTTTAACATCCAGTCACAACTCCGTTTGAGCTCGCCCAGCCCAGAGACCCACCTACCCAAGAGCTTCGCTACCAGAGCGGGTTAATGCCCAGCAGCAGCTGAAGGACGCAGAACACCAAGCAGCCGAGTCATTACTAGAGTTACTACAAGCAGCAAACCCCATCTGCCACCCCCAGACGAGACTGTGGCACCGCACAGGTAGCGTGCCACTAGCATCGCTCTTCCCCTAACCTTCCGCCTGAGCTTTCCAATTTCCCAGGCCCACCTCACCCACCGAGCACCGGGCACAGCCAGCATGGGAGTGATCTGCTCTGGTCCCGAGCCAGGCTACCGGCAGGATCAAAGGGGCCACAGCAAAGGTCAGCAGCTGTTTCTAAACGAGAGTTCTGCTGGAAGCAATTAGAGTTTGTCCAATTCATGCACTGAGGCTACCTGTCCTGCCAAAGCTCAAACAAGATGAAAGGGTACAGGTCTATCTGTGCTGCAAGCTTAAAAACATTGTGGGATTAATTTTGGCTTTAATAGGGCTCATGAGTTCACTTTTCTGTCAGTGCATCTTCCTTTCTGTTGCTTAAAACAAAAGCACCAGGCTCCCTCCTTTCCCTTGGAAACTCAAGCAACAGCACCATTCTTCCCACTCCCAGCCTCCTACAAATACAGGGGATCTCAAGGTCTTCCAGAGCTCTGCCATCATGCCTGAAGAGAGGACAAGCCAACAGAAGATCACTGCTCTTTTCCTACATGAAGCACGCACACAGGTGACCACAGAACAGAAGCCATCTTCACCGCTCCCCAAGCCTGCGGCAACCCTCACCTCTTCCAGGATGGAAGGGGGTTGGAGCCAGCTCTTGTCCAAGACGTTTTTTGGAACGTGGTCTCTGAGCTTTGTCAAGTAGTTGTACTGCACAAGCTGGACAAACTCAATGTTCTCCGGGCAAAGGGGTTTCTTCCGATTGATGAAGCCATTTATGAACCTACAGAACATATCCAAACCAGAACGTACACGTTACGTTCAGAAATCAACGGAAATGAAAGGCAAGCCACAGACGGCACACAACAGGCTAACAGATCATTGACCTTAACTCAGGTACACTGTCACCTGCGTTACAGCAGTGGAAATCTTAAGCTTTACAACATTCCAAACATTAACATTTTTTCCAAGTTTTTTTGACCAAAATACAGTCCTTTGGCGTTAAAAAGGAAGATCAGCACTACTTCTGATGCAGTATTCAGGAGCTGGGTTTAAGGGAGTGGAGATGGAGGCCCACATATGAAGAGACCAGACAGGCACACAAAGGATTGGTTTGGAGATCCCTTGTACCAATATAAGCTAGCAGAGCAACAGAAATTGGTGCAACTCAGAGAATTCCTGAAGAGGTGACAGGCATTTCTGATCAACCCCCTCTGGCAACTGTCCTCCTAACTGCAACAATAGCTTAGAAATGGGTGTGAAGGAGATGGTTTTGACTCACTGTACTGTCAGTACTCTGGACTCATTGTCCAGAGACCATCACCAGGCTGTGACCCGCCACCCACAACCCTCCCAACGACTACCACGCAGTGACAATTACTTCCTGATTATCTGAACCGCCCACGTCCTCTTCTTGGCCTCCTTCCGTGCCAGCACTCCTCGCCAACAAGCCTCCAGCTTGATAGCTGCAAGAATTAATCACGTCCTTGTATTAGTATCAAGGGTCCTGTGCCATACTATCCTTTAAACTCACATAGCAGAAGTTATAACTGGCTCTTTTGCAGCTCTTCCCATCAGCTGATCTTTACAGTAAGAAGCTGAGAACATTTTCTTCTCCATAGTAACTGGTTGATCCGGCACTACCTGCACTGTAGAGCTCAACGTCAAGGCAGTGATGTACTGTACACAGCAAGCAGCTCATCTTAGAAAGCTGGCCTTTGAGCCTGCAGCATTAGTTATCAGCCTGTCCGCTGCAATAAGAGGGTTTGTCTCCCTAGCAGTTAATGAGCAATTCCCCCGGTACCCCGGACCACGCACACCCACAGGCACAGCAGAGGGTGCTGCCGCCGCACAGAGCTGCTCCCACAGCTGATGCCTGGGTGACACCAAGAGCAGCACAGGGTGCGAGGAGCTAAAGAGACCTCTGTGAGTGCTCTTCATACAGCTGTCCCCTGCATCGGACCCCAACACCCACAGCCCTGCAGGGAAGCTGCCAGTGCTATCTGCAGCAACATGGATTCATCACCTCCCAAAGCTACAACTCCTACTGGAAAGCATAGCCCTAAGAAGAGAGTCCTCAATTCCAGAGCCCATACCTGCTTCTCTCTTCTTCTTGTACTCTCTCTTTCCAAGGCATCCTTTATATTTGGCCTGTAGTCTTGAAACTGGCAAAAAAAAAAAAAAAGCAGAGATATTGCTCGTATCTACAGGATCACAGCATTCAGGAGCTGTGCTCCCAGCAATCAGACACCACGTGCCAAGGCACCGGAGGGCCTGCACAATCACCGAGGAACAGAGGTGCCAAAACCACCAACAGGACCAAAAGTAGCCTGTGTAGGCAAACGTGCCCGTAGGCAGCCCCATGCATTTATGCATTTCAAGCAGGTACAAACAGGTAACACTAGGAGGAGACAGGCGGTATCCCAGTCCCAGGGGAAAGGTACGTAGTGCATCTAGACACGGACCAGCAGTTACTAGTAGGACCAAGGAGCTCTAAAGGAGATATGTATCTTGAACTCAAGCAATATAGCTAGTGATTTCTCCCCACCCTGGAAAGAGATTACTAAGTTTTCCTTGGACCCTCCAGAGCTATGCAGACCAGGGGTCTCGGCTCTCACCATGGTGCATCTGCTGCATGAACTGGGAGCCCAGAAACAGTTCACCCAGGCTCTGCTTCTTAGTCTATATATAGATAAAGGGAACTGGAACCATACCCAACAGGTTCTTTCTGAATTCAAATGCATCTTCAGTAGCAAACAGAGTCTTTGGGAACCGAATGAATATTTTGGTTCTGAAAAAGAGACCATGAACAGCTTATTCACAGTGAGCCATCGTTTCAGCTGCCCTAACCACGCTCAGAGTCCTCCAACTAGCTGTAACGCTGACAAATTACACCTCCTTCCATAGCCACTCTTCGTTTGTCTAGCTGGCACATCCCGAAAGGGCGTTAAGGGCTTGGCAAAGGGTGGCAGAGAGAGGGAAGAAGCAAGCCACCAGTTACTGCGCAAGGTCCCCCGTGCCCTGGAAGGTGCAGTGTGGAGACTTTTGCCTTTACGCTACTTGTAATTATCAACGCTGGGATCCCTGCAAGTTTCCCAGGAGCTGTGGAGCTCAGGATAAGCAGCTGAAACCCAGTGAAAACAGGTTTCCTTGTCTTAGCTACTATCCTAGACATTAATTCATGGATTCCGATAGCCGCAGGTTGAAGGTAACATTAGAGAGCCCTGCCTTGCTTCATGCCTTGTCTTTAGCAGGGAGGACAAGGCTGTGGTTCAGGAGTGGTTGCAAAAAGCAGTTAAGAAAAGAACCCAAGCCTAAGACAGGCAAGTTGCCTCTGGCTGCCCAAGCATGCAGGGAGACCTGGAGCTGAAGCAAGGCAGCCCATCTCCCCTAACCCAGAGATGAAAGAAACTCAGCTGGATTCAAGCTTCCATGGAAACAGGAAGGTAAAAATACAGAGGAAATTTATGCGTCTGGGCTTTTTATCTGTCTCCTTGCTCCTGTGCACTGTATACCTTTGGGGTGAGGTTACTTTGGCCTGTTTTAAAGAAGTCACTAAACAGAAGCCATCAGATTTGCAGACCCAGGCAGGTCCACCCAGTTCACATGGTCAAGCAAGAGCCAAGCTAAAGGGATCCGTTCACACCACTACATCTTGCAGCTCTCCGGGAAGGGCCACATGGTGGCTTAGCAGTCACAGACAGGACAGAGGATCAAATATGGCAAGCACCATGCAGCTGAGCAGCAGAGATCACAGCCAGAGAAAGAAAACTTACCTTCCTAATTTGTATTCCTCAGGCTTGTAACCAATGTGCTTGATGAGCCTCTCCACACCCTCAGCTGCTGGCCCATGCCAATGTGGCCAGGTAGCTGGACAGAGGGATTTATACCTGAAACATCAGCAAGACATCAACACAAATGACTTGATGTTTGAGGAACCCCTTCCTGAAACTCTCCCTCCCAAATTCCCACTGCTTTATCCAAGGCAGAAGATGCCAAAGCAGGTCGAAACGGATACAGACAAGAGACACCTACAAAGGTTATCTTTGATGCAGAAGAGTGTCTGCTGACACCTCCACATCTCCTGCCACTGGGACTTGACATTTAAACAAACCTCCTCGTGGGAGGGCAGGTTTACCTGGCTGGAGGGCAGAACAGTTCCACTTACCTTTGCAAGAAGAGTTCATACTTCCGCCGATATGCGAAGCCAGCTCGTCTCACCCGCAAGTGCTCCATCAGGCCCAGGTATTTCACCTGATGTCGGATCAGATAATCGTCAAACTTCCCTGCAGTAAGAGCACACATCCACTGGTAAATACTGTCTATGGAAGCTCACTCACTTGTCCATGTATCGGGACAAATAAGGAAGGAATCAAATCCACAGTTACCCAAGGTGATGACTTCGCTGCTAGCTTAACTAAGAAATACATATATTATCATCTCTCTGTAGATAATATATATATTATATAAAAATATATTTTAGCTGCTGTACCGAGCTACAAAGTCTGCCTCAATTCATTCCTTTATCTCAACTGTGTCTTCAGCCCAATGCCTTACCAGGCTCTTTGTTCTCATTCGGTTTAATACATCGGACATAAGAAGGCTCCTTGGACATCAGGATTTCTATAAGGCTCGTCAGACTGTTTTTGAACTGAGTTGCAACCTAAGACGACATTGAAAGAAGTTTCTTAGCTTTGGAACTCAAGCGCTGCAGTAATTGAAATCAACTCGTTCCCTGCGCCCATCTTGAAACTGTAAGTAAAAGGCTGACATATGCATTAGTACCACAAAGCTCTTGAAGCACAGTTAAATCATCAGTTACCTGGACAGAGTGCTTAGCAGGAATATTTGAACCCCTGCCACGCAGCTGGACACGCAAGGCAGCCCTTCAGAAACTAACTACTGTTGGATGCTAGGCACAGGGCTCGTTTTAGAAGGATGCATTAATAACACCACTAAGGTATGTCACGTTGGTAGCTGCTGTCTCAGCAACATCGCTGGTCAACTACCAGGAGGCTAGCAGGGGTGTAGCACCAGCAAAAAAAAAAAAAAATAAAAAAAATCTACTGAATTCAGGACTAAGGACAGGATCAGTGGTTAAATCAAGACTGGGGAAGTTGAGTTTATACTCAAAGTTAAGACTAAAGAGGAAACTCACAGTCTCTGGTCTCCTCCTGTTGTCGAGCTCTGACAGTAGAAAGCAGTCTCTAATGATGCCATTTTTAGAGTTGCACAGCACCTGAAACAGGGTAAGTGAAAAGCTGCCGTATTTAGCAGGCGTGCTCTTCCTGCTGCGATGCTTCTAAGCTTGAGCAGCACAGCTGTAAGGACGCGCATGTAGGTGCCTAAAGAACATTGCTAAGGAGAAATATATGTTCTTGTTTGCTACAGAGATTCCATACATCTTCTGCAAAACATCTCTCCTTCAAGCAAGGTAACATAAAAGCCTTTTTGTGTTCTTACCTCTTTCAGGTTTCTGTACAGGAGATCATTATTCTTCTCCAGAAATCCTAAAAAAAAAAAAAAAGAGAAGGTTTAATACTTTTTGAAGGCTACACACTAACACAAAATCTGGAAATTTATATCCTCGAAATTCACACTGCATTCATGTTTAAGACTTTCAAGTAACAATACTTTCAGAGGGCAGATACTTTGCAATTCATCTTCACGTCAAGTTGTTATCTACCACATTGGCTTAAAAGCTCAGGTAACTTCTAGACTGGCACTTTGTTCACACTCACCAACAGCGCAGTAAGTGACTTCTCCTGCGTAGTGAAGGAGGCGGAAATCCACCCAGTCAATGGATTTCCGTGTTTTCTGGTCTGCAAGCTTGCGGCTGCAGGGAAAAAAAAAAAACCACCAAGAGAAAAGGCAGCAAATAGGCTTCCTCAGCTTGTAGAAAGTCACCTGCACAAAAAGCAGCCGTGGGAGAGCTGGGAGTCTATTTGAAGTCTGTTCTATCAACATGGCTCCGACTACACGGTTATGGCGCACAATCAGATTATCATCTATCTGTCCATTCTGAACAGCTAACAGCAAAATTCAGTGCTGGAGAACGGGAGTCAGCTACCAGAAACTCCTCAAAATATCTGCAACCTATCCATTGCCATTTGGCAACGATCAGCCTTTCCAGAAGTATTAAGATTCCCTCCTACAACATTCATTTAAATATATTCTCATTGCCTACGTGAGAAAAAGATCACTAGCTTCCTCAGTTTCAAAGTGAAAATGGAGGGGGGGAGAGGATTGTTTGAGGTATTTTGCCCTAGAACAAGAACGCAAATGCAAAGGAGAAATCAAAATTTTCAAGAAGAGCAGGAAAATTTTAGAAAGCAAGGACTCGGGGCGGAGGGGGGAATAAGAGGAAAAAACCAAAAGAGCAACTTAACAGTTTAAGTTTCAGCTTTGTAAGCAGTCACTAACAGCAGAGTCACATGTCACAACAGCACATTAGTACATCAACATTTCCTTCCAAGAGTATCGCCAAGTACAGATCCCAGTTAAGTAGCTCTAGCACTTCTATTTAAAGCTTTTAATCAGGCAGAACAGTACTAAGGCACATTGTGGTGACAAGGAAGTTGGCTACAAATTTTCCACTTGGCTGTGATGAACTTCAGAGATGTAGAAACGGTGACAATTCAGCAGCGTGACTCTGAATTGATGACTAGTCAAAGCCCTTCAGCAGGCTTCTGCTGGGAACTGCCACCACAGCCCAGCGCCAGCACACTGATCTGCCACCAAAACTGAATCCGACAATACTACAAATTGAGTATTAACCAAAACGCCACTCATCTGGGAGGTCCGAGCAGGAGCATGTTTCTTCCCTCTTCATGCCCAAAGCTCACACATATCAACACAGACTCTTGAAAAATATTTATGTACCCCTCACAGCCTAGGGCGTTAGGCTCCTCTTCACAATATCTTCAGCTTTCCCTGGAGTCAGTGGGGGACAAAGCCATCTATGGCCAAAGCCATCTAACCTTCATGGGCCAAAACCGTGGGCCAAAGCCATCTAATCCTCAGTCCCTCATTTTAGCGTGGAATGAAACCAGACTCAAAGATCAGCATCACACTAGTGAAGAGACAGGAATCCCCCCCACCACCTCCCCAATACCCCAGATCGTACTCTACCAGCATAGCACATTACAACATTAGACAGCGGATGGGCTGCTTGATTTTCTTTGGTACAAAGCAAAAATTGTTCCCTCCCCAATACTCTGTTACGGATAAGAGATAGGAAGAGTTTCCTCTGTGATAGGATACAGAGCGTAAATGCATACGTCACGAAGTGGGCATGATCTCCTACTTTCTCTTCCAGCTTTTCCAAGAAGCTCAAATCAGTCGCTTCACCAGGTCGTAAGCATTCTTCATCCTGGAACAGCAGGCACCAGATCAAACGCTGCTCCAAACAGACTACTCCCTCCTCGCTAACATTTAGTACAACTTTGTTATGCAAAACCAAAGAGTTTGGTTACAATTTGAGATGAGTTCTATTTTATACAAGCAATTTCCTAGTTAAATTTAGAGCTTCTGTTTTCAGTAGAACTGTCAAGATAAATCAAGTCAAGTAAAATCTGGCTTTTTCTTCCAAATTTGGCACTGCCCTGCCACATCCTTTATTATTTGTAGTTCATTTAAACAAAGACAGTACAAAAGATGACATCATTAGACACCAAAATCCAGAAGGACCTGAACGACTCTCAGTCTGGATGAATCGCAGTTGGAGGGGGAAGACAAGCTTACAGAGTACTTTTTTCTAACCCAAGAAACACAACTCCTCCTGCTCCCCCAGTTGTACCATGTGTAGAAAAGCCCTGCTTGAAAGAGCAATCCATTGCAATGTGAAGCTAATGCTGAGCTTCAGCAGCACCTTCTCTGAATTACGACGTACTAATCCTTTGCCTCCCGTACCGAGGTGATAAAAATTCTCAGCTTTGTGGACATGCCAGAGATGGCAGCAAGGGACAATTCAACTTCAAGTTTGGCTACAAAGTCTCTACAGGAAGATTACTTGATTTCTTGCTAATCAGGGTTTGCATTCAAGAAAGTATCATCACAGTAGTTAGCTTGTGTGCTCGGACTCCTCCCCGTGGAACTGCACACTTAATCGAAGCAAAGAACGTTACTCAGCATTGCAGAACAAGCACCTTGTTAAAGGCTGTAGAGGGAGCTGCCTTCAGCTTCTCCCATGTCTCCTGCCATCCCTATGAAGGCACAAAGAGGATCATCTTCAGTTCATATTTTAGGAGCAGTAACAACTAAAGGGCAAGGAAACAAGAGGAAGACCTACAGCTCAGGAGGAGGTAGGCAGCTCTCAGGTTTCCCTCCTAGCTGAGCCCTTCTGAAGCATCAGACATCAAGGCTCGCAAGCCATGTAAGCAGATCGATGGGATGAATTGTCCTCTTTCATCTTTACAAGAGCCTGGACGTCTGGCTTCAGGTGGCTATGGAGAAGCACTCCCGGTGTTCTGCAGTCTCCCTAATGGTACTCGGAAGAAGCCTGCATCCCATCGCTGTTGCTGACTGTAGCCAGCCAGGTGGCTGCAGGTACCTTCCTTCTATGTCTCATGTCTCCAGGCAAAAAGTGGAGAGGATGGCCTGGGTCTGCCTTCTCAAGCCCTCAGAGTGGCTGCGGAAGCAGCATACCTCCTTTAAAACCCACAGCTCTCTAGCAAGCAGATCCTCTACCTTAATCTTCTGGCTCTTTGTTTACATTCTGAATAATGCAGACCCATCACATAATTAGAGGAAAAAATACGATTATGGACCATTACAGTAGGGCCCAGGCAGGCATTTCAAATTAAGTAGCACAAACTCTGTTCCTACCAGAATGGAGATTATTCCTTTATGCTTCTGCTCAACCAGGTCGCAGATAATCTTGTTATTAAAATATGGAATTGGTTCCCACTGGAAATAAGAAGCGGGGGGGGGGGGAAGGAAGAAACGTTTTAGAGGAAGATCTTTTCCTTGCAATTTTTAAGTTCTTTGGAGCCAGGCTCCAATCCCAGGAAAGATCAGTGAATTAGGACCAACCGAGCTGCTGGGGAAAGAGTGACAGCGCAGTGATCTGTCACCCCACACTACGCCCTTCCTGCTTTCAGCAGCCCAGAGCATCCCCTTATTCTGTACATCAATGCGCTCCGTTGTCCAGTGTCTACACTGTTGGAGCTCCTCACTTCTACAGGGACGTTGTCACTGCTGACCTTTGGAGTTTTGGGAAATGTCCTACTCCTTTCTTAGATGATGTAAATTAAGTCTAGGCTAACTTACACTGCGGAAAGGGTTAGAGAATGAGACCCATGGCTACCTTGTACTTCCCACATGAACAATGCAAACTAAAAAAAGAAAAGAGCAGGATGCCTTCTTCATTGATGATCAAAAGCGTTCAGTGTAATGGCAGTTCAAAGAAAAAAGGGAGGGGGGAAAATAATACATTACCTCTATTCCTTCCAGTTCATATTCCTCCTGCTCTGCTTTCAAGGTCATCTCAATCAAGAGCTGCTGGAGCTTCTCATTGCAGTAATTAATGCAGAACTGCTCAAAGCTTCAGAGTTGTTAGATGAGCATTAGTTTTTATTTATTTCATGGACAGTTCTACTTCTCCAGCCACTACCTACTGTTTTCCAGCCAGCCAGCCCACTTCTGTACAGATCAAACCCATACGTTCCTCCCACCCTGTTGTGCCAATGGCTCAAATCCAGGCAAGCAGTCCAAGCTAAAGCTTTCACCAGGGGGTTCAGCCAACCCAGTGCACTCAGATTTTGCAGTCACCTGTACCTTGCCTTGCTGGGATAGCGTACACTCAAGAAGCCATGTAGGACTTCAGCACGTGCCCCCACCAGCATGAGGACAGATTACCCCAAGCCTCAGGGACTGCTCTTACCTGTTTGTGTCCAGCACTTCAAAACCATAGATATCCAGCAGGCCGATAACTGTTTTCCGAGTTGAATCCTGTTAAAGACACCATTGCTCTGTAATTGCTGCTTCAGCTGATGCTTCTTCCCTGCATTTTTCATGTTGTTTCCTTCACCTAAATTTTAAACTTTCTCTTTGAGAGCTTTGTATCACATGCCAACGGAGTAGCCACTTTAAAGCAGTCAATGAACTGCTAAAACTATTTAACATACCACCTTCCACACCTAACTAAACAGTTTTCCAGCTCAGTGCTGTGGGATGCCCCTACATCAGTTATCAAGCATCCAAGTTATTCGGTGGTGAGTGCTGTAGGGCCTCACTGGAGAAACTCTGCTCAGCGCGTTAGGAGCAGTCAGTGTCTAGGACACCAAACAAGAAACCAACCTTGTTGGCCAGAGAGCCGTTAATTTTGTTGACTAGCCAAGTGAAAGTTCGTCCGTAAATCGCCTTTGCTACCGCATCCCGAGCACAGAATGCCAGATCCACGTTCAATGGGCTTAGGACCTAAAAATAAATAAAGATATGCCAGAGGTGATAAACACCACAGATGATCAGAGCAAACTTCTGCAAAGCCAGTTCACACTTGCAGCTTGGAGAACCAGCCGTAGTGTTGTACACCACAGCACAATGCTCAGCTTATCTGAGCTGTAGTGCCTACAACTTTATTTACCATCAGTAAATGGTAATAATAAAATAGTTTTATTTTATTAAACTTGGTACAAAACGCTCAACGAGCAGTTTTTGCCAGTGCTTTTCTCTGTTTATGCAGCCCAGTTTCCCAGGAAGCACTCTAGGGACTGAACAAAAGGAAATTGTTTGCCTCAAATACAGGGCTGCCTGCAAGTCCCTGTTCCGAGCTTTTTAACAGTCACTACCTGGTTCAGCAGTAAAACTCTAATACTGGAAATATGTTTTAGTTTAACGACTCAGGCTAGAAGAGGAAGGTGATATGGAGGAGAGAGACAGCCAGAGCGACCTTTTTTTACTGTAACACTGCTAAGAACAGAGCTCCTCATCCGCCACCACCACCAGCTGGGGTGGCTCCCAGCTGCCTGGGGTTACACAGGACTACTCGGTACCTCTTCGGATCTGGCTTCGATCTTCCGATGAGTGAGAGCTTCCTGCAGAATGGACAAGTGCACACCCAATAGCTGCAGAAAAAGAAATACTTGCACTCAGAGTATGGCCGGCAGGAGACTGCTTAAACAAGCAGTATTGTGTGATCAGTAGGGCATAACCCCCAGTCCATTCCCAGTTACACTCATCTTTGAGCAACAATAAGTAAGGAAGTTTCAGACAGATGTGCTACGGAGAGAAGGGGCCCTACAATTCGAGATAGTTTATAACAAGAGCTGAGTATTTATATAGCAATCCTTCTGCTTTTGGAACAGATGTTTTTGTCTTAAGAGGAAAACACAGCAAGGTTAAGGCTTTCTTCATAACACTCATAATACTGACACTCTCTCAGAAGAGATACCTTTGAAATCCACTTGATCTGCGTGCCATCGCGAATGATGGCATGTCCGTTGCTATCTTCTTCAAACTGAATGTTCCCAAGGTGCAGCACACTAGCAACAATTCCAAAGAGATGCTAATAACGAGAGATATACCATTAGAAAACAGGTTGCCACAGCTCCATGGGATGGTTCTAATCTTTGCTATGCATGCTAATAAACAGAATATTGGCTACGGAGGCGAGTCAGACAACCTACTTCAGAGATAGGCTACCACCAGTTGCCACCATGCTGTACCAAGGGACAGAGCCCTTCACCCACCCGCTCCCTCAGTCCCCCCAAAATGATGTCCTGTTCCATCCTTAACACCTCTCCCAAGCAAGACTGCTTCCATCACTTTTAAGTAAGGAGTGCGCTGCTGTCTTTCCTTAAATTCCCTTTGGTAGACTCAGTCCCTTTTAACATGCATACCTCTATATCTTTTTCAGTAAAGTCAATGATAGAAAAAGCTTTGCGGACTATTTTCCAGTCATTCTTGTCATTAATAGAAAACACTTTGGCACATCGACCCTATACAGTAAAAGAGAGATGAATCAGTACAATTCATTAGCAAAGCAATTTTATTATCAGCAACAAACATAGCATACTACTGGGCATACTACTTTCATCTCCAGTTTCCTCAGCCTGTATAGATGCAGTCTGCAACTAGCTAGCAAGTTTATTTCGCTCCTGCTAATCCTGGAAGTGGCTCATTTGATCGGATCTTTCAGCTTATACTTAAAGCTTCAGATAACTTAAAGCATTGAGCTTGGATAGTGATTACCATAAAATGGCTAAGTCTTGTGAAGAGCTTGAGCTTACAGCCATCTTCCATTTTTATGGTAATAATACCTTCTGCCCAAGTATTCTTCACTACCAAGGAAGAAAGATACTGAGAGCACTACCATGAAGCAAACTGTATACTGCATAACCATACCTGTGGACCTCGAGAATACGAGGTCCATAAATCCCGAGAAACTCATTTGATACCAGGTCCTGACACAGGGGCATTAGAAGAGATGCCTTTATACAAAGTGTAACTTGCAGACAGATACTACTCAGCTGTTTAGTAGCTCAGACCACTCTTCTCAATGAATCAAGAAGCGTCTTGACCACACCAGAGGGACCAGGGTCATCGAATGGTTTGGTGACAGTTGCTTAAGAGTGTTATGTTCTCGCAGCAGCAGTACGGACGGCAGCAGTAAGCCATTCCGCACACACAGAACATGGGGAATACACAATTAATAAGGGACCTGAGGAAAGTGACTTTTTTTTTTAAACTCTGATGGCCTTGCTGTCAGTGGATCATGTTGCCCAAAAGCTTGTTTCCATCCCCACAACTATATCAGCTGATCCAAGAAGAGATATTACCCCTTATAAGCCACTCATCACTTGTATCCTTAGGTCATCACAGCTGGAACAGTTCCTGCTACAAAAGCACCCAGGGTAGAACAGTGTCCGACAACCCCAGAGCAAATATGTTTGCAACCAACCTGCCTGCGAGTTTCGCTGTAACGCGACACACGGCGGGTTCTCTTAGCAGCTCAGCAGAGCACTTAGGATGTGAGGAAAGCTGCATTTGCAATCCCTACAGTTCGAGATGTAAGATACAGAGAGAGGGACAAGCTCTCACCGACCTGGATGAGATACGCATACTTCTGGGGGTTGCGCTCCAGCCCAAGCCAGCAAAGAAGATCCTTGTCTCCACCCTCCAGTAACTGGTAGAAGATATGGAAATTCCTTTCTCCGTGGTTTTGATGGACAACTCTGGATTTCTCGATTAGGTAACTGAGGATGTGCCCTCCCACCGGAGCTCCCTGGCAGAACAAAGCAGTCAGATCAACATCAACAGCTATAGCTAACATCATTGTGACGGCTGTTCCTCCCCACCTAGGAACAAGGAGCAGCGTCAGGAGAAGCGTGTTTCTGCTGTTACTTATCTGCCATCTTGTGTTTAAGAGTTAGTATCCAAGATCACTACAAGCTGTATCTAAAGAGTTTGCTGTCCTTCTAGTGTAACTTGTGCTTTACAACAATTTATACTAGCTCTCTGCTGAGCGCTGGCAGTATTGCCAGTAATATAGGAAGTTCTCAGGATGTATAACTAGTCACTTTAGTCACAAAATGCAACGCCTGTAAAAATAGGGTCAGAAATCTGCAGCGTAAGTCTTAATAAATCCTGTGCTGCCTGGTAAGTGTCCAAGAGGTTCACTGATACAGCTTGTTTTAACAGCGGTCCATTAAGTTTGTTCTCACCTTAAAATCAAATTGGATATCCATGTATTTCCCAAATCTACTCGAGTTGTCATTACGCAGAGTTTTTGCATTTCCAAAAGCCTATGGATAAACAGATAAATTAAGTCACTTCTCATCTTACTGAGAACCTGACAACCACGGTAAGACAAAGTTCCAGTAACAAAGATTTGCTGCATCAGCTGAGACCTACTACTGAATTTAGCGGGATTAAAGAAATACAAACTAATGTATTCCCCTAGCTTTAATGTGGAATTCAGCTGACCAAATCATCACTCTTTCTTGTATGACCTATAACTGAAGCCACAAGGAACTGTTGCATGGTGTATAGTTTCCTTGTGCTCCCAGATTTCAGCTATCCTCCACTATAAAACCCAAGTTTAAATTTCTAAACATTAAGTGATATTAAATCCCAAGCATTCTTTCAGAGGTTGTGCTGCCAAGAGGCTGAATGTATGTTATTATTTATGTTATGTATGATGTAAACCAGGAGGCCATTCCTGGGTGCAGGTGTGTAGACTCGCATGAAAGTCTTGTGGAGTGAGGCCATCTATGCCAACTCTTCTGCATTTTATACCTTTATTTAGTTTTTACCTCCAGAACAGGGTTGGAAAGTAGCAGACGATCACGGACGATCTGCAGCTGCTCCGTAGTTGGACAGGTTACTGCGTAATACTGCAAGATCTTCTTGGATGCTTCTGTCTTCCCAGCTCCGCTCTCCCCAGAGATGAGGATGAAATGGTTGTTGTACTCACTGCACATCACCCGGTAGGCATTGTCAGCTATGGCATATCTGAACAAGGATCACAAGAAGTATTCAGAGGAGAAGCATCCGTTAGAAACGGCAACAGGAGGCAGAGTATCAAAGGTTTTTCAGAAGTGCTTACTCCTCGTCTAACATTACAAGTATTGGACATGATGGGAAAGCACAGCTCAAAACCCGAGACTGGCTCGAGGTCTTGTAGTAAAAACCCAGTCTGTATTTGAGGGACAGATAGGGCTTGTTCTTTTTCCCTACTGTTGCTGTAGGATTTATACAGGCTGCGTGTATTCCTGGTGAACACAGTTTATACACAGCAGGGACTTGCTCTTCCAAAGCAGAGGAACCAGTTTTGATCGCAGTAGAGGGAAGATAGCAACTTCTGCTGATAGAGACAGATACAAAGATAACCAATAGTAGAGCTTTCACCAATACACCACTTAAGGAACGAAAAGAAAAAAGAAAAACCTAGTCAGCAAACCACCCAACAACTTCTGACCATCAAAAAAATTCCAGCTCAGAGTTCAGAAGTTCAGGTTTCTTCCCCTCCTGGGCAGTCCAAGTGGAGGCTGTGCATGAGCACTGTGCTAGTCCCGTGGTTGCCTGCGCTGACACGGAGCCTTGGAGGACAAGGCAAGATGACCGGAGTGTTTTGGACAATTGAAGGAAGAGATGTGGACTTGCACATGGACACAGTCAGGCAGCGGCCTGAGTAGACCACGTGTAACGAGGAGGACACACTGAGCACTGGTCTGGAGAGTTAGCTTCAAGATAACTCTTCCCCTACAGTTCTCCCAACATCACTTCTGCAATCCTTTCATCCCCCTTTTATTCTCCCAGTCAGCTAGAAGACAGAGACAAACACATTCTTACCTACAGGAAGAGTATCAGCATTCCCCAGACCTAGTGACTGTGGATACACATCCTTGTTGCTAGTACACAGCGTTACAGAGAAAACCCAATTTATTGAGATAAACTGAAATCCTAAGGGTTCCACTTACAGATGTGGTGGCAGTTCAAAAAAGTTTACCCCTCGATAAAGCTGCATCTGTGTCACGGTGTAGATATCCAGCTCTTTGTAAGGGTTGACAGATACAAGAAGAGTACCAATATACGTCTGCAGGGAGAAAGAATGCATACAGGTGGGAAACCTGTTCCGGCACTACAATGACAGCTCCCGAAAGAGGAGTCAAGTGCATTAGGACACTACGCAAGAACAACTGAAAAAGATGGTACAGAACTCGTTATGAGAGAAGGGGAAGGAAAAAAAGGCAAACCAAAAAAACTCCACAGGTGTCACTACTTCAAAGCCAACACCAAACTTCTTGCAAGATCTACCCAGTTAAGAGTGGAGTTGGACAATAAAAATCAAGGGTAGAGCCTTACAGGTTATAGACAAGGTTTTGATAGCTCATGATGCTTATGGAATTTTTTTTTCCTACTTGAAGTTAACATAATAATGCATTTACTATCCCGACACTGTTTTACAAAAATCTTTGGAAATGACCAATAACTAATGCTGTGAAGGAAAGCCAAGCAGGGTGTCTATCCCACAGATAGCTGTTCAACAGAGAAAAATTCCTTCTTGACTGTGAAAGGTGATCAAATAACACACTTCAGGACACATTGCATTTTCCCTTATTTCTATACATTTTCAGCACACCAAAATGCCCTGTTCTACCTTGTTTTCAATTCTTTCCATTAGTGTTATACAAATATCAGTCCTCATCTGACAAAGGACATGTTTACATACTACTTGCCACTGCTGTAAGCCAATGTATAACCTTGGGGCTGCTGAGAAAATGGACATGGCTGTGAAGTCATCTTAGTTTGCACCATGAAGTACTCAGCGCTTCTCAGACAAGCGAGATACCACGTTCAGCACTGCCTTGCCTTCAAAGATAGTAAGGGAATAGGAAAGTGAAACACTATTGCATATTGTTTGGATCTTTGTAAGGCAACTCTGAGCAGGCTGAGACTATTATTTTCATTAGCCAAAGTAGCCAGACTACTACTGGGTGATCACTCTGCTGGGTACTGCTAACATCTAACAAGGTTTGTCGTCTCAGAGCACAACGAAACCAAAGCTGGGAGAGTATTCTCTGTATTGATAGTGCCTCCTGCCCCTGCAGTTTTAGCTTGCATCCCATCTAGTTGGGCAACAATTTTTTTTTTTATATATATGTGTGTGTGTGTGTGTGTATGTGCCACACTTAGAGACATTTCATGTGCCACAGGCTACGTGAATCCCCATGACCAGCACTTACATAGATGAGGTTCTCTTGGTATCGCTTGCGAAGGTTGTTCAGGAAAGCAGTCTCACTGGTGTGGGAGTCCAGAAGTACAAAGTCCTGCACCCCGACTCTGTCCCGGGCTATCAGAGCCCCTTCCATGTTTGCATCAGTGTTACCTTCCACTTCTTCCTTCTACAACACAAAGGTTGTATGAAACAGATTTAGGAGAGAGCAGATAGGGACCCTAAAGGTCAGCTAAGTCCTTCCCCGTACCGCAGGGCCAAATCAATCTTGCACGGGTAATGCCAAAAGATTATTCTCCAAGCTGTTACTAACACCTTCCCCAAAGATGGCAATTCCGTACCATGCGAGTTTGCACTCCAAATTCTTTACAGTCAAGATGTCTGAGACTCATTCCTGTGACCAGAGAGGAAGACCAAGGTTTCCAGGCAGCCCTCCCTAACATAACAGTTGTTTGAGACAAACCTAGCTCCAAAGACGCAGTTACAATCTGGGACACTCCATTAACTCAGTCTAGACAAAGCAGTTGCAAGCACAAAGTTGCAAGTTAACTGTGGAAGATACCAGACAAATTGTTAGTTCCTAACACCACCTGCAACTACTTTATACAGATAAAACTACGAAAATGGAGAATCTCCAGAAAAGGCTGCATTTGACTTGACCCTTAGGGAAAAAAGATGACTCCTACAGTACTGCTCTGCACAAGATTGCTTCCTTTTCCCTAGTGCCTTCTGCGAGCAGACGGCAGTCAGCTCTCAGGGTTGGGCAGCAGATGTCTCCACACGCCAGCCAGAGACCCGGGCAGGGACCGGCGAGGCCACCAAGCTGATCTAACTAATCCAACAGCGATCTGGAGAAATGGTTAAACCTTTACTAGCGCACGCACCACCTCTTTCTCGAAAGGCTGAAAGATGCAAAAAGGATGTCACCGAGAAAACGTAATTCTTTTGCACGCTCCACTTCCCGTTCTTTATCATGGAAGTTGACTTTATACTGGAAATACTCACTGCTGAGGATCAAGCTCTTGTTTCCCAGGCTATAAGAATAAATTGTATGTTTGTTTAATTAAATCAAGCTGATAATTTCACGCTAGCAAATAGGCAAACAGGATATTCTTTATTCTACAGTAATAAACGTGCCATAGTAGGTTTTAGTTTTTTAAAGACACCAGGACAGAGAAAAATTCCTACCCTAATGCATAAAATACTTCTCTTACGACAGAAATGAAGTTAATACATTTTGAGCAGCTTACCTTTTAGGGTTCCCGGGCTTTGCAAATTAGGGGAGAGAAACTGGCTGAGCAGCCGTCAGCTGAACGCACACAGCAGCTCCTCAGACTCCGGGATGTGCACGTAAGCTCAGCACCTTCGCTATTCTCATAGTGCCCTTCGTGACATTGGGGTTTTTATGTTTTGCTGCTCCACTGCTCAAGAAGATTGTGTGATTGCGTGTAAGATTTTGAACAACCATTAAAAGGACAGTGATGGCCTGTTTATGCAATGCCACATCACTTCCCTCCCCCCCCCTTTTTTTTTTAAGCAGAAGCTTTACAAATTGTAAATAGGCACAATGTAAAATGTTTCTGCTAAGCTTTGGCAAACCCTGACTCTGGAGGCAGGCTTTTGGGATGAGCCTTCATAGCGCTGGCAGAAGACAACAGCACTGTGGACACTAAGGCTTGGTGGATTTAGAAGCAGGGTTTCACTAAAGTGAAGAGCAAAGGACCCAACCGCACAATATCCTTGATGACTGAGGGAAGCTCAGAAGAGTCAGCTCTTAAACAGGAATTTTAATGTTAGTCTCATTTTTAGTACAGCCTGTTCTTTACATTCATCTGCTTATCGCATTGAAAGAGCAGTCTGGGCTTTGAGATTTATATTCAGCAGTAACATTACCAAAATACTCCAGAGAGAAGATATCCTGAAAGCATACTATTTAAATCCTATCATGGTTTAAAAATAAATGAATCACACCCGCACTAATTTCACATACGAGTAATTACTTTTTTGCCTTTTACATCCCCTGCCTCCAGCTGACGGTGTTACCAGCTCTGGGTTGGCAGGAGGCAGCATTCCTCATTTCTCCTGAGCCATGGCATAATGTGACGGTGATCGCTTCTTTCTTCTGCCAGAAAGATACCTACATTTTTTCCTTTTAATATTAATAGCCCTTTTTTTTTTCCCTCCTCTGCACATGACATATCTTATCCATTTGTCGTGCTTGTCCTTAGCTCAGGTTCCATCGGTTTGGAAGACAATATAAGGGACGACTTAGCTTCTCAAACCAATACCTGTACAGACCCCACTGCTTATGTAGGGAGGAACACGGCGGGGGGAAGGAAAGTGTTAAAAAAATCTCCTATGCATTGTCCCATTACACATTTAATTTGATTCTACAAACTTCAAGAACCTCAGAGATATTCAAACCAGTAGTCACGGTCATTACTACTTTCATTCTGAACGCTTGCCTCTAAACCAAGTAGCCTGTTCAATACTTGCTAGTGCTGGTGTTCCCACACCACCAGTCACCCCAGTAGTCATGACATCTCCCAAAAAAGATTATTATAGCTTTGCAAAATCATTGGAAGACTTGACAGAATGGCTTTCAGAGCGCAGTATTAAGTGGGATAATAGTAATCGTTTCAGTCTCTCTGTTCTGGACTACTACAGATGACAAAACATTCAGTCGTACCTGGTTTTGTATTGAGCGTAGTCGCCATGGTAATATCCAAATCAAAAATCTATTCTGCAAACGTTTTTAGCAATCATGTAACTTCACTGCATTGCAAATGGGCAGCTACAGTGCAAATTACCAGAGTAATCATTTTTGTTAAGTATCTGTCCCATCCGAGTAGTATTCAGCATTATTTGGCAGTGCAATCTACAGATTTTTGTTAGCAGAAGACAGGTGGGTTTTTTTTCCCCTCAAAAAACACTTCATCTGCTCCACATAAGCTGCTGCGAGGTTAATAGTTTTATCTAACACACACAAGTACACATTTCATGAACGAAATGCCAGAGTTTAGAGGGAGGTATTTACTCTTTCCTTTGCCCTAATACTTTCTTCCCCATTTAGCAGGGAAACTTTTGCCTTAATCATCTTGACTTTCTCAGTCTTGCTACGAGGGCCGCTGAGCTTGGAGCCCAGCCCCTAGCAGCAGGGCTGAGCTACCCGGGCTGGGAGGGCACGCAGCCTTCTTATGACCTGGCCGAGCTGTCCGAGCGTTTATCAGGCTTAAGAGAGCAGCTGTTTGTTAGCTCCAGGTCAAGAACAGAAGGAATTTGCCATCACCACGGACCAGTAAAGACGTGCATCTCTCAAATCAAGCATGTTCAGGCTGTAATAAATCAGTATCCAGTGACGGAGAATTAAAAGCAATCAAACCTATGAAGCCAAGGCTGGTGATTGAGTTCTCAAACTTAAGCATGTCTTACCCGGTAAGAAATGTCTTTGAATTTCATTGCAAATCCATTTTTAAAGCAGAGGGCTTTGGCCTGGCTGCAGGAACACGACCTCCCGATACCCCTCTGCTCCACGCACGGTCAGTGCTTCTCTCTAGCAAGCCATCAAGATACCTACCCCCGGCACACGTGGCGACTGCGCCGAGTCAGCAGCCTCTAGTACCGGACGCCTATCAACACACCAAAGCTATTCCATCCTGAATTAGACCTATCTAGACATTTCTACCGTGTCACATGCGTACGCCCGCGGTGTCTAACTGCCACACATCAATGTGCCGTACGGGAGGAGCAGTCTCGGCTGGAGTATCCCATACCACCTCTTTCAGGGCTTATGGCATATGAAGCCTCCCGTCTTTCTCGACTGTTTTCTTTCAGCTGTCAGTTATTTCAAGTTATTTTTGACAGTCGGAGTAAGAAATCACCTGATTTTTCCTCCCGGGGTAAAGCAGGCTTTTTGACAGGATTACTACAAGCAAAGAGAATACGTGAACAGCTTCACTTTCAAAATATACACGCAGTATTAATCAAAATAATAATGCCCTGAAACCCACCTTGCTCTACAGATACCCTGGACCAGGCCAAACAAAGAATTTAAACTGAAAACTTGAAATTGAGATTGACCTAAGGCAGTATAGAACTCAAACCATATCACAGTCTGAACTGTTTTTCCCCCAAACAGTTGATACTCCTTTCTTCCACCCCGGTTTGGTCACAGCACAGCGGCTGCCTGACAAGGTTCGAGCTTGTCATTTTACTAGACAGACGGACTATAAACAACTTCAGGTGGATTTGTCCTTCTGAGAAAGCGATTTTTACCTTCTCTCCAAGCCGGGAAGCATGAAAGAATAAGCCTGAAACCACAGTGGCCAACCTACCTGATCAGGTTTCCTTAACCTAATTCTCTCACTCGTATGTTAATTGGTTAAGTGACACTGTTCCTCGTCAGACAACAATCCCGAACTCTTTTCTGGGCTAGTTTGTGCTCAGATTTTCTCAGTATTTTGCTGTTGCTGAGGTCAGGCAGTTTTATTATCACAGTACCATTTACCGCCCTGTCCCCCACCCCGTTTCTGGAAGTTTACTAGAAGTTTTGTGCTTACCTGGTATCACCATCAGTCAGAGATACCCCCCCAGGACACATCAGTGCACATTACCCCAGCAAGACACTGCTCTTTTTAAAGGATTATTTTCCTTTCCTCATCACTTAAGAGTCAGGAGATTTCTTTCTTGCCTACTGAGATGCAAGCTCTATCAGAAAATCTCCCCCTCATTACAATGAGGGCTTTTTCTTTTCCCACAGGGATTTGTCTACCGACATTGAAACTACAAGGAACTGCAATGGATCACAACACCAATTCACGAGACGTGCAGCTCTTGAAAAAGGCCCAAATTAAGGTCAGAAGCGACAGACTATGCTCTTTGACAAAGTTTGCACCAGTTTGTAACAAACAAGACTTGGCAAGGAACAGTTAGAAAAACAATTTTTTTTTTTTGAAGAAACTTTGCAAAATTATTACTTATCTTTGCCAGAGGCTCAGAACTTCATTTTTCAACAGGCTCCCAAGTTAATTGTTGCTGTTTCTTTGGCTTAACGCCATAGAACAGAAGAGATTAATGCATAGGGGAAGAGGAGGATCAGTTATGATGCCACTGCTATTTTGGAAGCACTAGAAAAACCCAAACCAAACCATGCTACACATGCAAACACAAGGCGTGAGAGCCTCAGGTGGGCACAATCTCACCCAGCATATCTTTGAAGTAGCCTCTTACCCACCCGGTCAGGCAAGCACCCTTATCTGTAGCAAAATGCCATGCAAGCCACCAGACTCCAGGTTTATTGGGGCCACCCATAAGGCCACCAATTCTCATGAGAACAGCAGGAAAAAAAAAAAAAAAAAATCTTCTCAGGGATCCTCCGCATCACCCCCAAACCATCCCAACCCGCCAGAGATGCTGGATTTCCTTACCACCACCCTACAAATTCAGAAGTGGTTTTATTTCACGCATGCCTCCTGCTTTACCTGCACCCCCCCAGCCGCTGCGTGCCATCTCCCATCAACTCCTTCTCCAACCTGCCCTCCTTCTGTGAAGAGTTACCAGGGCTGAAGTTGAGGCCCACTGACACCAAGTATCATGTGTCCGGCTTGTTCGCTCGCCTCCCTCCTTGGGCAGGGATGCTAACATCCTCCTCGTTTAATGAATTATCTAACACGCTGTCAGCCCTTGAGCGGCGACGAGGTTTATGCCGACAGCACCGCTCAATGAGATTTTAAGATCTCGCCACAAGACTGAAGTCTGAGTCTGAAGACGAAGCGACGGACTCTAACCTTTCTGATGGGTAACTGGAGCAAATCCAAGCACAAAATGTATCACCCCTGATCGGGCTCCTCACCCCCTTCCCGCAGCTCCCGGCTCGGCTCCCCACTAGAGGTCACTGCAAAACCCATTTTAATTTGCAGTTTGAAGTTTCCACGGATTATCCCTTTTTTTCATAGGCAACAGACAAGTTTCTCCCCCCCAAAATGACTTCTCGGGTTGGACTCCGATTGCCGCCGACTCCCACATGATGCCAGCTCTTTCTCCCCCTCTTCCCCGCTGTCAAAGACGACAATGACGAATATTTTCCCGTGATTGCTTCTCTGCATAAACAATTGTCAACAGCATAAAACCCCTCCGTTTGGGTAGCCGGTGATCCATGAGCAGCAGCAAGTGACCTCTCACTTCTGTTCAGCCATCCTCCAGATGATGCTTTCAATCCTGTGAAGAGCTCCGCATTTAAGAAGCTTCGCACCCAAGTCCAACCGTACTGAATGACAAAGGTGTCCTCCTAAAGGGACTCAGAGCGAGAGCAGGGTCTACAGAAGTGGAAGCGCCTTTCCTGCACCACACGATATCTTTGCCTGCTCTTACAGCAACATTTAGAAATTAGATCTCTTACCTCGTGGCTCCAGTCATTGAGGAAGACAGGCAAACAGTACAATCCGGGGAGCTGAGCTGGGCAAAGGCATTTCTGACTTATCCTCAGCTAATAAACACTGATTATGAACAAGAACATTCAAAACTTAAAATAAAAACCCCTCAGTAACATGTATTTCCATAGAGAAGTGGAAAGAAACACCTGTTAACAGATAGTTTATTTAGAACCATCTGTTTCCCAACAGAATCAGTTTTTGGTAACGGAAAGAGAATTCTTACCGACAAGAGCACACTTGGGTTATGATCTCTGCGAAAAAAGCTTCCCATTCCCACCCCCTCCAAAACTCGGAGCCTTATCTCACGCTGGACACAGCGATCCTAAAGCACAGTTCGGTCTATTTGTTCAGCTCCGTCTCCAGCTGGCATCCTAGGAAATCTGCTGTGATACCAAACGTTTATGACCTTTTTGCCTGTTCTTCTGTTGTTACACCCCTGAGATGTAAGCAAACAAAACTCGTGCCACAGGAATGTAGCGCAGCAAGCAGACATCTCTGGAGCCATCTGATTGAAAACAGACATGACATTTAAAATAGACATGAAAGTCTCAGGCTTGCTCAGGACAGATGGGCTTGGAGCACCACTGCTAATACAGAGTCCTTTAGAAACGTCAGAGCTCTGTTTTGGAAATACTCATTTACTGCAAGAGGCAGCGCTCCTTGACCCAGTCCTGCACCCCTCGTGCGCAACAGGAATTTGCTCATTAAGAGTCCTGCAAACTGGACGGCAGCACTGCAAGGATGACAACAAGGAAACCCCTTGGGCTCTGCTCCACCTTCCTCCACTTAAGGCTCTCAAGAGAAGTTGGCCAAAAGGGCAGTGACAGCGCTTGACCATAAAAAGCGGTAAAGAAAGATGTTCTGCAAGAGCCTGCTTGGCAAGGTCGGCAGGGGAGCACGGACAGGTCCCAGCAATCGTGTCTCTTCCTTCAACTCTGGCAGCGACCTCAAGGTCAAGATTACAGCATGCCGTAGGGCTGCTGGAAGGGGGCTACAGGCAGCTGCCTGCACGGTGTCTGCTCCAGGAGGAGCCAGGACCCCATCCCTTCGTCCCCAAAGAGAATTCAGACCATCAAAGAGCTATATGCCTGGCAATAGGATTTGGAGCAATACATCGCTGCCCAAGAATAACAGCGAGCCCAGGGCGACAGGGAAATACCTTCGTCCTACTGTGGAAACTTTGGTGTGGCTCATAAGAATTAATCTGTTCAGGGTAATTTTCAGATAAATGAGAACCGCACATTGAACGGATTAAAGCAGACCAGATCTCCGCCAAGTGACCAAGTTATGGTTGTCCCGTTGCAGCAAAGCCAACAAAAAGATGAGATGATTTTTAGGTATTTCAGTGAGACTGGCCCCTGTATCTCTGGAAACCTCTTTCACGTTTCTAATGAAACCGAAATGCTACACATTGTGCTTGGAAACGCGGCGGCAGCACCGTGGAAAAGGGGTGTCTTGGGTCTGTAACAAGGAACTTGGGCCGTCTTGCACTACTGTACACACTTTTCAAGGCAAGAGAATTTGTAAATACAATTATACTGCGGAAAAATTTACACATTGTAACCTAATTTCTTTTCAAAAGCATACAGAATAAGAGGGGTTTTAAGGTTAATCAACAGCCTAGGGAAACGCCAACAGTTCCTAAGGCCTCTTGTCCGTCTCCAGGGCATAGTCTGCTATAGACTTGTTAAAGGGCGACTGTCTGTCTTTCTCAATAGAGGAGAGGTCGAGGTGAACCACTTCACTTTCATAAATCAAAAGAAAGAAAAAAAAGTGAGAAAATCTCCAGAGTTCAAACATTTCTTTAAAACCCAAACTTTAAATACTAAATGGGCTTCATGGCTGCCATTTTGAAAAACATTAGTTTGCCAAAGGACCCTTTTGATTTCTATTTGAAATGCGAGCGCTCACAGATAATCCATTGAGAATCAAGCCCCCACAAAAGGCTTCCTGAAACAATCGCGGCGCTGGTGAAGGACAACATTTTTGTGCCCAAAATAAAACATTTTAATGCGCTACAATCCATTACACATATATTCCTACATTTCCTTTCAGTAATTATTCATTAGAAAACATTTAACGTCACTGCAGATTTCACACTGGGCAGTCTGCACACAAAGGAGAAGAGTTGGCCCATTTATAAGGGGCTGAGGCCGCCTTTTCTCATCCGAGAAACTCCAAGGCGGTGGGGGCTGCCGGACACAACGGGCAGGCTAAATTGTGCGGTTAACGGTCAAAGCCCCCCTGCCTACTTTGACACTCATTTAAAGATGACGGGGAACAATAGAGATTTGTTCTTAGCAACTCTTTCTTGTTACGCGGGGTCTCCATCGGCCGCGCCGGGCGGTTCAAGGCATGAAACCGGTGCTGATGTTCGGTTCCACCTGCCATCGCTCGCCCTGCTCGCTCCTCTCCCCGCCTGCCCCTTTCCCCACTTTAACACAACGAGACAGGTAAAGAATATCATTAAAGAGAGTCCCATTCAGCACGCCAGCTTTAATAAAACAATCGTCTGTCAGGTTCATATGAGCAGCTCAAATTTTGGGTTAGTGCCAGTAAGCCTGCTCTTCTGGAGCAGGTTAGTAAAGACAGCCCTCCTCGCCCCAAAATTCCCAGTTCACCTCCGGGATTCCAGTTCGCACCAGTGCTCCCAGGTTACAGCGCTGTCAGCGCGCACCCATGCATTCAGGCACCTGACCTAAAGCGTAAACCACTTCTTTATCACCTTTTAATTGACAAAACCGTAACAACTGCTAGGAAAGATCCTTTTGCTTTATCAGCTCGTTTCGCACGCAGCGGAGATGCCGCCTGAAACTCCGCTTTTGCCCCTGCAGCCCAGGCACGCTAGCTTGAGGAGCGAGGAAAGCCACAGCCATCGCACCGCACTCGGGAAACGTAAGACCGTGTAAAATCCAGCTACAAATCCTGTCAGGCCAGAACACAGACCCTTAACTGCTCGCTCTCTCAGTCATTGCTTTTTAGATACAAATGCCAGAGTTTTCTTCGGCACTGACGTGCTTAGATTTACTGCTGCTGCCGGACCAGAGGCAGCTCCTTAATGAATCCTGATTCTTTTTTAATTGCAGAACAGGACATCTTATTAGAAAGCACAAATTGCTGATAAGCTCCATAAAATGTATTCCCTAGCTAACAGAGCACAGGATTTCCAGATGGAAAGCTAACATTCCGAGCTAAAGCTTCTGGAAATAAGGGAGAGCGGATTTATTCAGCTTCTAGGAAAGAGAAGGACAGTCCTTGAGTATCTGACAGTCCCTATGTTAGAGGGAGAGGAGCATTAAACAACAGTAAGTTCATGCCTTCAGAAGTCTTGCAGATGAACAGAAAGAGACACCTTGCTAAGATGCCTTCTGTGTTGGCCAGAGCACAGCTCAGACCTTGGTTTTGCTCCAATAACTACAGAGAACAGACAGCAGGACAGGACCACCGCTGGAAAATTAAAAAAACAAACAAACAACCCCAAAACACCCCAACCAAGGCACAGGGAAGATGTAACAGGTATTTCCTCTGCCTGCATTAGGCTGCAGTCCCTCTGTATTTACAGTTATTGCTTGTTTGGTCTCAACCAGGACTTGGGCTGCTCAGAGCGAGCACACCATTATTCCCACTTGGCATAAGAAAGGGAGATGGAGCAACCTCTCCCAGCCGCGTGGCGTTGCGGGCAGGAGGTTGCAGCCCTCCAGCCGGGTTGCAGAGCTGCACAGAAATCTAGAAAGCCAGCCTTTCACAGTTGGAACACTCTGGTTTTCACAATCCCAAATCTTCATTCTTGCGCTAGAATTCCAGATAGGAAAAAAAAAAAAAACACCAACAACCACCAGCACTGCACTGAGGGGTCATGAGTTTTTGCTAAGTTTTATTCAAACACAAGTGAACGCACCGTCACGGTATTTACAAGTCTTCGAGACAGTCAGAAGAGAAAACTAGAGGAAAATTGCTCCTAAACACACACTTCTGGTCACAGCAAGAAGGCCACAGCTAAAATATGTATTGGTATCACATCTCCCATAGAAGCGTTCCAACAGAAACCCCGATGATAAAATCCTTTGGGCATCAGAAAGCAACGAGAAGCTGGCCTGTGTAATCACTCCTCTCGAGGGAGGTGACAAGTCAGTGTCAAAACTGAAAGGAGACAAGATGAATGACGCCTGGGACAACAAATTGCTGTCCAAAACAAGATTACAACTCAAGTTCCCATAGCAAAAGCCAGTCTTTATCTCTGCACAAGAGCCCCCTCCAAAAAAAAAATCAGGGGCTGCTTTGGTAGCAGCTACAAAACAGCAACTTGCAGAGGCTGCACCGCAAGGTCTAATTCACACGAATTACAGCAAAGGTCACCCAAACGCTCACAGTAATTTAAAGCATGCACTTGCTCCGGGCCTGCTTTGTCAGGCTTGAAGTAGCAGCAGATGCCAAGGCTGCAGTTTTGCACGCAGGTAGGAGGAACTCGGAGGGTGCAGCTGAAGCAGCTGCAAGCGCAGACTCATTGCCTAGTTGCAAATTTACTGGCAAGTGTAATCCTTCAGCAGAGCCTGGAGAGGCAGGCACAATGGAGTGGGAACATTCTTGGGAATAAAGAGCAAACCTCCTTCAAATTGATCCAGAAAACACCTTTATCAGACTTTCCTTGTTGTTTTAGTTTTCCTGGACCCCCTTGCACACAAAGCACTTCGCTAACAAGCATTTAAATTCAGAAGTCAAGCACAAAGACATTCTCAACAGGCCACATAATTGCTTCCTTCTGGAAACTACCCTCTGAAGTCACAGGAGAGCCTCTTGCACCCCACCAACCAACCGGTCTGACAGAGGGGTTAACGGACCAGGCTTGCTTTGCAACCACCTGCAGCGTTAAGCAGCAAACAATCTGGTGAGACTTAACACAGGAGAAGTGTATGTAAAGGAAAGATAGGGTCTTATCTGCAGAAGGCATCCCTCTGCTACCCCTCACGACACTTTATAGTGCATGAAAGCTATTTTTGAGGGTAGGAAGGGTCTGGTCACGGTACCTGCGAGGAACTTCCATCACTGCCTTCAGCTCTGAAGCCAAGTGAGAGAAAAGGCGAGCGCTCTGTTGTTGACTTGTTACAGCAACGGGGACAGAGAAGAAGGAAAAGGAAGAAGCACAGTGATCCCTCTTAGAGCATCTAAGTTATTTTTACGCCACAGCAAGTGCAAAAGGTGGTGGTGGGGATCGCCAGCATTCTGTGCGTGGCAGGACCCACCCCTCGGGGTCACTGAAGGGCAGTTATTCTCTTTTTGTTTTTGAAATAAAGATCAAGGCTCCTCAAGCAGTCATACGCAAGTTACCAGGCATGCTGGTGTGCATGTTCCAAGTCCCCTTCTCCACTGATCAGAAAAAAACCCCCCTCTCTTCTCCAAGCAGGTGAAAGTCAGCTCCTTCCCTCCTCCCTCAGTCACACCACTCTCTCCAGAACACCCCAGGAACAGTTCTACCTCTCTTCCTTTGAGAGGGAAGAAAATCATTGCTACCTACACGATGCAAGTCAGGTACCAGTTTGCCAAGACAGTTATCCCTCCTCATTTAGCCAGAAAGTCTCATTTTAAAGCACACATTAGCATAAACCCTTTACAAAGAGCTCTAAACTTACCCCCATGCCTTCCATATTGCCACAAAAAGGCAGCCTAAAGCAAGCCAAGCAGGAAAGAGGGGGGGGAAAAAAATCCCCCCCACCTTCTGAAACACAAACCAACCCACTCTGCAGATGATATATTGCCCCAGCAGCGCAGGCTGGAGGCAGCGGGGACTCAGCTGTTTGCTCTTACGGTTAAAAGGCTACCAATAGCTGACAGGAGGAATCATCTGAAACGGGGAAAACCTGTTAAAATAGGGAAAACAGGGAAGTGACGAGGCATCTTTTAAAGGAGCGACAAAACATTAATCACTTCTTAGACTTAATCCTTAACAAAATGACCGCTGTGGTGCAACTGCTGTAAAACCTCTTTCTTTTTCCTCTCATAGGAAAGAAGAAAGGAAGTTTTGGGTTAATCTGCTAGCAGTATTTAAGAATAAAGCATGATGTTTTCTATATGAAATTATTGGTGCTTAACAAGGATAAAAGAAGAAAATATACAGAAATGTATATTCTGCTACAAGCAAATTTTTGTATATAATGCTTGAATTTTTAAAAAATAAACTCTCACCAAACAGTACAGGTAACTGCTGTCAAAAGTGAGATGGTAACATAATTGCAGGCTAACAAATATAAGACCTGCTAACAAAAGCAGATGCTTTTGTATTTTACTATATTGCATATTAGGAGATGATATGAAATTCTTGGATTTAGGTGCGTGTTTGAATCATAAACTGTTACTATTAAAGTATATATTCCTCATCTTGAAAATTAAATCTATTTAAAATGAACACCTTTCTTTTAAAGAGTTTCAGACAAGGGCATAAGTAACTTTATACATTATTTATCTTGGTTTTTATACTTAGAGCTGAATGTTATTTGAGGAAGAAGAAATAACTACAGTGATTTAGAAGTAAACGCTTTACATATAAAAAATAACACAGAGGGGGGTTTGGAGGAAAAGAATGTGTCGCCTTTCTGAACCCGTAAGTCTTTCCTGTAAGAACTCCTCTTCTCACTGAGGACTATTTACAGTGAATGAATATTATCCCGGCAATCAAACGGAGTATTTCCTTTCTGCCAGGTGGTGAGCAAAGAGCGGGCAGGGCAGGGAAGCAGCCGAAGTGGGGAGGAAGGCGAAGCCAGGAACCGCTCTCGCATCCCGCCTGCAGCCGTCGGTCCGTGCACGTTGAGGGCTCTGCGCAGCGCTCCGCTGTCCCGGCCTCGGAGGAAACGATGACAGTTATCGCAGTAATGAATGTGCTCGGCCCGTTTGCTGTAATTCTGTCTCGTGTCATTAATACAGTAAATAACTAGATAGGGAGTCCCGTCTAAGGGTAAAAATAAAGGCCGTGCCAAACCCCAACCATATGTAAGTTGCTGTTTGCTTCTCAGCAGCTCACGTTGTAGATAATGTTTTCTTTGTTTTGCCTTTCATTCTGTTTGTAAAATCTCCATTTCCATGGCAGGTGGCCACGTCCCCCCCCGCCGCTCCCCGAAGAGCCCTGCCGTGCCGGAGCCCAGCCGGAGCGGCGAGCCCGGCGCTCAGCGATGCCAGGCAGGGAGGAAAGAAAGCTTGATTTTAAACAGGAGAAATTCCCCCACGCCTTGCAGCTCTTCTGCAAATCCAGAATTCAATGCTTAGCGAACAGGAGGATGTCGCTCCTGTCCCCGGCGGATGACGGCCAGTTAATAAACTGTTCTGGGAATGAGGAGCCGGTGGCGTGCCACGAGGGCTTGGGGACACCCGAGCACTGTCACAACGTGAGGGCTCCAGAGTCGGTGAAACACGGGGTGAGGATACACAAAGGCTATTGCCTGAGGAATTACTCACGGATCCTATTAGGATTACTGTGCTGATTTTATGGTCTTTAAAGCTGACCTTCAAAAGGACAAATTGAGAAGAAGGAGCAGGGTAATGCTGCTTTGGGGTTTTTGAAATGAGAAATGCAGGTCCCAGCTGGTTTTTCCTGGGAGGATGAATAAAGAAGGAGCAGGTTTAACATCAGTAGGGCTGAAGAAGCTGCACGGGGTTATCTGACAAGGGCAAATGAGTTTTCCTTTGAGCATTTGGGGTTTTCTTGTCTGATAACTGTAATTTATGTCAAATATCTGTCACATAGTATAACAGTGGGAAGGAAAACTTTCACAGCAAAGTTGCAAAAGCCCTCAGCCCCCTATTAACTAAAAGCTGTTAATAAATCTGGATCTGTCAAACAAATATACAGTAAAAGGGAAAGATAAGAATTTTTTTTTAATTGGATAAAATAAAATACTTTTTTCTCCTGAGGAGGAATTATTTTCGAGCCTTCTACAACTATTATTAAAAAGAAATGCCCTCATTCCTGTATCAGTTTAAAGCCTCAACAGCAAGGTCCCTATCACACCCCATGGACTATTCTTATATTTATGCTTAAGTTTGGATCACTGAACAGGGGGCTCCGCTGTCTCTGATTCAGCTAGACCATGCACTATTGAGTAGCAACACTGAAAATCGCATGCAAAGTGAAAAACCCTTCAGTGTTGCAATAAGCAAAACTCCAATAGATCGAACAGGATCGTTGCGCAGCCACACACCCACATCATCTCGGAGTTCAGCAGTCAGTACTTCAACTCACTAAAATAGATGCCTTTATCTCCCTCTCTGGTACTATGACATATCGAAGCAAACCTGCTATTACTTCCTTTCGCTCTGTGTTATCACCAGACATAAGATGTGGAAGGAATTAATTATGGCTAATGAAAAATTAAATCCCCTCTTGCCTTTGGTCACTGTATTTCTCTCTCTGACTGGGTATATGCAGCTCAAATGCCCCGTGATGTTCTGCCTCTGTCACCTTCTATTCGGGAATAATTTCCTTACTTCTCTTCGGCTTTGGCATCGAGCTCTGGCATTTGGCCTTCGCGGTGCCAGCTGCAGAGCTCCAGCCTGGCTCCCACCTCTGCTCCCTGCCGCTGCTGCTGTTCCCAGCTGCCCACCTCTGCTTCAGCACCTCTCCCCAGCGACTCAGCGTCGCTCCTTACTTCAACCCCCCCCCGCCAGCAAGGGCCTCCCTCTCCCGATGTGCCGAGCTGGCTCCCTCCAGCCCGATCACTTGATGGAGCAGCTCTCTGCGAAGCTTTTCAACCACAGTTCCTCCGAGGACACCACCTCTGCTTGCACGACTGACCTTCATGAAACACACCATGAGTGTGAGCTCTGTCGTCCCTCCCAAACACAGACAACAATTTTCTGTGGGGAAGAGGAGAAAAGGAGGTGCAAAGGAACCACTTTTCCTTAGAGCAGGTCTCAACACACTGATGCTCAATAAATAAATGGAGGATTAACCAAGTTATTTTGCAGCAAGTGGAATGTTTGCCAAGTAGATCACAGAATTTCACCATGTCATTCATTCGCCTACGAGTCAGCTCTGGACCAAGAATGTCAAGGCTACCTGGACGTCTGTCCTACAAAAACTGTCACCAGGTTTTGTGATGAGATTTGATGGAGATTGCTGGCGGCAGAGTGCCACACCAAGACTGTGACCACTGTCCAAACAGGCCAGCTTCAGAACTTCCTAAGCATTTAGAAAGACTGAACTGGACTATTTAAGAAAACAGTCTGTGTTAGTCACGCAGTACTGCTACGGAGGTCTTACAGAATTTTCCCTGGAAGTTTTGCTACAGTCTGTGGCAAGAGAAAGTCATCAGCAGACACCGAGAAACCTGCACCTTAATTGCAAGGGGTGTTATAAACCTTTGGATTTTAATATCTTGTTGGAAAAAAGTAGCTGGTTTGATCCTGGAGTTCCATCTGTCATCTCCTCTGTCAAGAGTTCATTAGCATGCAAGTGAGATGTCACCCCAGTCACAGCTTCCAAGAAATTTCTTTGTTGAAGTCCACTAAATTAAATTAGCCAGCAGAGATGGAAAGTGAACCATTTATGAATACACAGGTATCAAAGATAAAAGTCGTTCTTACTGCTGAAGGCGTATTGTCCAAGCTAAACGCAACACACACTTTTGCACCATGAAGTTTTTGAAATGAGTCTAGATATTTGTGACTGAATTATATCAGTTGTGTGCTTTATAAAAATATTATTTCAAAATCATTATACCATCATCTAGCCTATGGAAGTGCACTACTCAAATATTTACTAATGCAGTTAATAGAAATGTCATATGGAACTACATCTCTAGCTAGCTGCTAATACATCTATCACTATAGCCACTAATAATTAAAGTTACCTGGGTATCCATCTTGAATGCTGTTAAAGTCAGCTGTTAACAATTATTCCAGCTAAACCATTCAAAAGGTGCTTTGAACTTGTTTAAGGTCCTTCGTAACACTGTGCAGCTAGCTAGGAGACTACGTTCTCACCCGAAGAGTACCATTAATAATTTACTGTGTGAGTCAGGGACTTTGTCCTACGGCACTTGCATACGCTTAGTGGTCGCTTTTCCAAGATAAGAACTAGAAACTGTATCTTCCTTGAGATTATGTTGCTGGCACCAGTGATCTCTGATGAGTCGGTATAAGCATTATATGTTAATTACGAACTACCAAAGTAAGTGAGTGCATCCATCTGCTGTATTAAAACTGCCCCTGGAGTCAGCCCAATCCAGGACCGTGCCAGTGCTGCAGACCGGGTGGTGGGTGCTCATCTGCTTGTTCAGAATCCAGAATGTTAGAGGCTGTAGGAGCTGCCTCGAGCTGGAAGCTTTAAGGTTAATAATGTATATTCTCTTGGTTATAGTATCTCTCTTCCCAGGCTGAGGCTAAGACATGCTTAAAAATTAAAAGTGCAGATATCCTACAAAGGAGGAACAGATGCTAGGACTACACATTAATCTTTAATGCGATTCCAACTCACACACTAAATTTTACCAACTTCTCTCCATTGCTGCAACCTGCGTGATCTCTCCACCTCGCTGTGCAATGTGTTGTTCACTGTGACAGGGCAGAGGTGTGGATACAGGCTTACCCTAAAGAAAACAGAATCAAACCCGTGTTATAATGAACGAGCACTCAACTCTCGCATTCACATATTGTATTCTCCCTTTTTCTTCATGCAGGGTCCTGACGTGTTGTAACCAGATCTGAGGAGAGGCAGTCCTACCTCTGCTGGCATCCTCGCTGCACCGTCCTCGCACTCAGTCCCACACACATTAGCTGATGAAAAATTAGACCTCGAGCTTCAAGCGATTTCTACAGCTGCTTAAATAAAGAGAAAGACAGAGAGAACATTTATTAAATTCTTCCAAGTTTTATCAAGGAATTCATTCCCCATTACATATCGTGTGGTGCCTCTAAAGTGCGTGTGCATATTTATGTAGGTGTCTATGAACCACAACAAAGCAGCAGAGCGCATAGCTACGCAGAACGAAGAGCGATGAGTACTGACAGCAGAAAACTGAGCAGCGGCAAAGGTTCAGGCTAACAGTCCCCTAGGCTAACTTCTGTAGCTTCTGTGTACACTTGCATCATGGAAATGCTGAGAAACACTGCAAAGCCACTCAGTTTAGATCTTTAGGCACCTTCCAGGAAAGGGAGAGGAAAATAAAAAAATTAATGTAATATGACACAGTATAATACATAGATGAAAAGCATATGAACGTGTACTATTGACTTCAGGGCAGAAATGCTGAGGAAAATTCATTAGTTTATGGAGGGCTAGCCATCAGAGTGGAGCTGAGTGTATCACTGAGCGTTACAAGAGATGGAAAAACAAAGCATGCTCATGCCCAGTCAACCTCTCGGAAGTAAGCGCTATATTGATCCCTCGCAATCGCTTATTTTGCTGACAGAAGCTTTTGTGCCCATCCTCATCCCACAGTCACTGTCTTTTTACACAGACAAGGCAGTATATTTTCAGTAAACTGGCCTGGACTGTTTGATGCGCTATGGTGCTGTTACCTTGACCACCAACAAAAGCACTGTTACTCTTTCAGACAGTTACAACTTCGAAGTTGCCGCCAGATAAAATACCAAACAGATCTTTTCATGCCATCCATTCTCAGTATGGAACGCCGAGGAATTGTTTCACACAGAGTAGGAAAAAACAAGCATGGAATTAAAAGACAGAAGGAAATAATATTCTTTGCTGACAAATGCAAAATGACAATTAATTTTGTACTTGGAGTCAAGGTGCTATGATGGGCAGATACGAATGGGGCTCTTCAAACAGTCTTTGCAACTCAGGCTTGAGAATTTAACCCAGAATCCTGCTTCACTCCAGCGCCCGCATTGGTAAAAACAGAGATGAGAATACTGCATTGCATTCCCATCTGCACAACAGAGCAGTCAGTTCATTTCTGCAGACGGTTCACAGAGATGTCTCACCCAGGAAATCATTTTAATGTGTCCTGTTCTTCCCCGGACATACTGCAAGCACAGCACTTGGGTACCTGGCCTAATTACAGAAGGAATATTTTAGCGGTTGGAAGTGGCTTCATGCCGCAGTACCTTTCTGCAGAGAGATCACCTTTAGCGATTCTTTATTTCAGGAGTTCAGATTCCTGCCTTCCTGTGACATGATGAATGACTTTTAAGTAACATAATATCTGGTTTCCTCCTCTTTCACACACCCATTTCATTGCCAGTTGTCTTCAGTGACCAGATCTGAAAGGATTGTTTGCAGTCAAAAGGGAAAGAGAAATTCTTTACCGCGTGCCCAGCCTCCTCTTGTTCATATTTAATTGAATTCTTGCTTGTGTTAAAATGGTTATCAATTATTCACCCCTGAACTCATTAATTCCAAACATCCCAAGTAATAAATAGGACTGCTCTACTGCTCTGTTAAAAATTCCAAAATACTTACGTTTTCCTTTTTAATCTGTTCTCCGCGTAACTGCAAGCTAGCCAGTGAATTATATGGGGCTTTCCTGTATATATTATTTAAAGAAGAAAGCAGGCTAGCAGACAAGGGACAATAGCGGCGCTGGGTCAGAAGGTAGCATGGGGCAGATTCACCGGCTTAGGACCTGAGTCTCTCCCATCGCTGCTGGGGCCGGTGATGGCTAAAGAGCACTGAGAAAAAGTCCTCTCCTTTCAAACCAGCAGCTCAGACCTCTCTTTCAGCCTCAGTTTTACCATTGGAAAAGAGTATTTTTTTACTAGCTAAATTAAATCCTTGTTTATAACCCACATTCTTTCTCAAGCCAGTTGAGAGGAAACAAATAAAGCAGACAAAAAACCCCAGAGGGAACAGGAGATAATTTGATCCTGGTCAAATACAGCAAAACCGCAACCTGCTCTCTGTGAGGCTCTCCAAACGACGCTGCACTTCAGTAACAGTACAGTCACACAAGACCGAATATTTCAAGTTGCGAAGACTCTTCTTCTGTCTCTTTAAGATTAGAAGGCATTATTTTCACGTTGCACCTAAGGCCCAGACAGCAATCTCAGCACTGCTGAGCAGGAGATGTGCCACCTATACACATGACTACTTGACAGAGCCGGGGCAGTCCCTGCGATAGTCAGCACGCCTTAAGCTTTAAAACCCTGCTGAAACGAGACTGTTACAAACAGAAGCCTTTTTTTCTTGCAGTTCTTTAATATCAATCCAGCATGGCCATGACAATCCATGAACCTCATGTAGCAACAAGGTGGTGTTGCACAAGCCATGGAATCGTGAACGTATCCCATTAAAAAGTTGATCTTCACGAGGCAAATGAGAAATCATGCAAATGTGATACATCCTACTGAATGCCTCGGTTTTCCTACCTGTAAAATGGGACTTGTTTTACATTTGAATTTTTACTGGCATCGCTCAGAATGGTATTTGGAACAGGAAAATCCACCTTCCCATGGCCTGGGTCTCATGATCTTCTCATGGATTTGGCATTCTGGAAAAAAACAGAAAAAATAATGTCTGACAAAATGTTGTCTGCACCTTTTTCATTGGGCCATGCAATACAACAAACCTTTGTTCTTCTCACTTCTTTTAAAACAAGCGTATCCTTCTGTTTGCACTTGAAATTGGGAGGAATTTCTTAGAACAAGGATTTAAAGTTTCACCCTAAACTGGAAAGCCTTCAGACAGAAATTTACCGAGCAAGCAATGTTGTGACTTGACTGGAGTACTGGAACACACGGAAGTTAATTAGTACAACAAATATGGAAGTAATATTTTTGTTAACTTTGTTCTTCTGCTAACAATGGAGGGGGTGACACGTGAAGCATTTTAGCTCTGTAGCTGAAAGGGGTCATTGTGCTCCCAGAGAAGGTGTCTTTCATCCTTGGAAGCTTTCTGCTGGCTCTACGCATGTCAGCTCGGGAGCCAGCGGCTCCAGCGTGAATTGCTGCGCGCAGGCTCTCCCGCCTGGCATCCGCAGAAGGGCTCAGCATGCAAGACACAGTTCCGTGATGACAGAAACAAAACCAGGTGGCTTAAACAGACCAGCAAGATTTGATTTTCAAATATGTTCCGACAATAACTGGGAGTGATAAATCCATTTATTATGATTTAATAAATGAATCTGTAATTTACCCATCTAGGGAGCTTATGTCTGCACAGAAAGAGGACGGATACGGCAGGTCGGGATTTGTGACACCTGGATGCAGCTCTCTGCTTGGCCACAAGCCTCTGGTGTGAATGTACCCAGAAAATGCTTGCTGCACACAGGATAATGCTGTACAAAGCAAGCATGTGTGGAAAAAACCTAGAAACTAGCCTGCTTTCCAGGATCCGAGCCAGTCAAGTCTGCCTCCTCTCAAACTTCCCATAGCAGTGTACTCTATCACATAAATACACCCTCCAAGCTTCAGCTCCACGTCTGTAAAATACGACTAACAATACTTCCTCTCCCTTGCATGGTTGCTGTGAATATTCAGACATGAATCATTCTGCAGTGCCCAAATGCTAATGTATAAGAAAGCCATTAAAAATCCCAAACATAGATACATGGTTTCTAGGGGCATGTAAAGCTGTAATAAATCTATTTCAATCTCATTTCTCATGCAGGTCACTAAATCTGTGCCTATAATATTAGGAGTGTGCTGGCTAACTGGCCACAAGCTATACAAAAGCCTTTTCTCTCCAAGTTCAATCAAAAGGACAACAGCATATGACAGACCCCTTGTATCTTTTGGTATTTTAGCCTGTCACAGCAGGGACCTCCTGCAGTGCTAGGAAAAGAGGGTTTTTCTGCTGGCCAAGCTAAAGCTAACAAAAATACCTAATGAGTAGAAGAGCTGAGAAGCTCACGCATTTAGCTATGTCTAAAGTAGCATGTGGATACTGAATGTGGGCATGAAAAATTAATTCCAGAGATGCTATCAGATATACCTTCAAGTGACTGGTTGGACTAAAAAAAAAATACTATTTTTGGTAACTACTTTTACTTCAATTAAAAATATTTGGGGGAGAAATTATACCATTCCCCCACATCCCCATTTTCTCTCTAGAACAGGGGGAAGGAAATTCTGCCCTACAGCCTGAACACTGTCACTGACTGGTGTCCTGCAAGCTTCTGGTCTGACTCTTCCCTTCCTCTACCACTGGTTTCTACCTCCATCCCTCTCCCCCATACCACAGTTTCCCACCCGTCTGAGCTACTCGCCCTCCAGCTTCCCATCACTGACCCCACTGGATTCGCAGGGGAGGAAGACGGGGTGGTGTGAGGAGCTCTGTGCAACGTGGCTACACCTCTGGAGAAGGACGCAGTGAGTTAGAGAAGCCCTGCCCTGTCCTGGGAGAGGAGGAACTGAACATGCTGGAAATGCATGCGAGGGTGGTGGACATTAGGACACACCGTACGCTGAGGTTTGGGAATGCAGTGTGTGGCACTGGAGTGGAGGAGCATTCCCTGGAGAGCTGCAGATGGGAGAAGTGTGTGACAGTATGTCACACTAATATTACCTGAGATTCCAATTAGACTTTCAGCATGGAAAATATTCCTTACTGTTGCTCTAAAATATAAAGTGCAGCCCTGCAAATTAATGAATTGAAAAAAAAAAAAAAAATTAAAATGTCAAACGGTGTCTACCAGCTGAAAGTGATAGTCGCTCCCCATAGGAAGAACGAAGGTAGAGCAGACCTTTCATCTGTGGTGGCACCTTTGTTCAAAAAAAGCAATGCAGGGAGAAAAAGCTAGAGATTCAGTCCAGTGTAATAGACAACAAAGTACTCATCCAGATGTTACTCTATGCTGCCAGTGTAACGTGCTTCAGAAGAAACTTTAGAGGCAGCTAGGAGAAGTAAGGCGTAACTGATTTTTGGTCTGGAAAGGATGCCTATACACAGGCCAAGGAAAGCAGTTAGAAAGGTGCAGTGACTATATAAACATGGGGTAATCCTTGTTCTTTTTCTCCAGGACAATCCTAGCCTATAGGCTTGATGACATATAATTTCCATTATTAAGTATCTGTTAATTAAACACACAATATATAATTACTTCACTAAATGCAAGCTGTTTGAGCTCTTAAAAAGGCTAGAATTCCTGCCGTTCCAAACAGAACGATACTCGTCTTGGATCCCTAAACACACATTTTGTGAAAAAATGCCCAGTTTGATTATGTGTGTCACATCTCATTAGAGAAGTGGTGTAGTTTATTTATTTGACCTTCAGGCAAAGCTGAAGCGGGAGCTACAGCAAATGCAAATATATTAAAGGAAATGTCCTTTGAAAGAAGCATCTGTTAACCTTACCTGTGTAAAGGGAAACTTGCATCTGAAAATCCAATATTTAATCAAAGCCTTCCATAATTAGGAAACTTGGTTCCATGATCTTTAATCCAAAGAGGAGTATCATTGATGGATTACCTGCTTCAATAGCTCTGGCAAAGCTAAAGATTCAATAAAAATTGACTTTGTCTTGCAGCCCACTGCTGACTCACTACATGCTGCAAAGAAAGCACAGAGAATGATTTTACAAACTCTTGTATGGCTGAAGACTGCTAGAGTGAGGACGGTGAGCCTGGCTCCTTCATCAGCATGGACTGGTATGTTCCTTCCCAATGAAAATTCAGTACGTGATCATTTATAATATTTAGAGCAACGTGCACAGGATGGTTCAATTCCTTCTTTATTCAGGGGTGTCTTTATAGAAAAGCACCACTTGATAGTGACAAAAATGTTCGCTTCATGACAGAAAAAGGCCAGATGCTCTGTTACGAAGCAGTAAAAATGCCCTTGTTGAGGTATACAGAGGTCTCTTCATTTTTAAATTCTGAATAAAACTTCCACTCAGGAGTTTTGGGAAAACTTTCAGGAGTTTCTTATATTTGCATGACTAGTGACTGCAAATCTGTTTAAAACTATCTATCTTAACCATTGCATATGAATCTATCATAGACAGTCTGAGCTTATTAGAGAATAAAGAGTTGTTCCTCACCACCTACAGTATGATTTTCAGTATAAAAGTGTATGTAGTGAAAGGGTTCAGCAGGTGCATGGTCAGGTCAGATTCTAATTAATATATGTGTCGTCACGCAATAGGCAAGTTTTAAATAATGCAGAGCTCAAAGCAGTAAAACTATCTAAAAGCAAAGCCTGGAAACAAAAACTGTTGTTTCATTAAACTTAAAATACAATTTGACTCTGTCATACCAATGTATATGAGCTATCTGCATTAAATTGTGTTTAATTTAACTCTAGAACTATAGGGCCCAATTAAAAATAATGAGGCCTGTCTCCAACTGTCAGGCTCAATTAGAGATAATGGGAACTGATAGCTCCTGGAATAGATTCATTTTTGTCTGATAGACGAACTGGGGCAGGGGTCTTGGCAGGGGTCATTGGAATAGACCCGGCAACAAAACATGGGTCATTCAAGCTTAAGGAGTCTTAAGGAACCTAGTTATTAAATAAGGAAGTAGGAAGTAAATCAAATCCAAAAGCACATGAATAACCCCAACAGATTCTTTTTTCTGTTACGTACGCGTATATTGCAATTCATCTAACCATTAAGCTGCCCATTCTAAACCAACAAAATATATAATGCATAAAGGCTAAACCTATTTGACAAGACAAAAGAAAAACTGGAAAAATAAGTGCCCAACTTCATATTCCAGTGCCAATTTTCAGGAGGTTAGCAGGATCAATGTTTTCCTTAGGTCATGCTCCAAAGACTGTAGCAAAATTGCTGAGCTTTTATTTTACATCAGTGTTATAAAAAATAAATCCAGGAAAGATAATTGGAATGTATTAAGAAACCTAGCTGTCTTGATAGACGTTACATATGACGAACAGATTACTTCCTGTTCAGCCTCAGCAATAAAAATAGGAAAAATGTGTCAGCTTTTGCTAAGCACTTTCAAAGACGTAATCGAACAGTCAGACAAATTCAGAAACGCGCCCGACAGAAACGAAGCCATTTGTCCTTGAAGAAACATGAATGGGCGATATGGCGCCTGACAACTTTTAGGCACTAGACAGTAGCTGTCATTTTAGATGAGTAATTAATCTTGAACTGAGAGGGAGATGTGGAGCCCTGTTGACTGTTTATTCGGCTAGAATGACAGTCAGTGTCTGTTAGCACGACTTGGACCCTGCCTGGAATTGGTAACCTCTCCCAGGCAAAGCTTGCCTGTGCATCTATTGTCAACAGCAATGACTCTGAAGTTCACGTTGGGCAATCCTGACGCGCCGTGCCTTGGCTCGCCTTTTGTTTCTCTGTGAAGACACTTTTTTAATCTAATGATATCTTTCTCAATGTCTAATGATGCTCGTGCAACGTGCCGCCAATGGCATTTTATCCTCTGCTCCCCTCCCCCCTGACACGTACAGGCCTGCAAAGTCACGCTTTGCATTTTAAATCTGTTCTCTGTGACTTCTGAGGAAAGAAAGAACAGTTGAGCATTTGAGCTTCTCCCCGGTGTGGCTTATTCTGAAAGAATGTGCAAATTTGTAATTTGACCCGTTATTTTTCTTCATACTTCCCTTCTTGTACACTAAGAACCTCACGCAGGGACTCTCTATGGCCACATTAGAACAACACAAACGTGTCATTGCTAAAATACAACGTAGGGTTACTGGCAATACAAAGGACCGGTGTTATTCCCTTCCTCCAGTGTCTTCTCTTGGTTGAAAGCACCGAGAGGCAGTCCCCCCAGGCTCTGGGTGACAACCTACTTGACTTGACCCATACATCTGTTCACTACTCAATGGCTATACTCAGATGGGAATCAACATAGGCAGGAAGATCTTTGGAGCCTGCGCCATGACTACCTCTGCATCTGTGTAACACCCAGAAGGAGAGGGCATAGATTTCAATTACAATCCTTAGAAATTATAGACTTTTAAAAAACTAATATAAAAATGTATACATTTCCTCTAGCCTGAAGCACATCCAGCTTATGTCATGCAGCACTTGGGAAAAGAGAAGCACGGAGGTTTTGGAGAATTCTGTTATTTGTAGGAGGTGTTACCTGCACTCAGGACAAAAACTGCTCTCAGGACGCACAGCTGTGTGTCTCTGGTGGGAATTCAGGTGTATGAGTACAAGTACAAGGATATGCGTACATATCCATATTTACATGAAGTGTTGACTGTGGAAGAGAACTAATAACTTACAGAGGGATCTCTGTGGCCTTGTACTCATACACCTGTACATATCTATATATACACCTGTGTATATATATACACACGTATGTGTATTTTAACCCCCAAAAAGCATTATTGAATATATTGCTGCACCCTTCATCTGGAAGAATCAAGTGTTTTGCTAACTCCATTCTCACTGGAGCCCTATGACTTTGGTCAATGCCAAGAGGTGTATTCTGTGAAATGTTCATATCCCTCTGTCTTGATCTCATCCTGTGAGTCTCATAGGTATGTAGCACCTTTGACAGACAGATGTAAGCATGATGAACAACTCTGACAACGAAATTCACTTCCTTGTGTCAGAAATCTAAAGTGGGTTCGCATATTGAAGTATTAAGTTTTAAAACGTGGTCGAATTAAATTCACAACTTTGAAGGGAGTTCAAGGCACTCGTAACAAAAAGATGCCGCATTTCCAAGACAATTGCTCTGGGAGAGGTTGCTTACAGTTCCATTTCTGCAACTTTTCAAAGTCAAAGCCTACTTTCCTGAACTGTGATCATCAGGATTTGTAGAACTGGGCCAAGTTGAATTCATATAATTACATCTTTTTCTCTGAGGAAACTTACATTTTTTTCCTTCATTGCAATAGCAAATGACGATGATATTTTTGCATTTCTACAGCCTCTTCCATCAAAGTATCTGAAAGTTTTATAAAAACTAATGAATGAAGCTCTAGCATAGTAATAGAAAGGGGCATTATCTGTTTTATGGAAGAATTAACCAAGGCACAGATAACCCTATTATGGCACTATCTGTTTAGCAGAACTCACCCAATTAGTCATTTCAGTGGTTAATTCCAAATCACAAATTTTTGAGGAACTGAAGTTTCCATTTTCCACACCATGCAGTAGATTTGGTTGTTTCTAGTTTTGTTGTTTCTAATTTGTAGGTCTAGCTCAATTCAGGGCTTGGCATTCAGCAGGTCTTGCAACATGCTGAAAAAATGAGTTCCTAACTTACTTAGCAAAGACATCCAGTACTAGTAAATGCTTCGGAAAATGTGGAAATCTGTACTATGCAAGACCATACACATAGTGCTAGGAAAAGAGATATTATATCCCAACCACCAGTTCAGACCCGTGACTGGTATTCCGTACACTTTGCTACGTTACTTGCAATCATTTAAATAAGAATTTTACTTTTGTTTCCAGCTATATTTTTGCTCTTTACTCAACAGCTCTTTTCCTTTCCCACTAACCAGCTTCCCCCAGCTCTCCAGAGTTCCCCTCGCAGCAGCTTCCCGCAGGAGGTGTGCAGCGCAGTAGCCTGGAGCGAGCAACAGGGGATGTTGCGGGATCGGAGCAGGCAGCGCAGGCAGGCCGAGCAGAGGCAGCTCCCCTGAGCTGCTGCACCCCGGAGACCAGAGCATGACCGTAGTCCAAATTCTTCGAAATTGCTTTTCCCATACAGAACATAAAAACCATGAGAAAGAAGGAATTATCCGACTCCCTCAGCTGCTCAGAAATGACCCTCTGCCGTGCGTATTGGGAGGGAATAAGAAGAACCTTTGGCATCAGTTCTCGGTACTCAAGGGAAACAATGAAAAAATGAAAAAGATGATGAGAAAAGGCATTTGGACTAGATTTCTTTTTTTAAATCATAACTTGAAAGGAAGGTAATGAAACCCCAATATTACACACCAAAAGACATTCTGTAAACATTGTGAAATTTCTTAGTTTTTAGGGAACACTAAAATGTAAATATTTTTCAGTTTAAAGAAGTCCTTTTTTTGGCTACATTCCTACGTTAATGGGTAAAATATATAGACTATATATATTCTAATCAGAGCCCTGTGTAATAAACTGAACTACTTCAGACAATAGCGCACACTATGATGAATAAAATCTTAACGAAAGATACGGATGTGCATTCAAAACAATGCTTAAGCAAACCCTCCTGGTTACTTCATATATTAAAATTTTAAGTTTGGAGCATCACATAGGATCAACTGAAGTGTTTTAAACTGTACTGTAGGCAGTTACAATCATGAAGCAACAACCCTGACAACACTTGTGAAAGTGCTAAGGGTGTGACAAAATTACAACAGCCGGGAAAATCAGATTTAATGTAGGAACTCCATGTTCACATTACACTGAATTATTTTCATTTCACCCGATGGCACAGTGCCATAATTTGGAATTGCCTGGTATTTTAAATTAGATACTTAGCTTCACAGAAGGATACATCACATTCAGGGTCATGCATAGGAACGCACTGAAATAATCCACACAACTGGCAACTAGTAAAGACGAGAACAAATACATCAAACTTCCATTTGCCACGTTGGCCAGGGATAACATTCTGATGCTGAGTAAAAGAAAAAAAAAATATCACTTCTCCATGCAGCTTGCAAAACGGTGCTACAATCCTGTGTTTATACAGCATTGAAGTAAAAGCAAAGCCAAATGCCAACTGCTAGATTTCAATTTCCATGTACCAAATCCTACATAGAAGATAATTTTATTTATGGCTAGTTCTGCCTCCCTCATGAAACCAGAGATTCTTTCGACTTCAATGGCCAGGACTAGACCCTTGGTTTCTTTTCAATTTCACAATAAAATCAGCTCACTGTAGCTTGACGGTGTAATCTTTCTTAAAGGGCTCCGAATGGGTACGCCTGACTTTCTTCAGCAGGTGCATCCCCTGAATCAATTTCTATTGCTCCGCAGAATGCCCTTAATTTGGAATAAAAAGTGAGATGTTGCTATCACTTAAATCTGAAGACTGTCACCACTAGAAGAATCAGATGTTTATCTTACACTGCCATTTGAAGAGAATCTGAAATACAAAGAAACTCAGCAGGCAGTCGATGAATTCCCCCCTGGCCCCATCTTCAAAAAAAAAAAAAAAAAAGAACCTCATGGAAGGAAGAGAAAGAGACACGTAATTCATCTTGAAGATACCGGAGATTTTCTTTTTTCCTGTTGAGTGGTTCTCCTTTTGAACAGGCTATACTGGAGCGCATCGTAGCACTGGGGCACTTCCCATCGTTCAGTTGGTCACCTACGTACTGTAGCAGAAACTGCCAAACAATCGGTTTATTCTCTTGTGATAGTAACCCAGGAAACAAATCTATGATGACACTGTTACATGCATTCGTGAACTTAGTGGCCTTGTAGGTCACTGGACAAATCTCTCTAAACTGAACTGTTGACAGTTCTTTGCAGGGTTCCCCACAGGAAACTGAAGGTTAATTGACCATTCTTTCAAACCATGAAATGCTTTTGAAAATGTTAGTTTTAAGTCTCGTAGCCTAAAATCTGATGAAACAGCGTGTCTGTACTGTGGTGTCTTCTAATTACTGAAATTAAGAATTCTGGTCAGGGAAGGTGCAGAAATGGTTTAATTAGATTTCTGTGTCATGTAAACATGAAACAACACTCATCTAAATTGTCATATTGTTTAGAACAGAGATGCGGAGGTAGCAGGATACCTGCTAGAGAAGCTGTTCATAATAGAACTGACTACTTCTTGATTATGTTATTTTGATGATGGCCTTATTAAGAGAAGGGATCTTAAATTGTCAGTCTTAGATCCTTAGAAAAATATGTATGTGCTTATCTTCGCTCATGTGGATAGTCTCACTGACTTCAAAGGAATTGTCACAGTGTTGGTTTCTGCAGGATACTTCCACCTGTAAAATTACAGTTATGCAAATACTCGCATACGCAGAACCAGGAATCCCAGAAACCACCCGATGTTCTTCAACGACTGGCAGGAAAGTAGATTTGCTTTTATAAGGTACGGTACATGCATAAATCTAGTTACGTATTCACCTAAGATTTACAGAAGCTAGGAAGAAAACGGAAATCAATCGTTCTGTCACAGGTTATGAAAGTCCTTTATCATACTGTATTTGGGCTTTACACATTTAGAGTATTACCCTGACATCCTACGGGTGTTATTTTTTATTTGAGATAAAATGTGTCAGTGTATATGCTGAAAATATTGCAGAAATAGAAACCAAGGAAAAACTGTGTATTTGTTATTAACATTTTTCTCCAGAAACCTCAAAGAGTACTCTACTTGAGTATTTCTAGTCATGGTTAATAAACTTAATGCGATCAAGAAGATTTGAGTTCTGCAAAATCTTAAACCCCAAACTAGACTTTGGCCTTTCTCTAGCTGTTGTCTTGTCACTACGTTTCTATGTAAGACATACCAGTTTGAATGTGGCCAGACTGCGATCTTCAGATGATGCCCGTCTCTCTGTGCAGCTCAGCGCGTAACATACTGGGCAAACTTAATTCCACTCCGTCAAGGTTAGACATCACAGCAACCTTGCTGGGAAGCAAGGTGGACCAGACTGGGCTCTCTCTGACGCTAATCGGTTATGCTCCAGGTGTCCCTCACTGTGTGCAGCAACTGATTTAGTCTTTCAAGGGCTGAAGATTCAGCTGTGCCTCCAACTGAGGCAACAAATAGCCCTCAGAGACGAATTTCCCAACGTACTTATGTAGTCAACGTTCATTGCTTCTGTGACAAAAAGTTGTATATTTACGCAAAGCTGAAAGCAAAGTTTTCCTTTTTCTTCTTCCCTAACTTTTCATCTACAAAAAGGAAAAACTTTATGTGAGCATAGGTATAGATAAAAGCATTCATTGTCATTATCTGCACAACACAATCCATGGAGATTTGCTGAAAACAATCAGGAATATTATTTTAGGAAAAGCTCATTACTACGGTGAAGAAATAAGTGAGACCTACACACGATTCTCTGCTGTGTTCTTCAGCTGTAAATAAACTGCAGTCTACAAAAGACCAAAAAAGAGATCAAAACTGGCGATTTTGTCTGCAGCATGGTCTCTTGCTGAAATAGTTTCTTTCAATGACAAAGTACACTGTAAATTACATCCATCAGCCAGCAGCATATTGATTCCCTTCTATATTTGAAAAAAAGATAATTTTAAAAGTATACATTTTATCCCCAAAATGCAAAATAAAAGCACTAATACTATGCTTACATAGTACAAGGATTTGTTCCAACTTCACTGTCTAAATTTAGGACATTAAAAATTCAGGGTGACAATAAGTTTTTATTCCAACCTTTTGCACCTACATGTTTTAAGAAGGGATATTACCTTCTGCACATGCTGATACTAATTGTCATACACGGCACGCTATCTACAGACAACAGAATGGTTCAAGGAAGCAATTTTAGCTTCAGTCCTGATTTTTCTCATTTCTACAATCTTGTATTAGGCACTGTACTTCTGAAAGTAACTATTTTGCTGGAGGCTAAGTGAAAATACACTAAAACTACATTTCTCAGAGATCGCTTTCTCGTTAATGAAATTTTGAGGGTTAAAATCTGCTAACAGCCTGTGATAAGAGCAATTACGTTGGACATTTGAAGTGGTGGAAAACATGCCAGCCAACCAGAATTCTCGTGTCACAACACTTGCTGCATAATACTGTATATAGTAACCATTGCACTGCACAATTACATTATCTATAAACCATGTTTTGCCCCAAAATAGACACGTATCAAGGCAAAATATTCTTGTAGTCCACTCACACAGATAAAATAGTGCTATGCTTAGGTTTAAGTGGCTAAATTACAAACAGATTGTCAGGCTTTGTGTGTCCTAGTGGGTCTGGTTTTGTGGTTCTGCCAGCTCTTAAAGCGCGTATCATAACGGCTCGGTATTAGTGGTGTTCCAGGGGCATTTAGGAGCCCCAGGCCCATTTTTTCAGGCACTCTGCAAATGTACAGTAGTGAGATGGTTTCAGCCTCAAAAGAAATTACATATCAAATATATAGTTTTGTTTAGTATTTTAGAGAAATTCTAAGACACGTATAAGTATGATGAGAAAAGTTGAGGTAAACAGAGCAGCTATCCCCAACTGATTTTTCTTCTAAACTTCAGAATTATTCAGTAACACCATATTCTAAAAACTGCATCTTAACTCATTGAAAAACTAAGTTGGGATACCAGCAAAGAAGCTTCTCCTTCTGATGACGCACCTTACCCTAATGAACCCAGACACACTACGATGGATTACACAACATGATGGATTTTGTTCCTAAGTATTAACGGGTTTACATTAAAATCAGTGAGTAGGTCAGATGGCAGTTTTAACTTCATGGCTATACAGGGCAGCAATATCATCTTCATGAGGATGAAGATTAATTTCTTACGGCCAGACTACCGGCACTTCACACAGAGCAAGACAACTTTCTCCCTGCTAAATAGAGAACAGCAGGCATTAGTTTTAGTAACAAGGACAGTGATAGTTAGAAGCTGCCAAACGCCTTCTAAAGGAATCACCGTTTGTTTGTTGCCTAAAGATGCAATAAAACAAAGCAAAACAACAACAACAAAAAGAGTAAGAAAAGTAGTAATTGCCTTAGGAAGTAAAAATGGGATCCTAAAGGGAGTAAAAAGCAGGTTTCCCTTTGTTTGTGATACATATTATGAAACTTTTCAAGTTTCAAGTAAAGGCATTTTAAAATGTAGCTTTCTCTGAACGAGCCAGGCGCTAGGACCTCCAGTGTATTTTCCTTACCTTAGCCGTGAGGAAGGCCTTTTTGTCCGTTACATCCATGCATGTAATCAGTGATTGTGCCTTTTGTAAAACTCAGATTCACCATCTGTATGCTCCCAAGTGGCTAGAGGAGTGCTAAAACCCCATCCCCATGAGATTAATCTGCAATTTCACACTAAATGATTTTTAAGTATAATTTGTTACAATACAGTATTCTAAAATAAAAAAACGGTCAGTGCTTTTGCATTGTAATAAAAGGAGGAAGCTTGTAAAGTTGCCTGTATTTAAAATGGGTTGTACGGAATCCACTTGCACATTAGTTTCATTCAGATATGAATGCACATGTCTCGGGAAAAGAACCTTTGGGTAATTGAAATAGCTGCTTTTTATTTCTGAGGGAAAGAATACAAACACAAACTTAGAATCTGTGCACTGGTAGGGGGATGAAGTATAACGTACTTCCCATCTTGTTCAGGGACTGAGAATTTGCATGATGAAGTTGCAGTTTAAAATGTAAATAGAATATTTCACTTTTGTACGGAGGGGAATGGAGGGATGAATTGTAAAGGCACTGGGTAAATAAAGAAGGAGCCAAAGAATCCACTCTTTCACATAAAACAAAGTTGGCTTGAAGTGTGCAAGGAAATGATTCCTTTTTAAGAAGCACTAACCGCTTTTAGAAGCACCCCATTTCACTAAATACGGGGCACTGATCTTAATTCACATCATTATTTTCTCCACACATTTTAGATACTCAGCTGAAGAAGGATGAAAACTATAATCAGAACACATGCCAAGCGAGGAGTAAGAAGATCGAGGGTCAGGACACGCTAATGTCCTTTTACAAGAAAGATGATGCTGCTTTTCAGCCATGCTGGGTTCAACATAGAAACCGTGAGTCCCAGTCCAAATTGGTCTGAGGTGGGGGAAATATTGATTTTACAGCCTGACAAGATGGAACACAGAGGTCATCAAAGTCTTCACAGACTTCTCATAAATCTCTCCTTTTGAGGGTTCCTCAACTCTCCCTTGCTTTTTTTTGACTTGTCTCCTAAAGCATGCTTGAGAGTGTGGAAAATAAAACAAACTTGTTTTATGATGACCTCAGCTGGTAGCAAAATGAATTCAGTTCATCATCCAAAGGAAGCTACTACAGTTTAAATGATAGTCTATAGAAATTCAAGATAATTTTAGGAGAAATTCACACACAAGAAAGTCAATGCCTTTACAAAGCAAATCCCTCTTTTGCCTCTGTTGTTTTATCTCATTATTTGCTACAAACTAGTTACTCCAAAGAAAGGAAGAATTTATTTGCTGAACATTATGTTACTTTAAAGGCTACATGTGATTTTACATGTCACCAAAATAAATTAGATAGAAATTGGATGAATAGAAATACCTAATACACATTTCTCTGCTAATATTCACTGTAAAAATAACTTCAGTTGTGTCAGGTGAACTTGCTCTATTCCTTAACCTAGACAAGACTATAAATGAAAACAGCAATTGTCCGTATCTTGTACTCTCTCATTTTAAATCACGTAAAGGAACCCAGCTAATGTATGTAAGAAAACAATACACACCGATATTTCTTTTCATGCTATGCTTTTGGACAGCATAATGTCTCCAGTGTAACATTAACTGGTGAGAAAACACCTAAAACAAGGAAAAATTGGCTACAGTCAGTCTCTCTAATTCCAATCATCAATTCACAGTTTACCTGCATTCAAACTTGGAGCCGACATGACATAACATAGAACAGTCGAAGAATTTCTGGAAAAATATATGGAAGTAACAGCAAAAACACGCACGGTAACTTCTAAGGCCAGCTGCTTATTGAGGAAACTCTGCTTTTAAAACTGTTCGATAATTTTTACAGTGTTTTAGCTGGTAACTGGCAGACTCCACCAGCTGCTCTGCTTAACAGTCACGAAAACTCCAGCCTGCAAATATTCATGTGTGTGTTTCCCAAGGAGTACTACATGTCACCGTTATGGAGTCACCGAGTAATTTAGGTTGGAAGGGACCTCCAGAGGTCTCTGCTCCAAACCTCTGCCCAAAGCAGGGCCAAAACAGATCGATTTGCTCAGAGCTCTGTCCAGTCAAATTCTGAGTATCTCCAAGGGCAGAGACTCACCATCCCTCTGTGCCCCGCTGCAATGCCGGACTACCCTCATTGTGAAAACTTTCTTCGTAATATTTTACTAGAACGTTCCTTGTTGCAACTTGCTATGTACTCTTCTAAGTGTTCGGAGAACTAATTATCCCTTTGCGTTTCAGTTTAAGCTCCCCTAGTGAGCAAGACGGGTATAAGCCACCCTTCTACTCCTTACCTGTTATAATCTGGCCCTTCCAAGCAGGAGGTATGCAAATCACCTGAATGAGAGAAACGAATCTGTGCACTGAATGTATTGCTACAAGGAAACCAGTCAAGCGAAAAGTTCAACACAATGGCTTGAGCAGATTCCAAGAAAGTCTAAAAGAAATGGCGTGTTTTATCTTTACCCCTCCTGCAAATATTAAGCTACAGAAATGCATTTTTAAAAAAAGCATTTTTTAAGTTACAAGGTTAAGTATATAACGACTATAAGATGACCTTGTAATAAGTTACAAAAACGGCACAATATATCACTGTAATTAAGGGAACACTTGCAACTGTGCAAACTCTATGCCTTAGGCTCTAGCAGTACTATGACTTTTTCTTTTATTCTGCTTTTCGGTTCTCCAGATGTGCCTGGTATAGGCCTTGATGCTGAGAAGTATTGATTACTCTCCATTTCTATTGACAGTAATTAACAGAGAGCGATTTGATGCTCATCAAAGTGAACAGATTCTCATTAAGAGCAGAACAAAAGATCTCCCCTGTCTTCACGTTTCATTCCCTCTATACTGTGTGGTAAACTGTCAAGCATAAGGAAATAAATTTCTTGTGAGTCTTCTGGGTTTTCATTCTGCAAGTATCTGTAAAGTATTTCCACATTTATGCTTTGCTACGCAGGGTCCAAATGACCTGGTTTCATCACTGATTTCAAACTGCTTCTACATAAAGGCCACCTTTCATGACAAGTAAGGCCGGTACCTGTTTTGATGATGGGCTCGCAGGAAGAAAAACCTGGTCTCAAGAAAAGACCCGGCAAGTCCAGGCCAATAGTTTCTGGGGCTGACCCTCCGCTGACATGGAGTTTGACCTTGGTTCAGCCGTTTCACTCCCATCTCTCTGGTACGTGGAGGCAACGCTCTCCTCAACTCACGCCTTTACCGTCACACTTCACTGTCTGATGGGTGCACCACCCTGAAAAAGCCTCTGGTGAGAGAGGAAGTAGAAGTATGGCTGTCAGAATGAGTTCTTCTATTTCTTATTTATGTTTTATGTATTAACGTAGCTAAATAAAGGTGCCCACCCAGGCCTACAAGGCACCCTGCGGCCTGGTCTCCAGACCACCCAGTGCCCTCCTGGCACCCCCAGCCCCACCACCCTCCGTCCCCATGGGCGCCCTCCTGCCCTACCAGGGAGAGGAGCGCTTCCCCTCAGCCTCTGCCCACCCCACAACGGGGAAAGCCCTCTCGCCTCCCCGCCTGCAGGCCCACGGGGCGAGCCGTCCCCTCTCCATGCGGGCAGGGACACGCTTCCTCCTCTCCCCCCTCTGCAGGTCCCAGCTCCCCGCCCGGGAAGCCATCTTCTCCCCCCTCCGGCAGCCAGCGCTGGGCCGGTTTCCTCACAGCCCAGCCTTGCAGCCCCCCTCACCGCTGAGGAGGCGGCGGGACGGGCGGCACAGCGCCTCCCCGCGTCCACCGGGGGCTGCCCGCCGCCGGGCCCGCCTGAAGGAGGGTCTGCCGGCCGCTCCCGGGCACCTTCCCGCGGAGGGGCAGGGAGCGGAGGCCGAACCTAGGGACGGCGGGCCCAGCGGCGGGGAAGGCGAGGGCCGGCGGCGGGCGGGGAGAGGCGGACCCAGGCGCTGCCTCCCACCCCTTCCCGCCGCGGCCGAGCGGGGTCTGCGGGCACCGGGGACCGGCGCAACCTCCTTCCGAGGCGCTGCCCCAGCTCCGGCGGCGGGCGGCTCTGCGCCGGGGCCGCGGCGGTCCCCAGGGCGGCCCCCGCCCCGCTCCCCATCACACATTTATCTCCCCCCCCCCCCGCGCTGAAACCGCCGGTGCCGCTTTGAACGCGCTGGGTGGGTCCCCCTCCCCCTTGCTCTCTCTGGAAAGTTGCAAGAAGTTGGGTTGTTGGGGTTTTTTTTAATTTTTTTTTTTTTTTTTTTTTTTTTTTTTTTAAATTCCCCTGCCCAGCCCGTTCGCCCTCCCCATGGCCAGGTCCCCCGGGCGCTGGCGGGGCGGGCCTGGGGGTGGTGGGGGTGGTGGGGGGGGGGGGGGGGAGCGAACGGACGCGGGGGCCGTTCAACGCTGCGGCGGCTGCCGGGAAACGCCGCTCTCCCCCGGCCCTGCCCCGGCCCTGACCCTGCGGGCGGCCCCCGGCCGCGCATGCTCCAGGCTGGACAGCTCCTGAGAGGGAAATTTAAAAACGGGCTGGAGCCCGGCCCCGCCACCGACTCGCCGCGGCTCCGAGCCGCCGCCGCTGCCGCTGCCGCCGCCGGCTGCTCCTCCATCCCCCTCAGGGCCAGCTCCCCCCTTCTCCCCCCCTCAGAGGGAGACCCCGCCGCGCCGGGCCGCAGCCGCGGAGGTCCGGCCGGGCCAACGGGCCGCGGCCCGCCAGGTTTGTGAAAGGAGGAAGGAGCGCTCGGCCGGGAGGTGCGGGCAGGCCGGGGTGCGGGGTGTCGGGGCGGCGGGGATCCTCCTTCGCTGCCGGCCGGCTGCCGGGCCGCAGCCGCGAAGGGCTCGGGAGCGCCCTCGGGCAGCTCCGCGGGCTGCGGGGCTCGGTTCCCCCGGGCTCCCCTCTTCCCTGAGGGCGGCCTGGGCACACTGAGACCATTGCTACCGCAGCTTGCTTTCCCTAAACGCTACGCGGATGCTTTTATGGGAGTTTAAGAGCAACCCCGAGACGGGAGCGTTCCCCGGCTGACTCCGGTGCTCCCGGTACCGACAGCCTCCTGACATCCGAACTGCCCCGCCGTGCCCGCAGTCGATAGATGCTCCCTCCATCCGGGGCAAGGTTCCCATTCTGAGTTTGTTTTTGGGTTTTTTTTGCCCCCCCCCCCCGTCAAACATTTTACTGCATTGCCTGGCCCAAATAAAACCAGTGCGCCTGGAGGTAAAGGTAATGTAAGTTGGGCTTTACTTTCCTATAGTCCTGGGTTTCAGTTGGGATTTTCTTGTCTCCTGCCCGCTGCTGAAGTGCTGGATAGCTACTCCTGCCTGAACGGCTTCTTTCTGTTTTCTTGTCTTTTGCCAAGGAGATGATAGAAAGTGATATCCCGTCCATAATGTCAGGAATCATTAGGAATTCAGGGCAAAATCACCACCCTTCACAGGAGTACAGGTGAGGCATTTATCGATTTCAAAAATATGCACTGCACTGTCACAGCCTTCTAACTGATGTTTTCTCATTTCCTAAAAAAATCCCTTAGCATATAGAAATCAACTTTTTTTTTTTTTCAAGTTAACTGCATTATTTCTCCACTCTAAATTAGATTTCTAAGCTGGTGACCCATTACAATGCATTACTTATTTAGAAGCATTCCTGTTTAAAGTATTTTGATACTAAACTTTGTTTGATAAATACACCTTCAAAGCCTTGGGTTGACCTTCCAGTAAACTCTCTCTACTGTATGGTGTTACCAGAGAAGGATATTCTTGTTAAATAATAATTATTTAAAAGTTCCCTTTCAGATCACATTTTGCATTGTTATGAAGCAGTCATGGAGAGACTAAATCAAGTGCAATAGACACTAGAAGAGCTTTTCATTAAAACAAGTACTTATGTAGTACTCCAAAACGCTGACATGTCAAAGGTCTTCTAATATTGGGGGGAACAAACCTGGCTTTGTCAACAGCCTTTGATAATTTACCTATACCACTACGCATCCATGTATTGTTTAAAAGTATTGTTAGAAGTCACGGCATAGTTCTGCATGAATTACAGTGCACTGGGTTAAGTTAGGTTACATCTTGTCACATGATGCAAAGTTCCAAGAAATACAGAATAGCAGAACACGATCCAGTTCTCACAGTTTAAAAAAAAAAAAAAAAAAAAAAAATTCTTGTTTTAAAATGAGGAGTGAGAGACTATCGCCCTCCTCCCAGCCTGAGGGTGTTTTCACCCATTTCTATGGGTAAAAGTGGTCTGCCGCAGGTATTCTTCTATCAGCCTCTCTCTATTCAAAATGCAAACACTGCACTGCAGCCTCTTGCAGCTCAACAAGTGATTTGTTATACTCTCTGAAGGCACTGTGGAAAAAGGTTTGTGGAACTCTGTTTTGCTGTTTATTAAAGCACTGTTTGCTCTAGGCATTTTTGTTGGCTATGTAAATATTTGTAAAGAAATTATTCGGTATTTAATGAAGGGTGTGTATGAGAGAGACTTCTGGGTACTTACATTTAAGTCTGTATCTTCAGTGCCCTGAAGAACGTACCACCTTAACAAAGACCCTTTTTATGGAGAGAACTATTCTTTAACTCATAGCTGCAGAAAAAACACTCTTTTTTGGGGAGAAAGATAGGATTTATCTTACTGCCAGTAAAGGAATTGTAACTTCTCTTATTCAGAAGTTAGCTGCTTTTAAAAACTACTTTCAATTCTCTGTTAAACATTTTGAACTCAAAGATCCCAGTTCACTAAAGTTTTTAACCCACTTGTGATTTCTTTAATGCAGCTTTAAAATGAATTATTTGACCTCATTTAATAGTGGCAAATTCTGATAAAAATGCATAAAATCTGACCTGCACCATAAATGCAGAGCAGTATTTGTCCTACTTCATGAGAAAACACTTTGGATTATGTAAAAGAAAATCTTTTAGACTGAATGATTTTAAGAAAAGAATAGACCTGTCAAATTCTATCAGCTCTGTTTACTCTCCTGCTGTCACCACAGTCCAAGACTGGAACCCACAGTCCCGAGTTCTCCATGGGGGAGCATCAAGGCTCCACAAAATGGGGAATGGCCTCCAATTAGTGAGTGGGAGGCTGGGGCTCTGCTGAGAATACTCTTCTGTCTCACTTGGAATCTTTCAATGGGACAGTTGGACTTGGAGGAGACCAGGCTTTCCTGCGAGTGTGCAGGAGGAAACACTGAAAAGGGAGGGAGGGAGTGCGTGGGCGTGTAAGCAGGGGATCAACTCAGCAAATACCGATAAGTTTTCATGCAGCTTATGCTTACAGTTTGAAACTGTGGGATTTTTTTCTTTTCTTTTTTTTTTTTTAAATGGACGAGGGAAAAAAAAAATCCCTGATTTTAGCAGACCTTTGAATTCTGTGGATCCAAAGCATCTATAGTAAATTTGATGTAGCATATAGAGTAGCGATGAGGATTAGACTGCTATGCAAAGTCCAGGCACTATTTGCACCACAGTAAAATGATTTTGGAAAAATATGTCTCCCAACGATGCAGCTGTGAGATATAAAACATCACACTGTCTAGGAGTGACTAAGGGCCATCATATCTTCTCTGATGCCTGTGTTTTTATGGCGCTGTCACTGCCTGGCTACCAATGCAAAGTAATACTTCATATTAGCAGATGCCTCTCACTCTCCCAAAGAAAACACAGCTAACTTCAATATTTTCATAATTGTAGCAAAGGCAAATATTTCTAATGAGTTCATTTTACATTTCAGGGAATAAAAGCAGAGAATCGTAACACTGTGATTTTTTTAACCCTTAACATTTTATTCTTTTTAATTATAATTCATAACCTAACGTTATGCTTTAGTGTAAATATTTTGATGTTTAAATCAAAGCAAGAGGCAGACTACAAGTTTATTATGCAGTGGTGCACTTGTGGTTATTTCAGCACAAAGCTATGTAAATTATGATAAATTACAGGAGCCAACTCCAAGGCTACTAAATCAGTGGAGAACTCCCGTGGTCTTCAGTGGGCTTGGAGCTGCTCTCTGAGAAACAAGGTTCTTCAGCTCATGAACGCTGTGGTCTTGAAGCAATATTTTTTCTTGAAACCTGCAATCTGTCTTTTTGCAGTCTAATTTGATTTAACACACATAACCAGTGCAAGAGAAGTAAAAGATCTACTATGATGTACGCAAGTGCAGAATGAGATTTAATATGCAGGGCTTGAGCAATAGAAACCCCGGGGAGGCAGATGTGAGGCCAAGGTGGGCCTGGACTAAGACTGCAAAAACACTTACAGACCTGTAAGTTCTCTCCCAAAGAAGGCTCAATATTATCCTAATTCAACGTTCTTGGCTTTCAAATGCAGCAGCATGCTTATTTTTCTCAGGGACTATCCCATTGCCAAACTAGGTACAGTTATGTGTGGTTTATTACATAGCACATAATAAATCATGACATGAAAAACAGGCCATTAGAAGGGAGACAAAGAGTAACTTGCTATGGATTATTTGGAATATGTGAAAAACCAAATTTAAGGAATCAACTCATCACTCTAGGTAACAATGTGGCATCTATATTTTGAAAGAAATAACTAAAATGTATAATTCTATTTGAAGAAATAACATTACTTAAGATGTAAAGCTAACCCTAGATCAACAAGATAAATTAACTTCATGTTTTGCAGCTCAGTATTTTGTGTAAGGACCATGTTTCTATTTTTTTATATTACTACGTATTTCCAGTTGATAGAAGCCTTATGTAGTATTTTGAAGGCCTTGCAATGCATTTTCTATACATGTTCAACAGGAATTCTGTTTTAAATATAGATATCTTTTTGATCAAAAGTTGTTACTCAATCGTTAATCATTCAACATATTAGTAGACTATATCCTCCTTCACCCCATTTTAATTGTCCCTTTGGTTCTTAAAAAATTGGTCTATGAGCCAGTTGGTCTTCATGGGCTCATTAGATAGTCCGATTAAATTTTTGTTGTAATAATTACTTTCTGCTAGCATAGTTTAGCATAAAATCATATTAAGAAGCATAGACACATAAACATGCAACCGCTGTATTCCATACATTCTGGACGTGACTGCATGACAGTGGTGAAAAAGGTGGAAAGTCTTTCTCCTTATGTCACACAGTACATTTGAGCTCTCCTAAGTGGTAGTCTCATATCTGGTTTTGCACTTTGGTTTCTGGAGAGCAAGCTACAGCTCAGGACTCCTGACAGTCACCACTGGGGATGGATGGAGTCTGGGAGTTTGCATGAAGGAAATTTCTGCAGACAAAAGGTTACAAATGCATAACTAACAAAACCGTAATTGTTCCTGAAGAAAATGTCAGTGTCCATTCCCTTGACACCGTGTGTGTCTGACAGGGAGTGAGATAATGACTCGATGTGTCGGAGGAATTTCATCACAGTAGTTGCTTCATTCTTTCAAAAAAATGTGAGAAACCTCCTAGGAATCAGTCAAACTCAGGCCACTGTGGGTTGATTTAAGTGGATTAGCTCAACTGTTTCCTATGCAGTTCCTGAAATGTGCTAAGCGGTATTAATAAAATATTGTGGCCCTTGCTCCTCAAATTGTCTTGCAGTTACAGGCAGAGATGGGAAGGACTGGTTTGTACCCAGGCAATGTCTTGCAGGCTTCTCAGGCTCGTCTGCCTCCAGAGAAACCAGAACGGAGTTCATATCTTACCTCAAAAAAGGCGCTTGACCTCCCGTTCAAAACAAGGAAGCAGAAAAGGAATTTGGACTTTTTCAGCATTCCTGTGAGATCTCAGATGCTCACGGCACCCCGCTCTCCCATTTAAAAAGTCTCATATGAGCAGAAAGCAGAATTGCTGCATGACCGCAGCAGCAACCGATGCAAGCGAGAGGTGTTCTTACAACAGTGCAAAACGAAGGATAGTATATTTTATATCCCTTTTACACTGGAGTAAATAACTACAGAAGATCCCAGGCAGGTAAATCAGTTCAGTGCTAATCAACAGTAGCTGAAGCAATGTTAAAGGAAAAAATAGCTTTCCAGGTAGACAACGCTACTGATTTTTATAGAAAACATTCCTGTAGGGCCAGGTACTTCACCACATTTTTGCATCGAGGAGAAGCTTATTTCGACATTAGTCACAGGTTTTGTTTTGGTTTTTTTTTTTGTTTTGTTTTGTTTTAACAAAACAGATTGCAGAGTCAGATACCGGCTGCATTTGGCAAATCCGAACCTAGGGATGGTTGTGTGGGTAAAGCACAGCAGGGAGTGAGTGGCTGGGAGTTCAGTGCTGACAGTGCTACTAACTTCCTCTTAGGCTTAAGCAAATCATGTAGGTCACTTGTAATTCAGTTTCCCTTCATCTCATACCAAAATGATGTAATGAGGCGTTGTGAAACTCAGAGCTGAAATGTATAAAAGTCTCCAGGAGCACATCCATAGCCTGTTCTGTTAGCGCTAAGTACCTTAGCAGAAGGTTTTTGGAGAATCATCTTCTCTTCTGAACCATGGTGTAAGAAAAGGAGAACAGCAACACCTGACAGGGTAATCACGTTATTTGCTTTTTCCTCACTAGTTTTGGTTCCTATAATCCAAAGTTTCTTGAGCTGTAGCTGAGGACAGACTTTCTGGTTGCCCCAGGAAAGCTGCCTGATTTCTGTTCTTGTTTCCAGCAAGGCCAGAAATTACTCAAGGAACTTGAAGACAGGGAGAAGAAAGGTGGGCTGGTGGCTTGGGACTGGATGGGTGGTGTGCCTTCAAGAGGCAAAGAGGAATCGCAGACCGAAAGCAGCAGTGAGAGCTGCTGGCTGAAGCAGGAGAGGAGCTGGTGCAGAAAGAGGGAGGAGAGAGGCAGGTGGCTGTGAGTGTGGAAGACAGAACCTCGTGTGGGGAAAAGCACCTGCAGGGGAGGAAGGTGGGAAGAGAAGTGCGTAGAGGGAAGGAGCAGAGCAGATGGAGTGGGAGCAAAAGGAGACGGTGAAGTTGACTCCTTCAATAAAACGGAGAATGCTTCTCACCATGGAGACAGCTGAAGAGTCACAAAACATAAATATTTCCCTTGTGTTGTTTTACGTATGAGAAATCACCGCGCTTGTTCTGAGGACATTATGCAATCCCAGACAAAAGAAAACAGTTTCTCATCACCACTTCAAGAAAAGGTTTTCTTAGGACTCTTCCTCTTCAATTGTCACTCACACTTTGCAAACAGCTAGTTAAGAATCTATCACCCCTGATTGCTCCTACTTGTTGAACAGTTGTATTACTTAAGCACAGGCAAAAAGCTCAGAAGTCAGTGCTGGCAATGGTAATAAAAATTGTCCATCGAGTGAGAGACATCTTAAAACTATAGTTGAAGTTGAATATGCCAAATGCAACCACAACGTTTGGTCTGACTTTGTTTAGAATGGAGGCGATGATGAGTTGCCACTGGACACTAATCCCTTTGAAAGAACCTGTAGCATTAGATGCGCCCTACAACATCAACCAGTTTGAGTGCTTTATATCTTTTAGGGACAGACTCCAGAGCAAACAAGCAAGCAGAGTCCTCTGAAGTGTGAATGGTGCAATATGCATAGAAACACGTAACTCTGCACACCATATCAGAAACTGAAACACCCAGTTATTGGCTAAACTATCTGGAGATAAAATACCTTAAGGTATGCTTGTCGTTGCTGAGCTTTCCTTTAGTCTTAACAAACTTGTTTGGCAGACTATTCTATGATGCTGTCGAAGGGACGGTCCCTATGGTCTCCAGTGACAAGTTCACCATACTATGGTGTTTGCAAATGTAGAAGTGGATAGTTCACCTTGACAGCGGTTTCTGCGGTGATGAACTACCTTAGAACCAGCTCATTAGAACAGCTCCGTGTGAGGAAAGATGGTAAAGCTAGATCTATGAATATAAATTCAAATTAAACGCTGACGTTAGTTGCAGATTCCCGCAAGGTTATGCCAGGAATGAATTTCATTCCATCTAGCTAGCTGTTGTGCCAGCAGGATGTACTTGATGGAGGAAAAAAAGTAGAGATATCTTTAGGTACATCCAACCGATGATTTTGCGCTGCTGACAGGCTCTAGTGAGCTTTGTCAGATGTGCAACCAATGCAGGAGTCCAATTTCTCCGTGACCGCAGGCAGGAAGGTCTGGAGCTCAGTATTGGGAGATCTGGAAAGGGGTTTCATTCCAAGGCGTATTTTTCCTGATTCCGGAAAAGTGAACTTTGTGCAGGCTGGCTGGTGGCCAAGATCTATTGCCCTGATTAGATAATATTTTGGGCAGTGCATGATAGAGCAGATAGCAAGGACTAATGCTACCACCGAGCATTTCTGTATCACCTATCATAGCTCTCAGGGCACTTTTCACAGGAGGCCAGCATCCTCTGATACATAGAGGAGAACTGGGGCTTAAATCCTCAGCATCTCATGGATTCTTACTAATGGAGGTGCCTTTCTAGGATAGAAACACATAGAAACAGAAGGGTGTTTTCCTGCAGAGATTTGAAAGGAGAGGGGTAAAAATGGAGTTGCATAATTTCCCACCTTTAAAAATAATATCATGTTTGCAACACATTCGGTGTGACTGTAACCTTTTCTTCATAGGGGTTTAGCGGTTCAGCGTATATACCAGACAGCCCTGGGGAATGTGCAGCTGGGGACATTTTCAGTAGTGTGCATTAATTATAGCGTATCACTATTTATCTCATTTACATGCATTGAAAGGAAATGGCTGCTTTTACTACAGTGCCCCATTGTGCCAGGGGCTGTGAACACCCATCTAAAGGCAGGATCTCTGACTCCTGAAGTTTACCCTCAAATGTGAGATGAAAAGGGTGGTGGAGGGGAGCGGAATCAAAGTACACACGGTATTACAGTATGTACTTATATATTTGTAGTTGGCTTGGCACAGGCAATTTTTCAGGTCAGAAAGACCGAACCCTATGAGATTAAAATGTTGATTATTACTGTGCATAGCTCTCTTTCCAGAGGCAGTTAGATTAGCATTTTTTCACTAAAAGCAGGACACACATTGAGCCTGTGTACTGTGAGATAAGCTGGCTTTATGCTGCAGAATATATCTGGGCATTTAAAACACCTCTGTCAGACAGCGATGGGAATACTTTAAGCAGTTTCACCTTTTTTAAGACATATGAAATTTCAACATCATTTTTGGAGACAACCTGAAGAATAATCCTTAAATGTGAAATATTTTATTCTGATTAAATATACTGTTTTCCCCATTATTAATGAAAACAGTTATTCTGACAACTAACAAATCCATAAAAAAAGAAGTGTACGTGAACAGCCAGAGGTGATTTTAAAAGAACCGTAAACTCAAATTCAAACAGCCATGCCATGCTAGGATGGGGAAGGGAAGGAAACATCTTCGTCTTGGAAAAAGAGCTGGCTCGCGCACTTGTCTAGTTATTATATATTATTGCATCTTCGTATCTGTTTAAAGCAGAGCCTAATGACTGTTACATCAACTTAAAAATTCAGTCACCTTCCTTGCCCCCATTTGGATCCGCAGCGTGTGTGCGAGAGGGAGGGAGCGGCGTGGGTCTGCATCTCGAGGATGCTGCGAGGGGTACGCTGCGCGATGCCAACGGGCAAGTAGGAGAGTTGTGGTTCAAGCTTCTGACGGCATCCAACTGTGCCCAGGGTATCGCCAGTCTTTCCCACATCTCGAAAGCACCAGGATGAGTGCACCTAGGGTGAGGGTGAAGCGGAGGCCTTTGTTTCCCGAAAAGCTAAAGCCGGGAAGGCTGCTGAGCACCACCGTGACTCCCGCGGTCCTCCGGTGCGGAGATGCTCGTCCCATGCGGAGGAGCGGCGAGGGCATGTGGCGGATTCATTGCCTGACAGGAGGCGTGTGCAGTGGGTGCTGACCCTCGCCGCCCATCTGACCCCGTTATTTGTTGAAGGAGCTGACTTGTCTGGGAGGACTGGCAGGGACCGGGGTGCCAGATGGCATGTGGATGTGTGTTGTGTGTCGGCTGTCATTCAGCCAGATTAATGTGAAGTTTGTAAAAAGGAGGAAGGGGGGGTGGGGGGGGGAAACAATTAAGCAAGAATCTCAAAAACAATCGAGGCCACGTGCCACCGGGCAGCAGTCGTTGGCGGCACAATGGGTTATCGGCTTCCCATGAATGGGCCCAACTGTTGCAAACGACATGAGCCTGCCCAGTTTTCAAATCATTTAATGCTCGTGTTTACTTCCAATCCAGCCAATCTCCGGGCCGGCGGAGCCGTCACCTGATAGTCTTTTTATGTATTTAAGTCCCAGGCCTCACAAAATAACTGAACAGTGGTAACCATGGCAATGCTAATTATTGCACTATAATTACAGTAGGAGAAAGAAAACAGGGTAGGCTGGGAGAGAGATTTGAAGATGTTTTTTGGCCAGGATTTGAGCTTTTGGCTCCTGGTCAGGTGTTGGGTTTTTTTTTTTTCCTTTTTCTTCTTTTCAAAATCTTTTTACAAACAAATAAATTACATTCTGCTTTAAAGATCTCCCAGATAATAGTTTAGGGAACTTTGATACGTGTTTCTGGAAATCATGAATAGATGAGCTGAAAGCTCCTGGGCAGCCAGGCACTAGAGTTCTGCCTTGTTCTTTTAAGCTGATTTAGAATCGTGTAAAACATAAAAGATGCTTCAGCAAGAGACCAGATTTATTTAAGGCTTCTGCATCGTCATTTGGCAACGAACACGCATTAGTAGCATGCAGCTGGCTTTAACATATCTGTGAGAGAGCTCTTTAAAGCCTTTGTTTTGAAAGCAAAATCAACTACATCCAACTAAACTATGTTCTTCTGAAAGAGAAAGATGTTTTCCTGGACCTGAATCCCTTTGGATTTACCCTAGGTATCTAGTGATAACTTCCTGACATGTTCTAACTACTGCTTTACTCCTCAAGCTACCCATGACTTCTGTAATACTGTTTAACATAAGTAAAAGTAGTTTAGCCCTTCATTTGCAATAGTTCTTTTATTGACTCTAATGGGAGTTTTGACCACACAGGAATTTTTGAGTACTGTAAATGTATTCCAATATTTCAGTTTTGTACCACGCACTCTTATCAGAAGCAAAACAAAACAAGTGGGATGGAGCATGCAGAACGTATCAAAACCGGAGCTTTAAACCAAAAGCAGCCTGTCGTCGTTATGCCTCGGTTTTGTCAGCTAAAGGCAGGCTGGGTGTTACTGTGCACTCAGTCACTAGCTTTTCATTCTGATGCTTTAGTGTGTCAAAAAACGGCCTAAAAATTGTTTCATATGCTTCATGGTTCCTTGTTAAGTATCAATAACTTCATATATCTGAATGGAAGAGATCACCGGTTCATTCTGTAAAGTTTCGTTTATGCAGCAACTCTCCGCTGATCCGTCCCCGCCGACGGGATGCACTGGCTGGGAAAAGCCCTCTCCCGGTGCTCAGGCCAGCAGCACACACAGGTCCTCGAGGAGCTAGGCACAGAAACTCCTTCCAAGGCTGGCTGATTTCAAGGTTAATGCAAAATCGTCAGGTTAAAAGTCCTGACAGGTTTCTTCTACATCAAGGCCAAACAAGTGCAAATTTCTGACAAATGTGAAAATAATGAATCAGCTCTGGTTTTGTTTCTAGGCAGTTTCTCTTCCGGGTTCTTATGCCTTCTTCCTCTACAAATGCTGCACAAGAAGTTTTCTTAACCAAAGTGTTTCAGATCGTGCGAAGGACCACGTGATTAGCTAACAGGCGACAGTAACCAGCCAGCTGTGAAACCAAAGGTCACATCTGAATTCTGCAAACTGAATTCCAGCCTGACGCGTTTTCCCCGCTGACCTACGTGAGCTTCGGCATCCCAGTCATCTCCCCTCTTACCAGGGACAGTGTAGCAGCATCTCCGCTCCCTGCTAACCTTTCGTGCTATTTTGCAGACTTTTAGCTTCTGACCCCTCCCAGCTGAGTGAAGATGACCTCCCCAGTGACTTACAGTCCTTGTCGTGGCTGACATCTGTTGATGTTCCTCGGTTACAACAGATGGCCAGCGGAAGAATGGATTTTAGCCTTGGTGCCCAGAATGCAATGCTACAACAGCCAGGTAAACTGTTAGGATGTTAAATAACTGCTATTTAAACGACACAGCCTACCGCCTCCTTTCTTTCCCCCACGCAGGCTAGCTTTGCTATTAGTAGATTCCTTTTAAGTGCATTACATTTCGCTTCCTGTCAGAAGACCTGGAGCCTGTTGTCTTCTGGTAAGGCTATTGCTGATACATTTCCTTCATTTCAAGAGGTGGAGAGCCCTAGCAGGGACAACAGAGCTCTTAGGATCCACTTGGCTTTTCTGCTCAGCCTAGTTGCGGGTGCCTTGTTGCATGAACTTGGGCCAAGGTATTTAAGACTTGCATTTCAGAGGTTTTCAACAGCTTTGAAACTAGGTAATTAGTCTTTCTTGTTTGTTTCAACATCGATAAAATTAAGAGTACCTTATTTACCCCATACCTCTTTGCTTCATACAGACTTACAGCATATGTTCATTGAACGCCTGCCTTTCCTTTGTGAACATCCTTTAGGTAAACACGCTTGTTCCCTAAGGCATTCTGCTGAGAGAGCTCAGCGTATCATCTTGCTTACTTTAGAGCAGAAATCCTTCTGGAGTACAGATAGTGCTGAATATGGTTTTTTTTCCTTTTGTGAGATACTGTGTCTGTAACACCACTGTGGACTGTTAAACAGCTGTCATCTTTCATTCCCTGCATAACAAGTTTTAGAAGCAGCTGATGTCATCTTTGCAATTTGTGAAATGCTCTGGGTTCTTTTGGGATGGAAAGCCACAGAGAGGTGTGATTATCCACTCCAGAGCTTAGCTGTTTTCAACTGCGTCTATTAAAAATAAATGTCAGCTCTCTTTTCTGAAGTGTACTTTCGTGCGAACATTCATTGCCTTTGCTTTCTCCAAAAAAGGTCCCGTGGCAAGCAATATGCACTCGACAGGAGCACCTGGAGCAATGATTCATGTCCAGGCCAGCCTGCCACAGGGAATCCTGGGACTGAATTCTATTTCAACACACGGAGCAAATGTAAGAGCAGGCCTCAATGGCTTATTATTGCAACACTTCTTAGGAAAAGATGTCAGTAATTTCAAGACTGACACGCCTGTTGTCTTTATCTCAGCAGATGAGCCAGTATGCTGTAGGTGGGCAGCCATCTCCTAGTTTACAAACACAGCAACAACTCTTTCCTCCTCCTCCTCATTCACAGCAAGTGTTTGCCCTAGCACAGAACACACAACAGGTACTGTTATTCGCTTGTTGTCTGTGTCCTGAAGTACCTACCACGATCGTATCTAGAACTCTTTTAAAAGAAAAACAATAAAAAATCCCTAAACCTACATACCCACGGGCATTTTGCATCCAACATTTTCCTTTTTTCCTTCTGCATCCAGTGTAACCCCGCAGCAATCTACAACACATCCTATGGGACTCAGCCACACTATTCCCAGCCACGCCTGGCTCCTCACTCTGCCCAAGAACTGCATCCAAAGCATTACCCCAAGCCGATCTATTCATATAGGTGAGTAGAGAGCAGAATAGCGTATTGCCTACAGCCTGCGTTGGGATGACTGTAACGCTGTAGGTGTGGTAGCACGAGAGTCTTTGATTCCTTTCAAAGGGAACAAAAATCCCGTCATCTGCCCAGGAGTTCTGTGGAAGCTGCCTCGGAGGGGTAGCGGGAATGAACAAGCAAACTAGTTCCTGGACATCAGCCTAAAGGTAGAGTAATAGCACAGAGGAGTAAAATCTGCAGGATCACAGGGTGAATTCTGAGCACTTGAGAACGGTAATCCCATGATCAGCCAGCTGTTTGTGTCTTAAGAGGTTGCTAGACCAGAAGAAGGCATCATGGCTAAGTATACGCAATCTGTTATTCCCTGTATTTCTCGGTCCTGTAGTTGTTTGATTGCAATGGCGCTGAAGAACAGCAAAACGGGCAGTCTCCCAGTGAGCGAGATCTACAGCTTCATGAAGGAGCACTTCCCCTACTTCAAGGTATGCGGACACTGGAAGGGTGGAAGTAGAACATCACAAATACTTTGTTCGTGGCTTGTTTCGCTAACATCCTCCTGCATCTTTCAGACAGCCCCTGATGGCTGGAAGAACTCTGTGCGCCACAACCTGTCTCTGAATAAGTGTTTTGAGAAGGTGGAGAACAAGATGAGTGGCACCTCTCGCAAAGGGTGCCTGTGGGCTCTCAATCCTGCCAAGATCGACAAGATGGAAGAGGAGATGCAGAAGTGGAAGCGGAAGGACTTAGCTGCTATTCACAGGAGCATGGCCAACCCAGGTACGGCTTATATTATGCTTTTGCTACGTGTACGAGAGGCAAGGGGGAAAAATGGCTATTTGGCCAGGAAGGCATGAACCTTAAGAAATAAGTTATATGGAACAGTGCTGGCTAGTGCAGAGCTCTTGCGCCTTGCAACGGCCTCCTCCTCTGAGCTGCTCGGCTGAAACACCCCGTGCTCTGCACTGAATGAAGTCATTGCTGCTGCCCCGAGGTTGTACGACAGGGCGATGCACTACAGCAGGAGGAGGTAACTGAACGGACAGTGATTTTTGGGAGGCCCTCAGTGCAAATCAGTCCCCAGCTTCAAAAAGGACTGTCTTTTCCCCCCATGCTAACCTATCTAGCACATCCAAGGCCTTCTGAGGAGTTATGCTGCCTCCAGTGTTAGTATTTATAGCGTCACATTTTAATGCATTTTTTTGCCTGCTCCTCTGCAAAACTCTCCCTTTACTAAGACTTTCGCGTTCTTATTTATAAAGACACATGTTTTTGAAGCTTTCAGGAGCTCAATATTGGCAAAATCAACTGGAGTTTTTTGCTGCAAAATCTGTAACATACAATCAATGATAAACTACGTTCTCCTTTGCTTAAAAACAAAAAAAGTGCCATTGAAACTGTCAGGAGTCTCCCGTACGAATCTTATTTGAGATACAAGCAGAATTCAGAGTATCCCTATGAGCAGGAGACCTGCTGAGGATGCTTAGTTCTGCAGCTGCAGGCCAGCTGCCATCGGTGGTGGCTTGGCTGCTCTGTGTAAGTCTCGTGTGATCATTTCTTTAGCTCAGTTAGGGGTAACCATGGAAGCTGACTAGGGTAAGGGCTAAGGGTGGAGAAGTCGATGGCATTTCTTTGCTCTCTGCACAGTCAAAGCCTGCCTTCTGTGCTGCATCTCGTACGGTGACAGACACTGCCTGTTCGGTTTTATGGCAAAAGCGTGTGGCTGTGCTCACTTCTGAAATGCTTTGGCCGGGCCCTGCTTGAACAAACGGGTTAAACTGTCTCTCCTCTTCCTTGGGAATGGGTATCGCTTGTGCAGAGGAGCTAGACAAGCTGATCACTGACAGACCCGAGAACTGCAGGCGGCCCAGCAAACAGGCAGAGTCTGAGGTCTCCACCCTGAACCACATGGCAGCAGCCCAAGGCCGAATCTCCATCTCCCAGCTGCAGCCTCAGCCGATCATGACGCTCTCGCTGCAGTCCATCCCCCTGCATCACCAGATCCAGACCCAGGCTCGCATCGCCCCAGACTCGCCAGCGCCTGCGCAAACACCTCCTCTCCATACTCTGCCCGACATGAGCCGCAGCCCTCTTCCCCACCATCCCGTGGGACGCGCGCCTCCGGACTTCCTGAACGTGACAGCAGACATGAACACGGAGGTGGATGCTCTTGACCCAAGCATTATGGATTTTGCATTGCAAGGTACGGGAGAAGGAAGCTGGGGTAGGGGAGGGCATGGATTTTGTGCTTACGTAGTGACTGAATAGATAACCAGGGTCCTCAGCAGGATGCTCGGGGCTGGGATGTAACTGAGCTAAAAACTTGTGCTGGGTGCCGGCCTCTGCAGCGTGACTTCCCTGGCCTTCCTCGCTGCATTTCTGCCCTGTGCTAGACGGGACAGCAAGCTGCCTTCAGGTTTCAAGTGCAGGCAATGCAGGGATGTCTGACTAGCTGGCTCTGGGACACCACAGCTCTCTGCCCGTGGGAAACCATAGCTCTACTTGTGCCTTGGTTTTCCCCTTCTGCAAAAGGAGAACTTCCCTGGCTCATGGCGATGCCTAGCGTGGCCCCTGGGTTTCTGGTTAGCACATAGTAGATAGATGCTGCCCGGAAAGGTCTGGACTCCTGCTGGAACCAGAGGATTCGGGGGAACAGATACACTTACTGCCTTTGCACTACAAATGGTGCCATCCGCGAGCAGCACTGGTCCTAAGCAGCGGGTAAAGCCCTTTAGTTACGGACTGGCCCCTACACACAGTGCCCGGGTGGGTTGGATGCGTTGCTGTGACCAGAATTTAATCTTTTAAAGGTAACATATGGGAGGAAATGAAAGACGACAGCTTCAGCCTCGATACCCTGGGTGCCTTCGGCAACTCCCCGCTCCACCTCTCAGACTGTGACCTGGGCACGCCTGGCCTCACCCCCGTCTCCAGCGGCAGCGATCACTCCTTCTCAGACCTGCAGGTCACCGGCCTTTATACCACTTACACGACACTGGACAACGTAGCGGCAGCTCAGTACATGAACCCCCAAGGCAACAAACCCATCGCTCTGCTCTGAGTTTTGCACCGTTCCGTGGAGCTCTGACTCAGGGGCCAGTTTCTCCCAGCCATTAAAATCCGACCCGATAGCAATAAAAGAGCTCCTCCTGCAGACGCTTGGAACGTGTTGGCTGTTTACTGGGACGCAGCGCGTGATGCCAAAATAAATCAAACCGTTACTAGTAGAACCACTTTCACCCGTGGCAAGACTGAGGAAGGGGCATGGACACTTGTGTTGCAGGACTGGTGAGCTCTGAAGAAGGACCTGGAAGGCATCAATCAGCAGGAATTTTCACTAGCATGTAACTGAGCTAAGAATAGTCCGGTTAAGGTAAATACATTTAATCGACACTGTGATCTGGACTTATATGCGGACGCTGTTTGGTCACCACCTACACAGAGAAGCCAACACAAGTCAACGGCCTGGTCAGCACCACGTTGGAGTCCAAAATGGTTGATCATGTACCGTGTATATCTTTTTTTTTTTTCTTAAATCGCCAAATAACTATTGCCATTGAACAAAGACCACACACGGTTTCTGGAGACACTTGCACCACTAACACTTTTCTGATGTAACTATTGTTAATTTATTGTTATGAGGTAGGAACAAAGGAGCAAAAATACTAAAACCGAAAAATCAAACCCATAGCAGACAACTGTTACATCTAGGTTTAAAAACAAAGTCCTTACCCCGTGAAGGATGTGGTACTACTGAATTATTAAACGGATCGCTGGCTAGAAGATTTTAGGAATTATGCCTATTTTTAGGATTTTTTAAAAAAAAAATATAGATTTGTTTATAGTCTTGTGTATTGTGCTTCTGTCTGTTCTTGTGCTAGGCAGTATTACTATTTGTAAATTTATTTATATTTATTGTTATGAAGAGAAAAGAAATTATGTAAACTGAGCACTGTTCAATTTTTTAAAATGCTGCAGTAACCTGTTTTACATCCACTAAATTATTCATAATCAAAAATGCAACCATTTCAATCCCTGTTGTTACACTACATTTCTTTTAAATAAGCACTTTTGATACTGTGAAACTCATGTTTTTTAAAAGAAATTCAGAGACCAAATATTGTAAGTGTACCATACCAATTCATAATAGTCTCTTTCCTAATAACCAAGTGAAATTGATTCTAATGTAGTTTTTTAAATTCTCAAGTTCTGCTTTATACTTGGTAAACATACGTTGCAAAAAATGTGATGAAACATCTGAAAATATAAAAAGCAAACTGTATGTTGGAATTTAGCATTTAGTCTACTTATACCTCTGTGACCATGAAGTAATATTTATATCTCGTGTTTTTTTCTGTTCCTGTGCATTACTAGAATTTCCGGGTCTGTCAGTCCCCGCTATTGTGTCCGCGTGCTCACAGGCTCCTCTCTCCCACGCTGGTCCATGTACTAAAAACCCGGAGGGTGCAGGATGCTGGAGCCACCCCAGCGGGGCACCTTCTCGCTTGAAAAATCACTGTTGTGAAGATCAGGGGCTAGAAAATGTCTGTGCCTGTATCTTCCTCAGTCCCTATGTCCACGGCAACCTCTTCCAAAAGGGCACGATGCTCCACGTCGTAATTTATTGTTCAAGAACAAATGGGCTTAATGATCATTTGCTGTGACTGGCGTCATCTATGATGTCTTCATTCTTTTAAATAAATATTTCTTAGCACTAAGCCTGGGTCATTCTAGATGTTCTGCATTATAACTGCTGTAGTGTCAGGCGAGCCCCTGCCACATGGCGTGCCGCAGCTCGGCTTTAAACAGTAATTCCGAGGCATCTGCTACTGGAAATCCAACTCGGCGAGGAAATCGTTTCACACAACTTACGGAGGGTGACACACGGACAAAGCTCAGACATGTTTGACTCCAGCCGCGGTGTCCGCGCGTGCTGAGGAGCGGGCCCTTCTCTTGAAGCTAAGACTTGTGAGTTTACATGCCGCCACCGACAGAAAAGCATCGCCTCCATGCACAAAGCATTTGTGGCGCCCATCTGCAAATGGAAGCAAGGGCTTTTCTCCGAAAGAGCAGCCTTCCCCAGGCTTCACTGCCTTTACAGACACAGTCCTATGTCCAAGCCAAGGGTTTGTCCCTGGCTCAAATCCTCCAGGAGAATAAGAGTTTACAGGTAGTTACTGTATGAACTCTTTCTCTACTCTGTCAACCTATTCCTGAAACTCTCTGTGGCTAAACGCGTGGAAGAGCTCTGGTTTAGGGACAGGCGTTTGCAGGAGGGATGCTAGGAGCTGCTCTGTACTAAAGTGCTTTCCGTGCTGCAGGGAGGGGGCTGCACAGCGGCAGAGGCACCGGCCCCTTCTCAGATCCGCAGCGTTTATACACTGACAGAAGAAAGAGAGGCCAGGAAAACTTCCCTGAGGGCTGTGCTCACTTTATTGGCAGTGGTTTGGCTCCCATACGGCGAGCATCAGCACCCCCCTTCCCTGACCAAGTGCAGTGACACCTTTCAAACCAGAAAGCATCTCATAATGCCCTTTCCACCCCCACCCCCAGGACAGGGAGACCTCCCCGCAGACCCTGGTGGGACCCCCCAGCCCGGGCATGACCGAGGAGGTGTCCGACACCTCCACACCACGGCAATACCAGCACCGCACTCGAACCAGGCGTCCCACCTTCCATCGCCATCCTGCCTCCCCCTTTGCGAGCCAAAGCTAAGCCTGCGCTGGTGAAACGATGCACCCGCGCAGCCAGAGGCACTGGAAGGCACATGTTCAAATTTCCCCTCCGTGAACCAAGCTGATTAAAGGCCACTCGAGAAGCAAGGCACGGGTCCGGGCAGACGGAGTGGGTGTCTGTCTGTCTGGCCCCTGTGCTTCAGCGGAGGAACCGTGTTGCAGGGGCAGGAGCACCCGGAGCCGTGTCCTCCCTCCTCTCCGTCCTCCGCAGGAGCCACAGCCTGAAAACACCCGAAGGAGCTGTGGCAGGAGCCAGAAAGGACACGAGACAGGCGAGAGGAACAGTCGGGTCAGTCAAACTGTGGTGGATCTGTTGATGTTCCTGCTGCAACAGCTCCCAGCACGGCTCACTGATGTCTTTTCTGGGCCATCAGCTACTCATAGTCACATCTAGTGATCACTCCCCAACAAGGGGAAGGATGAGACAAACTGCTCCTCAGAGTTCCTGAGTTTATTTTAAAACATCAGTTTGAGACTGCTTCTTAAGCAGGTCAGCCTCAACACAGCCGTACGGAGACCTCCTCCTTCGTCCCGTTCCCCCGCGGTGCCTGGGCCAGTCGGTTTGTACTTCCAGCTCCGTCCAGTCTCATGAGACGTGTCTGACACTGGTGCTTGCTTTATATACTAAGGCCAGGGCTTGCAACTAAAACACAGTAAGATTCTTTTTAAAACCAACTTCTGCACCAGGTGTAGACTCCAGGCTTGGCTCGGGACAAGTTTATCTTCTGCCAAGCCGCCCCTCTGACGAACACCCCCAGCGCCAGAGGGAACTTTGCACGGATGGCAAGACCATCTTCATGGCTTAACATACAAACACTGGCATCCTTTATTTAGGCACACGAGTCAGAGTCCAAGGCTTCAGTTCAAGGGCTGAGGAACCAGGTAGGGAGGTGAGGTCTGGCCTCCGAGCAGCAGCGTGTCCTGGTGCCCCTCCTGCCCCGCGGCGATTGCCCTGCACGCCGCTGGCCACCGGCTCAAGATGGGCTGTCATTATCCACCGTTGACAGGAGATGGGCGACCTGGGCCTTCTGCGCACGGGTGATGTGCTGAGCCATCTGGATGATGCAGTCCATGGCTACCTCGGGGTTGGCTTGGACCAAGCTGCAAGGCAGACGGGAGAGGGCAGCTGTCTCAGAGGCTGAAGCAAGAACTGCCTCGTCTCCACCGCCTGCTGTCCCCAACTCAGGGGACAGCATCGCCCTTCGCATCCCGGCTCCCGTGGCCACTCACCTCCGGATGTGCTTGAGCACGTAGTCCCGCTTCAAGTACTTGATGTTGTCCCGGATGGCCGACTGGGTGCCATCGTGCTCTTGCATGTGCTTCTCCAGCCACTCCACCACCACCTGGTTGTTGTCCCAGAGGTAGCCCTGGGGAGAGCAGCACCGTGGGCAGGGGGTCCTGCTGCCTGCACAGCCTGAGCCCCCCCTTTCTGCTGTGGCCTCAGGCTTTTTCCTCCCGCAACAAAACCAGGCAATGGGATTTTTCTTCTCAATCCTGCACATACGGCACAGCACACTCCCCCACTCCCATGTAACAGCCACGGGGTAAAAGGTTCAGTCCAGAAATTGAAACTCAGGAAACCTTTGCGGACTGTTTAAAATGCAAAAGTAAGGTAAAACATGTTTCCTTTGCATGCCCTCACCTCCCAGCTCAGCAAGCACAGGGCTGACACGGCGACAGATGTGTCATGGCACTTGCATTTGAGAGCAGCTCAAACGCAAAGACCCCAAGTCTCACTTCTGCCCTGGGAAGCCCTATCTGATGGTAGAAAATATTTATTTGGGGGCCACCTTGCTACCACTGAGCACCAGCATCCAACTGAGGTCACCTGATTTGAAGAGACAGCCCCAGCCTCAGGGCTGCTCGGCTGCCCACCCTGGCACAGGCTGCAGAACGGTGATTCCCATCGCATGTTTAAACCCTCAGGGAGGCACCGATGGAACGCCCGAGTGACGGGGGAGCAAGGTGACAGCCCTCAGGACCCCCCCAGCTGCAGGGATGCCCCAGGAAGCTGGGCTTGGGCGTACCTTCGCGGCTCCTTCCGTCTCCATGAACCAGCGCCGCAGCATGGACTGGACGTGGATGGGGCTCAGCTCGCTGTTTGCCTTCAGGACCTCTGCCTTCACCATCTCCTCCAGCAGCAGCCGTCGCAGCCGCCAGTAGAGGAAGGAGCGGGCATTCTTCCACTCCAGGATGTCCTGCAGAAATGGGGACACAGCCCAGGTTCGCCTTTGCAGAAAGAAGAGGAGCTGATGTGCAGCGACTGCTCGCTGACAGCTCGCGCCGGCGGGTTTGAAGGCAGCTCTGCTGGGCTGGAGCAGAGAGCAGCACCCGGGGCAGGAGCGGCACATTGAGCTGCAGCCCAGACCCCCGGGAGGGGACTTTGCCTCCTGCCTTCATGCCGCCGCTGCAAAACCCCCTGCGCCGAGCCCCTTCCCACTGATGCCCAGGCTCACCGTGATGACGCCTTTCTCCTGCATGCGGCCCGGGGTGTCGTGCAGGTCAGCGAAGTGCACGGCCACCTGGTAGTACATGGGCAGGAGGAGCTCCTCCCGGGCCTTGAGCTGCTTCTCCAGCTCCCTGCGCTGCTCCTCGGACAGCTCGGGGTTCCTGCGGGACACGCCGTGCTGAGCAGCCCACCCGCCGCCCCTGTGATGGGGTCCACAGGCCACCGCGGGGTCTGGGCTCCGCTCTGTGCTCCTACATCAGCCACCCCCACCAGGAAACGGGGCGTCCAGCGTCATGTCCCTTTGCTTTGGCACGCTTAGACCCCTGCCCAGAGCCCAGCCGCAGAAGGCCCTGGCCACAAAGGGGCTGCACCGCGTTCAGTGCCCGCCGCAAGAGAGGTGGGAGGTGGCATTTGCAAGGATTTTGTGGGACCGTGTTTTAGCAGGGTGGAGGGGCATGGGGGCAAGGACCTCCCAACGCAGCCCCACCATCCGCTGCAGGCAGGAGCCGATCACAGGGCGAAAGGAGACCCAGTGCGTTAAAGGCAGCCTCTGTGCAGCTCTGTAATGACTATGTGTCACCTCACCAGGCACTGATTCAGCATGGCCGTTGCCATTCTTCATCTCCAAGCATGGGAGAAAAGTCCAGCACCATTTACGGAGCCCCCAGGAGACAGAGGTGTTTTGAAGTACCACCACATCCTCTTGGCAGGCTCCACCATCAGAAAAGCCATAAAGAATTTTCACAGAGGAACACTAAAGGATTTCCTGATGGTTGCCACCGTGGTGTTTGAGCGTCATGTTTTAACTTACCGCTACCAATGCCCACAAGCCAAAATGCCCTTCCCTTACCCAGCTGCTCAACGAGCTTGGCATAGACCGTATCGATCCTTCTCATGGTCTTCACCAAATCTTTCTTTCTGAACTTGATCTCCACTGTTCCTCCAGGCTCCAAAATGCCTCCCCTGGAAGGAAAGTTTGGTAAAGCAGGGACTGGTCTGCATGGGAGAATAAATGCTGGGACAAGAGGTCCAGGCAACACTCTCTTCCTAAGAATTAGGGAGAGAGAAAACCTAAAAGGGTTTTGTTTCCAGTCTGGGATTCATGTCTATCCTCCCATTCCTTACAGCTTGCTCCAATGTGCATTCATTCAGGTTAGAGAAAAGGCCTCCTGACCCCCAGAACCATGTGTTACTCGCTCGCAGCCTTCGCTGGACGCAGGAGGATATCCCCAAGGAGATACCTGCCATGCTGCTCTCTAAGAGCCCTAGAACTTTTAGCTGATAGCTTTGATTAACTAAAGGGTAAAAAATACACATCTCAAGCGACCGGAGGTCTCTGCCAGCAGGACTACGACTCTGCAAACCCCATGCACCGGCTCTCATTTCTCCGCACATGGGCTGCGGAGGCTGCACACGTGTTTTGGACGCTGACCTGCTCTCCTTGTCCGCGTAGAGCTCCACGTACAGGGGGTTGATGGTGGAGTCGATGACCACCCAGGAGCCTCCCCGCAGCTCCGCGTGCGGTGGGATGTAGACCAGGACAGGCTGCTTAAAATCCCGGAGGCTATCGACAATGAGGGCACCGAACTTCAGCATTTGGTCGTACATATCTGAAAGCCAAAGGGACTTAGCGGCTGGGTGCCCCGACTGCCGTGGGCCAGGCTATTGCCCCTTGCCTCCTCCTAGCTGCCCAAAGCCATCTCCTCCATTGGAGAGACCAAACAAGCACCCCAAAACCAGCCCAGCAGGAAGCCACCAAGCCTTGGGACCTGGGTCCTGGTGATGCACCATCACCTCCCCAGCCCAACCCCACATCCCGGAGCGGTGCGGGCAGGACCCTGGTAGGCTGGGTCATCCCAGGACCCTGTGGGGTGGCAGGAGTGCCGGCAGTATGTCACGGCATGGGGATCCGGGCACCGCCAAGCGCGGGTACCTTTCATGCCGCTGGAGAAGCCTCGCCAGTTGGCGAAGATCATCAGCGGGAGATGCTCCCGGTTGAAGTCCTGAATAGCCTGGGCCGTTTTAAAAGCAGAATCTGGAAACCAGACCTGCCCGGCCTGCTGGATTATCTGCAAAAGATGGCAAGCAGCAGTGCTGAGACCGGTGCCAGTGCTTCCTGGCACACCGCACTGGCAGGCTGGTGGCACGTGGTGTGCAAGAGCTGGAAGTAAATAAACTGACCAAGCACCCTTGATTTCACCAGTCTTTAAGGAAAATCAAGACATGCCAAAGGATTACGCTAAGCTTTTTCCCTGCTCTCCCCTCCAACCTCCTCCCGGCTGCTGCTTGGCCACACTAAGGTCTCCCCACACACCTTCGCCTCCGAGTCCGGGTTGGCAGGGTCCGCAGGTATCGTCACCTCCACGGTGCGGGTCTCAACGGCAATGACACCCACCGGGAGACCTCCCAGCCTGCAGTGAGACAGGGTGGCCTCAGCAGAGGCCAGGTCCCCTCCATGCTGCACCCCAGCCCCGCCAGAGAGGTTCCCCCCATCACCATCCCAAAAGCAGTGCCACAGCCAGGGCCTGAGTGTACTTGACTGTGCATGCAGCCTCCCCGCATCGCTCTCTGCCCCGGGGCTCCATCCCCTGCTCCCGGCAGTACCTCGCTCTGCCAACCACAACTGTCTGAGCCCACGGCCTCATGATCTCCAGGAAGCTGCCCTGGTCAAAGAAGCCACTCTGCCAGGTCCCCTTGAGAGCTGCAGAGCACAGGAAAAAGAGGAGCAGTGCAATGGTGAGCACTGAAGGGCTCCCTGTGCACCAACCCGCAGCAAAAAGCACCTTCTGCACCAGGACGGGGGGTTTGCACCTACAAGATACATTTGGGAGCATTGCTGCAGAGGTCTCGGGTTGCCCTCACTTACTTGGATGGGGTCTCCCTGCCAGCATCCACCTGGGGTCGTAGGGGACTTTGGAAGGGACAAAATCGATTTCTCTTTCGATGGGGTCACTTATGGCAGTTATGGGCACCGGGCTCTGGTTATCCTGCAAGAGAGCGCCCAAAGGGCAGGTCACCAGCCAGGTACGGGGTAACACCCCACACCGCCGTCCTGCGGCACCCTCCGACCTTGGGTATGTACGAGAGCCACTGCAGGATGGTGTAGACCCCCTCAAAGTCATCCGGGACGGTGACATGGGAGACGCCGTTATTGTGCATGATCTGCACGCCTCCCAGCTGGTTATTGGATGTGTAAACTTCACGTCCCAACACCTAGGCAGAGTTTTTAACAGAAACACAGATCGGTCTCTGCTAACACAGGACCTCCTTGCTCTGTTTGTCAAGTCAAACCTCTGTACAGGCACATTCCTTCTGGTTTGAGGCTGAATTTCCACCTCTGTCTACCAGGCTGATGTTAAAGCAAAGGGATCCTGCTTTAGACAAGCGCATCGGTTTAGCTAAGCAGGTTTCAAATCAGCTTAAACAAGTGCAATTCTGCCCAGTTGCAGTTCCCCTGCAGCTCCTCCAGACAGGTCCCATGAGGTGACGTGCAGGGAACTGCCACCTCTTCCCATGGTACAGGGAAGGAGCCCATGCAGTGGCACGAGAGACAGTGCCGGGGGAAGACACGCGGCAGGAGCACAGTACCTTATTGAGAGCCGTGACACCGGTGAGGATGATGTGGGAGTTCTCCACCTGGATGACGCGCTGGCCCAGCCTCACCAGGTACGCGCCGATCCCGATGGCACGACAGGTCACCTGGGCACATGCGCAAGGACACGCGGGGTTACTGGGGAGAAAGGGCTGCAGCAGAGTCCCTGAGCACCGGGAGAATGATGCTCTGCAGGGGTCTGCACAGTCAGGTTGCACCAGGTCGCTTATTGCATCCTGTTATTCCCCCTAGGGTGACCTTAAAAGCAAGTAGGAGAGAGAGGATGAGCGAGCAGGGGAAGGACCCACGGCTGTACCATGCTGATGGTCACTATTTCGTTGTAAGCGCGAGAGGACTCCCCGGCGATGGTACCGGCGGCTCTCAGGTTTTCCACCCCAAATCCATTGTCCTTCCCGATGATGTCCAGAAGGACGTACCTGCAGGGAAAGCAGAGCCACGGTGGCGTGGGCAGGACAGGGGGAAGCACTCGCTTGCGTGATGTGTTCGGCAGGATGCTGAGCCAGGACGTGGGAGCTGCATCCTGGCGCGGATGTAGGGCAAGGCTCGGGGTGGCTCTGTGCGCCCCATGGGATAGCGGGGCTCACCTGGACTCGCCCCCTTCCTCCACGTGCTCACAGTGCACCGAGTTCATGGCGCTGATCCTCGTGTAGTCCTGGGGAGTCAGGTACAGGTACTTGAAGCCCTGGAAATAAAGAGGAGGAGGATGAGTTGTGGAGCCCCCCATGCATACGCTCACGTGGGACACGGCCCCTCTCCAAACCCAACCCAAACCCACCCCATGCATCAACAGCGGCTCAGGGATGAGGGCTGGACAGAGCCGCCATGCCAGCACTGGCACCTTTATCTCCACCCCGCTGGGGAAAGCGGAGGGAACCATCCCCATAGCAGTGGGTGCACGTGCGTGCTCACCCCCCGGCACTGATCCCACAGTTTTATGTCCCAGTTTAGCTGCAGTCCTTCCTTCCCCAAAGAAGTCCTCTGTTGTTTTCTGTGATGGTGGGAGGGGAGGTGCCCACACACCTTGTAGGGGTCCGCAGGGTCCACCCAGGCCACCTGGAACATGTGCTTTATCTCGTCGGCAAAGCCGATGCGGGCGCCGCTGTTGGCGGCGATGTAGATGCGGGGGATGCCTTCGGCCCGCGCCAGCTCAGAGGCCCGCAGGAAGACCAGGTCCTCCTCCGGCCCAAAGGAGCCGATCTTGTGCGTGATGTCGTTGCAGATGAGCACGATGTCCCGACCTTTCGGATACTCGGGGGTCTTCAGCTTCATTTTGAAAGCAACCATCCCCACCTGCCCCAAAACAGCACAAGGTCACAGGGCAGGCTCCTCCAGAGAAACGGGGTCAGAGCTGGAGACCGCATTAGCTGACGGACAAAACGCTGCCTTGAGGAGCATCCCCTGGGCTTTAAACACAGCCAGACTGGGGAAGCCACCAGCCGTTCCCATCTGCCACAGCACAGCTTCCCCCCACCCCTCTCTCTCGCCCCATTCCCAAATCATCCGCTGCTACCTCATTCCCTCCAGGGACCCTGTTCATCTGCACTAGGTGCCCCTGCGAGTCCAGCACCAGCTCGGTGTATGTCAGGATGTCCTTGGGGTGCAGCTCTGAGGAGTCCCACAGCTTGAAGAGGGCCTGCAGAGACACCACGCACAGGACGAGCTGAAAGCACGGGGCTGCGGCAGCTCCGAGGCTATTGCCGAGCACAGACACACACTCCTGCAACAGGCTGGGACTTGGGGTGAGCAAAACTTTGCGTTAGAGCCCCCACCCTGCTGCAGACCTCCTTGGACGGGGCTTTCTGGTTCACATCCTCCATGAGTGCAACTATGGCAATTTGCAAGAGCTAGGAATCAGTTTAGAAATGCTTTATATAACCAAAAACGTTGGGGCTTGGGCTCTTTTCTTTTTCTCATTTGCCAGCTCAGGGGAGAGGAGTCTTGTCCCCAGATGGGAATATCCGGGGAGGGTGGGGAAGAAAAGCAAATGCAATAATCTGGAGCCTCTTTCTGCTCAGCCAGACTCACCTGCCTGATCATCTCCGGGAAGTCATACACATAGGTGGTGCCCAAGGACTGCGCCTGGAACCGCTTAGCCTGAAGCAGGTCCTTGGTGACGTAGGGGGTGTTGATGAGCATCCCGTGCTGCAGCCCTTGCTTGTCCCCATACGACTGAAACATGATCTGGAGAGAAGGGCAGAGCATTGGCTGCCTTCCCTCGGCGTGCTGGCAAGTCCTTTCTCCAACGCTAAGATGCAAGAGCCCCCCAGGGCTGGAGCACTGCTGAGCTTTGCCTGGCCAAGATGCTCGTGCCTCTGGCTCTACTCGATTAAACATGATTTTCCACCCCCCTCTTTGCTATCGAAGGGACAGAGTGCAACACTGCTGTGCTGCAAGTACCAGTAACACTGACCTTCACCTCCCAGACCAAAAACTGCCTGACTACGTACCAGCAACACCCCTGGGGCTCAGCACCATTTTAGAGCAAAGCATCACCCCGAGTTGCCCATCTGGCTGCAGCACAGAGGGGAGTGAAACCGGGCCAGCCCTGGGAATGCTGCTGCATTCCCAGCAGTTCCGGAGGCTCTGGGACAGAGCAGCATCGCAGGTGCACGAGGAGTTTTGCAGAAACCACCCCAAAGCTTCGCTGTAGCCGGTAGCTGCTCAAGCAGTCGTGGTTGGGTTACTCACGCTGCCGGTGCTGGGGTCCCTCACTTCCTTGTAGAGGCTGATGTCCAGGTAGTAGCCGGACTCGGTGGTCAGGAAGAGGCGGATGGGGATGGCGGTGGCAGTGGGTGTCAGGCGGATGTTGATCTTCACCTCGGCCTGCAGGACCCGCAGCTTCCAGAGGCGGCTGCCGTAGCGCATCACCATGGACCGCACCGACTCCTCGATCTGGGCATGGGATGGCACACAGATGGGTCCGTGGCCCCAGGGACAACACTGTCCTTGAGCGCGCGATGCCAAAGCTGGAGCAGCCCCGTTGCATCTCCACCCCAAACAGTCATTTGAGATTTGCTTTGGGCAAGCCCCTTCCCTCTCTCCATCCCTGGGGGCTGGTGCTGCTATCCATCCTCTCCACTGGGGAGAGGGAAAGACAGTGCCCCATATCCTCCTGAATGGACACAGCCCCACTCGTTCAGACCACACGGTGCCCGGGGGAAGAGCCTGCCGCTCACCCTCGTGCCCTCCAACGAACTGCCTGCTTGTCCAAGTCTGTACAAAAAGCCCTGATCATTGCAACGTGTGAAATCTCAGCACCTCCCCAGCAAACAGCCCACAGTGAAGGTCTGACACAGAAATTAAGCTGCAGGAGCCTCTGGGGCTGCCGAATCCATCCCCCATCCAGGGTCGGGTGGGCACTGGGTGGGACCGGGTCCGACTGCCAGCCCCTCTGCGCGGCAGTACCAAACACAGGGGATGACGCAGCCTCCATCCCCGGATCAGCACCGCACCGACAGCGGGAAGCAGGACACCGAGAAACACACCTTGGAGGGATCCATGACGACCTTCGGGACGAAGTTGAGGAAGATGTGGTTGCAGTCGGTGCGGACAGTGGTGTTGCTGGAAGCCACCTCCAGCTCGTCCATCGCCTCCAGGAGCAACCGTTCGCCCTCGTTCTGCAGGTACTCGAAGGAAGCCTCCTGCAGCGCACCGAGCGGCTCAGGCGCAGCCGGAGCAACTCTTGCACCCGAAATGCACCCGCCTCTGCCCACACACCCAGGGGACCCGGCGGCACCTTGCCTTGGTGATGAAGTCCGAGTGGCGCACGATGGCGCGGATGAAGAAGCGGTAGTCGGTGGCCTCAGCGCCCGCCTGCACTTTGGCAGCCCCCAGGTAGAGATGCATCTTGTGGTTGGCGCAGGGAATGGCCGTCAGGTCGAAGTTGCACATGCGGCTCAGCTCCAGCTGGAAGGCAAGCGCCGGCTCCAGGTGCCGGTAGATGCGGTCCTCTGCAAACTGGCACGGCATGGAAGGGTGAGCGAGTGGCCGGTCAGCCAGCGCCGGATGGGCTCTGCTCTAACCGCGGATCTTACCTCGTCCCTGGCTCTGAACGTGAAAAACTTTGGGAATTCTCTCTAGAGCAAAGGGAAGACAGAGCTTAATGTGAATAATCCTGGCACGCAGAGGATTTTTCCAATTTTCAGTGAATTCAGTAAAAAGAAAAAACCTTGCAGGCTTCCTCCTCCCCCAAAGGGAAAAGATCTGAGAGTTATCGATGCCTTTTAAAGGCAACTTAAAGCTATGGAGTGGCCACACAGGAGCCACACGTTACTGGAAATGTTAGTGGCATAAAGGGTAATACAGGAGATAAATCACTCATTGAATCCCTCAATAATTAATTCCCAGCTCCTGATGCGCAGTAGGTACATCCATCACGCAACGCTATGTCTATAAGGTACTTATAGCTGTTTCTAGGGGTTTTAGGGAAGCGGCAGCACAATGTATCTGAAGTCACTCTGCCTGTCGGCGGCTCAGTCTGCACTCACCGGCTGGGCAATGAGAAACGTGATTCTTCGGAGACCGTAGTCGACGAGGACGTTTTTCTGCATGGAAACAGAAGACTCCACCAGTCACGAGAGCTTAAATATCTCCACCAAGGGAGCAAACAAAACCCAAGTGGCTGCCACAGGGTGCAGCGTTTTGGGGAGCGCCGCATGGACATGAGGCAGCACCTTGGGGTACGGTGCCCTGGCTTGCAGGGTCTGCAAAAAGGGGGTCTGGCCCCGGCGACAGACCTTGGACTGGGCAAAGGCTCTGAAGACGGGCACCAGCTTCTCGTCTTCCATCTCGTCAACCCAGCGGAGCGCGATGTTGAGGATGTGGATCGGCTCCTCGCGGACGTTCTGGCAACAAACCCCCCAGTCAACCCTGAGCAGCAGCACCACTGCCATCCCGGCACCACCCTGGGGGGGACAGCAATGGCATCGTGCCCACCTTGGCGTCCTCCTCTTCATAGATGGTGGCTCGTGCCTCGCTGAAGAGCACGCTCTCCGAAGGCGGGTTGGCAAAGCACGAGATCACTTCATCGAAATTCCTGCCCAAACAGCGGTGATGGGGTGACAAGTCAGCACGTCATGCCCACCCCCTGCCCGAGGGGACAGCACCAGGCACCCGCTGCGGCAGGGATGCGGGTACCAGCGCAGCGGCCCAGGGGCACACACCGGCCAGCGGGGCTCCACCAGCCCATGGCAAAGCCACAGCTCACGAAACACAGCTCTGAGCACTGCTGTGTTAATGTGCAGAGATGCTTAACTCATGCCAGGCAAGCTTCCCCCAGGCTCCACATGTCCCCAAAAGACATCATGTCCCCACCAGGTAATTGTTGTACTGAAAATACCCAGTCCCAACCTCCAGTTGCAGGAGGAACAGGAGCTGCTCGGAGCGCTGCCTGGGTGCCACCAGCTTTGGCTCTTCCACCCACTTTTGCTCTCTAACGACTGCAGCGGCACCCAAAAGGCACGTGCATGACCAGCCAGGCATTTCCCTGTACCCCCACCTTGTGAAGTCCTCAAATCTGTCAAAGGCCACCATAGCTCCCATCCGCTGGCTTTGGGGAGAAAAGCCACTGTCCATGAAGAGCTCGGTGCTGTGCCGGGCCAGGTCGGGGTTGGAGATGCTGACGGGGACGGACATCCTGCACGGGGGAGCAATGCAGCCATCAGCCATGGGTGGAAGCACCACTCCTGGGTCCAACAGGGACCGTGCAGGTCCCACACGGGACCCTGACCCAGAGAGGGCTCATCCTGCTCCATTGGTAAAGTGAGAGCGCGGCGGGCAGTTTCCCTCTGAGGGTCCCCGCATTTTGCATGGAGGAGATGATACAAACTCAACAGCTTTGCAAAAAAGGACCACGTCCAGGGGAGCGGGACAGGCGTGCAGGGGCCCCCATACCTGTTTGGGTGGGAGGAGGGCAGCATGAACTGGAACTCCACCAGGCAGGTGCCATCCGAGAGCTGCTGGTGCTGCAGGCTGTTCAGCTCATAGGCAAGGTACCCGCGCCGCACGTACACCTGGGAGGGGGGCGGCAGGAGGTACCGCCGTGCCCCTGCTCCCACCGCGCACGTCCATGCCACCCCCCCCGAGCTCACGTGCCCCCCGCGGCCCCCCCACAGCCCTCACCTCCAGCGCCGCCATGCGCACCACCTGGTTGGTGTGGTAGAAGAAGAAGGGAAGCACATCGAAGATGGTGGTTTCCGAGAGAATCAGTTTCTGGGTGAAGAAAGCAAAATTTAGGGCAAGGATGAAGCGGAACCTCCTTGCCCCATCGTAGGATGGGGGAGGCACGTTCCAGAGGGGTCCCTCAATGTGGGGCTGTGCAGGACTGGCCACCGGCGTGCCACGGGACACCCAGCCCACCACGGGGACACCGCCAGACCCAGATGTGGATCCACATGTCAGTCCCCCACCAAATGGGGTGAGGAGCAGGGGATGGGGACTGGCAGCAACGGGGTGCACCCCCTCCTCTGCTCCACGCAGGCATCAACACTGCAGCAAGGCTTTGATTGCTTTTTTGGCTATTTTTAAGGCTAAGCCACTTGCAGCCAGAGCTCCTCACCAAAGCCACCCAAAAGCCAAATTCCCTCCGCGGAAAATCGCGCAATTCCCAACCTTCAGGTTTTCAGGGCAGTACTCGTGTCCGTACATGTCGACAGTGGAGAGGAAGATGGACTCCACCTGGTTGTGCCGCAGCTCATAGGAGGGCAGGTGAGAGGCGATGAGCACCTGCAAGGGGAGAGGGGGCTGGCAGCACGGGGGACAGGGACAGGGATGGGGACAGGGATGGGGATGGCACGGTGCGGTGCTCACTGACCTGTCGGGCTCTCAGTGCCACTTTGGAATGCTCGGTCTTGCTGAGCTGCGTCAGCTCGTGGAGAATGGCTGTCAGCTCGTCCGTCAGCGTGGGGTCGCGGCCGCACAACTGGTCCTGCAATGCACGCACCACCATGGCTCGGCTCAGGCCCCTCGCTGCGGGATGGCTTCATCCCACACCCCCAGCCCTGCACGGGCAACGAGGACAAGACCCGAGGCGCTAAAATGGGCAAAATGTTGCTCTTTGAACCAAGCGCAGCAATGCAATGCTACAGAGGGGAGATAAAGTCCCCCTAACGAGGCAGGAATGGACACTTGAATGCAAAACCCAAACCTTGGGGATGCATTAAACAGAGGAGCAGAAAAGCAATTTCTCAGGTGTCCGCTTGCTTTCAAGGGGAAAGCACAGGGCTGTGACAGCCATCCACAGCCGCGGCCTGTCCTGCAGCGGTGCAGACCTTGCCTCCGCTTACAGGCTTTTCCCTGCCGCCAGCCTTTACTTCTGGTGTCTTGGGGCATGGGCTGTACTCACAATTAACATGGTCACCAGCAGGTTCTTCTTTGCCACCTGGGCGTGAGAGAAGATGCTCTCCAGCACGGGGGTCATGTCAGGTTTGCACTGCTCCCGCAGGCTGATGACGCACTTGTCGTAGTGAGCTGCGGGGCAGAGCACGGTGAGCCCTGCAGACCCCCAAGAGAGCCCCGCAGACCCCCCCGGAGAGCCCCCGAGCCCTCACCGTGCTGGAACTGTGTCTCCACTTGCAGGTAGCGTCTTAGCAGGTCCAGCACCACTGTCTTCATGTAGCCTTGGATGCCGCTGCGGTACCTGGGGAGCAGAGAGCCCAGCGTGCTGCGAGGAGGTGGCAGTGGTGGGGGGGCCAGGGGAGGTCACGGACAGCACAGGGCTCACACCTCTGCACCAGCTGCACCAAGCTCTGCGTGTTCATGAAGAAGACCTCCCGCTCAGCCTTCCTCTGCAGTGTGGCCGCGTGGGTGTCCAGCACGTTGGCGATCTGCAGGGAGGGGGCAGAGGGTCCGGCGCAGCTCGGGGCCAGGGCGGCCGCAGGGCTGCCAGCTCCCCGGCTTGCCTGGGGACAGTGCTGCTGCACACAGAGCCTTTCGTTTGGTTCCTCCCACCCTCCCCAAGTGAAAAATGCCAAGTGACAAATAAATATAGAAACACAAGCATAAAACCACAAATGTTTCCCTCGCTCATTTAATTTTTTATAATATCTCTTGGCAGGACAAATTCAGGCAGAAACTCCTAACTAGCTGTAGCTAAAAAGGAAGCGAAGGCCAAGGTGGGGAGTGCAGCCCCCACGCCGCTCACCTGCTGGCTGGGGAAGCGGCAGAGCATGGAGGTGATGTTGCTGGCGTACTGCGCCATCACCTTCCAGATCAACTTCTCCACGGACAGGGGGATTCTTCCTGAAATGCTTGTCATGATCTCCTGCAGCTCCAGGAGGGGTAGGGAAGGGTCCCGCAGGGTCTTCATCAGCTGCGCCACCCACTCCTTTACCTGCGGGGAGCAGAAGCCGGTGCTGCCCATACCCACCGGCACTGCCTGTCTTGCCATCGTGGCAAACACGAGGCAACGGGGCAGGACGCCTGGACCGCCTTCCCCCCGGCACCCACCTTGGTGCTGAAGTAGGGCTCGGGCAGGCAGTACCCGTTCATGACGTTGGTGAGATTGTCCAGCACGTTGCGGAGAACCTGGTGCTGCTTCTCGCCGGTGATGGGGAGGGTCTGCTGGGCTGGGAGCCCCCCCGTGAACGGCTGCGCCTGGAGAGAGCAGAAAAAAGGTGGGCTGGCCTGGGTCCTTGCCGATGTGGGACGGAGCCCCCTGAGAGCTGCAGCTGCCCCAGAGAAACCAGCACAACCCCTCCAGCGTCTGCTTTTGGTTAGACACAGAGGAAGCCCCTAACATTCAGCTTCATGTCTCTGCCAGTGCCCCATCATGAAAACAATGCAGAAAAACTGGAGATGTAGGCAGAGTGCTGTAGATACGCTAAACACTTGCATGTGAACTCTGCACACGCTAAGTAAGCGTGCATGGGATGCTTATGCAGAGCAACACCATGGCATGCGGAGCAGCCACTTGAGCCCCAGCACAGCCAGCTAGGGGACGCGGCATGGCCGTGCGAGTGCCACCCTGTGCCAGCATGGGGACACATCCCTGCTGATACCCCAGTCAGGGCTGCTCCTCAGTTTTGTCCCCCAGTGAGTGTCCCCGGTGCCCCGCAGGATGCCGCTTGGCAGCGGGCAGGAGGGGACAGTAGCGTGGCTGGCCTCTGGCAGACTCACGGGCTTCACTTTGGTGGGATCATCCAGCTCAAGCCGGGCTATGACGCAGCCCGCTTCCAGCAGCGCGCCCGGCCGCTTGATGTAGTGCACCCGCCCGGCCTCCTCCACCGCCAGCGTCATGATGATCTTCATCACCTGGGTGAGGATGGGTGAAACGGTCACCGAGCAAGCAGCGCCCGCATGCTGCAGAGCACCTCGAGCATCGCGGCAGCATTGGTGGGTTTCATCTTTGCCATCCACCAGCGTTGCAGGAACGGAGCTCCTCCAGGCTCTCTTGCAGAACTCACCTCGATCTCTGCAAAAACGTTCCCCTCGGCCACGTGGCCACCATCGTCCACCGTGTACTGCAGCAGCTTCCCTGCGGAGGGCGAGCGCAGCACCGTCGGGTCCTTCTCCTTCTCGAAGTCGCATGTTTTGTTGCCGATAGTGATCCGGTATCTTAAGGAGAGGGGAAAGGGGTCACCAGCCAGCTGCCGATCAGCGGGGAGGGCCGGTGGGGGCCAAGTGAGGAGATACCTGTCAATCTCCTCCTTCATGTAGGTGGTGTAGCTGTTGCCGTCATAGGAGAGCAGCAGCCCGCCGTCGTTCAGCCGGTGCACGTCTATCTCGATGTGAGTGCGGTTCATGATGATGACGTACGTCGTCAGGGACTGGCGGGCAACCTGCGGGTGGCAACCAGGGAAAGCCTTCAGTGCAACCCCCTGAAACGCGTGCAACAGCCTTTCGGGGGGCTGGTGGGCATGGCGGGGGGTGAGGAGCATCTCCCCACGCTCGGCACAAGGGCCGGTGCAGAAACAGCATGCTGCCACGGGACGGGGCTGTGCCGAGGAGGGCAGGAGGCAGCAACCTCAGCCTGCACCAAAGAGCTGGTTAAACCAGCTCTGGGCTGCAAGTTGAACTCACGGCTCACCTGCTGCTTTCATTGTGAGTAGGGAGTTTTTGCATGAAGTTCAACTAATTGGGTTTAAAAGCAAGAAAAGGAGGTCCTTTATTAAACTCAGGCAACAGAACGCATGAAAATGTCTGTCTAGTTAAAATGAGGTTATTAACCTCATTTTTATGTTGCACATTTTTAAAGGACAACCTCGTATTTACTGCATCTTTCTCCTTCAGGACAGGAGCACACGTCCCTGTCCCAGTGAGAAGCGCTGTGGCCGGTTCGGGAGGAGCACGGCCCAGGCCTCACCTGGAGAACGTACTTCACGCCCTCGTAGATGAGCTCCACGTCGACGATGTTCAGCAAGGAGGCTGCCGGCAGCACCTGCCCCCTGAAACACAACGGAGACGGGTCAGGCCCCGCAAGTCTTGCTTGCCTTGCGCGCTGGCGGGGAGCCAAGTGTGCGAGATGTCAGCGGCGCTGCTGGCGTCCGGCCCTGCGGGCTCCGAGCTGACTGCGGGAGGGCGCGAAGGTGACCGGAGGGGACAAGCATCTGCTTTAAATGACCCACGTGAGCGCCTTGTAAAAATGCATCCGGAGGCAGGCCAGACACCGGCAAAACACGCTCAGATAAGGGCGCGGGGGGGAGCCCCGGGCGTCCTCCAAGGCCGGAGGAATAACCTTGACATTCAAGTGCAAAAACAAAGCAAGCTGCATTCAGCCAAGCCGCTTTGCCTTGAAAGCTGTTTTCCCAACCATGTGAAACTTTTTCCCCTGTCCAGGTAAAGCAATAGCCGAGAAGCCGGAGCTGTGAGTCACAGCAGATGCCCCTGTTTCCCAGCTGTTGCAGTGCTACTGCCTCCAGATTTGCAAAGCTTTTGCAGCAAAAGCAGGAAGGAAGATGGCCCAGGGAGAGCAACGCTCAGGTCTCCATGCTTGCAGGAGCCACGCAGGCTGCCAGGAGCCGCTCTTTAGGACACGCAATCCCTGTGACCCCTGTGCCCATGGCATGACCGAGCCCCGATCAGGCAGCCCGGACTCTGCACCTCTCCAGTGAGTGCAGGAAGTCGGTCATGCATGTCCTGAAGGCGGCATCCGCGACGTTCAGGGCACCGCAGACGACACCCAGCATCGTGTCCGGCTTCTCTGCCTGTGGAGGGCAAAAATAACAGGGTTTGGGTCTTACACCAGAAGGGGAGCGGCGACGCCAGGGGGGCCGGTCTCCCCCACCTGCACTTTCTCGGCGATCAGATGGTCCAGCCAGCCGGTGTCTATCTCGTTGTTCTGGAAGCTCTCTGTCTCCAGCAGCTTAATCAGATACTCCACTGTGGTCCGGAAATCCCCGCGGATAGACAGCTCTTTCAGGGCGACCACCATGTTCCTTTTAGGGAGCAAACCCCTTCATTAATGACCGATGAGGCGGCACTTGGCTTTCAGCCAAGGAAACTGGGGAACCACAGGGACTGGGGTGATGAGCTCCCAAGCCCTGGGTGCCCTCATGCCTGGATGAAACAACCCCACAGTCAGATTTGACTTAATAAAACACTTAAATACCCAAGACAGACTCATTACATGTTGCTCAATTACCGAATGAACATTGCTGCTCACTGGCACTAAGCACACGCTTAGCAGACCACTACAACGTGTCTCTAAGGATCAGGTTGATGAACTGGGGCTGTAGCACCGCCACAGTCCGAAAACTTTGGCTTTGGCCAGGCAGTCTCGGCAGCACAAACAAGCCACTCAGCCCAGTAGAACCGTTCTGGTCCTCTCAGACAAAAGCCATGTTTCCCGGCTCATGTACCGATTGCAAGTCTTCCCGAAGACACCCACTCTCCACCCCATCCCACCACACTCACGAGATGGCCTCCTCCCGGTTCTCTCCCCATGAGAAGCAGTGCCCGAACTGGGAATCAGCAAATTCGTGCAGCCCCCCAGCTGCCGCCACACTGAAGTACCCCCAGACGTTCTTGCTGCTGCGGAAATTCAGCTCCTGCACTGTCCCTGAGCTGGGCTTGAAACCCTGAGTGAAGAAAAAGCAGAAGACACGGAGAAATCAGGCTTGAAACTCATGCAGCGTAAACAGGGAAGGGGAACCCCCATGCCATTTATAGGTCTGCATGTGGATCTCACGATCCCACGGGTTCAATGCCCGTGAACATTGTCCGGCTGGGGAGTGCCGTGCCCCGTTCTACCCCACGAGCAGCACGTCCCCTCGTCCCCACGCACAAGGCCGGTGCACCAGAGCCTGCCCCCCGGCTCACCTCCTCGGGGTTCTCGCTGGTGATCCGGGCGGCGATGACGTGGCCCCTGGGCACGGGGGTGTTGGTGGGGCTGTGGAAGCAGATGGGTGTATCGCCCCAGGGGCTCTCCCCATACAGCACCCGGATGTCTTTTATCCTGTGCAAGGGGATGCCCATTGCGATCTGCACGAGAAACAAGGAGGACTTTAGCTGCCAGAACAAGACTTTAGCATCAAAATTACAACTGGGAGACATCGATAGATGGTCTGAATGAAGAGCGAGGGGAAGAGGCACCATGCTGCAGGCAGCTGCTCCCGGCAGGGAGCCAGAGGTGAAGGAGGGATGCTACATTGCTTCTGCCTGCACCCTACCTGCTGGTATATGGGACAGCTTCCCTCTGCCAGGCTCCAGCCCAGCACTTCTCCCTAAATTACAAAATCGCTTCATCTAACAAACCTCGCAACGTCGCCCGTGTGCGCTCAGGTACCTGCAGCTGGGCAGCAGGGAGGTTGACATCCGCGATCATCTCTGTGCAAGGGTGCTCCACCTGCAGGCGCGGGTTCAGCTCGAGGAAGTGGAAGCTCCCGTCCTTGCTGTAGAGGTATTCGACGGTGCCCGTGCTCACGTAGCCCGCCATCTGGGCCAGGCGGACGGCGCACTGCAGGAGAGGGTGAAACCCCCGTGGGGAGTAACGACCCGCTGTTCGCTGCAGCAGTCGGGGTGTCCCGAGCAAAACAGCAGCAGTGTCCTTGCATGGACCCAAGGAGACAAGCAGGGCTGGGGCTCCCCGCTTGCTCGGGGGGTCTCTCCCTTTCTTAGGGACCTCAGGTGCCAAAAACCACAATAAACCCAGCAAGGATCAGACTAGTTTCTCGCTAAAACTCGGTGCTGCCCTAAGACCAGGGCCACCCACCTGCTCCATCACCTCGATGACGGAGGGTGCCGCGATGGTGATGGGCGCCTCCTCAATGATCTTCTGGTGCCTGCGCTGGATGGAGCAGTCCCGGCCAAAGAGGGAGATGGCGTTGCCGTACTCATCGGCCAGCACCTGCACCTCCAGGTGCCGCGCGTGCTGTGCCAGCTTCATCAGGAAGATGGGGGACCCGGGCGCCTCCGCCTGCACCTGCGGTGAGGGAGAGGGTCGTGCTCTGGCATCACCCCCCAAATTCATCCCAGGATGGAGGTAGATTCTGCGGCAAGCCCAGGTGGGAAGCACGAGACACCCAGAGTGGGAGCAGGACCCTGCTGTGTGCCCCAGGATGGGATGGGGACAGGGATGGGGGCTCCGGCACCTCTCACCTGCCGGAAGCAGGCGCCAAATTCCTCCGCTGCCTCCACTTTTCGGATGCCTTTGCCCCCACCGCCTTCTGCTGCCTTGATCATCAGCGGGTAGCCGATCCTCTTGGCCACCTGAGGAGGGACAAGGACTGGGGTGACTGAAGTGCTCTGGACCCCAACCCATCACCCTGACAGTCCACCCTGCCCCAGCCCCATGCATCCCCAAGCAGGATTGCCCCGAGCCACATCCATGGAGAGGGACCAACTGCTGCTGAAACATCCTTGCATCGCTGTCACATGTGCTGGGAGGCCAAAAGGGCCAGGGCATGCAGGCTCAAGGAGAAATAATGGTGGATGGGAGACAAGCGGCTGCCCGTGGGCTCAGCTTTACCTCCAGGCCTTCCTCCACATCCTTCACACAGCCCTGTGTGTACGTCTCGACGGGGATGCTGATCGTCTGCTGATGCTTCTGGTCCTCCTCGACCACTGGGCCACCAGACCTGCAGGCACAGCCAGGGCTACTGTCACCACTGGGGTGGCACGGCTGGGGTGGCACGCTGGCTGTGCCCAGGGAGGTGGGGACCCCATGTTAGCACATGCCATTTCCATGCACCCCATCTCCAAAAACCCCTCTGCCCGAACCAGCAGCTGCTCAGCTGCAGTGAGGTCCCCGATATCTGCAGCCACTCTGCGGCCAGCCGGGCCGGGGACCCCAACCCTGGCGCTTGCTTTGGGGGAGAAGGAGAGGCAGGGAGGACAGAAATGGGGAGCGGGGAGAGCGTGCGGTGCTGGGGAGGAGGCACTTACCACTCCCGCTCCATGGCAGCGTGGGGATCTGGACCGTCTGAGCCACAATGGTGGAGGCGACTTTGTCCCCCAGCGCCCACATGGCATCGCGGGGGGGACCTTCGAACAGGGAGGGAAGGGGTGAGCTGGGCCAGCCTGGCCAGCCAGCCTGGCCCCATCGCCTGGATGCTGCAGAAAGCTGTTCCCCATGGAGCCGGCACCATCAGCCCTTCTGCAAAGAGTGGGGGCGTGGGAAACACGCCCAAACCCACTGCCTGGTTCGGGATGGAGCTTGATCCTTTTCCAAGGGGGAGCTGGGCAGCCCACAAGGTCTGCTCCCACCCAACGTTCCTCCATACGCTGCATCAGCATGAGCATTACAGGGAAAACCCAGAAAACAGTGGGATTCCTGGGACAGCTCCAGGAAACCAGCCTGGGGACTGCCACGCCGCAGGGTGGACATGCCAGATGCACGAAACAGGCATTGCCCAGCACGGCATCCCTGGGGAGCGAGCGTGCATGCACACACTAGCCCGATGCCTGCTCCCTCCAGCGCTGGGAAGGCAGCAAGACCTTACCTAGGAAAGCTATCCCATTTTTCTGCAGCAGCTCTGGCAGCTTAGGGTTTTCCGAGGCATGTCCCCAGCCAGCCCACACCGCCTGGCACAAGAGAAGGAGCAGCGCGAGCTGTTACCTCCCTGCGCTGGCGTCCTCCCATTGCCCACAGCATCGCGCCCGGCTCCTCCGCATGGAGGGACGTCACCCCATTTCGGAGCACCCCTTCTTCCCCATCCGCTTCCCTCAGCAAAGAGGCGGGAGGCCCGCGAGCGGCTGCTACCTGGACTGGGATCCGTTTGGAAATGTCCACGATCAGCTCCACGTTGGCGTAGTTGTTGTTGTTGGCCCCCCCGGGGACGGGCACGTAGTGATCTGCCATTTTGATGTACTCTGAAAGACAGCGCACGGTGGTGGTGGGAGCCAGTCCCCTGAGCCACACCCCACTTGCATGCTGTCCCTTGCACCCCCTCCCCAAATCCTCCATCCTGGGGAGGCTGGAGGGGAGGGGAAATTATTTACTCCTGGATCTGGCTGCACAGGAGGAAAGCGTGTGACCCCAGGCTGTGCAGAGCTCCCCACATCCCAGGCAGCAGCGCAGGGAGAAGGAAAGGGCTGCCCCGGCTCAGCCCCAGGGCAGGGAACATCCCTTGCTGGGATGCTTTTAGGAATTACCTGCATTAGCCTTGAGGTCTTCAGGGGTCACCATGACCACGAACCGAATGGCACGCTCATTTCGGAACATCTCGTAGGCCCACCGGCGGATGGAGCGCATGCACTTCACGGCGGCGATGCCGTTGTTGGCAATGAGGACCTGGGCGGACGGGGACACGGGGCATCAGGCTGCAACCTCTCCTTGCTGCTGGGGTGCAGGGCTGGGCGCACGGCCCCGAGGGATGGCAGCGCAGAGGCGAGGGCTGGGCGCAGGCAGCGAGCAAAGCAGGGCAGCCGTGCTAACACGGGCGCTTTGCGACAGCCGATTGTATGAGCCGGCGGAGCAGGAGGCTCCTTAACAGCAGCTTTGATACCTGGCACTGGGGCTAACGAAGGACGGGACTTTGGCCTTCGTTTGTGCCAGCCATGCAAAGCCGCTGCAAGCAGCTGCCATGCAAGGGCAGCGTTGGAAGGGTTTCCCTCTCCCAGCCCGTGAGGGTGGGTGAAGCCGGGGGATGAACAGCTCTGGGCTGCCCCGGGCTGCCATCGGTCCAAGCCTGGCAGGCATGGGAGACTCAGGCAACACTCGAGGATGCCACCGTGAAAAGCAATGACCCACCACCCAGGCAAAGGCAGGAGCGCGTGGGGAAAGACCTTCTCGATGACGCGGTTGCCCCCAAAGTGGGTGACGAACTCTGCCGGCGAGGCGACGGTGAAGTCCCGTTGCAGATCCATCTTCCTGTGCTCGCGGCCCCTCTTCGCCAGGTGCAGCCCGGACATGCTAGGCCTGCGGCAGGACGCGACGGCTGTCAGCGAGCCCGCAGTCGCATGAGCAAACCCTCACTGGGTGCGATGTGTGCCGCTGCTGACTCGGGCTTCCCTGGGGGGGTCGGATCTGCAGAGAGCCCGGCAGCCTGCAGCAGCGGGCACTGGAGACCAAACTGTGCCCCCTCCACGGTTTCTTCCAAGGAAAGCAATAAAACCCTTCACCCTGCTGACACACGCAGGGAACGTCGGGATTCACCTTCCTCACTACCACCTCCCTGTTGTGCACCGGGATCTCTCCTGGGACATTTAACACCTGCTGCAACACCACAGAGGAAAACTGCTTTGGCTGAGTTATATGGGGCAAGCAATTCGGGGTGAACAGAGCATATTTCGCAATTAAAACACCACCACCCCCCCAGCAGCTGTGGGTCCATGTTGATTCAAACACCACAACAAGCAGATCTGCAGCCACAGGGGTTGGACTGAGACCCCGCTGCGCCAGACAAAAGCCCCGGGGTTTGCATTTCAGGGAGCAGAGAGCTGCTCAGGGTTTTTGGAAGCATGCTTGTGTCCAGAGCACTGCTACCACCGCAGCACGGCCATGCCCGCTTTTGCACCGCCAACAGCTCCCAGCCCGGCTGCAGCTGGAAATGCACCACGCTCTGCTCCGAGGGCCGAGGAACAGGGAGACTCCCGGGGGCTGAAACACTGCACCGAGCGCGGACCCTCCCTCCCACTGCCAGGATGGTTACACGCACAAATGCCCCTTTGCAGTGGCTGAGCTCTGCTGCAAAGTCCCCACAGCTCCTGGTTCACACCAAACCCCACTGCAGAGCTGTATCTATCCCCCACGTCCCCAGAGGATGCCCGGAGCAGCCCAGCTGGGTAGTGTGGGTGGCAGGAAAAACAATGGGTACACAGGATGGCACAGAGCATCCCTTCCCTGGCATCCATGCAAGGCAAGCGGGATTGCTGCCTCCAAACCCCATGGCACGAGCACCAGGTCTCCGAAGGGTGCAGCCGGAGGTGCCCCTACAAGAGCACCCTGAGCTGCACAAGGGTTACCAAAGGAGGAGCAAAGAGCAGGCAGTGCACTGCGAGAAACCTTGCAAAGAGCGTGATGTACCGCTCCCAGCAGCTGCCTTGGGAATTTGCCGTCGCACAGCCTGCGACAACAGCAGCCACAGCTCCTTGCTAGATCAGGCCCCATCCTGCCCACGCTGCCTGCTCCACAATCCCAAAACACCTTCCCAGGCTCACCACGCTGCCGGCCAGACTCACCCTTACCATGGCTTTCCACTGAAGGCATTTCCGTGCCCTCCGGAGTCTATTCCCTGTTTCACAGCCCATTGCACATCCCCAAAGCGGGCAGGTCGGAGCAGGCTGCGCTGGCAGCCGGACAGCCGGCCCGGCCCCAGCAGTGCTATAAGGCAGCCCTCGCACCTCCCACCTCCCGGCACGGCAGCGGCCGGCGCAGGAGGGTCTGCCAACGCCAGCAGCCCATCGCAGGCAGGCAGGGACCTCCCTGGCAGCCAGGCACGTGCCTTCCCATGGCTCTGCCCAGAGTTTTAAGCGACTTTCTATTTTAATTGGCAGGTTCAGATTCCCCCCTCGTAACTCAGTCAGATTTTGAACTGTTGATTGTTATTCCATGGATGAGCTACAAATAAGCAAAGGAAGAAGGACCAGCCCTCCCCAAATGAGCAGATTTTGCACGAGTAGCACTTGGCACATTTATTTTGAGGGGAAATGTGTCGAAACCCGCTGGGAGGTTGGGAAATGTCCGAATCTCTCCATGCACTCAGGGTATTTTCCAAGTAGGTGGAGCACTGCATCGAGTGGTGCTGGGTTTATCGCACTCCGGTGCATCCCCCACATCGCTCGGCAGCTCTGCTGCTCTGCCGGGGCCGGCTGCGCTGCCCGCTTCCCTCCCACAGCCCCAAACCCCACCGCAAAACCTGTGCCAGTGCATCCGTCCCATCCTGCAAACTGCACCAACCACGTCTACAACACGACTCAGGCAGCGGCATAAGGAAATTCCTCCCGTGTTAAAGTGCAGGTGAGCAGCAGCGATTCCCCGCCAGCAGCAAGGTGTGTGAAACCGCCCAAAACCCCAGCCAGGCAAGAAGACACCGTTGGGCTGTCAAGTTTCATAACATGTCCCCACAGCCAAAGGTCTTTTATTTTTAACCGGGAGCAGAGCAGCCAGGAGGAGCTGGGCAGCAGCGCTTTGTTTCCAGTTATTTATAATGGCCGCCAGTTGTGCTCGCATGGGAAGCCGCTCTGCACAAGCCAGCAGGCAGCAGTGAGCTGCCCCGCGGCCTCACCAGTGCTGGGAAAATGTCGCTGCGAAGCTACCCACGGAGCAAAGCTCATCCACTTGTCATCAACTCATCGTAAAACCACCAAAGAGCTACTTTTCTGCCTTAAATAATTTGGCCGCAATAGTTGCAAGTGCAGAGGAAGGGCAGGAGCAGCACAGGAGTACCCTACGTACCCCACTCCTCCCGGGATGCCGTGTTTCCCCACATGCAACACCAGCAGCAGGTTAGCATCCCCCCTCATAGCAGAAGGAAAATATACGTGGCAGCAGGAGCAGGTCCCAGCCCTGGGGGCACGGGGCAACATTTGCATGCACAAGTGCACACGCAAGCGCCAGTGCACGTGCACATGCAGGTGCCCTGTCAAAAGGCTCAGCTCAACTTGCAGGTGTACACACACCCCATGAAATGCCCCCAGCAATGCTCGTGCACAAAACGTGCGCACGGAAGGACAGCGAGCGCAGGGCAAACGCCAGAAGCGCCCACCGCCGCCCATCCGCACGCTCACCCACCACAACCGACCCCAATCTTGTCCTGCCAAACATGAAAATCCCCACTCCCCGATGCACCCCCATCCTGTGCCAACCACAGCTGCGGCCGGTGCATCAGCACGGCCTTTCGTGGTGCCGGGAGATGGTGCAGGGACAGACAGAAGCAGCAAAATGAGAGAGGAAGCTGTGAGAAAATGGGAGCAATTGGGCAATTTGGCTGCAGCGCTGGGGATTGTGTTTGAAGGAACACCAAGCACGCTAAAAGCACTTTCCACCCTGTTCTTTGACATCCAAAATCACTATAACGGAGCAACCCCTGCCCCAGTCCTTGCTGCACTCGTGCACATGGCACTGCTGTCACACAGAGCACTCAGGCACATCTGCTCTTCCCAGGGTGCTGCCATTAACCTTATTATCAGGGTTTTTCATGCAGCACCAAGTCAAAGGGAACAGGACGGGGGCATCGATTTGAGGCTCCGAGAAACACCCGCACACGCACCCCGATTTTAACAACAGGGTCCCTGAGAAATGCACCCACGAAAAGCATCTGCCCACCCCAAACGGGGCATCTTTGCACCACCGCGGCTCCCGACCCCAAGCGTTGTACCTCATGCCGGCGGCAGACTCCAGCAGGGCAGTCACGGCGGGGGGCTCGGTGCCAGTGCCCCCCGTCCCGGCCAGGCTGCTGCGCCGGCTGCCCACCCTGAAGGCCGCAGCCACCAGCTCATCGTCGGAGGAGGTGTCCTCGAAGGAGCCCAGCACGAATTTGGCCAGGGCCGGCCGGCGCAGAGCGGCAGGGTTGTACACCACGATCTGCTCCTGTTCCCCTGCCGTGGCCTTGCTGGCCCGCGGCGGCAGGCTGGGAGCCGGGGGGCTTGGTCGCACCGGTGGCTTGGCTACGGTGGGAGCCGCCGGCTGCTCCGCCGGGGTCTGCTCCTGCTTCTCCTCCATCCCAGGCTGAGGGCTGGACATTTTGGCCCAGACGAGGAGCACCAGTACCAGCAGGACCAGGGCAGCCAGCAGCATTCACCCACCCTGGGAGAGGCACAGATACATTCCATCAGGGAGGACCCCCATCAACCAGTCCAGGGTCACAGGAGCCACCCCTCAAAACACTGAGGCCCCTTCCCCATCGCACCCCACACCGCAGCCCCCCCCAACACCCAGCCAGACCCCCTCTCCAGCTCAGCCAGGCTGCCTGCAGGCTCAGCCAAAGCTATTTTTACTCCCCAAAACAGGAGCAGCTCTGGCGGGGGGCACAGCTCCGCTCTGCCTTCACATGGTGCTAGGGGGGCTGAAATGGGCCCCCCCATCTCCCCAGCTGCTCACAGCATCCTGAGGAAGGCAGTGAGGCCGCCCTGCCGACCCCAGCCCCGGCCCCTCACAGATTGGGGGGCCCTTAAACCAAAACCGCAAAGCTCTACAGGCTAGGGATGGTTGTGAGGGAAAAAACCGCCACAGCCCCGCCATGCTCCCCTCAGCCCCAGCCCCTTCCTGGGGGGGGGGGGGAAGGGAGTCACTCACCATGGGTGCAGAGCTCTGTGGGTCCCCCCCCGTCCGCGCCGGCAGGGACAAACACCGGCTGCGCCTGCCCGCACCGCCGACTCCCGGTCACGCTTATCTCAGCCGCTCGCTCCGTCCACCACGCCAGGCCAAAAGCCGGCGGGGTGCCAGGCCCCAGGGCGAGGGCCGCGCGGCGGAGGGGGGGGAGCGTGCGCCCCAGCGTCCCCGGCGTCCCCCCGACTCTCGCAGTCACGTTACTGTTGCATTCTCGCACGTGACGGTAACGTCAAGGAGAAATATTTCCCCGCTAACGTGACTGGAAAACTTCTGCGAGAGGCGAGGGTGGAAAGCAGGGCAGAGCATGGCTGGCCAGGACACCCGATCCTTGGGGGACAAAGGTGCCCAGGCCCCGTGCCTGGTCATGGGGACAAGGAGAAGGACAAGTTCCTGCATCTGCGGCTTTGCCTCCCCAGGGGGGAGCAGGGGGAAACCCCCAGGGGGAGCAGGGACACCCCCCCCGCCACCCAGCACCCGTTGCAGAGCCAGGGCCTCACCTCAGGCACCCCCCCGCTTCGAGATGTTCCTGCCAATATAAGATCACACCACAACATAAACAAAGTAATTTTTATTTAAAAAACAAACTGGGGGGGGGGGGAAACCCAAACAAACAAAAAAAATACAACACAGCCACGGAAAGTGTAAGCTTCACTTGTACTAGTGTTACCTGTCGGAGCAAATACCAAAGAAAGGTTTACAGGGGTGTGCTATAAAAACTGATGTAATTTCCAAACGAACAAGGCACTTCGATTAAAGGAATTATGAAGTCAAAGATGGACTGGAGACCGAGAAGTGCGAAGTCCAACCTTGTCTTCATCCTGGAACTCCCAACAGTTATTTTCAACAGTAGCTAGAAACCTCAATTTGCTCCATGAAGGCAAAGCACAAAACTCCCTCTGTTTTAAGATCTTAAAAGATCTTAAATAATTCACAACCATCGGCCCATGAATTGGCAGATCTTGATGAACAAACCTTCGCTGCTGCCATCGGCAGGTACCACAAAGTTCATGGTCATCACAGCTCACCTGTCATCCAAGTGATCAACACACCCACTAAGAATCTAAAAACTTAAGAGTTTTCCTCTCTAAATGCCAACGAAAAGCTCAGAGCACAACCAGAGCCTCAGTCGCAGTCTCCCCTCGGCTGCTGGGGGGGATTTACCCCGAAATCTCAAGAGTACAGATACACCAAGTAACACTTCTGACAGTGTACAGTCTTTACAGTCCCAAGAGGCCCTATTTCTAATAAGTCTTATAATCTGTAGCAAAAAGCTAAAAACAAAAGCATCTGCCTTTCCTCCCGTGGAGTCAGCTCCACACCCCCCAAATATGAAATCGGGATTTGCACAGCAGGAGGCAAAGGAGTGGGAAGAGGCACAGCAAGGTATTTACAAAAGCTGAACAGCTTCACCTGTAAGAACTGACATCCCTTCACAAGAGCCTGAAAACACATTCCCATTACAACAACGAGCACAAATACAGAACTCTGGTGGTTTTTTTTCTTTGCTTCAAACTAGGCCAAGACCTGTTCAAACAGCAGAGGAGTCGTCCATCTAACACTCCACTCTTTAAAAAAACATTTAAAAAATATAACATCTCTGAAATTTTGGTCATTTGTTCCTTGATCAACATCCAAAGAGTAATTCTCAGGTCAGCAAAAGTTTTTCAGAAACAAGACAACCCCTGAAACAGGGGCCATTCCCAACCATTAGACCCCACCAGGTTCTGCGCGCAGCTCAGAGCGCTCGCCAGTCAATGGGCTTCTTGCCGGATTTCTTGAGCAATTCATTCGTCTTCGAGAAATGCCGACAGCCGAAAAACCCTCTGTTGACGGAGAAGGGCGAGGGATGAACCGTTTGCAGGACGTGGTGGCGTTTCTGTAAAGCGTTAGAGGAAACCGCTCGTTAGATTTGCATGCTTTCAGCTCCCGGGACAAGGCTGGCTGCTTCTGCCCCGACCAAGCAGGTGTGATTTCCTCTCTACCCCTCCTCAGCCACCAGCCTGAGGACCCAAAGAACCGGCCGTGAGGACCGAGACGTTTGTCCCACTGAGCAGAGGAGGATGGACTACGTAAAGCAGCGGTAACACCCTGGCCATTTTTCAATTGCTGTAATCCTAACAGCAAATTTTATACTTATTCATGAGGCTTTTCCTAGAAAAAAAATCAGTTCTGTCCTCAGCTGGATGCTTTTCTGACAACAGAAGGTTACAGTTGCTCCACTTTTGTTGCTTAATTCTGGCAAAGGCTAAGCTGGAACAGAAGGGCAACTAAATTTGACAGCAGAGTTCAAGCCGGGAGAAAAACCCAATTCTGTAAGGGAAGTGCCCTCTAGTGTCCACCCAACTGAAGAAAAAAAAAAAATTAGTGAGAGGGAAGAGAGGAGGAGGAATAAGCTGTACCCTGTCAATGGAGCTGCCTTTCCTCTGGGCATAGGCTCCCCACAGCATGAAGACAACCCCGTGCAAGTTCTTGTTGAGCCAGGACACCACCACGTCCGTGAACTGCTCCCAGCCTCTCTCCTTGTGGGAGGTGGCCTGGTGAGCTCGCACCGTGAGGACAGCATTGAGTAGGAGCACTCCTAGCAAACAAAGCAGATGCACAGAGGATGAAACAAAAATCAAGCATTAACTGCTTTTTCCTGCTTCCCCTGAGAAATTAAATTTTCATTCTAAGGTACCCGCTGAGCGGCAGGCACTCAGAATTGATTTTTTCTTTTACAGATGGACTGATTCCAGCCATGGGCCTGTTTTCTAGATAGGCTTTTTTATGACCTACAGTGGACACACTACCAGAGTGTCTATTAACTCACCCTGCTTGGCCCAGCCAGTTAGATCACCATGACCAGGATGAGTGAAGTCCTCAATATCCGTAGACAGTTCTTTGTAAATATTTTCTAAACTGCAAACAAAAACCATCAGAAGTTTTTTTAATATGCATGTTTAAAGGTAAGAGCAAACAGCACCACTTACTGCTCGCACACTAAGCAAGAAGGGTACTGATTCTAATCTTATCATTTCAGATAATAAAGCCATTTGTAGAAGCAGGGCAGCAAGGGCTCCGCTTTGCGTGTCTGGCTGGAAGCTTCACACGACTGTCTCAGCACAACTGAATATGCAAATTTACATCTAGCACGCTCTCCAGAACACCACCAAACTACATAGAATTACCCATACTTTTGCAGTGATGTTTCTTCTAGGCAATGCACAACTCAAATTTAAGCAGTCGCAACACACTTCATATCAATTATCTGGCTCACAGCCGCAAGTAACACAGAACTGCAAATAATCTGTAAACAAAAGGGATTTTGCAAATTGAGTGCTGTCATACCTGGGGGGAGGTGGAACAGGCTTCTGGACACTGAAACAGAGACCGTGAGCTTGATTAGGTCCATGATACGGATCTTGTCCCAAAATGACAACCTTTACCTGAAAGCAGACATTTGTTAGCATTGAATTATAATCAGTATTATTCCCAAAAGAGGGAAGGGGGAAAAAAAAAAAGACTTATAAATGAGCTTTATCCTAAAACAAACAGACAAAAAAACCCAAGCCAACCTCAGGAACTGAAGTTAAATCACTGACATCTCATTATAAACAAGTTAAAGAACACAGTCCCCACCTAACGCTAAGGATTAACATCACCACAGCTTTGCTGCTAAGATTATGAAGATATTTTGAGTGCAGAAGACCAACATTTTCAAAGAGCCACAATAAAACACGTCGTGAAGGTATTTTCCAAGTAAATTTCCTCACATTTTAGTTTTATGCCACATTTGCTGTGGTATTTTTGACACAGCTTATTGGCCACGGGATTACCTTAGACACTGTCATTACAGATCAATTAAAAAAACAAGAAATGTAGAAGATCCAGAAATCAAGCACTATGTTAAGTAATTAACTATGTTAATCAAGCACAACACTGGAAATAAGGTCGAAGTCCAACTAAAGTTTTTAAGGAAATTCTGTGGCCACTGAGGGTAATAAAAGAATAAAACCGCATTTCAGTATCAGAGATGAAAGAGAAGCCAGGATTTACAAGTTACGTGAGAGAAACAACAGCATCCGCATTGCACGGGATTGAAGCTTAAGAGACCAAACATCGGACGAACGCGTTTGCGCATCGAACCTCGCATGTCATCGTCTGACACGCACCAGCGGCTGGAGAGATGTCCCCCACCCCTCCCCAGCACCCACAGCAGCTCCACTCACATCCCTGATGTCGCACATCTGCGTCCAGGTGAAGACTTGCTCGGGGGGCGGATAGACCGTGTAGCGTTTCCTCTCCTCTGCTACGAACGCCATCAGCTGCGGGGTGGGGAGGGAGGGAGGGGAGAGAGAGGGCAGGTTAAGCCCGGGGACAGCGGGGAGCAGCGGCCGCGCAGCCCCGCCGCTCGGGACAGGCCCGCCTCACTCACCTCCATGAAGTAGGGCTTCGAGAATTCGCCGGCCAGCTGCTGCCGCCAGCTCTCCCCGAAGCCCGGCGGTACGTTCCGCTCGGCCAGCCGCTGCAGCGCCGCCTCCTTGTTCTTGCGAATCCGTTCCAGCTGCTCCGGGCTCAGCGGAGAGGCCTTGCCCGCCTCATCTCCCGCCGCCTTCGCCTTCTTCGCGGCACTGACCTGGTAATGGCGAACGAAGAGGTGGCTGCAGAGCAGGCGGGGGGCGCCGCGGCCCAGCCGCAGGCCCAGCCGTATGCCGAGCAGCAGGAGCCGAGCGGCCGCCATGCCCCGGCCCCGCACCGCCCTCCGCGGGGCGGCTCCGCCGCACGCGGGTATTTCGCGGCAAAACAAACGGCGGGCCCGTCCCCATTGGCCGCCGCGCCAAGCGAGCCCCGCCCACAAGCGGTAGTTCAAGCTCCCGCTCTCTATTGGTCAACGGGAAAGCGCCCGCTCCTCTCTATTGGCTTGCCACAGCTGGCAGAGAGACTCTCTACCTAGCAACCTTGACGAAACGGCGGCCGCCAGCTCCCATTGGGCGGCGGCGGAGCGTGGCCTCGATTGGCAGATCAGTCAGGCGTGCCAGGAGCGCGGGGTTTTTGGAAGTGGCCGCGCGGGCGCGTGGTCTTCCCCCCCCAACGGCCGCCAGCGCCGCGCGCCCCAACGGCCACCAACGCCGCGAGACCCCCCCCTCCCTCCTCCCCCCCCCCCGCCACAGCCATCGCCTCCCGACCGCCAGTCCCCTCTCCCGGGCCGCCAGCACCCCCAGCCCACCGCTCGCTACCTCAGCGTCGCCGCCCGGCTCCGGGGAGCGACCGCGCTTTTTGGCCGGCGCGGCGCTGAAGAAGGAGTGCAGCGTCTTCTGCCCGATCATGGCGGCGGAGCAGGGCGAGGGGCAGCGGTGAGGGGCGGCAGCGGTACCCGCGCGAAACCGGCGGGAGGGTGGGCGGGACGGGGATTTAGCGCCAAAAGCGCGCGCGTGCGCGGGGGCGGGGAGGGGGCGGTGACCGCCGGAGGAGGGGGAGGGCACGGTCCCCCAAGGCGCATGCGCGCTCGCGTCGCTCTCCCCCCTCCCTCGGCGGCCGCTGAGGGGCCGGGGGTTTCCCGCCGTCGACCGCGGTCCCTCAGGGGATCGCTCCCGTTACCGCCCGGTCTCGCTGCCGGGAGGAGGCGCCCGCGCTGTCCCCGCAGCCTCCCGCCGCTGTCGGTGCCTCCGAGCGGGCGCCGATGGACAGATACGTGATTAAACGCCCCCCCGGAGAGGCGGGGGGCGGCGGCGGGAAGAGGCCGCGGCCGGAGGAGCCCGCTTCGGGGCAGCCCCCCTGGCAGGAGATCCGCGCGGAGGGCCTGAGCTGCGACTACCGGCTCCTCTTCGGCAAGGCCGAGGCTGACGAGATTTTCCAGCAGCTGGAAGAGGAGGTGGAGTACTTCGAAGGTAAGGGCCGTCGGAGGACCCGGCTTCTAGCTCCGGGTGCCACGCACGCCCCCCGTGCCCCCGCCCGGTGAAGTGTTTCCCTGCCCGGGTCGCCCAAGGCGAGCCCCGGAATGATTCCCCTGGCCTGGGCAGAGCTGCCAGATGATGGAGAGGTTTCTGCAGGCACCTGGCGTTTGCAAAATCTGGCCCTGAGAAGTGAAGAACAAGCACAGGTCTGATCTTGCAGGGTTAGTTTTGCTTAGCTTGAAGCACGCGTCAAGTGGTTTCATTCACGTTTTAAGAGCAGAACTGGGGTAATCCTGGAATGTTGACAGGAATTTGTTGGTAGATGTAGTACATGAGATATCCCCAGTCACATTAATTCAACAACAGAATATGATGGGGGTGCTAGTCCTGTTCATCCCACTCAAGGGGGATAGTAAAGCAGTGTCAAACTTGAGAGTTAAGTACTTTGTTGGGACAGAAACACTTGAACACGGATGACAGCTTTTGGGTTGTCATCAGCACGCTCATTTCTGTTGTCCCACTGGAGCGTCACAGAAGCTCCAAATCAAGGAGACTGTTGAAACTGTGAACTGCAGAGGTAATACAGAGTTGGTTTTGATCCTTCTCATCTCTGGTTTAAACAGGTGAAAGGACAAAATTGCACGTGTTTGGCAAATGGCATGACATTCCAAGGAAGCAGGTAACCTACGGAGACCCCGAGTTAACATACACTTACTCAGGCGTTACCTTTTCTCCTAAGCCGTGGATCCCAGTTCTCAACCGTATCAGAGACCGCATCGCTTTGAACACAGGACATACTTTTAATTTTGTTCTTATTAACAGGTATGTCTGATTTCCAGTTGCATCAAGCAACTGGTTCAAATGAAAAATTGCTCGTGCAACACTGTTGACAGATGATTGACAAGTTGTTTTACATTCATTTAATTGGATTGGTAGAAGAACTAATTAATCTGTTCTGTGTACAGGTATAAAGATGGTGGGGACCACATAGGTGAACATCGAGATGACGAGAGAGAACTGGTTCCACGCAGTCCTATTGCGTCCGTCTCCTTCGGAGCTTGCAGGGACTTTGTTTTCAGGCACTGTGATTCCAGAGGGAAAAACGCAACGCGCCACATTAAGCCCATCAAACTGCAGCTAGCCCATGGTAGCCTGCTGATGATGAAGTACCCCACCAACGTGTATTGGTACCACAGCCTGCCCACCCGCAAGAGAGTACTTGCCCCAAGAATCAACCTCACATTTCGGAAAGTGATGACTGTAGCCAAGAAGTGAAATATTCAGCAATCAAGCACCTGGTCTTTTGACTCTGAAACTAGAAGCTTTCTTCCCTGACATAACCGTCAATTTCTCATTCAAACACTGTCTTTGATGATCCAAGGTACCGGATGAACAAATTAAACCAGGAGAGGAGATAGCGTACTTGGTAACTTGCTAATAAAGACTGCGACTACTGTTCTTAAATGCCAAGAATACTTTTTCTCCGTGAAATGTTGCTGTAGTCCTGCTGATAGATATTTTTAATGAGCAATACGCTTGTTTTGCTCAGGAGGAAGTTTGTTTTCAACTGATCTTAATCTAGGCAGTTTTCCAAAAAGATCAAAATACTCTATATCCTCGAAATAGCAGTGAAACAGTTTATAAATACTATAACGTACGAGATGTAATCATTTAAAGCTGATACTGTTCAACAGGTGACACTTTCTTGTATGCTCTGTCAATGAGCTATAGTTTGCTTGTTTTTGAAAAATAAATACAAATGAGACTGACATGAAAAAGAGGAGTGCTAAGATATGAATATAGTGAATGCAGCATGCCTGGCCGCATGTTTTACAGTCACTATGACTTTTGTCTGCTTATATTCCTCTGCTGCTCTACCTCCTCTGCGTGGGTTCTTTTGGTCAGTAGCGTGGTGGGGCAGGAGGAAGCATGAGGTGCTACTGCACAGGGAGAGGGCCTCTTCTTCCTTCGGTCCTTTGTCTGTACAGAAACTAGGGAGCATAAGGTGATGACTTGGGGAAGATTGGGTTGTATCATTTATATGGACAACACAGCGTGAAAGGCTGTAACTTCTGAGAGTGTCTGTTTTTCTAAATAATTATCCCTAGGGATTCCATTCTGACTACCTGAAAGCCATCGCCTTCCATGCTGACAGTGAACCCTGCTGAAATGAGGACAGACCGTCCAAAGTCACCAACAGGTCTTGCGGAATCAAGCAACGGTAAGTACTGAGCGAGAATGTGAGCTGATCCCTGCGTAACCAGGCTACAAGCATCTGAATTAGCGATGGGCTCTGTCCTTCAGCGGTAGGTCCATTAGGGCTACGGAATTAACGTCTGTTTAGACAATTTGGAGTTGGTACTTCCCACCCTCTGCCACTACCAGAAAATGCTATACATTGCGTGAAGAGCTCCTGCCTATGAATGCTTCTTATTCAGAGAATGTGAAATGCTGCTTCTATCGGATATACCGAATGCGGTTTGGCTTACAGCTTGGTCTTTGTTTCAAGACGCTACCACACGTGAACAGCTACTTTTTCTAATAAGTTTGTTCTTTTATTGCTACTGTACAGTTACAAAAATACCCTGAAGTGAAAACCCAACTTCAAACAGCAGTGCAGTGGTTTGACTATAATATCATACATTTTTAAATAATGCACAAAATCAGACAAGAATAATCCAAACACAGAGATGTCATCTTGGAGGTCTTATCTGATGTTTTTTAACCTCTTACGTTTTATTAACACCTTCTCCACCATGGAAGCTTGTGAGTAACAAGTAACAGCGTTTGATGAGCCTCATGTGCCTGCACGGAGCCCAGTGACTCCCAAAGGTGAGGGTTGGGTGGCAAACATCTGCAGAGGTCTTTGATGCTCACAGTAGACTGGGAGTATCTAGCACAGCTCAGGACCAGGACCGAGGTGCCGATACTTGCTCCCTTCCTCACACTGAGGGCTAAGCCAAGACCATCTACTCCTTCCTAACAGTGAAAGCTACAACAAACGCTGACCACTCAACCCTCATCTTTATAGCCCTTGAGGAAGCTTTCAGAGTATATCTGCAGCTGAGTGAAACTGAGCAGTTTATCAGTGTCGTACAGCGACTGTGCTTTCATTCTCATCAAACTGGCCCCCGTTGGAAAGCAGCTTTATGCAAAAGGAAAAGAAAAATATACTGAACATGCAAGCTTGCAGTAATATGTGGCTTTATGTCCCTGTTACAAGCTGATGAGTTTAAGACTTAGTCCATTGTGTGCGTATGTTCTGACCCACCTCCAGCATTACTGCTTTCTAAACAAAGTGACCTGTTCAGATGAACTTCTCAAAAATTCGGTTAAAAACTCTAAACAGACCCTGTTGAGAATAGGTATTGCAGAATATACACTGCTGGCAGTGGAAATGTTTTGAAGTTCTGAGGTACAAATGGTAGACCTGCTGGAGCTAGATGCTTTGCATGATGTTTTTTTCTCAGATGACACCCAGCACTGCTTTACAGAGCTCCTACTGCACACTTGTGCTGCCCAGAATGGAGGGCTTTCACCTTCTGCAAGTCTGTTAGGTCTTAGTTCAATGGCCAGGGCATTTTTTGGCATTTGGCATCCTTCTAGGGGTTTTTTTTTCTTTGTTTTTCTTGTTGTTTTTCCATAATTTAAAATAGGAAGGTTAAAACCACGCTACTGCTAGCCTAGCACAGACAGGGGGACTTCTCAGGAACTAGTACGTCACTGGATTTATAAAGACTATTTTATGTACTGTGAGCATTACTTGGAGCAGGAATTGCGATCCATACTCTGGAATGATGAGTTGTGTAAATAGTTTTGCATATACATCCATTACCACTCCTATTTTGGCTGGTTTTGAGCCTCCCGTTAAGGAACTCTGAATGCCTATAAGCTTTGGGCAGCAATATGAGTATACGAGGTACAAAGTTGCCCTAAAAAACTATTAAGACAGTTGTTACCATTTGAAAACTTAGTTGCTGTTTTACACTGAAAAAGCTTGTCTGATGAATTAGTCTTTTTCCCCTTCAAGCTTACAAGGATAGATAAGAGCTAAAAATAGCCTACATACTTTATTCCTAGTAATTTAAAAGCAGTCAAAAGGATAATTTTTGCTGCTTCTCCCTCCGCGCTTTGTTTGGGATTTATTTTTTTGACACGTCAAGCAATCTAGAGCAGCAAAGTACACCTTACTTCTATTGATATGGCAATCTGTGGATCTAATGCAGCGGCACCAGTCTTGTCAGACTGCTGTACTTCACAAGACAAGGAAGTGCCCACCAGTCCTAATTCAATCGTGTATACTCTAACTTAACGAGGACGCTTGGGTTGCTATACATCTCGGCTCACAATCACAACCGGTACAAGCTCTAAAGCTCAATTGCAAGCCAGACAGCGTGTAGCTGAATGGTTGATGAGAAATGGCAGTTTTCAGCATTAAAATAGAAGGGCAAGTCTAGAACACCAATTACAGTAGCCTTGCAATCACAGCATTAAAAGTTGTAGTTGATACTACAAGCAACTGTATTCAACAGTTTCATAGTGACAAAGGAAATTACAATACTGATCGCTAGCAAACACTTCTGTCTCTTGATTTCAGCTATATTCCAAAGATACAGAGCAACAAATCAGGGTCTCAGCTCTTAACAGATAAAAAATTTATCTTTTCTCCTGGAAAAAGGGAACTGCACTTTGAATCAGCGGAAGTACTTCTATGATGTGTAAAGAACTAAAATACTAGGAAAACGACGTGAGCAGGGAAGTCATTTTTTGGATCGTGCATGTTATGTAGAGATGCCTTACTTTATTGATTAGCTGGGATATCAAGAGAAATCTGATTCCATTTTCATCCCATCATCTTGAGACATTTATCAGAACGCAACTGACATGCAGTGGACTCAGACAATGGTAATGTAGCTATTCAAATAAGCTCAAGGCACTTTGTTTCTTAAATCATTGCCTTTGATAACAGTAGCTTCCCATCAACTGCGTCTGGGGCTCCCCTGTTCAGAAATGTCTGCAGTGAAATGTACAGGATTAAGCATCTCCCTTTGAAAATTTACATACATGTCAGAATATGGAATACAGCCTTGGGAAATCTGTTTGAAATGTCTCTTTCAGAGCTGTGATGTTGACAAAATTACTACCTAACAGAATAAATGCTTCTCTAATACAGGTATACTTTGGACTGCACAACGTTAGCAGACCAACTTTGGGTAGCCTAATTTTGGTACAAAACACAGCTCCCAGCAGGAGCCGGCCATTGCCACAGAGGGAGGGGAAAGTTAAAGGGCCTGTGGTGGGTTATTTGCATAACAGACAGGAGGTGCAACGTAGATCTCGTTAGAGGAATTTTGTCAGTTTTTGTCCTTCTTCTGCTCTCTCAATCACTCTTCAGCCCTCAACTCCAAGCTTTGGTGCTGTACCCTCGAGTGAACACGCTCATAAAAAAGCAAGTAAGCACTCGAAGCAAGGACTTCCTGCAAGCTAGCTTTGCGCACGCTGTCATCTGAAATCCATAGCCACTGACTGCTGACAGAGAGAGGGTTCTTAGGAGAGGGTGGAGAGCGGCGGTACGTCACAAAGTGTCCAGAATGCATGTCTCCGTGGTGAACTACAACTGCCATCAGACGGTAAAGGTATACAGGGGAACTGAAGGACAAATGAGAAAAAGGAAAGGGTCAGCAGCCCTGGTGGATCTCACACGGACCAGAAGCAGCCCCACTTGCTTCGTCTTCAGTTGCAGTTTCTTTTTAGAGCAAATGGATGGCTCCATAAGAGACACGCTGCCTTGCAATTACTTTTCTGTATACTGAGTCTTCACTGCAGTGCTGCCTTATTCTATTATCAAGAAAACCGAACCATTTATTTTAAAAGTTTATGCTACAGAGGGCTACTACATTTTGTACAGCGTAACTGATTGAATTTTGCAACAGCGTTTTCCATCAAACCTACCGATGTGCCAGTATTTAGTTCTTAAAGCACTGTTATTGGACAGAAAAGCTATTCTAGAAGAACGTGCTTTTAACTGAAAAGAAGTAAAATTGTGGCAGGTAACCCACAGATAACAACGGACACGCTTTCAAGGACTTGCTCTACAACTGTCTTCATAACAAACATTTGGCACAAAATGCTTCCAGGCTTCTTATTTCACACAGTGATTGTGGAAATTTTCTTCCCCATAGGGAAAATACGCAGTGGCAGACAGAAGCAGCGGTATAGAACTAACTATACATTGGTCACCAGCATGAAAATAAGTGAACATTCTCAAAGGCCAAGAAAACAGATTATCAGGAGAAGCATCAAGGCTGATTTACTAAGTAGAATTATGGCAGCTGCAACTTAAATCAAGCTTGTTAAATACAACGTTTGAAAAAAATCTGTAAGAGATCTATGGATTTCTTGCAATAGTTTTAAAATCAGAGTAAGAAATAAAAATGAAAGGAAGGGGTAGAGGAAAACAGCAAGAATAAGATTATGGCTGTTCAGGAGGATGATCTACTGCACCATGAACCAGAGAAAAGAGAATTTGAATTTTTCTTGTAATATGCTCTACTCCCTTTTCTAGGAGAGAAATGGAGCCAAAGACAACCACTAAAAATCAGCCAAGACAAAAGCAAAAAATTTCTGCACAGGAGCTAGGGTAGATGTTAAATTCTGTGACTATGCAGCCTCATAATAAAGACAGAATAAAGGAAGACATAATTTGAAGGGAGAGAAATTACAAGATAGGGTACAAATCTGTGGCTTACCTGCATTCAGGGAATGCAGCAAGTGGAAAAGTTCCCGAGGACATTAAAAATGAAGAGGAGCAGGCACCATTCATAAAGAGCAGTTTAGTACCAGATGGCTGTTCTGCATCTGCAAGAGAAAGTAGACATTCAGTAATTTAACTTAAATGCTACTATTAGTATCGCTAATAACAGTGCTTCTGTTCCTGCAGTACCTTTCGTCACAGAATATGAAGGTATTTTACTTATTTTAATTCATTACATATTACAGTCCTAAGAGATGCAGAGAGTATAATATCAAAGACAGTGGTAATTGTTTTTACATGACAAATATGAAAATGACCATGTTTACAAAATCCCAACTAAATAGAATATTGAGCTGCCTAAATCACAGACCTACTACAGCTAGATTTTCTAATTGTTTTTTAAGAAGTCGCCATTCCTAGCATTCTGTCTGTGCTTGTCCTGAGGCCTTAGAAGAGATCACTACCGAGATAATCCCTAGGACTTCCCGAGTTAAACATTCCTTCATCCTTTGGACATAAAACATGCGAGTTCTATGCTATCTGGGATTTTTTTGTTTGTTTGTACCTTTTTTAATATTTAGTAGGATCAAATTCAATTATCAAAACTGAACTGTAAACTTGGAACAGGGTATCCTAATGCTTGCTGGGAAAGGGATTTCTACCTGTCCTCTTTGCACAGATCCGAATAAAGATACTGCTCTTGTGTTCATTCTGCAGATTAGAATGTTTTATCACTGAAATGTAGAAATACCTGATAGATTTTATTTTCAAAATAAGTACCTGAAGGTTTTACTGCTATCCCATCCTTTGCTCCAGGCGTTGTCTCTTCAGAGTTTTTCTGATTTGGCTCATTCTGGCTTGATTTATGAACAGGAATGCGGTATTTGTAGATGTCCATGATCAGGAACTCATTGAACTGTACGTGTTCGTGACGTTTCAGAGGAGTGCCTTGGTTTGACCAGCTCAGTCTTTGCAGATGGATACACAAACACTGAGGGAGCTTCAGCAATATTCCGTAGAAAAGGAGAGTCAAAATACATTTTAAATGAAAAGAAAACAGCTGTTCAAGTTAAAACCACACTAATGGAACTGGTAAGTCTAGTGGATAAGGAAATGCATCACTGAACTGTTCCCTTATGTGCTACTGTATCTGCGTGTAAGCTTAGTGGCAATAGTATCCCTAGGACGTGACACTAACTCAACTCTCTTGAGATTTCTGATACCTCCACTACTGCTCACTCACTAGGCAGTAGGATAGATAGCTGATGTTAATCGTTTTCTCCAAATGGAAGAAAAATCAATAAAAATACATGTGCGTTCCGAAGAAGCTCACCTGTCAATCTCATCTAGCTTGTTGATCTGTGAGGTAGAAATGAGGATTGGAATTTGCTGGACCAAGCTGATGTAAGACATTTGCTAATGCTTTGCACAATGAGAGTACCAGGGGAAAAAAGGTCAAGTAGCTATAAATATCTGATATTCAAAGTCATGCCAGGGTTAACCTCTATCAATAAGTACATATTATCATTAATGGCACCTGAGGCTCTTCATTACAGACCAGTGCCCTGTTGTCCTCTGCATTATATGATTACAGAGCAAAAAATAAGAGCTGCTTATATAAATTACACCTGATGTTTAGTGCCATATTCACTTGTTTAAACCAGCTGTATTTAGAACATTTTAATTTCTTTGAAATGTGCAATTCCTGAAGATGCTACAAACATTGTATATATGAATCACTTCACTTACCAAGGAAATCAAGAATTAATGCAAGACATATGAACTGCCACTGAGCCAAACTCATGTTTAAGTGTTTTGCTGAATAACAGTAGAATACTTACATTCTTTAAGCTACAGAGGTTGATGTTTTGCTGAATTGAGGCCTCAATGCCTACGAATATTTAACAAATGAGCTTACTTTTAAGTAAAACATGAAAGTAGTCTAATACCAAGAAGTGGACATCAAGCAAAGAGATCAAAGAAATAAATTAAGGTATAATAGGATTTTAAAATAGATTTGGAGGGTTAGCTTGCCTCACCTTTCCTAACTTTAATTGCTTAACAAATGTTGTTCTCTGGTTTTCTATGCTCTGTCCATTCAGAGTGCCTTCTGCCTGAATCTGAAATCAAAGGGAAAAAAATAAAGCCGTTTGATTACCTGCTGTCTCAGATTACACATAATAGTGCAGGTCTGCACACTGCAGACAAAAGCAATTGTCTATCTAGAACTATGCTCAGTACATGAATTACACCTACAGTTTTCTAGGAACTTTCTTAAGAATTGTTGGCCTATCCTAATGGATCAGAATTCTAAACCCAAATCAAGCAGAAACGAGCATTTACAGAACAAGCCCAGTCTCCAGGTTTATGTGTAGTCATATGCCATTTCTGTTGGTTTTCAAACAAGCCACTTTGGCTCTGTGCTATCATCAAATTACAGGCAACTGTAAAATACTGTTTAAAATACCAGAACAAAAAAATTATCCCAAATATTACCTAAATAATACCTGGTAATTACAGAAAACAATATTTGTAAATGTTGTAATATTAGTAATAAATAAAGCTTCAAAATATTCTGTGAGATAAGAACTCCATTTTAAATATAAGAAATCCCAGGCAAGCTAGAGGCTTTCCTGAAGTCACGAAGAAAGGAGTAGAAAACTGAAGCCATAATTCTGTCAGCAGGCTTAAAACTGAGCTAGAAGGCTATATAAATTCAAATGACATACTTTAGTGCAGTTGTCACACACAACGTCCTTTACAGATTCAGAGGAGATGAAATGATGGAGGCAGTGGTCCAGCGTCATAGGACGACCCTTAGTACGAAAAAACAAAATTATTTGCAGTAATTTTAGGGTGCGTACCATTTAATTTCGTGAAAGGATTTTTCAAAATTTCTTCCATAGAAACTACAGAATTGCAGACTTATTTCTTGAGAAAACTGACTAAATAGCTTTCAGTATGGAACACTGATAATGTAACTAACTATGGGGCTTCTTCCTTAGCCTGGATTAAACATAGAAAACATTGAAGCCTGTAGATAAGAACAATAGCTATGACTCCCTGTGTGATCCCTTAAGTGGGGTTTTAAACTACAGATTCCTGGCCCTGTTACTACTTTTCTCTGAAGTTCCAGCACTTCGTGGGTCATTTTATGCACTCTGACCCTCTACATAGGAGAAATACAGCATTTAATTGAACTCAGGCACTCCTTCCTATCCTTCCTTGTAGCCTATACTACATACTGCCAAGTATGAAGGGCATAATCTTCAATGATGGTATAAAATAAAACACAAATAGCAGAAGATGTGTCCAAATCCCAGTCCTAGCTGTCCAGGAGTGTGTTCTGTTGGTACAAGTCAGAGTTTCCACGAGTGCAAGTAGTTGCTACTTGTCTGGAAAGACAAATTGCTAGCAGACATTAAGTAACAAACCATTATACTTCAAAAAGGTCCCATGCATTTTGCCCCAAAAATCTACAGTGCTTTGTCATTTGAAGTTTTTCAGAAAGCCAAAAAGAAACAGAAACAATTTCCAGTTGAAATCACTTGATCCAAAAGCCTGTATTGGGTAACTTGTGTACTATCACCACAGAGAGTGAGCACCCGAAGGTCACCTTCCACGACTGCCAGAAACAGCCCTCGGGATACGATCTGGTCCGTTCAAATTACACAGAAAGGACCGAGTACTCCACCAGGAGAAACAGAAAACTATTGGTGTCAACAAAGTCATGCTTGTTGTACTAATTGGTAATTTGCACTGACACATTAGTGATAAGGTACTGTATTAGCACAACAGGATCATTTATAAAAAGGCAAGAAAATAAACTGCAGCTACTCATTTACACTTAGGCTGTAGCATCTTAAAAAGGCACTAGTGAAGATAAAGCTGTGACGACCAGGCAATAGGCAGACTGGCTGGATCATGCGTCAGCGACGGATACGTACCCACACAGCTGCTGGAATACTCAGTGAGAGACTGTCAAAGGTATCATATCTCACAGGACTCTGCAAGAAAATATTTCATGTATCCAGTGAGCTCATATTTATGACAGTCCAAAAAAAAAAACCAACAAAACCCAACCTGACACAAGATGAACATATGCCCTCTGCTGTCCACGCTTCTCTGGTGGAATAGGGAGAAAAACACCCGCTTTCCCGAGCACCGTGCCAGGGAACACTAGGTACACAAGGTGCTACTTAGCCTGTTTCTGCTGAAGCTGCCCCTGCTCACTTAAATTTGTTTGCAAGGTTTTGAAAAGTAAAAGTACTAAACGTACTCTTACAGTCTGATCTACAGATGAGATTTGCTTTCTGTATTTTTTCTTTATCCAGGTTATCTTCATCTCCTTACTCTGGATAACTGGACTGCAACTTAATTTGGCTTTGCACATGCAATCTCAGTACTGCGTGCTGAATGAATAGCTTGTCCTAAAACGCTACCCATGTGAGTGGATTTTCAGTATATGATAGCTGTGGTACTGAACACTGAATATAAGAAGACAGCTATTATTATCCCCACAAAGTGGATCACGCTTAATTATCTTCACGTATACATACTACGAGGCACACGTTCTTATACCTGGTGTTCACAGTGTTTGCAAACCATGTTGCTGGTCAGCCTTCCGTGAAAAGGATGCTGAGATTTCCAGTGATTGGACACAGGGGGAAGAGACCCTGAAACACAAAGTTGAAATTGTCCTTTTATTTTCAATACATCTGTGTTCATCACTATAATTCCACATTTTTGGCCCACAGTAACAAAAGTAACTGTTCTAAAACATGTTCTGTCCCACTGGCAAATAATTGACATTTTTTTTTACAGCTGAAGAGATAATACAGACAAAGATCAATTAATATTATCCCCTTAATAAACAAAGCAACTACACTATGAATATTCATATTTCAGAATGGAAAAAAGCATACCTCTTGTTCTGCAGCTTATTTGCTTTTGAGTTATTTCTGGCTGCTACAGAGGAAAAGAAAAGATTTCATTAACCCTACCTTAGAAACCATTAAGTATTAAATACGTTCTTATTTCATCCCTAATATGCTTTTCTGACATTAGAACAATTGTGGGAGTTTTAGTGTCTCTTTATATTTGAGGAAGGCCAAAAAACCTGGTACGCAACAGATTTATAATTGACAAAAAGAACACTTCTGATAAAATGAATAATTAATCTGCAGAATTCTCTGCCTCAGAGTACTAAAATAAAAGCGTAACAGATTTTATAAACCTTTGGTATATATTTTAGACAAAAAGAGAGAGAAACTTTCTGTCTGCATGAAGTTTACCACTAAAATGGAGGATAAGATAAATTTCACCTCCAAAGGGACTATTCCATAAATGTCCATTTTGCAGTTTTCATACCTCATTCATGTGTCAGCTCTTACAGATCAGAGTAACTGCTTAGATGGAGTACTGTTCTGTGCTAGTATTGCGATCCCTGTATTCCATGGATTTAGGAATGCAAAAGCCCTCATGAAAGTGGGATCACTATAAATTCAAATACAGTTGCTTACGAAAAACATTTTTTATTCTTTAGATTGCCTGGCGTATTGATTCATTTCTATCAGAGTACTAAAGAATGGCTTTGTAAACATAAAGAAAATAGCTCCAGTTTCTAAACAGACACTTTATACTTGACATGCTTAGGAATCTAGGCAGACTACGGAAACTTCTGATAACGAAATAACATTGGTAAAGCAGTCACCTCCAGCGAATGCACGTCGAACAAATGTGTCACACGTGGCTGACGATCCCGTTCATCTTCTAATGAAGAGGTAAGCACATGAAATAGTTCATGAGCATCCTATTAAATAGAGGCATAAGACTTAGATGAAGCGAAAACAAAAGACGTCAAAACATACACCAGGAGTACTGATACACATATGACTACATCATTGTAGTAGGAAATTAAAGGAAAAATTACTGCTCAGAGCCCACCTTATGTATTAATAGTAAGCATTTGTGCATCTGCTGCAGTTTTGCCAAAAAACTTTTTCTGTAAAGCTGAACTTTGTAACAGCACACATCATTAAAAATATTCTGGGCCATATAAACTCAAAAGATACTAAAATACTTGGAGGAAAAAAGAAAAATGAACGCACAAATGCCTGCTTTCCTTGAGTTCAATAAAAGCAAAATTGAAATCTCTGCTGTTTGCTTTGGCTCTGAAATATAAAAGATTGAACCATATTTTATGAGTGAGAGAATTGGTCGAGTTCATCGGCCAGCTGCACTTACTGAAAATACCGAAAACAAGAATTAGAAATCTTGTATGTTACATGTAACTAAATGTGGAAATGTTAGTGAAGTAGAGTCCCTCCCTTGTAGCAGCGTGGCACGTTAGCACAGACCCATTATCTACGGCAACGTTAGGGCTGTATCTGTTCTATTTTAATATTACTGGCTCCATCATACCAAATCTGAAGGTAATTAAGTATGAGGTTTTGAAGCAGCCAGGGTTTCGTGATGAGTATCTAAGCAAACCAAAAAACACCATTCATCAATCACGTGGTTGTTTTCCTTCACTTTTTAAAGCAAACTTTTTGCTACAGCAAAGATTCAGATTTGGCACTCGGGGCTATTAGTACCATAGCTTCACTTTTCTGTTATCCCATAGCTAGGCACTGAGGTGTGTATCAGGCAGTCTGAGTTGAATTCTGTAATCACCTGCTCTTCAAATGATGAGATCTGCCACCTGTACAGTCTTAAAACTTCTAACAGGCAGCTTGCGTCCAGGACGTCATCTTCTGTTACCTCCCGACAGGATAAAGCTAGAGACATTGCATTTAAAAATGTTAGAAGGAGCCACAAAGAACAGTTAGAACACAAATCTGTTTATTTTAGACTGTATGTTACTTAAGCATCATATAATTGATTACAGCAGTTATTCTTGATTAAGACAGGTAGACAATGACAATCAAACTAGTATGTATTAATTACCGTTCTCATCTGACTCAGGCTAACTGACTGCATACATTCTCCTCATCTAATACATATGCAAAGTGAAAGGTTTCTCAACTGATACAGAGAGAATAAATAATATAAACACTGTCTGGAAAGACAAATTTTTACTGGTGGATTGGGTAAAAATTGGTACTTTACATGCCACAGAAACCCCAGTATTAATGCCCCATCATCCTCACATCAGTTAAACGTACATGCTAACTGGCACAATTTTAGTATGAACAACATCCTGAGACAGGAAAACTTCCGATGGATTTCCTTTAAAGCAAAGCCCTGTGAGGAAAGCCAGGGAGAGCCAACAGATTGCTTAAACATTTTGAGTGCTTAAATAGGATGTAACTGATACATGAATTTAGCACAGGGGCAAGTCTGAAACGGGTTACCCAATTGGGCTTAGAGGCTTTAACATTTTTATCCAACATCGTACAAAGTATCTCATTTAATAGTCCGTATTTTTGGTAAAATAGTAAGCTTGGAAAAAAATGCTTAAATTATTTTATAATGCATTAGTTTTCTTTTACATAAGAATTCTGAGTGCCCATCTAACTGTGATAATATTTTCCTATTTCTTCGATTTTACTGAGTCCATTTTCATACTGTTTTAACCATTAATACTCTGTGAACAGCAAATGCATTAAAGCCTGTGGCAGTGGGTGCCATAACCACATTTTCAGCACCCCTGTTGCCCTCTACCTCGATTTGTTCAACCGGCTGGCAAACGGCTTCTTCGCAGCAACGTGCACGATGCTGGGTTGGCTGCTTCTCGATCGCCAGGCGAGTCAAACAAAACCTGAAACCTTTCAGCTGTTGGCCAAGAAACAAACAGCTTTGGGGACACACGCAGCTGGGCCTTGCGTTGTTCAGGCTCGGTACAGTAACTTAATACCTGTTGGATCTCTACCCCTCTGTGAAAGTTGGTTGAACTTGGCCAACGAGTTCAAAGTTAGTAGAGGGAAATTAAGAAGAGAATACAAGACCACATGAGCTTCCTTTCTTTAGGAAAGGAGGCTAGAAACGGTAACATCTATGCTAAATTATTTTCTTCTTAGTTTATGGCAACATGAAAATGTTAAAGTACCTCTTAGGAGATGCAGCAAAGTGACTGACAAGTATTGACGCTCGGTGGACTGGTTCTGGTCTGTCTGGTATTGTGCCGTAAATTCCTCCAGCCACTTGATGAAAGACGGGCAGGAAGATAAGCCTTGCAGCAGAGAGTTCATGAAACACGTGTTTCCTAAGTTAAGAAGGCCAGGTACAAGCCCTACAAATAGAAGTGTAAGAGTTTACACCATAAAGTCTAGGAAAACCTGAGTATTTTCAGTAGCAAGTGTTGTGTTTGGTATTAAAATTGCATTATTTCCGTTTATGTGGTACTTGCACCCCATTAAAACTAGAAGACCCTGGTATGTACAACAGCATACTGTAAAGTGTTTATCTACATGGTGGTCTCTGATTTTACACCACTGTAAAATCTTTTCAAATTTTCCTTGAAAAATACTCTTTTTCTTCCTGATAGGAGCAGATTTCTATCGACAACACTAAGGTTTGGGATTATCTGCCAGTTAACGTACAAACTGTAAAATTCTTGGTTCCAATACACAGCGTAGGAGCCCCCTCTCGTGCAAGTTTACAGCAGCCCGCGGGCTCACTGCTGCACCGTTGCGCGCTTCAGCTGGGTTTGGTGAAGCTTTCTCTTTTGCTCAGGTCAGTACCTCGTTACGAAAGCTCCTGGGTGGCCAAGGCTTAACGAGAGGTATTTCCATATGACTCTGCTTAGCACGAGACTTTCGCTTCTCTTGTGCTAACAGTCAATAAGAACACATTTATTTTGCGTTCCAAAATGCAAAATAAAGTGCGTTATCTGCAGCAGTTCAGTAACGAACTTATCACAGGACACAAAAAAACATCTAATGAGTCGCAATTTTAGAAAAATGTCAATCGATGCAATTAATATATTACGTTAAGTAACAAAAGTCCTTCGTTCAGCAAATTTTTTTTTTTAATTTGTTACGTTTCTAAACAAGACAGTGACCAAAATTTCATCTTTAGCAGGAGAAAATAATTTACAGAAGCTGATAATAAAAAACAGAAACTGGTGCGTTGCTAACATCTAGCAGAGCGCTGGGACAAAACCGAAACCCACAGAAGAACGAACTCCCGGGGCTATTTTCCCGTGCTTTCCGTGCCCGAGGCAGGCTCTCGGCTCCTCGGCCCTCCCTACCTTTCCTCCGCCTCTTCCTCTCGGTGATGGGACCCCACAGCACGTACATCCCCGCCGCCACAGCGGCGGCGACCCCCCCGATAACGCCCCAGTTCTTCATCGTTTTATACCTGAAACGGGGAAAAAAAAAAAACCAACCCAAAAATAAAAACAACCAGCCACCACCGGGGAGTCGCCACCTCCGCCTGCAGAGACGCCTGTCAGACCCGCGGGGGTAGGGGCAGGGGGGGAGCCGGTGGACGCCAGGAGGCTCACACCGCTCCCGCAGGCTTTACCGTCCTTCTCCCGCTATCACTCCCGGTGCTCGGTGCCTGGGGAAGGGAAGGGCCGACCTCGGCCGCTCACCCCGCCCGGGCCGCTGCCGCCGCCGTGGCCCCCCCCCCCCCGCCCCGGCGCCCGGTCCGCGGCCCCCCCCGCCCGGTCCGTCCCCGCTGACCTGGCCGCCGTGCCGGTCCGCAGCAACCGCCGTACCGCCCCGTCCGCCTCCGCGGCGCCGCCGGGCAGCATCCCCCCCCCGCTCCCCGCCGCCGGAACCAGGGCCCCGCGGGCAGGCGGCGCGGCGGACGGATCGGCGGAGCGCCGGAAGTGGCGCGGAAGTGGCGCGGGGTGCCCGATTAGCGAGCGGACCGCCCCTAGCAACGGGCGGCGGCAGGCGGCTGGTCGTTAAGGCCGCAGAGCGGGTGGCAGGCACCGGCCTGCTCCCGGCCGGCCCGTCAACCGGGGAAGGCCGGGGGAAGGCGGGTGTAACGGACCGACTGCCCGCGCTGCCCATCCCCTGGCAGCCCCCCGGCCCTCCTGAGAGAATGTGGGCTTTGGCGGGGGGGGGGGTTGGCTCAAAGCTGTGGGAGGAGGTAGGACACTTAAACCTCACAAGCTCAAGTGGCCCCAGGGGAGATTTAGATTGGATATTAGGACAAATTTCTTCACCAAAAGGGTTGTCAAGCACCGGAACAGGCTGCCCAGGGAAGCGGTTGAGTCGCCATCCGTGGAGGTATTTAAGAGACGTGTAGATGTGGTGCTTAGGGACATGGTTTAGTGGTGGGGTTGGCAGTGTTAGGTTTACAGTTGGACTTGATGATCTTAAAGGTCTTTTCCAACCTAAACAATTCTATGATTCTATGAAACATCCAAACCCCACAGAGAGAGAACAGCTCTCATCACCGCATAGCACACGCCCTGAGGCTCCTCCATACTGCCTCGACACTCCTCTCCCTCTGTACCTGAACCGGGCACTGATATTTGGGGGCCCAGCTCTGTTTGCTCTCCACCTAGCGCTGTTAGTTTTTGTTTTTAACTGATGCATTTTGGGGATTGTTTAGAGAAAGAAGTATTTCACGCCAGTGCCAGGAGAGGAGGCATCCGGGAGCGCTTGCAGGCAGAATGACTGACACATGCAGGTTTTGAGAGCACCTCGAGATGGCAGCTGCTGATCGTGTCTGTGGGCCCGGCAGGTAACAGTCTCCCTCCTCACACCTCCCCAGATTAATTCTAACGACCTTTGTTAGCAAAGTGTCTGGTATACCCTGCGTGTCTTTCTGGCTGAGTCCTTGTTCACCTGACATTGCTCCGCATGTGCCAAAAGGCTGTTCGTAAGAGGAGAGCAGTCTGGAGAGCAAGGGACTAGACAGCAAGAGGCTGAGAGAAACAGGGGAGTGACAGACAAAAGAGAAGGATGTGAAGGAATAAAGTCGTCCTGACAGCTGCAGTGTAAGTGTGCAACGTACCATTCTCGTAGCTGTCTCGTGCACCTTGAATACGTGAGACAAAGGAACCAGCGTGCTTAGGGGACCCGATCTCACACCCTTAACTTACTGGAAAATTGGACCATATTTAGTAAAAAAGTAATATAGCTGCTGTATTCTAAAAAGAAAGTTGTTGCTTACACAATGAACGTATAAGCTAGAACTCTGCTTGAAAAATACTGTTTTCTAGCAAGTTTCTGGGAGAAGCAACCCAGAGTCTCTGTGAACTCACGTTTTGTGGATAAATCTCATCCTGGAACTCCGTCAAGCTGCTCTGCTGAAACCACTCTGATAAAGGCCCGCAATGACTGCTTTTCTCTGGAAGTTCCAGTTCAATAACTCCTCCTGTTGTACTGACTTTATCTACAGTATTTTACCCAGTGAAACAGAACAGACTTCTTGGATCATATAAAGCATTGAACTACGGTTTCTTTAACCCACATTTTCTGAAGAGGAAGCATAAACCTTAACAATCAGGAAGGTGTTGGTTGACCAGTTTTATCTACTGAGGCCTTTCGTTTTTTAATTGCGATGGGCCATTCCAAATAAACTGCTCAGCTCCTTTACCGTAACAAATAGCTGGAACAATGCCATTCTTCAGCCCGAACACGTCACCACCCAATTCAAAGACAAGTAAAAGGGTGCACGACTGAAGAGTCGTGTTGTTTATGGAGATCTGTGTGTCTGTGAAGGATAAGCAGAAGATGGCAAGAGAGGTGACAAAGAATGGAGAGCAGAGGGAGATGGCAAACACATCTTGAACATGTTCTCAAAACTTGTTCTCTGAAAAAGCCTTTTTTTTAATGCTTTTGAGAGTATATTACAGAACATGCATGCATTTCATGCAATTAAAATTGTTTTTTATCACACTTTTAGGGTAGCATTCAGTTGCCTAAGCACAGCCATCTTGATCCATGTGAGAGAGCCCTAAGGTGCCTGAGATATCCACGTGGTCCTGTGTGATCCACCATACAGTCCTGTGCAAAATCCACGGCTGGAGGCCACAGGAGATACACAGTTACCTAAAATGGAGCTGATGTCTACGTGTAAGCATCTGGACTCCACTCCTAGCCACAAATACTTCATTAAACAATTATTCTCACTATTTTTAAGGAAGCTGAAACCGTAGCTAGGTCAGTTGCAAGTCCTTTCTTACAAATACTAAAACCTGCTAACATTTTCAATATTTAGTGTCACAAACTAAATCTGTGTGACAGTTGAAACTCCCATTCACAAACTGAAGCATATTTGGTTTGTCATAGCTAAGCCCAAGCCTCTTGTGTCATCTGTTGTTCCCTGACCTGAATTTGTACAACTTAATTCTTCCTCGCTGTAGCGCTTTTCACCTGTCTTCATTTGACGTTGTCTTGTTGATTTCAGGCCATTTCTCCAATTTGTCAAATGTATTTTAAATTGTAATCAAGTCAAATGTCTCCTAGTCATCTTCCTAGCATATATTTCCTCTTCATTTTGTCTTGCAGGCTTTTCTCTGCAAAGGATTCTTCTGTACATGCAGGCATATGCACAAATAAACTCTCTCTTCCAATTGAAAGAGAAGGCCTACAGGGATGAATGTGCCAGGGTGACAGTATATTTTTTCAGGTAAGTAATTGAGATTTTTACAAACTAATCTCATTCTGCGTCTGAGGAGTGCACGCTCGGAAGCCCTGCCAGGTCGCTACAAGAGGTCACATACAGGAACTGTCCTTGGGTGTCTGAAGCGTTCACTGTAATAATGTAATTTTCTGCGAAGCCCCTGCCCAAAATTCAGCGGTTCTGCCGCTCGGCGGGCTGGTGTCCTGTTCCCCGGGGGACCCTTCGCTCTCCTCCTGGAGCAGAGGCATCTCGACCAACTTGACTTGGCTTTCCTTGTGGATGTCTCCATCCTCTCCGCTTCATTTTCTCCTAGTCTATGATATTCCCCGAGACTGCACCCTGCCGATAGACCGGTCATCAGACCCCGATCCCCGCGGGGACGAGGACCGGCGGTGACACGGGGAGCCGAGCCCCGGCCCTGGCCGGCTTGGCAGGTAGCACCCCCGGAGCAGGGACGGGAAGGGGAGGGAGCCGCTGGCCGCCGGGTCGCGGCCGCCCCGCCGCCTCTTCCCGCCCCGCCGTGCCGAGCTGAGCCCTGCCTAGCCGAGCCTTGCCTAGCCGAGCCGTGCCTAGCCGTTCCCGTGCCGCTCGGTGCGGGCTACCGGCCGCCGCCGGAGCTGTCCAGCCGCCCGCGCCTGCCTGCCCGCAGCTCCAGCCGTCCCCGCCATGCGAGAGCGATGAGAGCAGCTCCTGCAGACGCAGCCCGGCAATGGAGGATGATTTATTCCAGCTGAGACAGCTGCCGTGAGTAGCGCCGATAGGGGAGCGGGGATGCGCAGGATTTCTTCTCCACGGGCTGCAGGGATATTGTGAATCCTGGTGATTTTTTAAGGGAATTATTTCTAGGAAGTGTCTTAGGCCCCGGGAAGCAGGCCATTTTCCTTGTGTAGCTGCCTGGGTTCAGCATCCTGGGGGCATGCAGGGATCCATTTGTTATATAAATTCACTCAGTTTTTTATTTTTTGCATGAACTTGATGGTGGTAGAAATAAGGAGGGGTGGAATAAAACCGTGGAAATGCCAAAAGATTTTTTGAGAGGAAACATTACTATTGCATTGGCAAGGTGGATTGCATCTGTAAATAACGTTGTGCTAGGGAAGGCGTCTTCCTCAGCTTCCTCCTTCATGCCGCGAACTGATTGCAGATCAGAACCTTTTTTGCAAAGGTGTGTTTGCAGTGAGTATCATCGATATTTGCTAACTGTCTGTTTTGGAGAAGCAAACATTGCTGCACAAGGGAAATGCTGTTATTTGTGAGGAACTCTGCTGTTGGGATGTGGTTGCTGGATCTATGCAAAAAGGTGGTAAAAGCATTGCTGCCTTTTAACACCAGTATTTCCTTTCCTTTTCATGAATGCAAAATGTTTCCTTTAAAAACAAGTGCGTTTCTCCTAATGCTCCATTATCAGGTGCTTTGAAACATATTCCTGTTTATAAATCATTGACTGTGCAAGGCAGGGAATAAATGCTTAAAGTTGATTTTAAATATTAATGAGCTCATGTCAATGACAGAGCAAACTGTCCCGTAACATTTCTATTAAGTTGGGAAAATGGACATGAACTCCAGTTATTTTCAAATACTTAGTTCGGATGCATTCAGCTTGTCAGTGAAAAGAATAAGACATGATTTCATTAGGCCATTTTTCCCAATCTTTTTTTTTTTTTTTAAAACAGAACACAGAAAAATGTTCTAAAGTACCTTTCAATGTAGCTGTAATTAGACGTATTTGGTGCTGTGAGATCTTGCAAACAAATGCAGCTCTCTGAGATGTCTCAGCTGTGAAGAATTTTGCAAGTATGGAACAGTAAATATCACTGTGTGGTTTTTTCTTCATTTGTGTCAATTTGTTTCATAGGTTCCTAAGTGATAAACATATTTTTTTATTTTCTGTGATGAGATATGTGGCCAGATAGCTTTCTACTCAGATTGCCATTGAAGTATTTACAATTTTCAGATCAGTCACTGCCTTTGTATAGCGTCTGGAACCATCATCTCCAAAATGGTCAGTTCTGAAAGTCTACTTCAACAAATATTACAAAATAAGAAACAGTAATACAGGGGTTTTGTGATCAGGTACTTTAAAGTCAGGAAGGATTTTATTGGCATGTTTATTTTGCCTGTGGCTTATTAGGACACTAAACAGTTACCAATATAGGTTGTATGAATGATTTTCAGTCATAATCCCATGGAGTAATGGCACTTTGGACCTCCTGAAATCTGGGGAAAAGGTGTCCATATACTTCAATGGACTTTGCACCAGGCTTTGAGACTGCTGAAGTTATAGTAATAGTCTTCCTTTAAAAAAATACAAATATAAAAGTTTACTTCCTGTATAGTTAAACCAGGTGCTTGTAAAGCTTTTGCAAATAAGATATGAATGTGTCGTGGTTTAACCCCAGCCAGCAACTAAGCGCCACCCAGCCGCTCACTCACTCCACCCCCCGATGGGATGAGGGAGAGAATCGGAATGGTGAAAGCGAGAAAACTCGTAGGTTGAGATAAAGGCAGTTGAATAGGTAAAGCAAAAGCCGTGCACGCAAGCAAAGCAAACCAAGGAATTCATTCACCGCTTCCCATCATCTCCAGGAAAGCCGGGCTCCATCACGCGTAACGGTTACTTGGGAAGACAAACGCCATCACTCTGAACGTCCCCCCCTTCCTTCATCTTCCCCCAGCTTTATATGCTGAGCGTGCCGTCCTATGGTATGGAATGTCCCTTTGGGCAGTTGGGGTCAGCTCTCCCGGCTGTGTCCCCTCCCAGCTCCTTGTGCACCCCCAGCCTCCTCGGTGGCGGGGTGGTGTGAGGAGCAGCAAAGGCCTTGACTCTGTGTAAGCACTGCTCAGCAGTGACTAGAACACCCCTGTGTTATCAACACTGTTTTCAGCACAAATCCAAAACATAGCCCCATACCAGCTACTGTGAGGAAAATTAACTCTATCCCAGCCAAAACCAACACAGAATGGTGCTTTGATATTAATTGCCCTTTGTAATAAAAAAGTCATCTCACGGGCATACATATTTCAGTGTTTGTTTGCTGAGAGTATGTATTTTGTAGGTGATATGAGGATTATATCATCAGTGACAATTTTAACGCGAGAGTAATAATTACTTGTGTTTGTCCCATAGAGTCAGCAAAAGAAAATTCAAACCAAGATAGTTGTACTGAGGTTAAAAAACCAATCAGATTAAGAGAATTTAAAATTGAGTTTCTCAATGGAACTAAATATGAACCTGAATTCAGATGAGTTTCATTGTTTGTCTTTTCTTACAACTGAGTGAAGGATCCTCTGCATCCCCCAAATCAGAATGTGAGATAAGCCCTAGTTTCACTGCAGTCAGTGTAGTTTTCTTGTTCATTTTGAAGATGCCTGGGGTTTTGTTCTGTGTTCTTATGTTTCAGATCTTCAAATGTTATCTTGGAAAACAAAATTTGTGACTCTTGTTTGTCTGCCAAGACGTAAAGGCCAGAGAAAAGCTTTCAGTTTTCTGCTGCAGATGAGAGCATTATTAAAGTAGTACAAGGAATATTTGCCCCATACAGATCTTGGAATGCCCTATTGACCTGAAAAAATCATCCCCAAACATCTCAACAGCCTGCAAAGCAGGCTGTCCTAAAGATGAGCGATAACCTCACAAAATGGTCACTGTACTTCTCTCTCTCTCCAGGTTACTGCCAGAATATCATTAGTGACTATGTGCAATTCCCCAGATGGGATGTGGTCAGGGAAATAATGTATGTGCCAGGACTGTGAGGAAAAAGAAAAAATAATGTTTCGTATCCCTCTGCTTTATATTTCTACCACAGTGAAATCCTAAGCTGGACTGAATGGCTGGTCGTGGCTAGGACTTCTCTCTTTGTAAAAAATCCCGTGGGTGACTGAGATGTTCATTCCTCCATCCTCTTGTCCACCATTGGACCAAAATCCATTAACAGGAGTTTTGTAGATTGCCCATCACTTTGTCCTTATATTAAGTATTGATTGTATCATCAGCACTTGTAAGAGAAAATAAGAGTTGAGGTCTTGCCAAATATGAAAAGTCTTTCAGATCACCTTTAGAAATGTCATACATGCATGTCAGTTTGCTGCAGCTGCAGTTGGCAAGGGTGCTGACAGTTTAGTTTTGCTGACCCTTAAACCAAAGGACTAAACTGAAGTTCAAGAGGCTTTCTGCTAATCTTTGTTGTAGAATTAAAATGTTCAGGTATTGGAAGTCAGAAGAGGTAGTAGCAAGACTAATTTAATCTATTTCCAAAAAACTGTTTCACCAAAGTCCAAGAAATTGTCAGTTGCCAAGGTGAAAAAGTTACACTAATGTTGCAGGTAAAGTGAAGGAAGCTTGAGGAATCTGTTACATTAAGTACAGTAGATCTCTTCCAAAATCTTTGTTTGGTCACAGGAAACTTAATTGATGGAAGATGGACCTCCTCGATATACATGAAGCATTGCACAAAATCACTCTAACCAAAACATGAAAGTTGTGTCAATTTAGCAAAGTTCTGTTTTCACGTCTGATTCTCTCGGCGGCCTTGCTGCAGAGATTAGACAATTATCTCTCAGCTCGTGCCAGAAACCATATAAAATGCAGGCAGCCGTGAGCATGGCACTCACGTGACAATCATCATCTCGCATGCCAGGGCTGTAACTGGCAGGCAGGTACACTCTTCAGTCTTGACTTGGACTTAATGAAAAAAGAAGTATCCTTTGATTCCCTTTCTTATTCTGTCCCACCTCATTACCTAAGAGATTTAAAAAATGCACAGATGAACCAAGTATTGGAAATCAAATAGTGTCTTAAAATACAGGTATTTAATTGATTACATAATATTAAAGACTTCAGTTTAAGACAAGAGATGAAAGCAATCATAGTCACAGAATCATCATCATCATCATGGAAGAAAATCAGTCAATGCACTGAATTATCTTATGAATCGTACTTCACTAAGTAATGTTTAAAAATCTGACAAATTTCAGGAGTTCTGCTTCTCCTAAGACACAAATTGCTCTTATGAAAACAATGAAGATTGAATCTGGGCTCTTCCTACAAGGACAAAGCACCTGAAATTCAATGACACAGCTATGTCTGATTTCCAATAAAAGTCTAGGCACACAAAACATGGTTATCATTAAATATGTATCATTTAATCATATTTTTATAACCTGTATGTTTTTATAACTTTATAGTTAGCACGGTAACATCCTCTTTGTACAAAAATGATGACTATATCACATAGCAATGCAGTTTTTCCAAAGCCAGTAGCAACCAACGGGATAACACATCTAAAAGTAGATACAAATAAAAGTCACAGCATTCTCTGTGAATGTGAAATGGAGACAGGAGAGTGAGGAGAAACCTGGCTTCTGTTTGACCAAATAGGGCTTCAAGACTAGCCAAACACAGCTTCGACCTCAAAAAGACCCACCAAAGTACTAATCCTTGTTTCTGTATTCTTAGGGTGGTCAAGTTTCGCCGCACTGGGGAAAGTTCAAGGTCAGATGAGGATGTTATTTCAGGAGAACATGAAATTCAGATTGAGGGTGTTCGGACAGAGCTAGAGCCTATTGAGCTAGAGGATGGAGCTGCAGTGCCAAAAGAATTTGCCAACCCAACTGATGGTGAGTAGGTTTCTTGTTCCTGTAAGGGGAAAGGGGTGGCCTCTTCATTTCAGTCATGTTGCAACCAGGCTGAACGCACTGGGTTTAGAGAAGTTAAAGATCCCCAGATAAAAGAAGGAAACAATAACACAGGCAAATTATGTTACACCTGAAAATCATGATCTAGTTACCTTGTTCTCTGAGGGATGCTTTATGTGTTTGTTTTTCTATTACCAGTAATAGACCCTTTTAAGAAGGTGTGTATCCAGTTGTCACCACGCGTTTCATACAGGAGGTTTGACTTAGTTTCCTTTAGAACTGATCGATGCTCCTAAAACATCGCCAGGTTTACTGGAGCAGTTACACGTGGCTCACCTTCAAGGCTGAGCATGAAGCCTCTGCAGCGTTCCTGTCTCCTCCTTGCCTAGAGGACAAGAGGGACAGAATGAATGTACATCCCAGCCTCTGCTTTCTGCCTAGCAGAGAAATGCTGACTGCCCTGAAGGCAACACCAATTTAGAAGATACGAGAAGTGTTGGTTTTGTCTTAGCACAAGGCATACTAAAATTTTGTAGGATGAGTATTTTTCCAGGGACTTATTTATTAACATATTGATGCAATAGGAAGCCAGAATAGCGTGGAGTAAGCTCAGTGAGTTTCGCAAAAGACTCAGTGCATCAGTGCAAGTCTGCGGATATATGTAGAATTTCAGCTGGCACATCGCCCAAAAAAGTGCCAGTGATGCAACAGCCCAGTATGCTGACCTTCAGTGCCATCACGCCAAATGCCTGGGTTAAAGTCACAAACTGAGGTCTTATGACATCTCTGCTTCATTTTATCAGTTAGATTTTGTTTGATTTCCTTTTGGTTAGTGGTTTTGTCTTTTGCTTTGTGAGGATGTCCAGCTCTTAGCTAGAGAAAGCTGTTCTGTGGCAAATGTACTTTTGAAACTGCTGAAAGTGTTAAAACTTTGAGACTTAAATTGATTTAAACAACTTGAATATCAAAATGTATTTTTGTTGTATATTTCATTTTGCACTTGAGCAAAGGAATTTGAGATATCTCAGCTTCTTCAGATACAACAAAATAATGAGGGCATGACAATATGTGGGAAACAAGAACCATCAGCATTTTTAACAAAAGTATGTTTTAAGATATATGTGTCTTGGACAAATTCTTGATTCAAATAATTACAGTTTGACTCTCCATGCAATAAAATATTCTTCTGCAGTTTCCACCACTTGCGTACTATTGCTATGTGCTGTTGAACAGCTCATATACTTCTCGCCAGAGGAGTATGCAGAGAAGCTGCAATTCAGTGGCTGGTGGAGTCACTTCCAGGAGGAACAGGCTGAACATGTGCTGGAGTCATTGGTGCTACGCTGATTTACTTCCGCGTGAATAAAATATTCTAGGAATATTTAGAATTATTTTGACTTTAGCACAATTCCTGAAGAACACAGAGATTTTCCTGAGTAGGAACTGTATAAAAGCTAGGTAGCTCTCTGTTACATATTTTAGATCTCAGTAGCTTACCCAGTTAATAAGTAATTGCATTCACAGAAAATGCTGTCTCAAGGGATGGCTCTTACTAGGAAAGGAATACACTTCTGCACTGGAATTGTTTTCTTTCTAGATACTTTCATGGTGGAAGATGCGGTGGAAGCCATTGGATTTGGAAAGTTCCAGTGGAAACTGTCTGTTATTACTGGATTAGCATGGGCAAGTAATTGTTATCAAGGTCAATTGCATGATCATCAGTTAGAGAATCCCAGTGATTTCAAATAATGTAGCCATTCTCTTGTACAATAAAGAAGGAATTTTACTTGAAATTCTAAAATGACAGCTGGACTCAAACTTGTTATGTGGGGGTAATGAATAACTGATTGATTTCTCTGTCTCTGAGGTTCTTCTAAATCAGGGCTTGAAAAATCATTTTGATTCTCTACTTCAAATGCTTGTTTCAACTAGAAAGGGTACTAGGCTATTCCTGCAGAAGCAGATCTCAGTCTCCATGCAGTGATTCTACCACATTCATCCCATTAGCTACAATCTCTGTTTTCTGTATTAGTCAGTATTATTGTAATCTCAGTTTCAGATGAACAGCAACCCAGTACTTCTAGTTTTAACCTTGATATCAAGAACAGAAAGACAGGCTTTGTTTACACTTTTCTGCTGTTTCTGAAGCACTGTATGTTACATCTACTGTGGTAATGATATCTGGAGCCTGTATTTACCAGCTATTGTCTATGTATAATGTTACAGTCTGCCATGGTTTAGATCTTAAATCAGTAGTGGAATTTGGTCTACAGATGATCTATCAATATATTTGATACAAATCCAGAAGTAGTGTATAAGGGAGAAAGGGTGTAAGTGATAAGGTAATAAACAGTTCTGACTGAATCTGTGTGTAAAGGAGTTGAAAGCTCATCCCTGTAATATGCAATATGGAAGTGAATGAACCTGGATGACTGACCAGACAAGCTTCCTCAAAGTCACCCACCAATAACTTTTGATTTGGCTCTGAATCCTCTCTGCCAGTGTTACTAAACATTATGACAATCAGAAATTAGTTTAAAAGTGAACCTGTTGCTTTTTTTCTCTACACTGCATACATCCACTGCAACTTGCAAACATAACTGTTTTGTTTCACCTGCAGAGTGGGAATGGCACAGAGCAGAAACAAGGTTAATTTCAAGAAGGTGTATTATTGACTGCTATGTCAATCTAATTTTCAGGCAGTTATTTATTTTTGTTTCTTTTTTATCCTTCTAGATGGCAGATGCTATGGAAATGATGATTTTAAGTATCCTAGCTCCTCAGCTTCATTGTGAGTGGCGATTACCAAGCTGGCAGGTTGCATTGCTCACATCGGTAGGAAAAATAACTGACAGCTCCTGTATTCTGTAAGGTTTTTCCACTCGTTGTTATTCAGACATTATGCTTTACGTCCCCAAGTTAAATCTGTTCATGGCCTTTGCAGATTGCCTTTGGCTCAGAAGAATATAGGAGTCTTTTTTAAAAGCCAGAGCTTGAAGAAATGAAACTCAGTGAGAACTGAGTCAATATATGAATTGACTCAGACTCATCCTAAAATTCAAAGCATTTGATTAATTGAGAAAAAGGATTGCTAAATTTTGACTATCTTTCTTGAAAATCTTTCTCTCTCACCACATTTAAGCTCACTTGTACATAGACAGACTGGGAGGTGTGAGAGAGAGCAAGCAATCGCTTTTCGAGCTGGATCATCCAGTGATCTTTGCAAGCAGAGCTCTTATAATACCACCTCTAAGTATGGTGCTATGATGTTGGAAACACGCAATGCCTTTAGGGATAAGACGACTAGTTTTGGGACCCTTCTCTCAGCATATGCCACTGTTGTTTGGCATGCACTTTAACTCCTACATTTCTTTTTCCTTTAGCTTTTGATGCCATTTGTGTCATTGTGTAAATTGGTCAAAATGCTCAGTAGATTTAAATCAGTTAAGATCACATCCTTTCCCATACCTGAATGCAGCCAGCCCATCTGAAGGAGGGTCTTGTTCCTTTTTTCAGCTCAGCACAATTTTATTCTTGCTGAGCAAAATCAGAAGGAGAAGGGGTCAGTGGACATGAGACAAAAGCTTTGACAAACAGAACTGCTTCTTACCCCACTTATTGCTTGAGTATGCACTTCTTTCTGGGACAAAATTCCTATGGTTTTAATGCGTTGATGGGGAAAACATGCTTGGGTTTTGCCATTACCTTCATTGGGCAGGATTTCATTTCTCCATCTACAGAATAAACTAGGCTTTTTGGTGTCACCTCTGAAAAGGGTACAATATATTTTCTTTGACACCTTAGTCTTTTTTCAGACTTTTCTAAACTTATAAGATCTAATTTTATCTCCATTCAAATCTGAGACATCCTGCTGAGAATGGCAATAGGAGACTGGAGGTGAGCTGGCTGAGAAGTACTGCATCAGCACTGGGCTCCTCGAACAGCTCTATCTTGCAGACCTCAAGCAACACTGATCAGCTTTTATTCATGAATATGTTCACTGGAACTGGAGAGCTCAGCATCTTCCAGGGCTGGACTCACAATGTGTATAATACCAGAGTGCACATTCTAGTGTCAGACTGGTTTGTCACTGGATGGATCTTTTAATTGCAAAGCTGACTTGAGGGGTGCCTAATTGCTTCCCCTCTCCAGCCCAGACACTTGCTCCTGTCTCCCCTTGCCTGTCCTCTCAGTAATGCTAATGAAGCCCTCAGTGGGGCCTTGCTGTGAAGCAGATGAAAGATTTTTTTGCGGGTTATGAAAACCCTTCAGCAAAGAAAACCCAACCCAGAAACAAGACAATGATTTCCATTTAGGGTAAAGTCATTTCTTATAATTCATTTTCTTGCATTTATCAAAAGCTCAAAAATATTCAGCACTGGTCTAATTCAGTAGTTCACAGATTAACAGGTAAGATAAGGGTGAGGTGATGACAAGTAGCCTGACAGAGATTCGGTTTATTTATGTTGTGTTTAGATTCCTGATCCCAACAAAAGCAAGGCAGCTACTGAAAATGGGCCCACCACTGGAAGAAGCTGAGAGAGCTTGGCTTGAACAGTCTGCTGACACTCATCCCCGTTCCTGGGCAATAGCAAATTCTCTTTCAAGCCAATGGAAGTGAAGTTAGGCTAATGCTGAGTGACTTTTGAAAAATCCCGCTATATGAATAATTATCTTTAATAGTCTCTACTGCAAAGGAGCTATACCCAGAACACCTGGACATTTTGCTCTATTGTTAGAGCTGAAATTTTCTAGTTTCACTGTGAAGTTGTGTTCTCTTTGCTGTCATATGGGAATTTTCACTTGCCTTGTTGTTAAGGGGAAGATTTTTTTCTGGTGTTCCACAGGTGGTGTTTGTGGGAATGATGTCCAGCTCCACCCTCTGGGGAAACATTTCAGACCAGTATGGGAGAAAAACAGTAAGTCTTCAGCTCCTACTAGAATATATTCTAGTATTTCTACAGTGTGGGTGTTTCAGTGCATGATGTTCACAAATGTCATAGTCCGCATGTATGAAGCAGAATTAAGCAGAGCCAGAACTGACCTCCCATGAAATAAAAGCAGTTTGAAGCTCTACTTTACATTTTGCTAATGTGTGTTACAGCAGAGACTTTCTTTTCCTCGTGCTTGTTTGTTAAATACAGGGCCTAAAGATCAGCGTGTTATGGACGCTCTACTATGGGATCCTCAGTGGTTTTGCACCAGTGTATAGCTGGATCTTGGTGCTGAGGGGCCTGGTGGGCTTTGGGATTGGAGGAGTGCCTCAGTCGTAAGTAAATATTCACAAGTCCAAACTTTCTCTTTTCTATTTATTTTTTTAAAAATGCTTATGTCAAATTGAAGACATGCCTCTGTTCAGTTGTCCCAAACTAATTTTTTTCTAAGTCTTTTGCAACTAATATATTAAACTCTGAGAAGGCTTTGAAGGTACCTAGTACATCACTGAGGTGAATCAGATTTACAATGACTTCTATGTGAACAAGCTGGGTTCCTAAATGTAATATGTTATAGGCCTCAAGTCCTTCTAAGCTTCTCTCATTCCCTCAGGTAAAATGAGAGGCCCAAAGAGCCCACCTAGAAGTGGGTAAAACACAACAGACAGCATTTTGTAGCTGTGCCTAAACACTGCATTGCTAACTTGTATTAGCGGAGTCCACCAGGGACGACACAGCCTTGTTGCAAGATAGGTCATGACCTAAAGACGAGCATTTAGAGGTAGAGCTGAGCCCTGACTCCTGATTGTAAAACTGCAGATTATTGTTCAGTCAGAGCCTGAACTTTCACGTCTGAACCTGAGTTGGGATTCCAAAACCACGCAGCCCAAACCTGGAGCACTGAAGATATCTTCATGGCTCAGACACATTTCTAATAAGAAGGTAGCATCAGGATATTTCTCTATTACTGTGTCATTCCATTCACTGAAGAGGGGGATCTCTGAATTTTCCACCTGGAATAAATAACTCTGCTCTAGGCTTTTAATTATAAATGTAAAGGGAAGAGTATAGCCATCGTTTCTCTGTGTAGTCTTTTATCCTTATTAATAATTGATATTTTGCCCCATGGAGGTGCTATTTCAGAGTAGTCAGAGTCTAACTTTGATTGATGGCTCATAGACTTCTTCACAAGGCAAGTCAATGTCCTGTCTTTTCTATCGCCATTCCCAGATAAAAGATTCAGAGCTGAGATGGAACATCACGGTATTATTAATTTTCTTTTACTGCTCTGCTGCCCACCTTTAGAAGCTGCACAAAAGCGTAACGTGTATGTAAAATAGGAAAGTCCTTAGCCTGCTGTGTATTGACCATACTTTCTGCCATGCAGTTCCGACTGAGCACAACTGGAGTGAGGCAGGAGAACAACAAAGACAAAGCATCAGAGTTAGTAACGCCTTGTGCTGCAAACACATATTAATGGTGTTCCACAGAGCCCCAGTGGAACAGCTACAGCACAGCTAGTGCCATTTTACAGAGGGGCAGATAATGCACAAAGGCTACGTGACTTAATGAGAAACAAAGAAGAGCCGGTTACAGAACTCGGAGTGGATTCCGTTGCTGCTGAGTCTGTTTCTTGTTCTAACTATAATAGTGATTCCTTTGACAGAGGAGTAAATATGTATGAAGCAGGAAAAGTAGCTCCTTTCTAATATCCTTAAGTAGGCTGTGTAGCTTTGGAGATGAGTGGCTGAATTTCAATGGAATGCCATGGGTATCTTTATAGTTGTATATTCTATAACGGGTATGAGAGAGAGATTTTTATGAAAGGTGCTATTAAAAAGAAAGCATCCAGCAATAATAAATTAACTGATTATAGCAGATATCCCTCTAGCTATACGTATGTAGGAGCTGCACCTGAGAAGCTGTGGCCTCCTCTGGGAATTTTGATATTATCTAATGCTGAGTATGACTATTCATTCACAGTGCCAACATCCAGACTTGCAAAGATATGGAGTATTCTCTTAAGAAAACGGTTCTGTACAGCATTAATCAGCTCCTGTTTTCTGCTGTGATATATAGGGGACTGCTCTACATTTCATTAAGTGATTTTACTTCCTTCTCCTCTTAATCACTGATTTAATATAATATTGTGTGCAACTTTGTACTTTGATGAACTGAGTTCTGGGAAGCTACTCAGAGATCAATCCACCATTTGTCAAATTAGTAGGAGTTTTGGTACAAACATCAAAGAAAGCCTAAGGAGTTTAGAGGCAGAAACAGGATGAGTCAATGGAATGCAAACAGAGTGGGAGCAAAGAACGACAAGTCTTACCAGACGGTTTGAAGAAGACGAGAGAGCCTTGACTGGCTGCTGGCCCTTGCGTTCATCCTCAGGAAATGCTGACAGAGAAGCTGTACCATTACTCTTTGGCACAGTCATGAAACAAAGACTCCGCAGAGTTAAATGATTTCTTTTTGAATTCCCACAATAAAAGAATGCAAATTATTTTATACCAGTAACAGGATCAGACCTTGAAAGTATTCACCTCTTGGAGAATTGAAACCTAGCAGAGTAGACTGATGTGAAATTCTCTGAGCCAGTTGTAAAGCCCTGAAGAAATACTTTACCCAGCAAGAGTTTGTGTTGAATGCTGGTGGACCACACTGAAAATAACAGGCACAATGCCTGTCCCAGACCAGAGCAGGGTTGTGAAAACATACGCATCAAGAACTGCTACATTTAGCTAACAACTATAGGGTTACAAAATCACACGAACAGAGCAAATTCTGTCCTCCATTGCAATGATGAACTAAAGGGGTTTTGTTCTGATGTAGAAAGGGGAGTCTGAACCAGTGTCCACAGTCTTGCTGACTCTGAGGGCTAGGAAGGGTTTTGCGTTACTACTATGGGTTTGGCAATTTTAATAAAAGGCGAACGAAATGTTTGAACCTCTCTCGTTGTGCTAACGTGGCATTTTTCTCAATGTGCTAACATGACATTTTTCTCAATGTTCACTCTTTACAGGGTAACCTTATATGCTGAATTCCTTCCAATGAAAGCCAGAGCAAAATGCATTTTATTAATAGAGGTGAGCAGTGTAGCTATGCATACTGGTCCCTAGAGGGACAAATTCTCCTGTTGGTTACATCCATGCAATCCTACTGACAAGAAATCTCACACATAGCTGCAGTCAAATCTTGATTGTCCAAGTTAGTGCGGAGCTGAGGTTACCCCCATACTCTAGTACTAGCTCAGGTCCAAAAGCAGCATAAAGCGTTCATGTAACACTCCACTCTTTTTGGTGAATCTGCCTTTTTGCAAATTAACTTGCATCCAATGCTGCGTAAGTTACTGCTGTTAGCACAAGGGGGGCCATTTGGGTGTCACCTTATTTCATGGTGAAATTAATCTACAACTCAGTAATGGATAGTGGAGAACTGACTGTTCAGTAAATGCAGGGCTAAATTCAGCTCCCCGTATTCAATCCAAATGTATCAAAGTCACAGAGAGCAGAATTTTGCCCTATAAATACTTTAAGACAAAATTCGCAGCCCTTTAATGGATGGTTGAAGGGTCAGAGAACAGTACTGTTACTTGTCTGCATCAGTCAGTTTGGAAGGAGCGTCCTTGTGAAAAACCTCACCAAATTGAAACAGCTTCTCAATGCAAAACCAGTCTGCTAAGCTATCTGCTGGCTAGTCCTACATTCAGTTGATTAATCTTTCGTAAATAGAGTTCAGTAGATGAATTACTCCTTTCTGTGTCACTTTTGTTCTGCCACAGTTTGGCTGCCTCTGAGCATCCCTGGGTTAGAAATATATTCAGAACGTTAAATAATGAGCTAAGTGGATTCATAATCTAAAGGAGAATAATCCTGCATGGGTAGGATATGCAAGAGGATGTCAGCTCCATTATTTGCTAAGAAGGTGTCACTTCCATCTTTCATCTACAGGCCAAACTCTGTGGCTTTGGTAGCTTGGTTTTGGTAAGGAAAACAAATACCATAAATCTCATGGCGGTAGCTGGGAATAATACTCATAGACAGATACATTAATAGTCATTTTGCTTAAGAAACACCATGTGATGAGTCTATTCCTTATGAGAAGCTACCTACAGTTAAACATGAGTGTCAAAAGAAAGTCCATGCTAGGTTTTCAGAAATTAACATTTTAGCTTCTGCAACATTTAAACAAATCCCCTTAAAATGTCTGGACTCTATTTCCGTACAGGGGTGCATATTTGAAATGTCTCTGGCATTTCTCTCTCCAGCTGTCCCTAGAGAGCACATCTTGGAATGTTACAAAGGAGGAGGCCTTAAAAGCACTCTTATTCTCATTTGTGACTGTTTCTTTTCCCTTTGGCAGGTCTTTTGGGCCATAGGGACTGTGTTTGAAGTCCTTCTAGCAGTGTTGGTGATGCCCACTCTTGGCTGGCGGTGGCTTCTCATTCTTTCTGCCCTCCCACTTTTGCTCTTCGCTGTCCTATGTTTTGTAGGTATTCTTTCAAAGATGAATGTATGTTCCATCAATCTGCCTCTTCTCTACCTGATTCTGTAACCTGATTGAAGGAAATCGTGACAGTTTTGAGCTCTCTGTTGGTGTCTTCTTTGAAACATCTGAAATAATGACAAAAACGCTGTTGTTTCAACAGGGTGCTAGTAAAAACATTCCAGTGAGAGCTGTGTTTATGTGACTGTAATTGCTGGAGGACAATGGTGGGCTGGAATTTTGTGAAACCAAATCAGGCCTGGAAACCTCTCCATTTTAATGACTTTGTTTCAACTAAGCTCAGTGGAATCAACATTTTATTAAAAGCTGTTGCTATTTCCCTGATTGCTCTTTAGATTTTTAAATTATTTTGTCAAAATCATAACTTTTATAATTACCATCCACTGAAAAAATCAACCCAAATCAGGGGTAAAATCTGCATAGTGCAGGTCAGCTTCTAAAATAGGACGTATATGAGTTAAACCTGAGCTTCAGTGCACTGTTAGGTAATATATTTGCCAATCACTCAGTCTTCTCAAAGATACACATCCTTGTCAGGTTGTTTAGCAGCTCTTATTATTCCTTAGTCACTGACATTGTTTTTCAGAAATACCTCCAGTTTTACAGGTGCTAACATGCTTGTTTTTAAAAGGAGCTTAAAAATGCAAATTTTGGAATGCCTAGAGCATCTTGTTATCTGCCCTGGATGCTTTGCCTTTCCTACTGAGAAGGTATAATGTAAAGAACGTGCAAAAATGCCTAACATTTCTCAAGAATAAAACCAAGGTAACAGAAGGGAAAGATTTTAGACTGGAGTTCTGACTTTATGGTGAAAGCGGGGTTTTGCAGTTTCTTAAAGCCTAATGAGGAGTTTGACATTTTGCAGAAAGATGGTTCTCTGAATTGTTAAAGATTAGTGCTGTAATCCTTTCTCATGTGAGTAGTCTGCTGGAGTCACTGAGATTTCCCACTGTAAGCCCACAAAGAAAATCCCCAGTTCGTTTATTGCTGTATTTTTGACATCATTGTGCATGTGATCTGCTTTGCTCTCTTAGTGGCTGCCAGAAAGTGCCAGGTATGATGTATTATCTGGAAATCAAGAAAAAGCAATTGCCACTTTAAAGCGGATAGCAACGGAAAATGGAGCTCCAATGCCTTTGGGAAAATTAATTATTTCCAGACAGGTACGTACAGGTAACAGGCACATTAATAACGTGGGATACAATGAAACTGTGCTACGTTCATACGTTGTTTTATTAGCAAATAATCAATGTTAAGTTTAATGTCTCAACCAGTAATAAAAAAATGAGAGATGATCATATATGCCTCTTTCACAGTGAGGAAGAGTTAGTTTCTCATTTTTGTTTACCTGGAAATCCTGAAAGTGAAAAGGACCTTTAAAGTGGGCATTAATGTTATTTAACCTCACTCTAAGACCCTATTATTAAAGAAAATCAAACCTTGAGGCTACCAAAGAACTCAGATCAGAATTCCCAGATCTGAACTCATGAAACAAGATGGAATTTGACTCTTTAGCTGTACCTCGTTTTTAATCTAATCCTGATTTTCTGGAGTGGGAAAGCTGCAAGCTCCTATTCAGTCCTAATGCATGGAGTAATTCAGGCTGTTACTTCTGAGCTGCATATTACTGTATGAATTGCATTCGATTTTTTTTCAGTTCAGCTTTATATGGCCAACTTTTCAGCACCCCTGTCAACATATAAAGCAGTTCTGCATTTACAGAACAGAGCAGAATTTTATAAGAAAAGAAAGTTACAAAGTTAGCCAGCAAGGAAGGACAGCAGAGGGAGACCTGTAGATTTGAACAAGAGCAAAATTGTAAAGCTAGGCAGGAGCCTGTTGGTAATAACAACGTCTTACTAATCAGAGATGCAGGTTTGATTTTCTAAGGTCTGGATCAGTGAGGATTTGAGCTCTTGTGCGTTTCACAAATGCTTGGTTCAGTCACAGTAGTTTTGATGGGCTGTACAGGAACGCTCTCCAAGTTTTGGATGGTTTTGTTTGCAGGGTGGGGTGGGAAAGTGCTTTGCCTTAACCACAAGTTTATGGGCTGAGCCCTCCACTCTCTCTCTCTAAGAACCACGCAGTTTAAAAGGGGGCTGCTTGCAGGAGGGCTGCTTGTAGTTCCTCGGTACCTTACCCTAGGTCAGAAGCCCTGAGGGGCGGCTCTAATTTACGGGAGCTGGCTGTGGGCCACATGAATCATATGCCACCTGTGGATGGGCAAAGTTCTGCTCTACTTCTTTCCAGCCCCACCTTGTTCTGACAGATCCTCACCTTCCTTGTGGAGGTGTGCCCTGTGCATGAACTGGTTTTGATATCGTTATGCTCCTAGAGAATTCCCCTTGGCAGAGGAATTCCTTACTTGGATCCCAGCTCCAGTGTGGCTCCTACAACCTGAAGAGCCTTCAGCTGAAACCAAACGCTTGCCCTGAGATATCCTGAGTCCATAGTACTGTGTATTGTATTATCCCTTGCCACTCTGCATCCTCCAGTCCAGGACCAGTGAGTGCCCTGATCATCTGACTTCCGCTTGTTTTCAACAGGAAGACCGAGGAAAAATGAGGGACCTTTTTACGCCCCATTTTAGATGGACCACATTGTTACTCTGGTTTATATGGTAAGAGGAAATATAAATGGCTCAGTGCCAGCCCAATTCTAAATGGTTTTTAATGGAGGTATTTTACAGTATCACTAAAATACAGCAACTTCCCCCTCAAAAAAAAACCCAACCTGTATTGATTTGTAATTTATTAAACCACCCAATCACTAGCATTCTCCATCTAATTGCCCTTTCATTTTCTAAATGCTGATAGGAAATAGCTTTGAGGTAGCACTTAGTGGAAGTCCTCACACAGTGGGTTCAATTTTGATTCATGTTGTTTACTATAGGTTTGACCAGCTGAGACTTCCTCTCTCATTTTCTTCCTTGCAGGTTTTCCAATGCTTTTTCATATTATGGGTTAGTTTTATTAACTACAGAGTTCTTCCAAGCAGGAGACGTCTGCAGCAGTGAGTACTAGTCCATCTTTTCTTTTTAAATATACCCTGTTAAGGGGTGGAATATCTTTTATTAGATCACCTTCTGCTGTTAGTTTGGAAAGGACTGTGGCTGCCAGCCTGAATTTTAAGGCATCCACTTAAAGGGTTACTTATTTAAAACATTTTTGATAGACTGTTCCTCGTCTCCTGCACAATGCAAAGAGGTCCTGCAGTGTCTCTGAGCCCAAAATGTAAAACAGCAAGACAACCTTCAAGGGAGACCTGTTAGAAAAGATATCTGTTCTTCCTGAGAAAAAAGTGATTGAATAAATGAAAGTTTCCAGGTTTGACAGGCCTAATTAGTTCTGAGATAGAGATGATTGCTGCTGCTGTGGAGCTCCCAGGTTCTCAAGATGTGAAGACCTGCTGAGAAAAAAGATAATGGTGGGAAGCCATCACCTTTTTTGTTGCAGATTTTTGTGTAAAAAAAGAAAAAAAAAAGTGCTTTGAACGCACTAAGAAGAGGCTTGAAAAGTTTGAATCCCCAGGAGAGGCATGATTGTATTCAGAACACTTGTAATTAGTGAAAACTGTCTGATAGTTGGAAAATTATAGAAAGAGGATGGGTAGTATTGGAAGAATAGACAGATCCCAAGCTTGTACAACAGTGTATTAGCTATTTGAGAGGTCTAGCCGGTTAGCATCCAAAAAGGAGCATGCATCCTTTAAAACATCCTTTAAAAATACTTGTTTTTACAAAGACACGGTATTATTCAGTCTTCTCAAAGTACAGATGAAGTGTTAGTATTCCAGTTTATGTAGGGAGAAACTGAATTATTGACGTTAATTCTGTTCACCGTCATGAGCCCTGGACTGAAAAATAACTAAGCCCGTACAGCTAATAAGGAAGTGGAAGTTTTTATTCTGATAGTGGTGGTTGCAGAGGTAAGACATCCTGCCACAAATAAGATTATAAACTGTTCAGTTTCAGCTGTATCTTCCAGGTAGAACATACCTGCTGTGCGGCAGGGTCTTTTCAGTACATCCCTTCTATCAGTTTCAGCGGTAACAGTGATAACACATAGCAGGAGTAAAGGAAGGTAAGCAGAGAAGAGATTACTTAAAATATATTCAATGTTTGGTTTTTTTCTTTTTTCCTCCCACAGTATCCAGTAGAAGGAAAGAAGTTAAAGCAAAGTGCAGCCTGACCTGTGAGTATCTGACAGAGGAAGACTACACTGATCTGCTCTGGACAACCCTGTCAGAATTCCCTGGTAAGTGGCAATAAGAAGCACCAGTTCTTGACTGCCACTGGCTCACTGGGATTGGAATGGGCTCTGGTACAAGCAACGAAATGGGCTCTTCTGTCTGGCCGAATGCCAATGTATTTCCCACAGCGCTGGAACTCCTTGCTTGGACTACTTGATATATGCAGTACACACAGTAGCTGTGGCTTTCTTCACTGCCCACGTGATCACGACAGATAAAATCACTAGTAATTGCTTTGTGAAGCTATAATGGCCCAAGCAACGTATTAGGCATTCAGAGGAAGAGTAACAATTAAATCAAAGGGGCAGAATCACTTGAACTTTTATCCATAAGTGATTTTCCAGAACTATTTTAAAAGGATCGTGGGTATAGTGAATCAATGGAGAACTTGCTCCCTGAAGCTTTGCATCCAGCCTCAATCATGATTTTCAGTCAATTCCCATGAATTTCAATGAACAGTCTGACATAGGATAAGCGAGACGGTTAGTGTGTAATAGCCATTGTTTCTTCAGATGTAGAAGATGATCTCTCAGTATTAATCTGTTTGAAATAATACCGTGAGGCAGCGGTCAGGTTATTTTCACTGTTCTAGATTATAGTTTCAGGGACAAATGCTCAAAGAGAAGCCATTTAATTGGTGAAAAGTTGTAAGTCCATGACTGATAAATATGCATAGTCGCTACCTAATAGGAGGACTGTCCTGCATAACAGTCATTCAGGGAAGGATGTCAGTGGACAGAAAAGAGGGTACATACTCTTGGACTGGTGCTATAGCTGAAAGGACTGATTTGATCCTGACACATACTGAGGTAGGAGTAAGGAATATTATCAGGGATACCTCTGAATATGACACTGGCAACTCTGATGCTTGAATAATCCCCACAGTTGCTGTACGTCAGCTTTTAAAAGGATCTGGAAAAGTTGCATAAGAGAGAATACGTAACATTGTGAGACTTACAGAGCTCGATCTATTTCCTTTATCAAAGAGCGGGTGAGAAATAATTTGATGGCAGCATATAAATAATACAATGGAAAGAAAATACTAAGTTCTAAAGCGTGCTTAAATCTAGCAGTAGGAAGATTAGCAGGGAACAATGGTCAGAAGTTGAACAAAAGATATTCCAATGAGACATAAGGCAGGCATGTTTAGCATTCACATTGGTAACCACTGCACTAATCAGTGGTTAACAGATGTCAGAGTTTATTGCTCACTCCTACGTCAGCGTGTAGCCCCTGAGTGTGTGGGCATGTGGATGTGTGGACCAGTGGGGCTGTGAACACGGAGCAAGACTCACCAGCTGGGACACAGAGCTTCTGTTTTCATGTGGCACCAATGGCTGGGGCAATCCGTTCTACACTCCTGCCCGATGCCTCTGCCAGCAAAGTGTTTTAAAGAAAGAGAGAACCAAATTTCAAATCTAAATCACTCAGCCTATGTTAAAAGCTAGCTGCTGCAGCTTCCACCTTTGCTCAATTCCCAACAGTCAACTTGTCTCCTTCTACAGGTGTGTTAGTAACACTATGGATTATTGATCGGATAGGCCGCAAGAAAACCATGGCCCTGTCCTTTTTTGTCTTCTCATTTTGCAGTCTTCTGCTGTTTCTCTGTGTTGGAAGGTAAGTAAAACACGGTGAACAACTGGTATATCTGATTCATCCATGTTCTCTCTTGATTATGGCAGGAGAACTGGAAGTGGTGGTTTGAAAAGCCATGAGATGGTCATGCTCAACTGGAGAAACAATTAAGGATGGTGTTAGGTTTTCTCACCAGAGTTTGGAAGGAAACTAAAAGAAGCAGGAGAGGAGAAATCCTTTACTATAATCTTGCGGACAGAGCAATCCAAAGGGGAAAATAAGAGCTTATGTCTGAGTAGGAGGTAACCATTGGACAGTTTTAAAATCAGACCTGATGTCACGAGCCTTGGTAGCTGGTTCATGTACTGCTCTCTGCCATTCATTACCTATGTTTCCCCAGGCTGACTGTACCAGGGCAGTGCTTCACAACCAAGCCCAGGCTCTGCCTCCCGTTCAGCTGCTCTGACTGCTTCGCTTGTCACGGGCTCTCGGTGGTCTAAGTGCTATGGCACAATTACGTGAGAAGCAATAGACACAGACCGGCACAACCTCGAAGTTGTATACAGCACGGCTGGTGGAGCTTGATGCTGGCATTGCAGATACATGGGGCCCGCCTTTCAAAAGAACTTGCGTTCACATTTTTGTCTTGTTCAGTATCTGTCCTTCATGCAGATTTTCCAAAGAACAACTCAGTTGGCAGCTCTGCCCTTGAATCTTAACGGTACCAAATTTCCAGCTGAGCTCTGAGAGTCTGCCTCTGACTGCATCTGGCCTTCATGCCACATGCATGCGACAATGTCTGTACCTTGGGGCTGACGAACAAGGAAATGACCTAACTGCCAGAGGAGAGCTCTCTGACTTTAAACCTTTTCAGGCACTGTACAAAACCTTATAGTACAGAAACCTTGTAGTAAGAAACCTTACAAAGTTGCAAATATCCAGGTGGTACGTAGGTTCATGTCTTTTAAACAGGAAAGCTGCACTCTTGTTTCCTTCTCGTGTGTGCCATTTTTTTGTTAGCACCATTCATAACGTGGAATATATTTTTCTTATTTAGATAAGCTTAGGCATTCGCTGCTTATTTCAATAGGCCACAGCTGTCAGTTAGAATGAATACACTTAGAAAACTGATGTGATTGTGGGAATGCAGATTGTTTGGCATCGTTGTTATGTTAAAGGTCCAGAAAAAATACAAAGGGTTCATTAAAAAACAAAAGAAATCGTTCTAACAAATTTAGCACTTTTATTGCACTTGCGTCCAAGTTAAACAAACAGATTGTACAGAACAATCCCAAACACTGCTCTCCTTTTTATTCTCACAGAAATGTTCTTACTGTGCTGCTCTTCATTGCAAGAGCTTTTATTTCAGGAGGATTTCAGGCTGCTTATGTTTACACTCCTGAGGTAAGGAGGTTGTTTTTGTAATGAGAATATTTAAGGGGAGTGAGAACATGGTGGGAAAGTCATTTTTATGACCTCTTCACAATGGACCTTACCCCAGATATGAGTTGATGACCTCATTGTCATTGTCTAACAGAACTTGCTGTAGTACCACTTATTAATTTCTATTGATTTAGGAGACTGGAGGGAAGAGAACTTCCCACTAGCATTAACGGGCTGATGCTTTGTTCCCAGGTTTATCCGACAGCCACGCGTGCTTTGGGCCTGGGAACATGCAGTGGAATGGCCAGAGTGGGAGCCCTCATAACCCCGTTCATTGCACAGGTAAAATCCCTTCTTCTGAGACAGAAGGCACGAGAAGGTGATGCAGAACTTCCTCTTCTGCTGTAAGGGCCAAACCAAGGGTAATCTGTGCATGATGTGTTGAAGGAGGATTGTTGTTGCCTGTTCCTTGAGGAGAGTTCAGGCTCATTTCTGAATTTACCTCTTCCTCCAGAGGTCCCTATGATGAGGGATAAATAACCAAGAAGCAGGCTGCTGGATGGATGTAAGGGCACCTTGGAAGCCACCACCTGAGGATGGGATTTGTGAGAGGCAGGGAGTTTCTGTGCGTGGTGCAATGCCACCTTTCCCTTGAGATCCCAGGCTGAGGTCCTGGGGGCTACAAACCTTCAGGGCATGTGGACAGAGCTAGACAAGGAGGCTAGGGGAGCCAGGCTTCTCAGGGACAGGACTCAGAAGTCTGTGTCCGAAGCAGTGGCTCTGCAGAGGGCTAGGTAGAAAACTTGTGATTTGCTTAAGTCCTGTCTAATACATACGGGCAGCAGCACCTCGTGACACTTGTAATCCAGACTGTTTTGTCAGTATTTAATAGCTGTGAGTCATCATCGAGGAAAGAAGGGGTGCAGCAGTGCATGTTAAACATTTTTTCCAATACTGTAATTAAAATTTCTACTACTACATTAGTATTTGTATTTCTGTGATAAGGCTCAGGGGTACTGTTTTGTATTTTCTGCCCTTTTTCTGCAGGTAATGTTGGAATCTTCAGTCTATTTAACACTGGTGGTTTACAGTGGATGTTGCCTGCTGGCCGCTGTGGCTTCCTGCTTCTTGCCTATTGAAACAAAAGGTCGTGGCTTACAGGAGTCCAGCCACAGAGAATGGGGACAGGAGATGGTCGGGAGAGGATCTCATTCCCCAGGGGTCACCAGGTCAAACTCCGGATCACAGGAATGATGGGACATGAAAACCTGCTGAAAGAATGAATGATACGAGCAAGATCTCTTTCACAAAACATCCAACCCTGAAGCATAGAAAGCTGACCATACTGTCACTGCCAATGTCATGTGTCAAGCTGCAGGAACTTTTGGGTTGAACTAAGCAAATTGTGTCTCTGCTGCTCTTTGCTCACACTCATAAAAACTTTACTTCTGTATTGAGAGGCATTTGATCCAGATATCATTTGAAGTTTAGCAGGAAGGGTTTTTCTTAAGTCTATTGTGCTTGCATGGTCAGCTATTCAGCTTAAAATGTCCCGTGTCAAGCAAATAGCTAACTGAATGCAACTCAGTATAAGCTGTAATTAAAATAATGTACTCTTGATGCCTAAAAACAAAAGATTAATATTTATTGTGTACCTGGCATAGCACACGGTGGATTCCATACACTACAGAATAGGTTTTATGAATTAGATGCCTGCCTTGCACTTTTTAGCCATCAACAACAACAACAAAATGTGGTAACGGCAAACCAACCAATGCTTTCTAGTTCCCTTGCTTATGGGTTCTGTTCCTTGAGAATTAACAGGCACTGATTGCTTGGAAATTATTTTCTGAATGTTTCTCCCATCCAAGGCAGGTAGTGCGAGTCAGTGAGGAGTGGTACTTGTTGCAGAGATGGAACCTTATCTAAGAAATGTAAATCGTCATGGTTTGGAGCAGAATTTGACTCCTCTAACATTGCCAGAAACATTGAGCACTCTGTCTGTTGCTTGGTGAAGACTGCTTCAGCTGTACTGGTGTCTCTTTGTGTGTGGAGATGCACGCTGTGGTTTTCTGCATGGGTCCAGGTATGTTTCTGCTCAATTTGCCTAAGTATGTTCTCGTGGTGGTGTAGCCAAAACCATTGATAAAAATGCCTCAGTCTGAACAGCTGCCTGTAGCAGTTTGGATGGAGCTGCTTTCAAGTGTCTCCCAACAGAAGCTGGCCTCCTGACAGCTGGGCAGAACTTTTCGATAGCTGCTGATTGTACGTCGACTGTAACGTCAAGCTGGTGACAAAGGAATGTAGCTGGCATCATGTCGTAAACGAACAAAAATCATGGGAAGAGCCGAACTGCAATCATCCTTAGCTGAGGAACTTCACTCCTTCAGATGTCGCTCCCCGAGGTTGATGATTCTGCTCTTGTCGGAGAATGTAAGAGAGTTCAGGTGAGGATAAGTTTGTCTTGGTTGTCAGAAATCTGCCACTGTGCAGGAAGTCAGATTTCAGAGTCTGTGGATGTGCAGCGAGGAAATGCATAAGGAAGCTGAGACATGTCTCATCCATGTCTCAGTTTATTTTCAGGATTCCAGACTATGGAACACACAACCAAATGTAAGTGAGATGGACTAAATGCTAATCACTAGGCTGTGGGAAGCAATACATTTTTATAGTATGTGTGGTCAGTTGTCTCACGTCAACATAGGTAAGTGTGCAACAAATTTTTGCACAGTAGAATATTTTAAGTATTCTGGGAACCAGGCCCCTGTTCTGTGGGGCCAGAATAGGTCACTGAGTCCATGTTTGGGTGCAATACAAATGAACACAGTTGGGGTTCAGCTTTCACTTAGGGTTTTACAGCGCTGTCGTGCAGTATAATGCTCCAAGACATGTTAGGCTGTTTGTTTATAGCACTGAAGGAAAATTAGAAGTGGATAATTCCTTAAAGAAACTGAGGAAACTCCGACTAATAAAAAAAGGCCAAAGAGGTTATTGATATTCTGTGTGTGGGTATCTTCTGCTGAGAAAAGTTAGACAAGGCACCAAAATGTCTGTCCGTTCATTTACCACTCGATGATGGTGACTGCAACGAAAGACTCCAGAAGCGGTTGGTCTAAACAGGCAAACTTTCCTTTTCACAGTAATACGAAAATGCGGTTCAGCTCGCAGGGGATCCCGCTTTAGATGTGGCTGATGACACAGAAACACACAGTCTGTTGCAGTGGCTGTTGCTGTGTGCTGGTTTGGTTATCTCTGTCTCTGCTGTCTCTGTATCCTGTGTGCTCCATCTGCAGCAAGCTCAAGTTCCAGTCGATCCCCAATAAACAGACAGGGCTCTCACGGCACTGACAACCAGGGCAAATAATTTGTTTTCTCCTCCTTCTGTCAGGCTGTAGTTGGATAATTCTCCCGAATGCACTGTGCGACTGGGGTAGCTCAGTGCTGCCTCAAAGTAGAGACAGACGGACTTGTTTCCCTTGGACTGTCCCTCCGATGGGCGAGAGATGGACAGGACACTGGCAGTGAGGAAACAGTTCCTGGGTGGGTTTAGATCAGATATTAGACCGCACTTGTGACCAGCGAGCTAGAAAACCTGCTTTGCCTTTGCATAGTATGGACTGTTCACCCTTTAATGACAGTTCTGACTACCATCTCCTTCCTCCTGCTGGTGAAGGCGCCTGAGAGCACACCAGTCCGCACCTGACGGGGCCACGTCCAGATGCGTACGTGTCTCTTGCCACGTGGGCTTGCCATGAGCTGTGTTTACAGTTAGGTGTACACCCCAAAACTGGCTGGCCCCTAGGAGAATTCGGCGGGGTGTAAGCCTGCATTAGAGGTGAGAATGAATATAAAGTGCATGACATCCATGGCCTGAAGGAACGCCACCTTACAGCCTAGCTGCGAGTTTGTCTGTTATTGAGCGTCTTTAGTTAAAATTCTGCTTTTCCAGTGTTAATGTTCACATATCTCTTCATTTTTTGGAGTCAATATTCAACAGTTTTAAAAGACTGCATTGCAATGGCCTTCAAAGTGTGCATTCAGAGAGTTTTAGGTGAAGTATATATGTCTCATAAATTTGCACATATGTATACTTCAGATAAAATATTTCCCAGGTAAAGATTTATAGGTAATGCGAAACCTTTTGATGCTGTTGAGTAGTTCAGTTTTAACCTGTGACATTTACAGTATTAAAAAAAAAATGGAAGGCATTTTTGCTTTTCACTTTTTATGAATTCTCCATTGAAAATGTATATAATGATATAAATGCCAAGATTGGTCCTGCTGAGACAGCTTCATACTCTGGGTCTTTGACTTAAAGACAGTGATGCCTAAAGCACGATCCAAAGCTCGCTGAAGTCTGTGGGAGAATCTCCCCCGGACACCCGTGGGCTTTGGATCAGCTGAACAGAGGAGGACAGGTAGGAGCCCGCCACAGCCGAGCCCGCCTCACTGAAAGCGGTAGGAGCCTGTTGGGCACTGAAGAAACAGAACTGAAGTTCAGGTTTTGCAGGTCGCTGCATATTATTAATAATGGAAGGACGTTTTAGATCGTTCACTGAAAAACTGGAGAACATTTGGGTTGATACACAATAGCCTATAAATAAACACAGGTCATATTTTGTTAATATGGCAACCCCACTGATGTATATAATCAGCTTCCAAAGATTGTTTTACACACTGGCAAGTATTTTTCACTGATGAAGGAATTAATATAGCTAGTTCATTTAAAACAATAAAGTGAGATAATTCTGAATTAAAATCGAGAGCAAACAGAACTGTGGGATTCAGAGATTTGCTAACTGTCCAATATATTAATGTGCAAAGCTGTTGTGGGAAAAATAATTCTCCAAGTGTGCTTTGATGGAATGATTTAGTATTCCTAAATGCTTGCCGAAAGAACATTGAATGTTTTCCTGTGTTTGAATGTACAGTTTCTAAGCTGGATACATTTTAATGTTTGAAAACTTTGTGTATATCAAGCTTGTTGTAAAATACTCCTTTTGTTCCTATGTTACTGATGCAACATTGGATAGTTTAATTCCACACTAGATATTTTATGTTAAACAAATAAATAGTTTTTTCAGTAAAAAAGCTTCTGGCTGTTCTGTGGGACTTGTACGAAGGGTCGGTCACTTTGCCGGTTTTTGTCTTGATGTTCAGAGCTTTGAGGTATATGCTGCTGTGTGGCTCAGCTGGATACGCAAGGGCTCAGCACTTCGCAGACCTGACGCATTTGGTGCGTGTGTTTTCTGCATTTGGACATAAAGAAAAGTCGCAGGATTCGTGGTTGCATTATAAGTAACCTCATCGATAACTACAGCTAAATATTTTTAAAATTATCTTAAGATCCTTAGTTGCTTTTTGCATTTCATGTAGTTTGGACAATAAAACCCAGTCAGTTTTGCTTCTTGCCTACGGGTAATTCCTGGCGATGCCTTTACTGCTGCAGTATGTGATTGTAGATCACAAAGGCACGTTGGGAGGAGGTGGCTTAGCATGTGTGGGGACTTCGCGGCAGGGAGGGTTCCTTCTATTTATTTACTTTGTAAGGTAAACTTTTCTTTTACCTATCTTGTTTTTATAAAATATAATTGAGTGCATAACGCTGACTGTATGCCTCTACCCTTTAAATGATATTCTTATTTTGATGTCCAGTAGTTTACAAACATAAGGTTGTTCACATCCGAGTCAAAATGACTAACGCTCTGCGAATACTTTGCCTGCTAATACAGTGTGTTCTCATCGCGGCGTGCATTAATCTTCCTTCTCACAGCTTGTGCAGCCGCTGACAGTCCACTGGGATGAAGAGTCTTATTTCTGGGAATGGAAGCAGTTGGCAACTAGGGAAGGGTTTGTACCGCGGAAGCAATACTTAGGGAAAATATTCATTCTTCTGTGTTTTCTGTGAACTTTTTGGCATCCTCGGGCATTTCTAAAGCTCATTCTGTTTTCCAAAATGCCAGAGCTGCTGTTTGCTTACAGAGGATAACTTTACTGATACTTGATGTATTTCCAGCTTTGTTCTGTGTCACAGGCGATCGTTGTTGAGAACTGTGAGTTCGTAAAATGTGCTGATGCCGGCCGCTGGAGATGGCGGTTTGTGCTTGTCGAGAAAGTATGTGCAGCGGCTGTCCCGACATCCCACTGACTTTCTCTTACCTTACCCTCGCCACGAAACTGAACTTCAATCTCCTGACTCCGCTGTCCCACAGCGTCTCATCTGTGGCTGCCGACAGTGTAAAATACCTTTCCCGTCGCTCCGGTCTCAGAACAGAGTCATCAGCTGAGCTGCACGAGAAAGTCCCAAACGTTTCCGTGCGGGAGCGCGAGTTCTTTAATGGGCCGGGGGGCTACTAGCAACAACACGCAGGCAAGCACGGAATTTCACACGATGGTATTTCAGGTTCGTTTGTCTACTCAGAATCTAGAACGACGGCTCTTCCTCCTGCGGGATGAGGTGTTCAGGAAAAATGTGTGGGGAGACATGGAATGATGATCTACTGGAATGTTTCTATGGAATTAGCATTTGAGGCCCTATCCCTGCCATCATTAAGAAGAGAAAGCATCACGCATGAGATATTTGAACGTTACCTTTATTGTGCACACAAATTAAGTTGTGGCCTTTTAGAAAATAAGCAAAATTAGACTGCAAATAAAATTACACATCTAATCATTTCTGTTCGTTTTCCAAGAGGCCGTGTAAGATCACAGGACAGCTGCTCTGTAGGCTCTAAGATCAGAAGAATCAGCTGCTTCTTGCAAGCTATACAATGATTTGCTACAGCCCTGCTAACCCAGCGCAGCTCTTCTGGAAGCGGATAAGTGGTTTGGGATTTACAGCAGTGCAAATGGGAGGAGAATACGGTCCTTAATATCTCATATTTGGAATAAGTGAAATCGAGCGGATGCTATTTCACTGAATGGCTTCTACTGAAGTGGTATCACAGACCATTAGGTTTAGCATTAATCAATGGTAAATTTTCTCCAGCTATTGTTTTCTTTTTTTCTATCCTTTTCTTGATTATACCCCTTTGAACGCGGCTGCGATATATCAGGTGAGCTGCCAGCTAAAGCGGGAAACCCTTTTGACAGACAGACTGGACGTGACAGGGGCTCCTAATTTTCCTACGTCTACCTTTGGTTTTTTAAGGACGCTGCAGAGGTGCCTCAGCTACCAGAGAACAGCAGGCTCTTTCAGGCACACCCACGCTCCGCTGCCTTCCGAGGACGGACACTGGTCTGCCCTAACCTGTGCCACAACTCCACAGAAGCCAACAGAGTTTCCCGTCACCTCTGCTGCGGTGACAGCCGGACAGGGCTGCCCTAAGTGATTATGTTCTGTGGTCGAGCGACAACCAGAAAGCACACACGACCACAGCTATCGTAAGGCGTTTTATACTTTGCAAGGATGTGCGGAGCACCAGCGTTAGGCCAAAATCACAGCCAGAGGAACTTCAGCAGTGCCTTCGACAGCAAGTTGTTGCCTTGGACTCGAGTGCCGCTCGTACTTTGCCAGCGCTGCAGGTGTCCTAGCAGAGGCAAACACAACCCTCCCGCACCTTTACGAAAGGAAGAGAGGAGGGAAAGGGACAGGGCAGCAGCCGCTGAGGAATTCTGGCCCTTACGGTGAGAGTAACCGTTGCTGCCTTTGTAACAGGGCAGACAATTAGCAGATGCGCTCAGCAAAGCTCGTCAGAGCTTTCTGACTGCTCAGGGTGTGTAAGCTGGAGAAGTACGCAACGGTCACATAGCGTTCAGTGGAAAATAAGGTCGCTGGAAGGTCTCCCAGGGCTGTGCTGGCACAGCGACCTCCATAGCGCTGCTGAAAATGAGACCAGCCTCACACGTGCCCACGAGGCAGCAGATCTCCTATGCATGGGCCGTCTCCAGCAGCACCGAGTGCTCATCGCTTCCTGCAAAGCCGTCACAAGTTTCTCTTTTGCCTTGGCGAAACTGAAGCAGCATGTCAGGAGACGGGGCCTTCGGCAGGGAGCAACTCTGGTGCCGGGCTGTGGCCAGGAAACGTGCGCTTTTCATGGGACTGTTTTAAATCCGGGTGCCCAGGAGGTAAAACAAGCCCAGCTGCAGTGCAGCATCTCTCATGCGCTAGATGCAGCTGCCTGGTACCTCACAAACCAGGTTGACGAGCTATTTCTGGCACATGAAGTCAGAGGGAGAGAGAAGCTGCATCACGGATGAGTAAGAAACAGTTGGCTTATCTGCGGAGGAGAGCGAGCCAGGCACTGTGTGCTGGGCTCAGGAAAACCACTAGCCTTTGGATTTGAGGCTAGTGCTTCTCGACCATTCAGTACCTTGTCTGCTAATGTTTTTTAGAGCAGGAAAGACACATGGCGTGGAAAAATCGGCCGAACTGTATCTTCAGAACAGTGCATTGGGTCCCCAGCAGCATCGCTGAACACCCCCGAGAAGTCAGACCCTGCCGGGAGCTGTCCCCAGCTCCTTCAGGAGGCACGACCCACCCCGGGGCAGCTCCTCTCTCAGAGCTGCTGCTCCAGCCATGTCTCACGGCTGGAGGAAACGAGAAACCGAAGGGCCCGTGGGAGTTTTAGGGACGAGAACAGCTATTTTGTGTATGCTCTTTCCTATATATAGAGTCTGGCAAGGACACAGGGCTGGAACATGTTGCTTTTGTTGCTAAAAACATCAGTTGGAAAGCCCATTTTAGGCAACTGCTGCTGTCTATTGCCAGATACACTAACCAGGTGCTGTAGACCCGTGCTTTGTCCTGGCAGGAACGTAAGAAAAGCTATTGTAACTGGAGCACATGCTTTTGGAGCTGTTGTTACTTCCCTGGGAGCTTGAGAGCTTCTTCCTACTAAGGAGCTTTAGCCTCCTGGGGGAAGGTTGCCAATCTAATTACGTGCTGGGTGTCGGAGCAGTCAGTGAAGGGCTCAGGTGGCACGGGCTCAGTTTCAGATCCCGTCCCATCGCGCAGATGAACTGCAGGACTGTCAAGATTTCAGCTGAACCCTGCCTGCCCTTCGCAGCCTGATCCCCGGGACAGAAGTGCACTTTGCCACAGCTAATTAGTCCATATTTTAAAGCACTTCCTTTAGGTAGGTTGTGGAAGGCCGGGCTGGAGGGAACTCAGCCGTCTGGCAAATGGCAGCGACTGAACTGGCAGCAACCTGAAGACGAGACACTAGGAACCAGTGTCGGAGCTGGCGGGAGGGTCGAACAGCCCACGTGTATCACCGTGTTATTCGCATCTTTCTGCTGTGATTTCTAAGCTACTGCTGTCACGATAATCCCGGGTGAGCAGGCAACTCACAAGCGGGGCTGCGGTGGGCTGCCCAGCTTCTTCTCCTGCAGGATGTTCCCAAAGAGCCTGGCTGCTGCCATGGCACAGCCCCAGTGGATGGTGATCCCGAACCCGCCGTGGCCATAGTTGTGTATCACCTGGGGGAGGAGAGAAGGGATCAGTGCTGGGAGAGCTGCGCTGGAGCCCGCTGGGGCTAAGGGCAGCAAGGAGCCACGGTAGGGGCTGGAAATATCCTTAGTGGCTTTAGATTGACCCTTCGATCTGGGAGCTCCAGTGCACAGCTCAGCGACCCACTGCTCTTTCCCTCCTTCCAAAAGCCGCTGGAGAGGCAGGAGAAACTCCGCGTGGTTCAGCGGGGTCCCGGAGCATCCTCTGCACCCGCTGCTCCAGCCACCCCGAAACGCAGCAGCAGGGCTCGCGGCCGTGGTCCTCAGAGCACAACACGTTACGTCCTACCTAGCGTTTGTTCCTGCCAAGGTAAATTGCTTCAGCAGGAGCCTGACTCATCGCTGGGATCAATAGCTACCCCTCTCCTGTGCCAAGGCAGTGCAGATATGATGTGCTGATAAAGGAACAGAGCGATCCATAAATTAATTCAAGTACAGCGTTGCTTTGAACCGTGCTCTGGACTTTGCCTAAATACACCCATTTCTTTCCAAGACTCTCCAGCTAAATATGGAATATGTTTTCATTACATTTAATTACATTTTGCAGTCGCCGTCCCCTCTGGAGCTTTAATCTCTTCTGCCAAGCTGTACAGAGACATATGCACGCAATCGAATCAAGGATTCCCTCTGCAGGTCTGCTGATGAGTGTTCAGGCGACAGCGCTAAGGACTGATGTGGTCCTACATGACAAGGTGCTGTGCTGAGGGTCCGAGAACAGATGGCACACTGAAATTCGTGCCATCCCCGGTCTCCTTTCTCTTAAAAGATATATTAGCAGTGCAAGGCAATTTAAAAAGCCATTGCCCTGGGGAAGTTTTACACTAGACACCCAGCTTTACCTACACAGAGGCAGCTGAATTTTTCAGAGCCCCACGGCAGGTACAGCCCCGCCAGTGTCCCTCTGTGCCTTCCCCATGTTTCGTGTCGTGCTGCTGCTGAGCTTCGATCTGGAAGAAATCTCGAGAAGTCCAATCTTTTGCACCGACAACCTGGTGTCAGTGCTGAAGGCCCTCAGCCTTTTATTAAAAACTGCATATTGGGTTTTATTAAACGGTGACATGAAGTTTGCGTGCACAAGGGCTGTACGCTTACGGGCTCCCAGCAGAAAACCACACTACTTTAAATGCTGACACCAAAATAGTTTGCATGGTTCTGCGAGCAGCAGAGCCCAGCCCAGACTTTCTCTCCCATATGGGTTTTTTGGTGTCTACTAAGGACTAAGCTCCAGCTGCAGGTTTTCCTTTGGCAGGAGCGCTCCCTGCCCACTCTCCCTATAAAATCCATCACAACTTAATATCTCTGACCCTTATCTCTGACACTGGGCTGAAACTGGCTCAGAGATTCACCCGTTACTAGAGGGGAGACGGAGCGAGGACCGATGAACGCGGGGCAGTGCGGCTGCGGGCTGCAGAGCGTCAGCCGTAGCTGGGTGTTGGTGTTGCACGGCCAAGGTGGCAGTGATTGATGCACAATTAGCGCGGCGGTTAATGGCACTTGGCAGCCGGGGGCTGTGCAACGGTACCTCTGCCTGGAAATGCCCGTGGCGGACGTTCTCCCGCTCCAAGCGAACGCAGGGGCGCGCCGGTCTCAAGCCGCTCCACTCCTCTACGATCTTTGCTTTCTGAAAGCAAAAGCACGTCAGAACCTGCACAGCCTTTCTCCAAATTACAGCAGCCAAACGTCAGGGCACTAAGCGATCCGTGAGAGGAGGGCTCTTGCAATGAGTGGGGACCGAGGCTCCTCTGTCCCCGCTGCTGCACCGGCTCCTGCGATGCTGCAAGGGGCGACTGGGCAAAACAATTTCAGATCACAGCCCGCACATCACCCGCCTGCAGCAGTGCCAGCGAGGCAAACCGCTGTGCCAAAGCCCCGCGCTGCCTTTCCTGCTAATCCAGGGCGCAACGGCAGCGTCAGGAGTGGATACAAACCAGCCTCACCCCACGCCAGCCTTTCTCTAATGCAGCAACGCCAAAAGGCGCAGGGGGGGCACACACCACAGCCAAAGGGCTGGGACCTCCCAAAGCTTTTGCTCTAATTTTTTACCAGCTATATGAGTAATTACTTTTTCCTACAAACCTTGTCTCAAAAGTAATGCCAGCCCCAGACCCTGCCTGTCCATCAGCCAGGTGTATGGAGCCCGAGGTGTGCATGATGAACGCGGCCAGGCACGCACAAACACCGAGCCGTGCCACCCCTCCCCGTGATTTACCCTCTCGCCGAGTGCTACGTGCTGCTGTGGGGTGCACGCAAGAAGCCCGGGTTTACTCCATGTGCACGCTTCACCCGTCACTGGCGCGTTTCTCGGCGCGGCGGCTGACACTGCATAAGCAATGGTCGCTTTGCAGAAACCCCGCCAGCTCTCCCGGCCTGCTGAAGGCAGGCGCCGCGTCTCACTCGGATAAAGACTGAGATTTTGCGGTTTGTCCTCAGCACCCTCAGCTGCGCCCGAGCACCCGGGCTCTCCGTGCCCCCTCCCTCCCCACCTCCCGGCGGCGGGCATCGGGTCGGGGTCACCCACCTGGAGAGCAGGGAGCAGCCTGCAGCAGTTCTCCCAGATGGTTTTGTGATCCCGGGCGCTGTTTTCTTCGTTCCAGTTGCCATGCTGATAGATCCCTCCCAAGACCGTGAACTCACTCCTGCACCAAGAGCCAAAAGAGATAAATGGCGGTGAGCGTCCCCAGCCGTCCCTTGCTGGGCCATCACGCGGAGGGACTCTGCCTGTGTGTGATGTATGGATCCCGCTGCGCCCTGAGCCTGCAACATATTCCCGCCGGAGAAACTCTCACGCCAAGCAGGCAAGAGAGCAGTGCCTGCATGTCTGCTTATCAGCAATCATTCATTAAACACTATCAGCGCCCCAATGGCCCTGGCCTGGGCAAACCAAACAGCTAATTTCATCTTCTATCAAACAGGTCTGCTTCTGCCTGGCTGGGGAAGGGAGTTGGAAGGAACGGGATGCCTCCAGTGGGGAACACAAAGAAACAGATTGCTGCTGCTGCTGCTGCTGCCACCGCCCCAAAACTCCTGCAGATTAACAGAGGACAAGAGACAGGTTAAGGCTGGGGGGACCTGGGGGTGTCCGTACGTGCTGGACCCTTTGAAAACCTTGCATGAGCCCTGGGAAGCACAAAGACAAAAGGGCTGAATGCCGGAGCGTGCAGGAGGGGAGCCCCCGGGGCCGAGCTCTCCAGCGTGGAAGAGGTGTCCTCCACGTGTGAGTGCTGGACCCGGCTGCTTCCTTCGGGAGCCAGCCTGGTGCCCAGCTATGACAGCTCAAGCTAAAATAAACACAGGGAGAGGAATTCATATGTAGCTGGGACTGTGATCAGAAATCGCTTGGAATACTTTGCTTGGGGGCTGTGAGCATTCAAAGTTCCTATTTACGTAATGGCTTACTGCCTAATCCTGAAATATTAGCACAATAGGAAGTGCCAGAAATGCAGCAGTCAAGTTACAGCTTAAAAAACCCTCGCCGTTGCCAAAGTGGGGTAGATGATGGCTGCTCTCAGGAGGAAACAGAGGCGGGATGAACAGCAGACGTGTTTATTTATCCTGCAATTCAGCTCCCTGGGTACATGCATACGCTGCCGTCTCAAATAGATCCCAGCTCCCCTAAGAAAGCTGCTGGTGGGAAGCAGGCGGAAAGTGCAAGATAAGTGCTGGAAGCTGGGCTCTGCCCGGGCACAGCCACTGCCGCTCGCTGAGCTCTGGAGATGCTGCTTTCGGGGCCAGGATCTCATTTCAGCCCTCCTCATCCCTATGGGGACACAGAAATAAGGTTTTCCCCCGGGATTCCTCCTCGGTTCTTGCAGGGAGGTGGCAGGGAGTCCCACGTGGGTGCTAAACCGAATGGGATGACCCCAGGAGACACCTCACCAACAGCCGCAGGCACAGCTCGGGTAACAGTGAGGGGAAGGCTGAGCTTTTTAGGGTAGGCTTTTATTAAAGTAAAAAGGATTCCTGCCACCGGTTTTAATGGGAGCATGAATCAGAAGTGCCTTTCCCCACAATGGGCTGCTGTACAGCAGTTTTGTCAACACCACTGACAAAAAAGATGGGCACAAATGTGAAAACAAAAGATCTCCCCCAAAATATTTGCCCCACTGTCAGTGTCTGGCTCTTTTGAGGACCTGGCCAGGGTTGGCCTTTTGCTTTGGCGGGATTTGCTCCTTGGAAAAGGACAGGACCAGGGACATTGAAGCCCCGTGGTGCTGCCTGATCCCAGAGCCCAGGAGCCCAGGACCAGCCCGGACCCCCCTCGCATCCGAGTGCCGAGCCGGGGTCTGTGCAGGGAGCTGCCTGCCCACCTCCTTCTGCTCTCCTCCCCACGCAGCAAATAAAAACATCCTCAGGCCAGGTACGAACCCAGGCCTGGGCTGCTGCAACAAGGCTGCTGCAGGGCAGACGTCAGCAGGGAGCCGCGTCCGAGCCGGTGCTTTAGGAGCACCGATAGCAGAGCATCGCTAACGCCAGCCAGACCCTGCCTCGCCCGCTGTCACCTACCCCGGTATGACGTACGGCGAGTTGTAGATACCAGATTCGATGTCATGAGTGATGATGAAATGCTTCACCCACGGGGCCAGGACCTGGGAGATGAAGGGGAGAGGGTCAGGCAGAGCCGGAGAGCGGGGTCCCTGGCTCGGGGAGGCAGCGGGAGGGACGCGGGCAGCTCGGCGAACGCGGACGCCGGGGGTCCGCACGTGGTGCCCTCCCTTCTGCTCAGGCTCTACGTACACCACGGCGCTGGCTTCCCTGCGCTGCCGCCATGGGAAGACAGGGAGATGGGAGGGCAGGCAGGCAAGCGGAGGAGCTTCCTACCTGGCGTGAGTCTGTGTTTCCCCAAATAATCATCCTCTTCTCCCAAGGATTTTATGTCTTTTTATTATTAGCATTATGCCTCTGGCCTCCCCCTACCTTCACCCAATGAAGAAACGGGCTGGAGACTCGGGGTATCCCCACAGCTGAACCAGGAACGGGATCCAGGTTTTCTGCTCTGGCCTCCCCACACATGAGGGTTTTCCATGACCAACGTTTGCTGGCAGTCAGGACCTGATCCCAGTGTGCGTCCAGCCCACAAAGCCCGCGATTTGCCCCAGAGGGTATATCTCATAAGGTGGCTAACGAATGGCTCCTTCGGAAAAAAGAGGGGGGACACAAGCCCTGCACCCACCTCACCTTTATGACCTGTCCGCGGCCGGGCTGTAGCTCCGGGTCGGGCTGCAGCTCCCCCGCACGCACCCCGGTGCAGTTTATTACAACATCCACGCCCTGGGCAAACATCTAATGAGAGACAGACGCGGCGCGGTGAGCAGTGCACACACAGCGATGCTTCCGAGGGCGCTCCCCACGGGGGGCACGAGATTCCTGCATCAAAGCCAAGCCAAGTACTCGGTCCAACAGTCTGCTAATGAATAAACCATAAGGACCGGATCCAGGGCATAGCTTCCCTGGCACGGCTCCCGCAGAGACCCCATGTGTGCAGGCAAGGAGAATGTTTGCAGTTTAAAGGAAAGCCATACTGCTGATGCTTGGCTGCATCTTCGCTCAGTGCCGGCCATATGCGCTACCCCGTCCCCTCTCAGCCATCTCTTGATGCCCAAGAGCCTTTATCTTTCCTGGTAGAATTTGTTTCCTAGATCTTGGCGTAGTCTTGCGCTGTCCCCTGGCCCATCCCTCATGCCAAGGGACATCCCGGAGCAGCACATGCCTGCTGGATGCTGCTTCTCCACGCTGGGACGGCACTGTGCCCGCTGCCCCGCTCTGCCCCGGCTTGACATCGCCACTCACCTCCTGGAAAGATTCAACCTTCTTATGGAAAAACTTCACTCCTCTCTGCATTAACCTGGGAAGAATGAGTTCATTTGTTACCAGCAAATTAAAAGCAAATGTACCGTTCAAATTAGCGCCTGTAATTGATACCCAGAGTAGGTACGGCTTATTGCTCCATGTAATAAACAGCCGTGGTCTTCTCGGTGGTTCCTAACGGTCTCCAGTCATTAGCTCGTTTCCCTAACAGCCCAGAGCCACCCAAGGTGGTCAGTCCTGCTAAGCCCGGCATCAGAGCCCAGGCTTTCTGCTGTGGACAGGGCACCGGCTCCACGTTAGAAATGACAAGAAAAAATACTTGCCGTTTCTAACAAAATACTCCCATAGCTCAAAGCGCTCAGATGCAGCTCTAAGTATCCCATTACTTTCATTTTTGTCACGCAAAAATACACTCCTGGGCTAACTATTAAAGTGGGGAATCTGTTACCTGCCTGGGGCAACGAGCTGGAAATCCAGACCCTTTTCCCCGCTTCCCAGGGATGCATCCCTGCCTCCCCTCTCCTTCGGCTCATCCCGCCGTGCCCTCGCCCCTGCGCTGCTGAGGGGCACAGGGTGAGGGTTGCCGAGAGCAGGGGAGGATGCTCCGGTCCCCTCTGGGTGCTGTCACGTGGAAGCCACCAGCGCCAGCAGTTTCAAGCTGAGCAGGTCAGAAGTGCTGCAGGGCACGGGGTGGCTGCCTAAAATCAGTGCCACCTAAATTCAGCCACCAACTTGGCACAAGAGAAGGATCCGGGGCAACACCCGATGCGCAGGATGAAAATCCGCACCTGCCTCCCATGTCCTGCCGGCCAGAGAAATCGGGGGGAGCGGCGGCAGCTCTCTGGCACCGGCACAGCCCCAGCCGCAGCCCCGTGGCGGCTCCGCACTCACCTGTTGGTGAGCCACGGCAGATAGCTCCTGCACTCCAGCATCAGCGCCGTGTTGAACCAGCCGTAGCTGAAACCAGACGAGGAGAGGAAGCCCTAAGGACCCGCAGCAGCTTTACACGAGCAGCCGCCTCCTGCCCCGGTGTTCCCGATGGCCGCTGCAGCTCCGGGACCCCAAATTCCCCCTTGCACAACAAGTGCATCATTTTTTCCCTTCTGTTTACAGCATACAACACCTTCTGCTGCTTTTCTTCCCCCAGTTTGACAATATCTGGTGAAGTAAGAGAGGGGCTGGAATGGTTTATATGCTGGGCTGCTGCTTTTTTGGTTTATTTGAGGTGTTTCCTACTTATTTTAAGGGAAGTGGCTGTAACGAAGCAAGGCCACTTCTGCACCCGCAGTTTCTCATCCTCGCTGCCCCTCGACAGGGAGGTGCCTGGGACCATCCAGCCATACCTTCCCTGCCTGGGGGAAAACACACCAGTGACTCTCCGGAAAATGGACTGAAAAATACCTGTAACCAGGGAAGAGTTCAAGCTCTTTTGGTGTCAAGTTCCTGAATCCCAGGACAATGTTCTTCCAAGATGGGTCCTGCAGCAGGGAAAAAGGTCTGAGCTCATTAAGGAGCCCGAATCGCCGTGCCAGCGTGGGGCAGAAGCCGTTGCGGGGACACAGCCCACCCCAAAGGAGCGCGGGCGGGCGGGCGGGCAGCTGCGGCACACCACGGCTGGCGAGGCTCTGCCGGCTCCCACCCTCGGAGAGCTCAGCCCTTGCTTCGTACCGATATTGTATCGGGGGCACAGAAAACACCGTGTCCCGGGCAAACTGTCACAAGACAAACTTGGAAGGATTCGGAAGCATTCAGAGCATCGTCTGGGAAGAAGTACAACCCTGCCCACCCCCGGGCAGCCTCCGAGCTGGAGCCCTTCCCAGCCCTGGCTGTGACTTGCTCCTTACCGGCACCGGCTGCGTAAACAGGTTGTAGCCAGAAATGAGGAAAAGTCCCATTTCCTTCGCTGCCGGTGAGCCCAGGTGCCCGAGGAGGTAATCGAATGTCTCTTTATTCCAGAGCCTGCGATGAAAACAGGAGAGCGGTGGCTCTGCCAGCCCCACGGAGCTGTGCCCGGGCAGCTCAGCCCCTTGTACACCGATGGGCACGCCGGGGGGGACACGGCACCAGCCGCCTCCTCCTCCTCCTCCTCCTCCTCCTCACTTACGTCTCCTGCAGGTTGCCGTGGTCGCTCAGGTAGGGCTGCCACAAGCCGGCCGCCCCGTCGCTGGTGGTGTGGGGCGTGTAGCGGTCTGCGTAGACCTCCATCTCCAGGGAGGGCACCAGGATGTGGTACTGCTCGTGGATGCACAGGGCGGTGGAGAGGCCGATCACCCCGGCCCCGATGACAGCCACACGCATGGTTCTGGCTCTCTGCAGGGGGGGAAATGCTTGAAGGGCAGCGCCGGGGCCGGGGAGCTGCTTGGACAAGCTGGGAGGGAGGGCATCAGCTCCTGCAGGACCTGACCTGGCCTCGGCTCTGCTGCTGGAGCGGAGCTGGGCTGCAGGGAAGAGGCTGAGCTGCGGCTTGGTGCATTTATCTGCATTTCTTGTAAAGCCTCCCAAGTCCTTTTCAACACCTTGCCTGCACTAACCAGGCACTGAAATCACGGATGAGGGGGGTGTAGTTTGCCACGGTGGCAGGGGAACGTTTCTCCATTGCTCGCAGCCCTTGTGCTCGGGGCGGCATCCCTGGCTCTACCCTCGGCGTGCTGTAGCTGCTGGCGAGCAGTGAAGCTGCGGCTCAGCTGCCCACTGCCATGCTCCTCTGCCTGGCAGAAAGAGCTGCGGTTGCTTCATGCCCTGCGGCAGCGTGGGGCAGAGAACGGTGGAGCGGCACGGCCGCCGACATCCTCCTCTCCCTTCCCAATGCGCCGAGGGCGAGCAGCCGGGGAGAGGTGGGTGCACCCACCCACGCACACCATCTCCCATGGGACAGCATGAGCCCTCCATGCCCAGCGACCCAGCCCCGCTCCGGGGAGTTCCTAATGCTCCCCAGCCCCTGGCACGGACTGGAGACAAAAGAGGTGGGCAAGGATAAAAGAAATGGGAAACAGCGGGTGTTTTCCAGGGAGCGATGCGAGGTGCGATAAATGCAAGGACGGCTCCTCACGCCGCTCTTGGCCTCGGGGCTGCCTGCACATGAGGGCGGCTGTGCCACCACCCCAAACCCTTCCCGGCACTGGCTGGGAGAACTGCTGTTTGTAAACGCCGGCTGCAAAGAGGGTCTGCAGCCCCCCTCAGTCCCCTGACTCTTCCCTCTTGACGGCACTTTCCTGCCTTGCAGCCTGGAAAAAGCCCTGTGGTCACTGTCCAGGCAGAGAGCGGCCCAGGACCGATTCGAGGAAGGGCTGGGGGTACAACGGTGTGGATCACCTCGGCCAGGGTCACATCCCTGGACGCTCAGCTGCCAGCGTGTGGGTAAGGGGAGGGATGCCAGCAGCACGCCAGACCTGGTTCTGGGCAGCATGAGTAAATTCTAGCCCATAGTTTTATTTGGACAAGGTAAAGCACAGGATCTCTGCTGCGAAAGGCAGCCCGCAGCGGGACTGACATTTGCCGGGATGGAGGGATGAGTCATCGGGATGGCGAAGCACTGACGGCAGCAGGAGAGCCGCACTGGTTCCCATCTGCTGTGGTTTTATAACCCACGGCCGGCAAGAACTGGGGCCATCTCCTCTACCTACAGCCGCGGGGATGCACCCCGGGCTGCCCTGCAGTACCAGCCAAGGAGGTATCTACCTCGCTGGTCAATAAATAATGGAAAGACGCATTTTTCACCAGCTTACCTGCAAAGTGTGTGGTCCTCGGGGCAGCCGCCGCGGTTTTCAGAGGCTTCGACAGAGCCACCTTCTCAGGGCGGCTTGTTTACAGCCCAGCAAACTGCCCGCAGTGCAAGGTCTAAGTGCCAAGGGCAGCGGGATCACAGCCCGCCCCCGGGCAACGGGGCCAAAGTCTTTGCTCCGGACCCGGGGAGGTGGAGTTCCCCGTGCCGTACCCGCGCGCCGCTGGCAGCCGGCCCCGGAGTCGCTCCTCTGAAAGGAAAACGGGGTCACCATGGTCCATGGCAAAAAGCCATCATTGACACTTGTCACCATGGTGACTGCTGGCGGCCCCGAAGGGTCCTGGCGGATGGGGACACGGGGATGGGACTCCCCAGCCACCAGATTCCTGTGGGATCTGGGAAAATCGGACGCCTCGGTCTCAATTTTCATATGGTAAGAGAGAAATGGCATTGCCTCCCTCCTGATAGCCCCCAGGAGCTGTGCCGCCCAGCTTCCCCCTCTCAGGGGTCAGATGGCTTCGTTCCTCATTTCTAAGCCGCCTCTCCCTTCACGAAACGCACAACTTTGGGTTCTGGGCTGAAAAGCCAGGTTTCTGTTGGTGCGGATACCATTAGCAGCAGCAGAGGCAGCCCTGGAAGCACACGTGGTGTTTGGGCAGAGTTGCTACAATCAGGGATTTTACCACGCCTAAAGCTTTTATAAAAGAGGTAATAAGGACAAAAGAAATGGGAACTCATCTCCCGCACGATCAGGTTGCAGACACGTCTCTGGAGTCCCTGGCCCAGGGTTTCAGCCACGCAGCACGACCCACCGCAGGCAACGGGAATTCGGTCCCACAAAGGGCAGAGGAAAGGCAGGGGAAGGTGTACGCCGGCCTGAGCAGAAGGATGCTTTACCCTGAGAGGAAGGATGCTTTACCCCAAGAGGAAGGATGCTTTACCCCGAGAGGTCAACAGGGATGGCGCAGGAAGGTTAAGTCAGAGGGTCATAGGGCTTAAGCACCTGGTACCTTTAATGCTTTTGGTAGCGGAGCACCGCTCGCGCACAGTTCTGACCCTGAGCATCATTGCGGGGGCTGCCGTCCTGCCTCCCACCGCCGGGCAGGAGCAGCAGCACCAGCGAGCGACCGACTCCATCCAGGCTGCCAGGCCGGGCTACCGAGGGCGGCAGCTGGCAAAGCCACAGCTTGGGATCCCATTCCGGATGCCATGAAGAGGGAGGCTCGTCCACCATGTGCGCTGCCCCATGGTCGCACCCTCCTGGGGATGCCGCCAGGAGAAACCCCCTGGGGCAGCCAGTGTCCGAGCCCCGGGCATCCAGCCCCTCGGACCCCGGCTGGACCCAGCCAGCTCCCCTTTGGAGCGTGGCAGGGATGGAGGGGGAAAGGCAGTCACCCAACAGCCTGAATTACTAAGGGCTTTACATACAATCAGCAAAGCCTCTTACGCTAATTACCCCATTACTCGTCTGCCTCTTGCTTTTGGCACCGCTGACCCCTCGCACTTTCTTCGGTCCGGTTTGAAGGACGCTCCCGGCTGCTGCACCCCGAAGCCCTTCAGACGCTTTAGGGGTGAAGCTCAGACCCCACCGACACTTTTTGGGGCGGTGGCGACCGTGACACCGCCACCCCACCCTCCCCCTTCCCCCCCCCCCCCCCCCCCCCGTGCCGAGATGCTGGACCCCCGGTGGGCTGGGCTGGCCCGTGGGCGCGGCCGCCTCGCCCGGCCCAGCCCAGGGTGGGGGCCCCGATAACCGGCCCGGCCCGGCCCGGTTGTTCCCAGCCGGCGGGCCCCGGTGGAAGCACCGCCTCGTCCCGCCCCGGGGCCGCCCCTGCCGCCGCAGCGCCCTCGCCCCTCCCCGCGGCGCGGCGGCCGGCCGGGCTGCGCAGCCGCCGGGGCGGTGGAGGCGGCCGGTGCCCCGCAGCCGCCGCGGTAGCTCTGTGTGTGTGTCCCCCACCACCGCCGCCATGGCGTTGGTCACGCTGCAGCGCTCGCCGACTCCCAGTGCCGCCTCCTCGGCCAGCACCAGCGAGGTGAGCCGGGCCGGGCCGGGCCGGGCTGCGGGGGGGGGGGGCAGAGCAGGCCCCGGCGGCGGGGGGACGGGGAGCGGGGTGGAGCGGGACGCGGCCCCTCAGCCCCTCGGCTGGGCCCGCGCATCGGCCGCGGCCCCCACGGCCCCGTCCCCTCACGGCCTCCAGCCCCGTCCCCTCACGGCCTCCAGCCCCGTCCCCTCACGGCCTCCAGCCCCACGGCCCTGGCCCCTGACAGGCCCTGGCCCCTTGCAGCTCCCTGCCGCCCCCCCGCCCCAGCCCCTCCTGGCCCCAGCTCACCCCCTCACAGCCCCTCGGCCATCCCAGCCCCTTCCCCTCACAGCCCCCTCGGTGCTGCCCAGCCCCGCTCTGCCTCAGCCCCCAGCCCTTTGATGCTGCCAGGCGGCATCAGGCCTAGGACTGTCCAGCCGTCTCCCCGCTCTGCCCCACTGTGCGCTGGCCGTCCCCTCCTCGCCCCCACGCAGGCCTGTTTTTCCCATGGCTGTCCCCCACTCCAGCCCTCGCCCGGTGTTACCTTGGGCTAGCTAAAGCCCGGGGCAGCCCGCTTTGGTCTTCTCTGCCAGGTAAATCCCCGGGCAGCATGCTGGGCCTGTCTTCATGGAGCAGCTGTGCTTGCTGGCCCCTTGGCCCCATACGTTCTCCCTCCCTGACACCCCACAGCCGCCGCCACCTCCCACCCCAGGGATGCTCTGCTTTACCCCCTGCGTTACCCCTCTGTCCCTGTGCAGCCTCTGCTGCAACGGCACCACCTTTCCCTGTGTCTGCTGCAGCTTCTGCCCCACGGGGAGCTCACGCCAGCCCTTCCCCGAGGCAGCTGTGGTCAGTTCCCTGCCGCCGGAGCAGCTCCCATCCCGCTCCACCCCATACCTGTGCAACATCCCCGTGCTGCGCTGTCTGCTGCCACTCCTCGCTGCAGCGCAGCCTGCACCATGCTGCTGCCCTCTCCTTCCCTCCCAGCTCTGCTGCTCTGGGGTCCTGTACGTACCACTTAACCTGCTGTCCCCGTAATGCCCTGCTCCGTGCATCCCTGCCCTGCCGGGACAGGCACCCTGTGTCTCCCAGCTCTGCTGCACGTCCCCTTCGCTCTTGTACCCCAGAAATGCCTTCTCCTGCCTCTGCCTGGCCTTAAGCTTCTGTCTTCCCTCACCGCAGCTCCCACGCGCCATCCAAACACAGCTGCACCCTCCAATTCCTTTTTCTTCTTCCCTGCGCATCCCTTTTTGCCTCCTAACCCATCTCTTTTGTGACCCTCAAAGACAGGCCTGGTGTTTCTCTCCATATCCTTCCTGTGCATCCCTCTCCCCCCCCCCTCCCTGCTTTCCTTTGATGCTCGCTGCCCTTGGCTTCGCTCTGTCCCTGCTCCCTCCAGGTAAACAATCCTATTTGTCACCTGTCAGGTCCCTGTGACTCCCCCGATTAGCTGGTCCGAGGGGGGGGAGGTGGGAGGGGGACAGTGGCACAAGGCTCGCAGGTTCTCCCTCTCCCGGAGGGGCCGCGGGGGTTCCCTTTGCACGGCCCTCGCTGGAGACGTGACTCATCCCTTCCTTTCGCCGACTGTTCTGCTGTAGATCCGTGTGGTTTGGGCTCCTGAGGCTGCAGGGACCCAGTGTTTGGACCGTGCTGTGTTCATTGGGAAACTTGGAGATAGGACTTGTGCTTTTCCGAGGATTTTTCAGAAGGAATTTTGTTGGGTTCTGGCTTAGACAGAGTCTTAAACGAGACCTAGTGGCCACCTGATCTACACAGATGTAAATGAGCTGTAACCCTGTTGCAGGCAGTGGAATTAGACTGGATTTAACTGGTGCAGGTGGGAGAGGAGTCAAAGCAGTATGCCTCTCACCTTGCCACGCACATCTGCATTAGGCATTGCATTGTGTAGGAGCTCTGTGTCGGTTATTATTTTTTCAGTGAGGTGACCATGTGATTATCCCTTTCCCTCTTGAAAATGCTGCCCCAAACTTGCTGCCTAGCATTGTCCATGGCAGGGCACTTCTGCTGCCGGCATCCGTGGCTCAGGTGCACTTCGGTGGCTCCCAGAGGAAGACATCAACTCCCATTCTGTTTGAATGGTCCCTTCTGCCATGAAATACCATAAAACTATGAACGGTCCTTTTCCAAATTCAGCATGTTATTTTTACAAAGTTAATGTCGAAGAAAAATCCCATCAAAAAGTGCCAGCCTGCTCCCTGATCTTTTATGATCTTTCTTGCAAGGAAAATCAGGGCTCTTCGGGGCTTTTAGCCTATGTGAATAATTATTAGAAGATTTTTTTAATGGAAAATGATGCCCATACGTCCTTGCTAATTGTGAGTATGCTGCTGCAGCCTCTCTTAACTCATGAGCCTGAAGGAATTGATAAAATGGATGCTGCCGCCTGCAAGAGGCTTGCTGCCGTGTTAGCGTAGCGTGCCGTAAATTCTTAGGAGGAGAGAGTAGTTCATACACACTTGCAAACTTGCACGTGCTTGTTAGCTCCGCTGCCATCTCCCTTCCGCACCACCTCGTGCTCTGTGCCAGGTCCTTCGGCCCGGCCACACTCTGCCCGGTCCCCAGGGAGGGATGCGGATGCGGCTGGTGGAGGTTTGGCCCCGGCGCTGGTGTCCGTGCCGTGGTGGGATCCATGCTGTCCATGACATCGTGTGCATGGTGCATCTTAAAACCTGCCAGCTCGGAGGGATGCTCTGACCAAAACAAGGCAGAAACACTCAGCGTGGCAGACAGCAGCAAGGTTTGTTGAGTTGAGTGTTTCTGCCTTGTTTTGGTTTTATTGCAGCTTTTTAATAGAAAATACAGGGAGAGTCGACTTTGAAAGCAAGTCTTGAGCAAAAGATGAGCCCATGGCAGATTCAGGGGCCGGCTCTGCTGCCGAGCCTCAGCTGACGACATTCATGACTTCACAGTCACATTTTTTTAAAAAAAAAGAAGTTTTTCTCCCCCGTTGTTGCTATGTGACAGACCCAAACAAACAGGAGGGTGACCTTACAAAGGCCAAAAACCCGAGAGACCTTCCCAGGGCTGGGGGGGATCTGCTGGCGGGGCGCACTGGGGCTCGGGGTGTTCCCGGGGCTCTGCCTTCTGCCCTGGCCAGGCTGGCTCTGCGCTGCCACTGCACAGTGTAAACAGACTAAAAATAGCGATGGTATGTTTCTTGCCATCAGCTGCAGTCATTTTGGATGGGCTTTGTGTATCTTTTTTTTCCTCCAAATGGCTATATTTCTAATATCCGGCCTGTGCGGTTGCATTTGGGGTTTTTTTTCCTGGCATTACTTGGTTCTCGCAGATTGTAAACAGAGCAGCTCCTGGGCGCTCTGGCCTCCTGAGTCCTAACTTTGGGGGATGGGGAGCAACCCAGGTCCTACACACACACACAAAACTTCAAGCTTGAACGTTTTATGTGAAACTATTTGCTTATTTTTAACTTCTACAAAACCACCTGGAAACAAGTAACCCTTATGGTGGCCCTTATTTGATGTGAGTTTTAAGTAATGTTGTAGTAGATAACAAAATGTTCCCTGAGTGTTAGCGCTGATGGAGCATGATTTCTGAAAGGTTTGTGTCCCTCCAGCTTCGTTAGGCTCTGGTGTGTTGCAAGTCTGAAGGTTTTCCTATTGCAGGGCGATCTGTAAGGCCCCTGCTTCTCTTCTTGGGTGCAAACCAGCTCCCCAGCGCAACCTTACCCTCTGAGGGGATGCTCCTGGCCCTTTCTCTTCTGCCTACTTATGCAGGACCAAAGGAGGAGAATTATCTTTGAGCCTTTTTTTTTTTTTTGTCAGCTCTGGATGCAATTAGCCCCAACTCTGTTTTTCTTTAATACGGAATTTTGTCCAGAAGCTAATAGAGAAGTTGAAGGAGGTGGCTGGAAAGCACGGCTATGTGAAAATGTTTCTCTCTGAAAGTAGGCTTAAGTCAGCTAACACACTCCTGTTTTAAGGAGAGTAAGTAAAGTGTGTGGGCAAGTAATGTCACCTGAGCAGCCAAATTTGCTTCCAGGGCGACTTCCCACCAGTGCCCAGTGAAAAAGTGGCCGTTTTAATACAAGCCTGCCATCAAAGCAGTGTGTTTATCAGGAAGGCAGCAGACGTAGGACTTGTTGATGACTGGGCAGCCAAGTGGGCATCGTCCTAGCCTCGGGACGCATCTTCTGCCAGCACCCCGGTGGAGGTGGCCTCGTTGGCGAGGTGGCAGCTCCGAGATGGCAGAGGGGCCCCGCCGGTGCGTGCAGTTCAGTGCCAGGTTGGGGTTCAGCTGCTGGAGGCTGGGGCAGTCCCGGCTGGGCAGTTTGGGCTGTGCCTGCTGGAGGGCACTTGTGCTGTCGCTGCGCAGCCTGAATTACAGCATTAATTGGTGCCCAGCTCTTCGTTAGCAGCCTTCGCTCGGGACAGGTTCTGCTCTCACGTGTGCGCTCAGTGGGAGCTATGTGTGTGCATTCTTGGTGACGTCGAGGTTGGCGATCTTCAAACTGACCTGCGCTCTAGGACCAGCTTGCAGGATTAGGACCTAATAGCTTTAAAATCCCCGTGAGCCCCTTTGTCACCCGGCACCGGGTGCTGATGGCATATATGGCCAGGGAGTCTCATTCATCCTTGGCACCGGAAAGAAAAACCCCACAGAATACAACCACCCAAAACCTGTTATTGCAGGGATGGTTTTAAAAAGCATGGGGATTTTTTTAAAGTTGTACTATTAAAACAACCAGCACATAACTTTCACTGTATCCTTCTTTTCTCCCCTCAGCTGGAGGTTGGCAGTGATGAAGAGCGTAAATTAAATGTGAGGTAAGCAGAGCTATTTGGCTCTATACATCATTTCCACTGTTGTTAATTGTCTGCCATGTAGCTGAGTCCTGATCCCGCACAGGACTTGGGCGTGTACACTTGCCTGGAGGGGACTGCATGCTCTGCAGAGAGCTAAGCACTGGGGATGCTCTCTCTCTTATCAGTTGAGTTTTGAGACAAGCGTATAATGAGCTGAAAGCATAGTAGAGGGTTTGTGGTTTTTTTTCCTGGTGGAAAGAAACTGCAAAATTGCTTGTCAGCTCTGGCCACAGCACTTAACTGTTATCGCAGCATCTCTGTCTCTGCTGCTGCTCTGAGGTTGGGGCTCTGGGTTGGGAAGGGGGGTACCCTCCTAGGGTGGGTAGGGGAGAGCTCTGCTCATCCATGGGTATTAACCATCAGGAATTTGACTCCTTTGATGTTGGGGTTGTGTAGAGCTGCTGTCTTCATGCAAGGGAGAGGAAAGGGCTGAGATATCCTGCTGGAGAAGAGAAAGGCTTCTCTTGCTGACATTGTGCAGACATCAGAAGTAGTAATGATAAAGCTAGTTTGGTGGGACCCCGGCCTAATGGGGCTCCGAGTAATTCTGTGGATTGTTCACTCTAAACCCAGCTGCTGCAGACAGCTCTTACCCTCTAACCTGTAAACCACAATCTGAGAGATAAAGCGTAAAAAGACAACAGTGGTTCAGCAGGCTTGCTCTCTTCTCCTTGTTACTACTTCCTACCTTAATTATCCTGGTTTCAGGTAAAAGCAAAGCCACTCATGCCGCTGCTTGGAGTTCGATCTTGTTGTTTCCATCCCATTTTATGCTTTGAGACCTACTGTTGCAGAGATATAAAACTGAGACACCGATGGCAGTGGGTTTTCTGTTGCAGTCTGATGGACTGAGACTGGGACAAAGTGGAGTTGATTTGAAGTCAGTTTTGGGAGCAGCAAGTGGATGTTAGGGTATAGACCGTCTTTACCCTGCGAGTGAAGTCAGAGCGGAAAAGCAAAGGTGCTCCTTTACAGAGTAGGAAAGTGTCAGGCCTTGCCATTTCTGTGTCCCGGGTGGGATTTGTCGTGGCTGCAGCCCGCTCTGGGAAGCCTGGCGTTCGGTGGCTGTCCTGCTTGCAAGCATGCGGGTCAGAAGCATTGTATGTTTGGTTGCTGTGTGGTCTCCTGTGTACGGGCATTTAATGGCAGCCTGTAATGTCATTCATTAGCTTACTTTCCAGAGAACGCATTTTGTGTCGGTTAAAGCAAAATTCAGGATTCCTGGTTCTGCTCCCAGCTTGGTCGTGGGCTTATTGTGCAATGCAGGGCTCAAGCAGGAGCCCGCTGAAGCCATGAATAGCAACGCATCCTTAATTCTTGTGCTTTTTCCCATGTTGTATTAAATAGTAACACTTAACCAAGCAGTATGATGGCCTCTTCTTTTGTGTGTTTGGTTCTTGTGCTGCAAGAGGAAATACAACTTTATCCCTCTTCATTACAAATGAACTCGATGACAATGTACAGATAAATTGCTGGGAGAGCCTTGGTTTTGTGGCTACCTTTGGTCTGTCTGGCCTTTTTGCAAGCCAGCCATGTGCATCCATCACTGACCAGAGCAATCATGGGGGTGGAGGTAGTGAGACTGGGCTTAAAGGCTGGTACTTTTCTACTGGCCGTTGAAAAATGCTGCAGCACTGACTTTAGATACTGAGATCCCAAGAGCTTCCTCTGTCCTTCTGTCTCTTGGGGCTGCTCTTCCATATACAATTCTCAGGGTAAGAATCTGGTAATTAAATTGCTAGATAGACCTTGAGAATAGGATGGCTCCTGTGCAGAGCCTTTGCTGTACTCGGGGCGGGGGGAAACACCGCCAAGGACTGAAGAAAATGTGCGGCCCTGGTGTGGACACAGTGTAGATGATAAATGAAGCTCCTCTTGCAGGGAGGTGGGTTGATCCTGTCCCCTTCCTGCCAGCAGCTTGCTCCGGATCAATTCGCTGAGACTTTACCCGGTGCCCATGGGGTGGCAGAGTTGTTCAACTTCATTGCACTGCTTCTCTAACAGCTCAGTTCAGGTCTCCTCTGAAAAAAAAAACGCAGGAACGGGCTATGATGATATTTGTGAATCTTGAAATCCTGGTCTAGCCTTGGTGGAGACTTAGGTGACAGCTCTGCTTTGTCACATGTGCCCTGAGTGCAGGGGTCTGCCTGACTTTGCAGACCTCAGAGATCCTAATGGTTAGAAAAAGGAAGGGTTGTTGGAAACAAGACCCCGTCTTGCTGCCAGCTCAAGCTGCATTTCATTGATACAGGATGAATATGCTATTACACGTTTATGACATAACTTACTCATCCGCTTGCTGAACAGATTATTTTCATTCATTCCAAAAAGTTCCAGGGTTTTCATTCGAGACTGCATAGTTATATGAGCTATCTGATTTTTTTTCTTGGAGGAACGGGTCTGTATCATGGTTTTATAACCAGCTGCATGTCTTGCTGCTCTCTGATCTAAGAGCAGCAGACCTTCCTTATGGTTTCTGTCATTCCAAAATGCTTTTCTTTCTGTTTTCTCCCTGAAACAGCTTCTGCCCTAAAATAGACCGAGGGGACGTGTTCTAGGTTCAGGTTTTCTTTCAAAGATATTGTTGCTATCTGCATTTTCTTAGACATTAATGTGCTTTAAAGTCTTCCCTTTCTCTCACTTTCCAAAAATTTTGCAGATGCCTCGATAAGGTAACATCCACACAGTTTCCAGCAGACAGCCAGGAGTCCGTTTTGCTCCCCGGTGGGTAAAGATTCATAGCAGAAGAAGTAGTAAGAGTACAGACTCAGATCTGACAGCCCAGTTGGGCTCGGTGCAGCTGGTGCAGGCAAAAGCTTGCATGTCTGATTCTCTGCGTTATTTGTGTCTGCTGAAATCTTCCTTCCTGAATGCCGATCAGCCATGGGATGTTGTGGCTTGATCCCTTTTTTTCCCTCAAGATGCAGCGCACCCACAGGATCTTGAGACATCTCACCGAAATCTTAATAAAACTCCTGGCATGGTTACGTCAAGTCCATGGGAGTATGCATTAGCTTCGAGCTAAACACAACGTTAAGTTTTACAAGATCAAGGTCCACTGAGTTCAATGCGAGCCTTGTGGGCTCGGTGCCTGCCACCTTATCGCAGCGCCACGTCGTGCTCTTTTAGCTCAGAGCAACCTCAGAGAAGATGATATCAAGTGCAGGGGAGGCTGAGGGCAGAGCTGAGCTCTTTTCAAGCAGACCGCTCTGGGAGAATGGGGTACGTGCAGTTCTTCCTACAGTGCTTTTTGGTGCAACCCGATTGAGTTCCATCACTCACTGTTGGTTGGCTCTCTAGCACCAAGTCAAAGCAGATGTTTTAGAAAGCCAGTTGTGTTGTGAGTGTTGGCTGTTTCTCAGATGCGGTTGGCAAATGCAGTAAGATAATCACTAGTTTTAATTACAAACACAAGTAAGTTTGTTTAGCCAGTCATTCTGTAATCTTTGCCATTATTGGCGTTCCAATTGCAGTCTGAATGCGGTCAGAAACAGGGCCGGGTGAGTGTTTTCGGGCACCTTCTACAGGGAGATGGAGGTTGAACTGCTGCAGAAGGGCCTGGGAGTTAGTCATCTCCAGCCTCTGATCAAGCCTGAAGATCGTTATGGAAAGAACTGTTTGGCACCACTAAACCCAGTTTTAAGAGCTGGCAAGAGCAGCTGTGGGAGGTAAGGGTTTTCAGGATTGGGCTTGTATACATTTGCAGAGTCTTTTAATGGCATACGCTGCTCTGCTGCTTCTCTACATGCTGCATGGCTGCAGCCGAGTGTGAAGTGGAGACCCTGCGTTGAGAGCACTCCCTGGAGCATCCAGTGTCCTGCTGAACAGAGAAACGGTAGAGGAAGAGGAGGAGACTGGGGGTCTTCCTTTCTTTGCTGATGCCATCCTGTGTACCTCGCCAAGTTACTTAATGTTCCCGAGCCCCTTTCTCCCATCTGCAGCCTGGCAGATGACTATTAGCTCATCTTCTGAAACACTCAGAGTAAGGTGTTCGGTTTTATTCAGGATTAAAACCTTGCAGCTGTAAGAGTCATACGGTTTTTGAGCTCTGAGGAACCTACAGCTGTTTGTGATGGGTAGAACGCACCACGTCCCCCTTGCTTTCCACCTCACTTGCTTTTGTGTTTTCCGTGATTATCTGGTCAGGAACAAACATGCTCCGGCACACTGGTTTGATAACCAGCTCCACAGTTCCTTTAGTTACTGCTTCTTTGTGGTAGCTTAATGAAGTAATTTTCTCTTTTGAAGGTAGTGGAGTTACACTGGGCATTGATTTGACTTGGTTTTGCGTTTGCTGCAGGAATTAAGTGGAGCCTGCAGGTTGATGAAAACTCCCTTTGCAGCTCAGTGATCAACAGGAGGAGTAATTGCTGCAGACAAACTCTTTACAGAGCATCATCAGGTTTAGATTGGATATTAGGAAAAATTTCTTCACCGAAAGGGTTGTCGAGCACTGGAACAGGCTGCCCAGGGAAGTGGTGGAGTCACCATCCCCAGAGGTATTTAAAAGACACATAGATATGGTGCTTAGGGACATGGTTTAGTGGTGGGCTTGGCAGTGCTAGGTTAACAGTTGGACTTGATGATCTTAAAGGTCTTTTCCAACCTAAATGATTCTATGATCATCCCGGCTGGCACATGCCAGAGGACTCATTATAAGGAGGCTGTTTGCTTAAAATCGCTGTCATAAACGACAATACGCTATACATTATCGTATATTATATTTTAATGCACCAAAAATTATTTATTAACACCTTGATCTTTAACTTCTTTAGGGATTTATGAGTATGTTTTGCTGGAGGCAGCACTGAGTGAATGGCTTGTATCCGCAGCTTTGAGTGGCCGTGTTTGTGGTACCGCGAAGGTGCTCGGGGCTGGGGGAACGCCGGGGCAGCTGTCTTGAGGATTTATTTGTGGGGACGGCAGCTCATTACATACTTGACAAGTCCTGCTCGCTGCAGTATTTATTGTCTCCCAGTTATTTGGTGGGAGATCTTGGGGCAGAAGTTGCTGACTTTATTAACTGTTCAAAACAGGACGCTGAATCACATCCTGGCAAGGCTGCAGCATCCTGCCTTAGCGTGCTCCATACAATGGGGAGGCAAATTCACAGGCTCGTGACCCTCGGTAACTTTCTGGCCCGTAGGTGTGGCTGTGGAAGCCAATGGAGATATAATTAGGCCTTTACGTTTTGTGGTGGGTTGTGTGGGGATGTTCAAAGACCATGGAGCCGAGGAAGCATGCACTTATTTGACACTTATTTAAGATCTGGCCTTTCCAGGAAACTGTTGCTGACTGGAAGTTGAGCAACGCGAGGAGTTTACTTGGAAGTAGGTAGAGTAACAGCAGGAGGCTTGCCAGTTTGAAGATGTGGTGATCAGACCCTTTTCGGAATTGTATATAAATCTCCTTTTTTTCTTTTTTTTTTTCTTTTTTTTCCATGAAACCTCAGCAGTTTGGCAAAAAAACAAAACAACTGGCCCTGTTATCAAAGGCACTGGCTTTGCACTGAACATTTTTTTTCTGTAAAAGGCCAGTGTGGTTACTGTTTATTTAGGTGTTAGAGCTGGGTCAGAAAAATATTTTGGTTCCAAATGCCTCTTGATTTTTAAATACCTTAATCTTTGATAATCGGTTGCCAAGATCTGTGAGTCAAGGATTTCTCATACAAATCACAGCTGTGGTCTGCCTGACAAGTGCTCTTAAGATGTTTTTGGAGAATGTGAAATGAACAGAACACCTTCATAGGCATGGCTTTACTTTTAATGAAGAGTGAGGGTTTTTTTCCCAAACCTTTACGCATCCCTCTGTGGCATTTGAATCCCTGGTGCAGAATCACTTTACTGCTACACAAAAAAATCAGAAAGCAAAATAAGCCTAGCCTCAAATGGATTAGGATGCAAACTGCATCTGTTAGTTGTTCAGATTTGTCCAGGATCAGAAGGACTCTTCTCTGCAGAGCTTGCCTTCCCTCTCTGAAAGTTTTAGAGTTGCAGTCCAGGCAGAAGTCAATGGTATTGAGCTTGTGCAGCCCAGACAGATCTGCATCAGCTCTCCGTAACGTAAGGTATGAACGTGCATCACCAGGGTGTGAACGGGCGGTGGTTAACGGCTTTGCCAGAGCTGCTTGTGTCCATAGACATCTTCCCCTTGCAGCCAGGTTTATCTTTTGCCACAAGAGAGGTAGGTTTCCCTGCGTCCTTCCTGGGACAGGAGCAGGAACACAAACCACACCTGCGGAGCAGCCAGCGTGCTGTGTGTTCATACCCACCTCAGCTGGTCCTCGCCGTTGGTATGTCAAGGTATTGCCCATTGCACCAAACTCTCCCCAGAGTCCCAGTACTGATGTAGCAGTTGTTGTAGGACCGGAGTCTGTGCCTGACGCTCATCTCACTAGCACAGAGACCCTGTGCAGAGGGACTCGCCAAACTGACAAACCTGCCAAAACCACACCAGCTCACCGATGTTTCTTGAAGAAATCCTTGCTGCAAAAATCGCTAGTGAAGGCAGCTGCTGGGGGATCTGTGGCGGTGTGCTCCTGACCACTGGGCAGAAAACCTCTGGGGCTTAGCATCGGGGGCCAAGGCATCCAGAAATGCAGGGAACGGGGCAAAGCGTCCCTTTCAGATTTTCAGGAAAGCTGCCAGGTTGCTTGTTTGCCCTGTCTGCCATCCAAACGGTCACATCCAACACTCGCATCCCTGCGGAGACCGCTGCCTGTGGGGCTGCTCGCAGCGTGCCTGCGTGTGGGCATCTCCCTCCCAGCCCTACAAAACTTCTTGGACTACAGATGTCTGCTTCTCTCTGCAACAGTGACTCTGCTTGTAAAAGATGGGTTTGGAGTGGAAGGGAGAAAGAAGGATGAGCCTGAGGTTTTTACCAGCGCTTTTCTGTCTTGAGGTAGCTTTGCCCCTGGCTGGCAGTCTCCTAATTTCTGGGGTGCGCCTCCTCCCCGTGGGGTGCTGGCTGCATGCCTGTGGGGGAGCTGGGAAGGCAGGCTGCGGTCTAGCTAAACACTAGAGGGGGTGTCAGGGTTGAGCTAGAACTTTTCTCGCTCCACTTTTACCCCGCGTGATCCGTCTAGATTTATTTTATTTTATTTTTACGCATTACCAATGTGTCAAGTACTCCCTGGTCTCTGCTGCCTTTTTTGGAGTCATTCTGAAACCCAGCAGCTAAGCTATTTTTTGGGTTGCTGTGCCACCGCTGCCTGTAGCGTTCTCAGTCGTGCTCCCTGTGCCGTTGTCTGTGTCCTGGCTGACCTTCGCGCACGCCGCTTGGAAGCTGCTTTCTTAATCCTTGAAACTATTATTCACCTTCCTTTTCTTTTCCAGTGGCGCCGTTGGAGAGTTTCCACTTGTTTCTCTGGCCTGTCTCCGGGAGACACCACTGAGTGGGTGAAGTGGCGTGACTTAATAAAATAGTTTAAAGGATTAAAACAATGAGTTGACGGGAGGAATGCAGGAGGATCGGCCGATGTGCCGACAGCTCGGCTGGGGAGGAGGATGGGAGCAGGATCGGCTCCTGCCCAGGAGTGCGGGCGGGAGGCTCTGCCTTTGATGTGCCCTCCATGACAGGAGCCTTAGGGGCTGGCATCGTCCCACCTCTCCTTTAGCTTGGACCACGGCTCCGAGACACCTCCCCGGCACTCCTGGGCTTGTGGTCTGTCCTCCTCCCTACCTGTGGTCACGGAACAGCTATGGCAATAACATGGCAACAACAACATCCAAAAAAGTGGCTTCTAGGAAAACACAGGCTGTCTTTTGGGTCTTTTAGTGCGGGGGAAGAAGGGAGCCAGTGTTTTGGGAATAGCCGGCTTCCCTCAGACCACCAGGATGCTGCATGGCAGAGGGTGCACTGGGCTGGAAAACCATGTTGTTGCTAATGCTGGGACCTCTGTATACACCTCTCGTGCTTCTGTGTGCCAGCTGCCGCCTTCCCTAGCCTTGCCCTTTGAGTCCATGAGTCTAGGCAAGCGTGAGCCGCTCCGTGTAGCTGTATGGAGAAGCATTGCTCAGCCCATGCCGCCGTGGGCGGTCGTGGGGCTGCCGCAGAGGGCTGGGGTCAGTCCCCAGGCGCACGCTGGGGACATGGATGCTGGGGGTCTGTGTAGGGTTAATATTCCTCTCCTGAGAGTGAGAGAAAGGTTTCTTTATAGCAGTTGAACGGGTAGTCGTGCAGGCTGAGGTTCGGAGAGGATCTGTCCCTCGCCTCCTGAGACAGTAGCTATCACAAAAATGACATCATGTTTCATGGGGAATCTCAGAAATGCTTGTTGCGATTCGGACTGTTAGTTCCAAGCACATCGCATAGCTGGATGATGCTGTGATCAGCCTCGTGCCTTTTTGAACTCTGCGATTAATGGGATGAGCAAAAAGGATTTCTTTTTCCTTGTGAAACAATCTCTTATTTTATTTGGCTTTTCACCATCCAAGTACTAGGGATTCCTAGAATTTTCTCTTTCCTGGCCGTTTGGGAACTGTTTTGCTAACTTACTTTGCGCAAGTCTGCTGGAACGGGGAGCAACCCTGCTAATTTGTTTGCTTCCCTCTTCCTGCCCTTTCTCTTGCTCGGTTTATCCGAGCTGCTCCTGCGTTGCCTGCAGGCACAGCCCGGGTCGTGCTCTGCCCTCGGAGCTGTGTGCCGCCCCGGCGTGGGGTACGCACGGCTGACCCGGTTCGGCTCTGTGCAGAGCTGGGGCGATCGCGGCTCGAGCCCGATGCATCGCTCACCCGGTGCACAGGAGCGGCTGGAGGCACATCATCAGGAGTCTATTTATGTTAGGAAATTAGCTTTTGTGGGCTTCATGATTGATTTAATTTTTTTCTTTTTCTTCTTTGTGCTCGAGGAGCGTTTGTATCTGGCGCTGTGAATGGCCTGCAGTGTCTCAAACCCTTCTTAGCATTCTTGCGCTGTGGATGTGGCCCACGCCTTTCAGCTGAACAATACATGCTCAGACTCCCCTTTTGTTGCTGTGCTGCTAAAAACACGAGAGCGAAGCCTGCCGGGTCTTCCTGCCTGCCTAACCGTCTCGCTCTCCTTTGAAATAGATGGGGAGATATTTGCCCCTGCGGGAAGGCATTACAAGACCCCGCCCTCAGGGGGGGCTGCTGCCTGACCCCCTTGCAAGCAACTTTTTGCCATTGCACGATGGGGCCCCGGCTGCCTCTGAGGAAGGGGAGGTGTTCTCCCTGTGTCGGAAGGAACGTCAGACCTTGCTGTGGTTCGCAGCTTACGTTTTGGGTTTCTTCTTCAGGTGACTTCAGCTCAGGAAGTCTGAGAGTGATGACTTTTTATAGCCCATCGAAGTCGCACCCTAACATAGCCATGAGTACGGAAAGAGCTTTCCTGCCTTGCATTTTTGGTAATAAAATAGTATTTCAGAAGACAAATACTTCCAAAAGTTGCCCTGAAGGTAGCTGCAGAGATTTTGGCAGAGGTAGAGCACCGCAATCCAAGGGATGCTGGCAGCTCTCGCTGACTTTAGCAGGTGTGTTGGGCACCTGCAGTTCTGATCACAGGTCAGTTTATCAGCATATCACAAAGTCTATGCATGTATGTGACAGCACTTTGTTTTAAAACAGCGTTGCACGTGTTGAAACTGGGCCTTTCCTGGTCCTGCTGCGTGGGGAGCGCTCTGCTCGTCCCTCTGCATGGCAGCCTGCTCCCTTTGAGTTAAGCAGGGATGGTTGTGGCGATACTCTCAGCTATATTTGTAAAGGTGATTCCTTTACGTTTCATTTAAATCTTTCTGTGGCACTGGACTCTGCATGACGGGTGTGCGACAGAGCAAAGGCCACTTGGAAACGCACTAAGTACTTTTTTTTAAAAAGTATGAGAAAGTATGCTGCTGCTTTTGAAGGCTCCCATTTCTCTTTCTCAGGTTGTACAGTAACGTGTGAGCGAGTAGCTTTGAAGTTCATTTTTCCCTGGCGCTGTTTTGTGTCGCTCAGACCCCTTCTGAAGGCCCCTTTCTTGGTCAGGAAGTGTTATCTGATGTGCCTCCTATCAAGCCAAAGCAAGCAGTCAGTGTGCTTTAATTGTTGGCTTGGCTTGGGAAGCAGGGGCCGCGCAGCTGCCGCCTTGTCTTCCTGCTATTTCTCTCCCCGCATCTTCCTTTCTATTTGATGTGCTCATTTCCAGTTTAGTTTATGTTGCTATTTCGGTATGACTGCGTGACGGCCCTCTGGCTCGCTGCAGCGGTGCCCTGTCTTAAAATCCACCCTCTGGCACGTCAAGGGCCTGGCCGGGCTGCAGGAGCATCCGAGGGGACCGGCTCGGTCCCCGAGCTGTGGCACTGCGGCAGAGGGGTGCACCGGGGAGGCCCCTCTCCAGGGCTGCGTTTCGTGTTCTTGCTTAATTGCCTTGAGATGATTGGGCTTTTTCCAGGCTGAGCAGAAAACAAGGGGGAAGAAAAGGGGGGAAAAAATCAGTTCTATTCTTCCTTATCAAAGGGGCTGTGGAAAAGGGAAGTGTGTTTAATTTTGTGGAGCTTGGGAGGCCTGTTTTTTTTCCTCACCTTATCAGTTTGGAAACGTTTTAAGCAGAAGATGCCATAAAACCAGGAGGCACTACCCTGTTCATGCCTTTGTAAAATTGCAACCAATTTTGAGAGAAGCGAATGGTGCCTGCTCCTCGCCATGGCGTTGATGGATGCTCGGGTGAGGGGGTTTTCCTGCTCCGACGCTGCTGTCTGGGCAGTCTGCTGTCGGATGAGCCCAGAGGCCATCGCTGTCCCCCAAGCACTCTGGCTCAGCCCTGATGGATAGATGACCTTCTCTGCCCTGGCACCGCGCGTACGTTTTGTTCCATTAATGAGGGGGAAATTAAGAAACTTAATTTGACAGAGATTTAGTGCCTGGAGAGCATGATGGTGGCCCTGTGCCTGGGCAAGGCTTCATTGCAGAGCTTTTCTGGAATGTGGAGCTCTGCACCTGAGCTGCACAAGCACACGACAGGTCAACAATGTGAGAGTTGCTCAAGATGAAAAGTTAAATAGAAACAGAGAAAGCTTCAGGTGGGAGCAGATATCTTGAAAGGACATCTGGAATATTATCTCTTTGGGAGAGGAGGATATAGCTTCAATGTAATGGCCAGGCAGAGGTGAACTCCGAACATTAGCTGAAGCAAGCTTGAGACCCATCAGGTACACGTGCCTTGGTTGTCTGGTGGTGCTGGGCTGCTCCTGAGGACAGCCTGTGCCCGGGTGTGCGAGGAGCAGCTCCCGTCTCTGCTCCCTGAGCTCCCTGCCCTCGGACCTGCCTCTGGCTGGAGTGCGGGGCTGTCCGTATCCCCGAGGCAAATGCAAAGCCAGGCAGAGTGGAAGTCTGCTCTTGTTCACTACGTGAACTCAGCCCTAAAATATGCTCTAAGAGTAGAGCTGTAAGAAGCAGATCTGAACAGCACTTGCACTAAATGGACTTCTCGGTTGTGATCAGCGGCAAACACAAAGATAACAAGTTCATTACGGCTCCAGAAATACCAAGCGTCGTTGCAGGTGTGGTGATAAGCCAGGCTCCATGGGCTTCCCGTGCACCGAGCAATCCTGCAGCAGTTCTGGGAGCAGCAGGGATACCCGGCCAGATGCAAACTCTGATATTTCTGTGTTCTGCCTCTTTTAGCTAGATGCTATTTTTTTACTTCTTAGACTAGCAAGAGACTGCTGAATCAGCCTCAGGCTTGGCTGTGTCTTCCCAGGGAAAGTGGTTTTCTCTCTGCTAACTTCTGTGTATGGATATTTATTTTGAGATGAGTTATGTAGCTATGAGATATATTAATAGAGTGTTTTCTTGTATCCTGCAAGATGATTACGTCTTATGTGAGATTTCCCATTAAAACAGGGAACTCAAATACCCGAGGCATACAAGGTTACTTCCTGGGACACACCACAGCCTGAGCCACAATGGCAAAGCAAGCTGCTTAGGGAAAATTGTTCTGTGACTGGCAGCTGGCTTCCAGCCCTCTCTGTCTGTCCAGTAACACGAGCAGCTCTGTCTCTTGTTCCGAAACCCAGTATTTTTAACAGATTGCCTATTGGCATTTGTGGACCCGGGGGGCGGCATTTTGTAACGACTAAAAGGCACTGCCTATTGTGTTCTTAAGCAACTTGAAATGTAATTGATGTGTGTTGCAGCTACACTCTTCTGGAGCTTTCCCAAAGGGGAAGAAATATTTCCTTTTCAAGTTGAGCAGCACGGAGCCAACGGATGGAGCAAGGGACAGTGAAGCAAGAGACGCTGGAGCCCACTCTCAGCGGTGCTGTGGCCATTAAGCACCCTCTCCTTGCCAGCCCCTGGGTGCCATCCCTCTGGGTGCAGAAGGGCCCCTGCTATACGGACAGCAAAGCGCCATAGCTGTCTGTACCTTCCTGATGACACTCTTGGGATTTCCCAGATGCTTGTAAGCATCGGTTCTTACCTCCCTTAGGGGGTTAATGCCATTAGTTTGGTAAGCTGAGGTTATGGAGTGGAAGGAGGACTGGTCTGCAGCTGTACTGGAGCACCAGGGTCCTGGGGCTGTGACAAAACTCATGGGCTCTGCATTTATTTGAGAGCCTGAAGTGACTCCTGTACAGTAGCTGTGCTGGTCAGGATTCCTGGAAGGGCATCCAGGGAATGGGTGGTTTCCGTTGTGCGTGCCAGTTGGGCTGTGTGAAAATTGAACAGAAAGCTGCTTCTCCCCCTGGTTAGGCTAGTGGTACTGGTGAAACACGAGTGTGTCATTATGGTTTACGCCTGGAGAAAGAATTAGTCAGGGGTCTGTAAGAAACAAGTCTTCAGTGAATTTGACTATAGCCAGCCGCTAGCAAATAAATACCAAGCCACCTGAAAGACTTTCTTGTTCAGTAGTAGCTCAGTAACTCGCGAGTCACTCTAAAAATCAAACCGTGGTAGCTGTGCAGTAAGCGAAGAAGCATTTTAATTTGACAGCTCATGCCTTTGTCATATCTATATTACAGTGGTGGCATGCAGTGTTTTAATTGTGAAGAAACAAACAGGCATTAGTTGATATGATGTTTTTTATCTAGTCCTGTCCCAGGGAATATGGACTTTGTACAGCGACGGGCTGCTTTGCTTTGTGGTTGCTGATAGGCGCTGCCTTGCCTTCGGAGCATGCGGGAGGAAGCAAACAAACAAACAAGTCTGGAGGAGGGAAATGATTAGATGAGGCTCAGCTGATTTTTTCCCCTCTTGAATGGCCCTCTTTCATCAGGATATGTTAGGACAAGTGCTTTTTCAAGCCAGGATATCAGTGGAAGACAGAGTGTTCTGTAAAAGTCATCCAGTTCCTGGGTAGCATCAACAGACGCGATTTCTCTGCTCCGCACAGAATATACGGTCAACCTTTTCTTTGCCTTCTTTTCTTTTTTTTTTAATGGGTTTAGAAGCAAAAGGATGTGAGTTTTACAGCTAGTTATGAATCTTTTCGAATTTACTGACTTCTATCTGACTCTTGGGCCAGCACAATGCTTCTGCTGTTCAAAGAAAACCAGTCCAAATTAGTATGTATAAGCCACTCGTTTTTATCCTGCTAAGAAATGCTGCTTGCTGGGGCATTTATCACTGCTGCCGAGGGTCAAAAGTTGGGGGTGTTCTTTAATGATAGGATTTTTCTGTTCTTTAGGAGATTTTTTTAAAAAGGCTGGAGTTTTAGTTGTTTACTGGAACTGCAGGATTTAAAAGGGTTTTTTAAAACTGGGTTGGAATATCGTGCCTTGCCTTTTTCTCACTTTTATTTTGTTAGCTGTCTTTTAGAGCGGTTGTGTGAAGTGACTGAGAGAAAAGAGTGTTCCTAGAGCGGAGATAAGGGACGGTGTTGGGTAATGTGGGTAATGTTGCTGTTTCAGTATGGCGTAAAATACGAGCTTTTGCAAAGAGGCGCTTGGATGCGTTACCTCTGTACGGCACCGTGCTGGTCGTATGGAAATGGGAGCTTATGTGGAAATCGGGGAGCGCGCGTAGTGCTGGGGAGGTACGGGTGGTCTGACTCAGAGCAAGCTGTGCTTTGTAAGGTTAGTGCACAGTTTAGGAAACAAACATTTAACTTAAAAAAGAAATCTTGCTCTCAACAGGTTCTTTGGCTTTGCTTTCCGGTTCATTTCCATGCAGATGAATACACGGTGACAAAAATTTTGCTGTGTGGGGTTGTCCTTCTCCTGCAATTGCTTTCTGCTCCTGCAGCGCAGCTTTCTCATTTGCCTGCAACTGGGAATATTCTGCTTTATTGTAAAAGATTTCCTGACTGCAAGAGAGGAGAACATCAGGCGAGATGAACTGCCAGAGCAGGAGTTACCGATGCCTTTGGGAGGGAGCTCTGTCTCTTCCAAGGTTTTTCCTGCTGTAGAAATCCCAGTCAGTACTTTATTAGGGATAAAAGAATATCATTTGGGATATTTTTTCACTTTCCCAAAGACATAGTTCCCAAAATTCTTGGGACAGGAATACTGTGAATTATCTCCTCATGCGTTATCTAACCATTCCCTTCCTCTTGCTGAAAAAACAGATGAGTGTGCATGAAGCTGGTATCTAGCTGAATATCCTATACATTGTGTTGGTGTCACTGCTTTTGTGTAACTTCTGGCCTTTTTTAACGCTTTCCTGTGAGATCTGGTGTGTGAAGGAAACAAGACTCTTCCTGGCTCACTTATGGAATGAACCAAATTCCCGTTTGCAGAAATTCTTGCCGTTAGCGCGTGTGCCAGGCGGAGCAGAGCCGGTGTTTCGGATCGCAAGCAAACTCCGCGCGGCTCCTGCTCAGACACAACTTGCTAGCGAAGTGAGTGGTGAGTGCTAGAATACTGTGGGAGTGTAAATGGAGAAAAGCTTGTTTTAATTAGAGTGCGGTTGTCCTGCTGGCATTTTATTGATCTGATATATGACTTGCGGAGCCTGGAACTTAGGCGAAAATTTTAGTTCACTTTTTAAAAGCAGCTGAAATCTCAAATTTAAACCTGATCCAGATTTTTCTGGGAACTTTGCACCTTGAAGATTCAGTTGAAAAATGAGGAAGCTTTGCCTGGGAACCTTGGCTGTGTTCTCAGAGAAGGGAAAAGCTGAACTTGCAGCAAAAGCTGAAAAGACATGAAATTCATGTCTGTCTTCACAAAAACACTAAGGTAGAATGGAGCATTACTGCTCACTTCTGCCCAAAGGCAAAGACCCCAGATAAAGTACGGAATAGACGAGTGCTGGGAGTAGTAACTCCTGTGGGATCATTTTCTGTAGCATAAGTAACTCCCATGTAGTGCAATCTCATAATGGAGCGTTTATATTTAGTAGATAGCAGACAGTAATTAATGATGATCTATGTTTGGAAGTGTAGGGCGGCAGAAAATTGGGCTTTGTAACAAGGAATGTCTCTTGTGATGTTTTGAGCGGTGTAGGAAATGCAGTGTAAGCAGTTACTGTGGCAACTAAAAGGTAGCTTTGTAGATGTTGATTTTCAGCCTTGTGGGAAATGCTAACTTTACCGCTTATGTCCAAGTCTATTTCTAAAATGCTCGCAAGTGCATTATGGTACTGTGTAATTAGGCTTGTGCTGGTGCTTACTGTAACTACTGATTTTGTTCAGCCTTCTCTTTAGTTATGTTCTGGGGCCTGTGTGTCATTTGACTCTGTGGAAATATCGTTACGTATTTGCACATACTGCGACCTGCCTTCTTAGCAGTAGTATTTTCCAGGACGGCTGTATCTAGCCAGAGCAAAGCAAAATCTTTGCTATTGTGTCAGTTGTTTTTTCCCCTGAGGTTTCAGTGCAGTTTCCTTTCTCTTGTGATGTGCAGGTTTCATCTGCCCTCCCTTCCTCTTTAAATCTACAGACAATTTATGGTTGCATGTTCTTGTTTTTGCATTCCAAAGAAGTCTCAAGAACTGAAATTAGTAGGGACTGATTGACTCGGAACCTGATCTCCAGTCATTTTACAGGTCTAAGCCTGTAAAAAGTCTTACCCTCTACTGTTTTTCAGTTGTAGAATTTGATAATCAAATGATAAAGTCATTTCCAGCCCATGACAGCTCAGGCAAGTATCTCCTGCAGTGGCCAAGTAATAAAATGTTGGTGGAAAATGACACATGAATAATCCATGAATAATCCTGGAGCCGTGCCGTGCAAGCGGCAGGATCGAACTTTGGGAACAGCTTCTCATGGCAAAATCCTACTACGTTTTAGTGAGGGGAAGCCCTTCCTTCCCTAGGCGTACAGACCTGAGCATGCATTTTGCTGATAGATGTTTCCTTTCAGTTGACTTCCTCTGTCATTTGTTTTCCAGCCTAAGCGAGAGCTTTTTCATGGTGAAAGGCGCAGCCCTTTTCTTACAACAAGGAAACAGCTCCCAGGGCCAGCGAAGTCTCCAGCATCCTCACAAACATGCAGGTAGTGGATTAAATCACCTACTGAAGTTCTTTTTCCCTCTTGCTTTGCTGCTCATCCCGTCCACGCGGACAGGCTAATAGCACACGTGGGTGGGTGGATGACTCTTCTAATAGAGGGCCTTGTACAACCTGCTGAGTAAAACCAGGTTTTCGGCCCACTTGATTCAAGTGGGAACGTACGATTGTTGAGTCTTTGTTTAAACTTTTGTCATTATCTCAGAACTGTAACTGGACTAGAAATTTATTCTCTGCAGACATTATGGCATTCAGCGTGGCATTCTTTAGGCAGGGAAGCCTGCTGAGCCAGAAGGTCTGTGCTGAATACGTATCCCTGTTTTCCGCGGCCGCAGATGAAGAAATGTCACTTGTGCTTCAGTGATTTGATCTTTGCCTTCCCCTTTGGCCTGTGGGGAGGAAAATTGGATGGGCTGAGTCACAGGGCTCTAGCACCTCTTCTGTAGTTCTCGAGGTCCTGATTCAGCACGGCAGGGACATTTCTCAGCATGCTCGCCCAGCCTCCAATAATCTGAGGCTTGGGACTTTCGGTGCCCGCTGACAGCATTTGTTCTTTTGAAACTACCTGTTGCTGGTTTTGTTTCATGTTGCTGGTAAGAGCGAGGAACGTTTTAACAGGATTTGGGTCTCTGGATAGACGTACGTTTCTTAGCTCCTTATATCCCCTTTTCTGGTTTCAGAAAAATCCCCTTTTCAGTTAACTCATCACAGTCTGGCCTGTAAGAGTTTATCATGGCTTAAGAACAGACTGTCCTTCATCCCCCAGTCCCCTCCAGTGTGCCAAACTGGTAAGAAGAAATGGTAGGGAGTTGTATGGTCAACGTACATAAGGATTGATAAGCAGATGGGGGGTGCAGGAAAGTGGATTCTACTTACCCAGTGTTTTTATGTCTTCTGTCTTCGACAGTTTTGGAATAAGTGATTGCTGGGAAAGAAGAAATAAGATCATTGGGGCATTTTGAGAGCAGGAGCATGTGGGAAAGGCACAGTGTGGTACTGTGTGTCTGCTGCTTAGTAAACACTCCAAGCACAAAGAGGGTGTTTGAATGCCAAGCTTGGCTTTGGGTTTCTTTAATTGTCAGCAATTTCATATACCCAGCAAACATCCTACGGAAGGAATTTTATCTTGTATGGAAAGTTGTGAGTGCATTACCGAGTTACTAGATGTGAACTTGTTTTGTTTTCTTGTAGGTTCCTCGTTCCTTTCACTTGCTTTCACCAAACAGAAACGTACCCACTGCTCTAGAGCCTAAGGGACTTGTTGCATGAGCAGCACTTTGTTTGAGATAGAAGGGATCCACCACCCAAACTGGGCCACTCCTGCAGCCCTTCCTCCTCAGAAGTTTCTCATGTTCAGATACACCCTCCATAAGGCCAGTGGGGCTGATCCCACGATGCTATGTGTGTGTTACAAGTCAAAGTTTCTCTTTTGTTCTTTTTTTTTTTTTTAAATCAGAGTTGTTCCTCCTGCCTCTTCCTCCCCTGTCCTCAGTGCCCGTATCTTCCTGTCTTCTCTAAGATGCTGTAACAGGAAGAGTATCATCATTTGTGCCAGTCACAGGTGGTCTCAATGTATTTGGTAGCTTCCAAATACTGTCAGGTCGAGTTCTCACACAGCCGGGTAACACTCATCCAAGAAGCTCGCTTCTGTTAGTATTCTCTGGGACAGCAAAGTTAATTGGTCTCCCTTAAATGGTATTTTTTGACTTAGAAACATCCAATTTCATTGAAGGTCACTCTGCCCATTCTTAGTGCAGCAAGTGAGGGACCCTTTCTGATTATTTCTGTGCTTTCCCTGTAGGTGATTTGCCCCAGCACCTCCAGGTGATGATCAACCTCCTTCGCTGTGAGGATAGGATCAAACTGGTAAGAAAAGATGCATTTTCCTGCTCTCCTTTCTGTTAGAGGCATTTGAAACAGACCTGTAGAGGTTCATGAAAAGCATTGGCAAATCCTAGGTTTCAGAGTCAGCTTAACTCTGTGGTGGTTGCCAGCCCTACCACATTTTCCTGTCCACTCCTTTTGCCCTGGTCCTTACATCTAGGTAATGAGTCGGGTCAGAAAACTGATCTGTCTGAAACGTTTGTTCTGTTAGATTTAATTTTCCAGTCAGGTGACAAACACTAATACAGGAGAAGAGACAGGAGCTTGCTGCTGCTAGTGGATACTCTTAAGTCAGCCTTGAAATTGCATCCAAATGGGGCTGATCTTTCTTTTACAGAAATCTGCAGAGGCTATAAAAGTCACTGCAGAAAAGTCTGTCAGTTATCCCCTCCAGCATGACTAACATATTTCAGTGAAGGCTTGTGAGTGGAAGAATCCTCTGAGCCTGCCTCTGTTTTCAGTTCAGTGCGTGACCAATGTTTTTACCAACTTTCTAGTTGAACCTCTTTAGAACAAATCTTCAGGTTACATTTTGTAGTATTTCTCCAAACTGGGGCAGGTAATCTAGGTTAATCTTCTCCTCGCCCGATGCCAAGTCAAACTGGCAACTAGCCTTGCTGGAAGATGGACCGTCTCTCCTTGTGTCTTTCATATTAAGCTTTTGGGCACAATTACACCTTAAAAAAAAAAAAAATTAGGCAGCAATGGAAGTAATAATTATCCAAAAGCTAGTTTGCAGAGCTTGATGGCCTTTTTCTAGGCTGTCCGTTTGGAAAGTGTGTGGACAGACCGAGTCCGGTACATGGTGGTTGTATACAGCAGCGGACGACAGGACACAGAAGAGAATATTCTGCTGGGTGTGGATTTCTCCAGCAAGGAGAGGTATGTCTAAGGCGAGGCTGGGCTTGAAAATCAGGCAGGCTGGGTTCTCTGGAAAGCCTGTCAACACCAAACTGTCCCCAAGCAGTTGGTTTACACGTATCTGCAAATTCTAGCAAGAGAAAGGACATGTATTGAGTTTTCTGACCAGTTACAAGGGCAAGAGGGTGATTTTTGTTCCAGAAAGCTTTCAGTCTCCTTGGAATCTCTGGGCAGTTGTGGGCAATGCGTTCATGTGTAATCCGTCTGTAGGGCTGTGGCATCTACCTCATCCGTGGTAGTTTGCGGTCTGCTCACTACAAAATGCTCTTGCAGACACATTTGCAAAACTGGAACTTATTCTGTCCACCAGACTTCAAGTCTGTTGATGGTATGATGCAATGGAGCTGGTTTTTTTGGGGGTAGTTTAGTTGCCAAATAACGTCAAAAAACAATACTGCGACAGTACCTCCAAAACCAACAAACAAATGTGTCAGTAATGAGCTGTTTCTTTTGTCTAACTGATAAGGGCGCATAATATTTTGAAAGACAAATAAAATATTTTGTTATCACAGACCCTCTCACATTATTCCAGTTCTAGGTGAGTAAACCAAGGCAGAAAAGCTCTTGGCTTGGAGAGACAGGGCTGGTTTGGCAGAGCTGGAGTTAGAAGTCAGAGCTTCCAGACGGTTGTTTCTGTTCTCCAGTGATTTAGCAGGCTGCCATGTTGTGCTGGTGCAGCCAGTGTGACTTTTGTTTTCTTTTTGGAAAACCTTAGCGGTTGTTTCCATTGCTGTAAGTGGAAGGGGGGAGCCTTTGCACTGCAGTGAGACCTGTAGGGAAACTCCTAGCCGTGCCTTCCTAATAAGATTATTGCCATTGGCTTTGATGCTGCCTCTTGTATCTGCTGTTAAATTCCTGCTGTTAGTGTTACAGAGGAAATGCTAATGTAGCGTTTCCTTGTGGCACACTTAGTGTGCAATAGCAGTGAATGTTTGCTGTGTCATCTTCAAACCTGAAATAACCTTGCAATGATTTGCTCCTGGTGATTATTGATGTGAGAGAAGAGGAAAGATGGAAAAGTTATGACAAATCCATCCTAACTGTAAGGTTGGCTGCCATTTCAGTTAGTCTCCCTTGAAAGCCAAAGTTTTTGTTAATTAAGGGTAAGTCTCATGCATAAAGAAGTCAGTTGGCATTAGCGACTTCATTGAGTGACTCCATGGCTCTGTGTTGGGGCTGAAATGTCACTGCTGAGCTTTAAGTGTTCTGACTGCTGACAGTTTGACTAGTTGGGCGCTTTTGTGGGTTTTATTCCTTTTACATGTGTTTAATAAAAAACATTTTTTTCTCGCAAAGCTCTAAAGTGCACGTTGTCCACATGTGTGTTCAAACTGGCCTGTCAAATCCTTTGATCCGCTGTAGAAAGCAGCTGAAGGCTTAAAAAAGAAAGGAAAAGAAGAAAACAAAACCTGAGTTCTTTGCTAACTGGCTGTTGCTATATGCATCCCAATTTCCTTTAAAACTTTAATATCTCCATAGCTTAATTATTTACTAGTTGAAAGTTACTGGCCCCCATTGTAGTACCGTTTTCTTGCCAGATTGCATCTCTGAAATGCAAGTGTTCTTTTGGGTTAGGTAAACTCATAAAATCCGGTTTTGTCTTTTCTACCAGCCAGAGTGATGAAGTGAAAATCGAACACGCAGTGCTTCGGAAGGCCTCTCGGGTCCTCTTTGGAAAGGGCAGGCGGCTGCTCTGCCACCTACCAAGGCTTGCTTTCTGCCTCGCTTTAGCGAGCTGAACCTCTGCAGCCAGATCGCTGTGATCTGCTTTTATGTCCTGTTAGGGAACTGCCTTGCACTGAGCTTATGAGGGTGAGAGAGCAGGAAAGATGAGGCAAGTACTGCGGTGCTTTCTGGCAGGCTCTGGAGGGGGAGAGAAGAGCTGGTAATTTTGATTCTTGCTTCTGTGGTGTTTCTCCAGCCTTTTGGAGCAATCAGCATGCTAATATTGGAGTAGACCTTTAGAATTCAGCTGCCAGTCTCTTTGCGTGTTATGCATTTGAAGGCCTAAGGTATTACTAGGAATTACTAGAGCAAGACTTGAGGATTTTAAAAATTAAAGAGTATTAATAATTTAGGATATTGGCGTGACCGCGTTGTGGCCTGTATTTAATGTCCTGTATAACAATCTCTCTTCCAGTAAAAGCTGCACTATAGGAATGGTTCTTCGTCTGTGGAGTGATACTAAAATCCATCTTGATGGTGATGGGTAAGAAACCACATTAAAAGGATAAATGTGAATGTCCTTCCCTACTTGGGGGCTGCTCTAGGAGAGATTCTCCGTCACCTTGCAAATGAAGTTCCAATTTTGGATCCATGGCTGCAGTCCTCTTATTCAGACAGCGAGTTTTTGTCTTGCTGCCCTCAAACTGCTCGGTGGAACCTGTGATACCCCGTGAATGTTCTCTGAAATCCCACTCGAGGGGTGGAGCTCCCATTCCTGGCAGCCTACGCCGGGAAGGGTGTCCGCTTGCCATTCTTATTTGGGAGGATGTTGGAAAATCGGTGATACAAATTCTCATCCCTGATTCTTTTTGACTGTGAGTGCCCCTATAGCTGCCTTGCAGTAGCTGTTTGTAGAGTGCAGCTTGTGATGCAGAGAAGAGCAGTTTCTGACTGTTTGTTTTTTTTTTTTTCCCCCCCCTCTGTTAGTGGCTTCAGCGTGAGCACTGCAGGGAGAATGCACATCTTCAAGCCAGTGTCGGTGCAAGCCATGTGGTATGTGTGTTAATTAGCTTTATTGAGAGAGACACTGTCATTTCTGTGAATAAATTAAAAACAAATAAACAAACTGCATTTTAGCATTCTCCATAATTGGTATTTAGTGAGCTGCAGCAGAGATGCTGCTTCCCTGTGTCAGCAGGTAGCAGTACTATAAAGGGACTGGGAGAATACTGATCCGAAAACAGGATCTTCTCCTTCTGTTCAGAGCAGCTCTGTACCCTTCAAAAAAAGGGAAATGGCACTAGTGAGATGAATAAATATGAAAGACCAACTTCAGTTCATCAGGCTGCAAACCCAGTCTTTCCTCTCTCTGCATATTTTCCTGACTGGCTGAAGGAGGAGTCTCGGGACCCGTTGCCAATCTGATGGCATTCCCTGTGTTCTGCCTCATTCCCGGGGCCAGGCTGGGGTTCCTGCCGCACGGAAACTTTCCGTGCCGCCCCGGGTGCCTGTTCACCTTTCAGCTCCTGTCACCCCTCCCATGTGCAGGGATTCCGAAACACTGAAGCAGAGGTGGCTGAATCAGCAGCAGCCGTGCCAGCAAATTCCTCCTGGAAGAGGCTGCTACCCAGCCCCACACAGAGCAAATGGATCTCTCTTGGCCTGGGCAGTTTGGTGGCTCCTGTTGGAGCCTCAAGAGATCCCTGTCCTTGCGGTGTCTGATAGGGAAAAGATACAGATGTAGAGAAGGATGTCGTGCTAGGGATGGTTTGGTGCAGAAACAAATGAAACTTGCTCCTGTCGTTTTTGAACTCGGCCCCTCCTGTTGGCAACCGTAGATGTGGTTAATGTATTCAGTGCAATGACATCTTCGGAGTAGAGCCTTAAAAAAAGAAGGGGGGAAAGAAAAAAATGAGGAGGGAAGGAAGGAAAAAGTAATGCTAGAATTTGCAAAAACAAATGATCCAATCTGGGCCTTGTCCCTGGAGCGTGTCAGGGGCCAAGAATGCTGGTAAATATGCATTTGACTCCTTGCTGAAGGTGGTTTGAAAATTGTCCATGTTCTTTATTTTTCTTTGGTCTGGCTTTACAAGTTAGCTAATGATTAGATCCCAGAGCGACTTGTGCCTTGTGCTTGCCTGTTAATCAGGAGAAGATTTCAGCCTCTGCCTTGGACCGGCTCTTGAGAAGGCCTCCAAGGTGCAGTGTGTGCCCTCTTTGAACTCTAATACAATAAATCTGCTGCTCTCAAAAAGCAAACTCTAACAAACAATGCTGAAAATCTTTTTCCTCTGTGAAAATCTCTCAGATCCTGCTCTGTCTGTTCCTGCTGCTCACATCTGCACAAATTTCTTCTCCAAACTTGCAGGTCTGCTTTACAGATCCTCCATAAAGCCTGTGAAGTTGCAAGAAGGTACAACTACTTCCCAGGTGGGATGGCCTTGGTCTGGGCCACATACTACGAAAGCTGCATCAGCTCCGACCAGAGCTGCATCAATGAGTGGAATGCGATGCAGGACCTGGAGTCCACCCGCCCCGACTCTCCAGCCCTGTTTGTTGACAAGTCAGTTCTGAATTTTATTAGAAAAAGTTGGCTCGGCTCACGAGAGAGATCTCCCCTTCTCCCTTTTCTTCCTCCAGTGGTTCATTTCCTTTCTTTTCATAAATGTCTTCAAATGTTTTTCTTCCATTATTCTCATAAAAATTGCTTCTAATACAAGTCTTTACCACCACTCCTCTGTACTGTATGAGTTGCACTGTATGTTTACTGCCAGCTTGGAGACATCCTCTCCTTTTTCCTTTTCAGGCCAACTGAAAGAGAACGAACGGAACGGCTCATTAAAGCCAAACTCCGGAGCATCATGATGAGCAAAGACCTGGAAAATGTGACTTCTAAGGAGGTAAATATAAAAATTCCTGCTATCTTATTCTTCCTGCTAGACTCCTTTTCCAGAGAGTGCTGCACTGATGAAGAGACACCATATGACTAGGTGTCACTGGCTTTTGAGTGTGTATTTCCAACTGTTCCGTAAAGGCTCTGCTCTTTGGCTTTGCTATACCTCTGTTTCCCCAGCAGGGAAATCGGGATAATACCAGCATCAGAGGGCATTTTTCAAGACCTTAGTAACAAATATGTGACTTTCAAGCGCATAGTGCTTGGTTCTTTGCCAACAAAGTGGCATCAGAGGTGATGTCTGCATTACAGTTGGTTGTAGCACATGGAGGCATGTCCAAGCAATGAATTTGCACTTATTCCTCAGTGCGTCTCTGTGAATTACGCAAGTGTCGTGGTTTAACCCCAGCCAGCAACTCAGCACCACGCAGCCGCTCCTCACTCCCCCCACCCAGTGGGATGGGGGAGAGGATCGAAAAAAAAACCCAAAACTCATGGGTTGACATAAAGACAGTTTAATGGGACAGAAAGGAAGAAAATAATAATAATGATAATACTAAAAGAATTAGACTATACAAAACGAGTGATGTACAATGCAGTTGCTCACCACTCGCCGACCGATGCCCAGTTAGTTCCCGAGCCGCAATCCGCGCCCCTCCCAGCCAGCTCCCCCCAGTTTATATACTGGGCATGACGTCGTATGGTATGGAATATCCCTTTGGCCAGTTTGGGTCAGCTGTCCTGGCTGTGTCCCCTCCCAGCTTCTTGTGCCCCTCCAGCCTTCTTGCTGGCTGGGCATGAGAAGCTGAAAAATCCTTGACTGAGTATAAACACTACTTAGCAACAACCAAAAACGTCAGCGTGTTATCAACTTTATTCTCACACTAAATCCAAAACACAGCACTGTACCAGCTACTAGGAAGAAAATTAACTCTATCCCAGCCGAAACCGTGACAGTAAGCAAAGGCAGCACTCTCAAAAGATGCAGTTGGTGGCTGGAGGCCTCGCAGCTGTGTTAATGAGTGTCCCCATCTTCACTTGCTCATGGACAGTGCGGAGCGCAGTATCTGCCTTCCTTTCTCCTGTCAGCTTCATTTTAAGGTTTTATTTTCTTTGTTCCTGAACAAATGTCGGAGGGGCGTGCAGCCAACATTTTGCTAGTGAGTTTATGGATGGAAAATCCCAAGTCAAGGCTAAAGCTAGTTTGGATCCATCCCACAGGCTGGTGTAAATACGTGCAGCCGCAGCGCAGACATATTCAGAACAAATGGAAATAGTTCTTCTTGGGTTGGGTTTTTGTTTGTTTTTCAAGGGAGGCTATTAACATGCAGGGCTTTCCTTCCTAAAGCTTAGCACTGAAGGCTTCAGATACACCCTTGTGTAACAGCAGCGTTACAAGTTGTAGGGGTAAGCTGAGAACTCGTCTGTCTGTGTACGTGTTCTTAACTCTTGGTGCAGTCAAGATGCTTTGGTTTTGCTGCAACTGTTTTCCATGGTGGGTTAAACAAAGTTGTGCTGCTCTGCATTGCACCTTCCTGAAGCTGCGGTGCAGGGAGAGGACTGTAGGTCTGTGCCCTGGCGTTTTAAAATGGGAGAGTACTGGAAATCTGTCTGTTCACCAACACTGCTGCCATTATTCACTCCTTGCTTCTAATGGGTTTCACTTTTTTTTTTGTTAGCTGCTCTCCAAGGTCTTGTTTTTTCTCTCTCGAATTATTTTTAAGAAGCAGGTACCCCAAAATACCTTTTTTTTTTTTTTGTACTCGGATGTTATCTGAAGCTTTATTTACAGATCTTCAATTCGGGGGACTTGGGATACTTGGAGAGATGCCACGTAGTGCGATTCCTTGTCTCCTAAAGGTCGAATCCCTCTTGCTGTTTTTAATGAAGTACAGAAAAAGTGTTTTGCAAAGGAATGCTATTGAACAGACATGATTCTAGGTGGCATCCTTTGTTTTCTGCTCTGCAGATACGAAATGAGCTGGAGAAACACATGAATTGCAACTTGAAGGAATTCAAGGAATTTATAGACAATGAAATGCTGCTTATCCTGGGTCAGATGGACAAACCGTCTCTGATTTTTGATCACTTATATCTGGTAAGCTGCCATGTTAGGAGCTCCAGAATAGCAGGAGGCTCAGTGGGAGTGACCTGACAAGTCACTGGGCTTAGAGGAAGCTGGATTTGGTGTCAAGGCTGACTTGTGCAGCATGAGCAAGAGGTACAGCCCGCTATCCCGCCCTTTGTGCAGACTTTACTCCAGGACCCATATTGCTTGTAAAAGCCCACAGTAGAGAAGCCCTTTTTTCTAGCTATGTTCTTGTTTCTGGGACTTGAAATAATGGTTCTTTCCTGGCAGGTTGATCCTGTTTCAGGACATACCATGGCATAGCTCAAGTTCTCTCTATGCACGTTCATTTTCTATTTCTAGCAACGGAGATTTTCTTTTATGACAAACAAAGGGTCTAGCTGTGGCTGCTGCCCCGCTGTGACAGCCCTTTGCTCTTTGACTCTGGTTAGGGTCACTGTATCGTTTTTTCTCGATTCAGCCTATGAAGTTCTGTAGGCACGGCCAGAACTGTGTAAAGAGTAAGGCTGAAGGTGATGTGCTGTTCCAGCTTGTGCAGAAGCAAAGAACGGGGTGTGCTTTGTCTGATCTTTTGCCACTAGATGGTACTCCAAGCAAAACCAGGCACTGCCATCTGGAACAAAGACTTGCTTGAGATGAACACATTTGTGCCCGTTATGCTTGGGTCTTTTTGTTGTGTTTTGTTCTGGAGAGAGTCAGAGGAAGTGCTCATGTTTGAGGGCAAAACCTGCTTCTTAAACCCTTTTTAGCTTTCTCTTTTGCAGGTATGGGGGGGATCCAAGGTGTAACCAGCCCCATAGCTTTCAGGATTTGCCTTACTTCTCATATACCTGTGATCCCAGTCATGCCACGCATAATCATTTTCTTTCCCTGCGCTATTTATCTCTTGTGTTTTAAAAAATCCAGAGTGGCGGGGGGCAGTGATTTGGGATGTGCTCAGTCACACGCTGGCCTAGCACCAGCTCCTTAGGTGAGGATGTAATGCCCTTGTCCCCTCCTTCAGGAGGTTCCTGCCTGTTCAGGACAGGACATCTCTGTGCTGAGCTGCAGCGCTGGCTGCCCTGGTGCCGTATTCCCGGTTCACAAGCTATTACCGATATTTCAGTCGGCAGCGAAGGAAGATTGCTGAGGCTGGGGGATTGCAGAACCTTAGGAAAAAGGGAGGCTCTCGGGCTCCTTTGAAATGTGTGTTTTGTGGCTGTTGCAGGGGTCTGAGTGGAACGCCTCCAACCTCGAGGAGCTGCAGGGCTCGGGGTGAGTACTGCAGCTTTCGAGCACCAGCCTTCGACTCCGAAACCTCCAGTCATTTGCCTTGAACGTACATTCAGGTCTCTTGAGATGACATATGACGTTTGTAGACTGTAGGGATGAGTTTGGGCCCATTCCCGGTGATGCGGGTAACTTAGTATCAAGACCTTCATCGAGAAATCTTTCCTACCTGATTTCTATCAATAACACGTAGAGTGAAAATAACAAAACTTCTCATTTGTGCAGTACATCAAGATCTCCAAAACCCCCCCAATGTGTAGCAGCCGAGCGTGAAATGGCCGTGCATATTGTTGTGTCAGGTGTGAATTCCTGCAGGCTGCAGAAGAGCAAATATTACAGAACTAAGCTTAGGAAAAAACTCTATCTAAATGGAGCAGAACTGCCTGTGGATGAGCAATCTCCATCTCACCTGCCCAGACAGGCAGCTGCAGGGCTGTCTTTCACCACGCTCTCATCACCGCACCACTTCTTGGCTTGATTTACTTTCACGCTTTTTGGACGAGTGAGAATTTTTGCATATAAATGTTTGCTGCTTGCCCAAGGCGTACAACAACCTTGATGTGAGAAACTGAAAAATATTGCTCAACAGCATGACTAAAAATGTTTAATTTGGAGTCCTTGGGAACAGATGTCTGAACATCTTTGAACAAGTAAATCAACCAGCGCGTTAATACTTTTGATCTATGGGGAAGGCATCTTGACATGCAGTGTCTAAAAGCCAAAGCTGGACAAATTCTGAAACAAATATCCTGTGTCCTTGATCTGTCTGAATGATACGAGGTAATAAATCAATATGGGCATTCGTTCTCCCCGGGTACATTGTAATCCCTGCTGTAATATTTGGCAGGAATCGAGAGATGCCATGTGACTCTCATTTCATATTTTTGGTCAGAAAGAAAAGGATGGTTTTGCAGCTAAAGCCTGCAGTTGAAAATTGTGATTCCTGGAGTCTGTTCCCAGCTCTTGCCCAAAGGAATCACTTGCGGCCGATGCACTTTTCTTCTTCCAGCGTCCCAGAAGCTGTGTGGGGCACACAGTGAGGAGTTTCTGATTAGGTTACAAAGCCTCGGCAGCCGGGATAAAATAAACTTCTCTCTCCTGTGCCCAAGGTCTTTTGACGCTTTGAATGGGATGTGCCGGTGGTGAGAGATGGGTGAATGGCCAGGCCCTGCACGTCACGTGCATGACCTGTGTCACCGGGTGTCCCAGGGGTTCGGGATTAGGGCTGTAGATAAAATCTTACAGCTCGTGTTCTGTCAGATTTCATGGACTTCGCAGTGTGTGTCAGTTCCTCTTCCATGACCATGGCAGTTCAAGTCTATTTTTTCTGTTCGTTCTCCACAGCATTGACTACATTTTGAATGTGACCAGGGAAATTGATAATTTTTTCCCCGGTTTGTTCGCGTATCACAATATCCGAGTGTACGATGAGGAGACAACAGACCTCCTGGCTCACTGGAATGAGGCGTACCACTTTATAAATAAGGCCAAGTAAGTGGGCTGGGAGACGCGACTGAGTGTGAGAGCAGATCCAAGCCACGGGGTCTGACACCGTGCCCTGCGTCTTTCATCCAGCGTGGAGCTGGGCCCTCCCTGAAGCCGCACCACCGCGGAAGGAGGCAACGGGGCTTTTGCATTACTGCTTTTGCCAGGAGTTTTCCATGTCCCTGGAAATTCCCTGTACCTTGTCTCTTCCTGTACTGGCATTAACCTGTTCCTAGCCTATGATATTTTTTATTATTATTATTTTGTTTTGCTTCCAAAAGGAAACGAGGACATTTCCTCTTCTGAAGAAGTTCTGGAAATACTCCAACACTCCGTGTTGGACTAGCCCCAGCTGTCTCTGCAGACAAGAGACGGTGACAGAGCCCGTCAAACTCCGCTGGGCGCTTACACTCAGGTTGTTCCTGCTTATCCCTGTATACAAAGACTCGGGCAGGCAGGCAGGAGGCTTCATGGTGGTCTCTGAAATGGCAGCGTGGTTGAGGCTGCCCTTCTCTAACTCCCAGCTCTTCTGGAGAGACGTTCTTCTCCTGGCCCACTTAATCCAAAACGTTTCTCAGCTCCTGAGCCGTGGTGTCAGGGTGGTCAGGAGGACACAGTACTGTCCCTCCACCATGTAAAATGGTAACAACAGATACCGTAACCAGAAAGATGAGATGTATTTTCCTGTTTGCCCTTCTGCAGGAAGAATCACTCCAAGTGCCTGGTGCACTGCAAAATGGGTGTGAGCCGGTCAGCATCTACTGTTATAGCTTATGCAATGAAGGAATTTGGCTGGTCACTGGAAAAGGCCTATAATTACGTGAAGCAAAAACGCAGCATTGCAAGACCAAATGCAGGCTTCATGAGACAGCTTTTGGAATATGAAGGCATTCTAGATGCGAGGTAAGGTGGCAGGATGAAGGGAAAGGTGACTTGCAGGAAATAAAGGAGCTAGTTGTAGGCAACCTCGTACGTTTTTGTGTCACAAAATATTAATCGATCTCCATGGAGTTCTGTTTAGGCAATAGGTTTTTTTCTGCCGATGTCTTGCACGCATGCGTGTCGTGCTCAAAGCCGCTGGCAGAGTGTGCATGGTGCTGTAGTCTGAAGGGCCCTCTTTAGAAGGGCAGATGCAGAAGCCTGGGCTAATTGTGGGTTTTTTCTAAACCTTTTCTATGCCAGGCCTCCCTGGATGGAAATTAGCTGTCTTCTAGGGAGATCTGCTCTGGTTTAATTCAGTGAGGGTTTCTCTGCGTTTGGGAAGCATGTCCGTATTTCTCAGCAGCGAGTACTGTTCAGCAAAACATTGTTCTTGTTTTATGAGGCAGAACTGAGCTCAGGCAGTGTTGGAGGCAAATCATTTGCAGTTCTGGGCGACCATGCCAATCACAAGTCTTTGTCATTGCAAGTGCTGTAGTATCTAATAAGGGTTTCTGCATGCTCTGCTTGGCCTCTGCTCTACTGGGGGAAGAGGAGGAAAATTTTTCGCTCTGGTTCAGCAGGAACTGTGCCGTGAGCTGTGCAGAGATGTTGGTTCAGAGTGTTTTGCTCTGACGGGGGGGCTCTGTGCCCCTCTGCCCTGAGGGACTCCTCCCGCGGGCTGTTCCCATCGTGGGTGCGGTGCAGGGCACTGCTGTGAGTCTGCTGGGCCAAAGAGACTCTGGAGCGGGCAGGCGGGAGGGACGAAATCCTGATGCTAAAGATGGTTTTGTCCAAGTTGGGACCGCAGGGCTGGACCCAGCGGTCAGCCTTTCGGTTCTGGGCTGTGGAGGGGGAACACGTTGTGTTCCTGGACCTGAGCATCCTACAGTTCAACGGTAGTCACTGGTGTCTTTGTCCTTTCCCCCAGCAAGCAGCGCCACAATAAGCTGTGGAAGCAGCAGGCGGAGAGCAACCTACCCCAGAACACAGACGGCACCACGGGGTCGGGCGACTTCTTACTCGACAGTTTAGACATCGACCTGGAAAACCGCCTGGCTGACCTGGATACGCCTTCGCAGTCAGCGTTCCTGGACAACCGCGCCGGCACAGAAGTGTCTGTGGGGTTTAATTACTGCTTCCGTCGCCTCTCGGACACGCTGCTGGAGAACAAGATTCCCGGTGACAGGGAGGGCTTTTTCCACGTGGAGGAGCTGGAGCGGGATGCGCTTGCGGAGCGCACTGCCTCGCTGGTGGGACAGCCTCCATCTGCACCTTCAGAGGGAAGGCTGCTGGAGACGGCAAAAGCCCTGGAGACAGCAGAGTCGCTGGCAGAGCTGAGCAGTTTCTGCGAGAAGGAGGTGAAGAAGAAACTGGACTTCAGCCCCCGGAAGGGAAGGATAGTGCTGGGCCCTGGGGACCGAGGGGAGGACGGTGTCAGGGAGGAAAATCCGATGGAGAAGTGGAAGCGGCGTTTGTCCATGCACAAGGAGGAGAGCAGGCTTAATAGAGAGAACTTGAATAACAACAACAGCAAAAGGAGTTGCCCAGAGGATTTTGAGGTGCGTATGGAGTTGAAATGTAGGTGATTAGCATGGCTGACTCTACTGCAAGTGAAACTGCTCTTCTCATCTTCGTAGCACAGTTTCATTTGACTTGGATAAAGCCTTTCATTCCATGATGAGCTTCTTCCTTTTCGAAGTGCTTCTGAACATGGCTTTGCTTGCCCAAGCTATGGATTTAGATGCCAGAGAGAGAGCGCACACATGTGAGTGCCCTGTAAACTGCTTTGGGCAACTTGCTTGCATGACCATCGCTTGAAACGGTAGGTATTCTTCCATTGAAGATACTGTCTGCTGAGAAAGTACGTGCCTTTTGTTCCTGCTGCAGGGCCTTAAGAGAAGTGGAAATGGGCTTCGTTTCAAATCTGCTTGGCTGTAAATGTATCTTGTGGTCTGTGCCTCTCGCTCCGCTGACTGCTGATGTCCTGTTCTGTGCGCATTCATCTGTACCTGTTTTCTTTTTTGCAGCACGATGCCGTATTTGGGATCCTCAGTAAGGTCAAGCCTTCCTATCAGTCTTGCACCGACTGCATGTATTCCTCGGCCAGTTTGTCTCCCGACTCCTTTGGGGAGCAGTGCGAAAAGTTGAACCCCGGCCCTGCGTGTCGCAGCACCACCATCTGCACGCAACCAGCCCTCCTCTCCCACATCAATTCCAACTTGGCGGACCACCTGCCCAGCAAGGCACGCTCAGAGGAAGCAATCAGAACTAAAAATAACGAGGTGCCGCTTCCTCTGTCGGCAGGACCTGGTGCTTTGGAGGCTGGCACTTGCAAATCGCTTGATCAACACTGCAGCGTTTTGGAGAAAGGAAAAGATGCACCAAAAACCCCGGTCAAAACCCTGCTGCCCAGGAGAAACTCGCACTGTGACAAGAGCCTCCTTAACGCAGAAGTGGTAAAAGAAGAGTCTCTAGCCAGAAAAGATAGCAAACCTACCAAGGATCTGAAGTACTTGTTCAGCAAAGACTTGGAAAAGCCAAGTGCAAACAGTTACTTGATGCAGCATCAGGAGTCTCTTATTCAGCTGCAGAAAGCAGGCTTGGTTAGGAAGCACACCAAAGAGCTGGAGCGGTTGAAAAGCCTGCCCTCGGACGCCTCGTCGCTGCTCCGAGAGAGCCCCCTGAGCAGAGTGGACTCCGGCATTGTGGAGGAAAGCGAGGACTTGATTTCGCATCACGGCCTCGTACCTCTTCTGGGACCGGCACCGTTGATACCCGAAGATGCCGAAAACGATGTGGAGAAGTTAGAGGTGAAACGCGTCTTGGAGGGGATGGCTCAGAAAACCTCCACGCCTGTCGTGTGTCGGTTGGAGCACACGAGCAGTTTCACCAAGGACTTCCTGAAGACCATCTGCTACACTCCCTCCTCCTCCCGGAGCTCCAACCTGACGCGTAGCTCCAGCAGCGACAGTATCCACAGCGTGCGGGGCAAGCCCGGCCTGGTGAAGCAGCGAACTCAGGAAATTGAGACCAGGTTGCGGCTGGCTGGCTTGACTGTGTCTTCTCCTCTGAAAAGGTCCAATTCTCTCGCCAAACTCGGATGTCTTAACTTGTCCTCTGAGGACTTATCAAGTGACATGGATGTGTCAACCATAACGGACTCAAAAGAGGCCGTTTCAAGCGAGTCTTCCGTGCTCTGTGAGCCACAATCCACGCTGAGGAGTGCAGACGTCGCCTCCAAACTGGCAGCGAAGCCAGCGGTCGGAAACTTGAAGAACACGCTTTGGATGGGCAAAAGTTGATGCCTTCTGTGGGGGGAGCAGAGGGGTGGATTTTTGGTTTTTTACAGCATTTATTCATTGCACGGATGCAGTTTTATCATCTGACTTGCGGTAGTTCATCTGGTGCCACCTCTTCTTCCCCTCCTTGTACTCTAAGTGGGGAGGAAAAAAAAAAACGATAATGGGTCATGATGAATGGCACAAGGGAAAATAAAATGTATTGCATGGCTTAGAAGAGGACTTTGTGTGTGAATTGCCTGTTGTCCTGCAGGATGCTATTTCTAGTACTGTTTGCCAAGTATAATAATGTGGTTTTGTGTGTGTGTGTATATATAGATAGATATTTGTGTCTATCTATATATATAAAATGTTGAAATATTCTGTTTCAAAGACTCAACAAAATAATCAGTCATGACTTTTGTTTTTTTTACAGAACAAACACAAGTCTCTAGTTCAGACAGGGCACTTGTCGAAAAATCCTTAAAATGGTGACATGAACACTACCTCTGTTCTTGCTGACTTCTAGTCTTGGTTTGTTGTTTGGTTTTGTTTGGTTGGGTTTTTTTTTATAAAAAAGGCTTTTCCCACAATACTTACCATTGTTTGAAGGTATTCCCTTCATGTTAACTGTAAAGGCCTGGAGGAGGATGGAGACAGAGGCTTTACCGCACCGAGTGACCTAGCTGTGAAGTGAAGGAGTGTCGAACTGTGTTCGTGTTGACTCTGTGACCTTGCTGGCGTTAGTCCGTCTTCGCTGTGTGACCGGGTGAATTGTCATAGTCTCATGTTGGTGCCGGAGTGACGCCCAGACTGTGTTGCTGTCGCAGGCTTACGCTGGCGTGGAGAAGGCGTCGTGTTCTTTGGGTGTTTTTGCTGTCGTCGTGGTTTGTAATGTCCCAGTACTAATGACGAGCCTGGCCAGTAAGTGACCGTGGACCCTAGTGAAGCTTTGTGTAATGCTGTGTCGGTGTCGTGGATCCTGTGTTGGGGACCCTTCTTCATCGGGCTGTTGGTGACACGCCGTGCCGGCGAGATGGCCGAGGAGGGACGGCTCTCCTGGTGTCCCACGCATTTGAAATCCCAGTCGGCAATGGGTGAACATGCGTCTTTTCTGATGGTTGCTGTTGGTTTTGGTAGAACGGTTCCTGCGTCCTTGGTTTGCCAGCAGCCTGGGAAGCTGTTGACGAAGTCCAGGGGAGTTATTTATGGTGGGTGTCAGGAAGCTGGGTGGCCCCAGAGCGGGGAGCCTGGGTGTACGTGTCGCAGCTCTTGCAGGGCTGCACCAGCCTCCTGCCAGGGGTGACAGAAGCGTAAATCCTGCTCGCGGGGGGGTGTGCATCCTCCGGGGTGAGCAGTCAAACAGAAATACGGGCTCGCTCCAAAGAGAGGGGGATATCAGAGGTGTGGGTGAGATCTTCTTTTGGAGGAAAGCTGGCACGACCTGCCCGGAGCAAGCCGGGAGCTGCCCGTGCTCTCCCTCGGCGGGGCGCCTGCGGTGCTGCATGCTCTGCAGCAATCGTAGCCGAGGAAGCGCGTCCCTTCCCACGCCAGAGCCTGGCTCTCAGGGACCGGTCTCAGACCAGTGTTACCGTACGGTCCTCCTCTTGCTGTCCCGCTGTGGGAGATGCTTGAAACGCAGCAGTTCACTGATGCTGTATGAAATGCACGTTTTCTTAGAATATTTTGGGCAGCCAGCCAGGTCGAGAACCGCTCTGTGCGAGATGCCCTGGCCAAGTCGGGAGGGAAGAGCTTGAGAAGCGTGTAGGGGCCGTGCTCCAAACCTTGGTGCTCTCCGAGTCCCGTCTGACACCGTGCTGGCTGCTTGTGCCTTCAGGGTAATATTTTGAAGCAGGCTTGGGGGTCGAAACGGACCTCGGGGGTCAGTGATGGCAAATGGATAGATATGCTTGTTTAGCAACCAGGCTGTTAGTGCGAGCTCCCCCACATTTTAAGATTCCCCCCCCCCATTTTAAGATCCCCCACCACTTTAAGATCTCCCATTGAAAGTCATTCTTAAAAATCCCCTCCTTGAGGTGGGGGAGAGAGCAGGGCTGCAAGCAATCGTTCTCAGAGTCTGTATTAATTGAAAATCCACTGTCTTGAGAAAGGGGGCCATGTGTTTTGCTGCCCTAAATGCCCAGAGTTTACCTTTTTTTCCCTTAAGCATAAGACCGCACATTTTTATATTAAGTGTCAGGAATTGTAGGGACTGGCAATCAGTAAATAAATGTTCCTCCTTAAAGAGTCTTAAATTTGATGTACGTTTTTAGCTTAAGGCACACTTCCCGTTTCACCCAGGAAAGCTGGTTTGAAGCAAAAGCTGCTGCGTGAGGGGACCGTGGAAAATGTGCACCAGTCTTTGCTTTTTAGGGCTGAGAAAACGCTGGGTCGTGTTCAGAGTGGGACTGAAATACCCTCTACCCGATGTCAGCGTGCCATGGGTGCACGTGCACGTCCGCATCTACTGCAATAAATTTCCTGTATTTGTATCATCTTTACTTTCCTTGTTTACACCCCGATTCTGATTTATGAAAGGGGGCGGACGACGGGGGCACGCAGGAGGCCCTGTTGGATGCCCGCGGGGCTCGGAGCAGCCGCCTGGGAGAACCTTTGTGCCTCCTGCCCGCCGAAGCCCTGCCCTCGCAGCAGGTTTGATCCCAGCGCAGCTCGATCCATCAGCCTCGCCTTGCAAGGGCCATTTGCACCGTTATTTTTCTCCGCTGTATGTTACACCGGCGCTTTTCTCAGTGCTGCAGACGCTTCCCGTTGCTGCCCGGCCAAGGGAAGAAGTTGGGGGGGGGGTGGTGGTGTCAGATTTGAATAAATTCAGAAAAATTCCGTTAACTGATGCAAGCGAACTTATATAGTTCCTTCCTGTTTTCTTGAGTGCCTGCCAAGTTCTGCTGCGTGCAAACCATTGCTTTCCCGGGGCGTAGCTCAGCGCCGACCGCCTTCCCCCTGCCTGTCGCTCCGGCTTGGCTCTCGCTGGACCAACCCCGCCGCTTCGCTCCTTGGGCTCGGGGCTCCGTCGCTGCAGCATCGCGACGCTGTCGGGATAGAGGCGCGGTTTAGCGGGAGTCGGTCTCAAAGCCAACGTGCGCTAGAAGCACTAGCGTGCCATTTTGAAGGTTTTTGTAGCCAAACCTATGATGCTTGCGGGCTTCGTTAGATTTGTTGCATGAGAAGGTAGATGTGTGTGTCCTCTCCCACGTATTGTAATTGTTCTTTTACAATTGAGTGCCTTAATAATAGTTTACAAATACTGTGTATTTATGCTGAGCTGTTAAACTCTGCTGTTTGCTGTTTTTTTTTCTTTTTTTTTATTTTTTTTGGTGCTTTTGGTGTTTCCGGTGGCAGTGAGACCGTTACTACTTCTGCATATCGACCTCCCGGCCCCGCTGAGCGCAGCGCTGCTAACCACTTCCCTTCAGCTCTGTAGATGGCATAAACCAAAGGGCCGCGTTGAGACGCCGCCGTGCCGGCCGCAGCTCCCAGTGCCCCCATTTATCTATGCATTGGTGCAGAAACTGCAGGCAGGGTGGGGATGGCGGGGGGGGGATGTCTGGGGAGAAGTCCCATCGACGGCTGGCCACGCTTCGCTCAGCGGATTGCTGGGTGTGACTCCAAACCCAGTCCCGTTCTTGCCAGAAAACCCCAAATACACAAAACTGGCACCTTATTTCCAGTCCAGGCTTTGTCGGTCTGCGTGACAGCAATAGCCGTCGTCCTGGTTGTCCTTTCCGCGAAGGTGGTGGTTGGCTCGGTCGTGTCCCGCCGTCCCCCTCGCAGGCATCGCCCGCTCTCTGCTGGGGAGCCGGCTCCCGACCCGGGAGATGGAGAGCAGTCCCGGTTACACCGTGACCACAGACCCGGAGAGGAGGGGTGGGTGAGTAACGTGGAGCTGTACCCGTGCGTTGCTGTACTCTATGATAACAATGTTCCTTTTATTTCATGGTATTTCTTAATTCTGGTTTTATATTTAAATATGCAGTATCTTTTGTACTGTACGTGCGCGGTAGGGGATGCATAATGCACTTTTTTTTACTTTTGTTTGTAAAAATGTACTGTATATTTTATGTGCTTCTTGTGAGAAAAATAAACTTTTTTTTGTTTTCCTTTTACAAATGAGCTTTGCAGTGTTTTTGGAGGTGGGGAAGGCTCAGCCCGGCCGTGGGGAACAGGCCCAGCGGCGGCGGAAAGAAAAGGAGGTGACGGGCACGTATCATCGGAGCAGCAGCCGCTGCCTGGCTCCCGCGGTCCCCTGCCCCGTGTTATCTCTTCCCGTCTGTCCTGGCTGCGCTCCCCTGGTTTTTGGGACCTGGCTGTTTTCTGCCGCCCCCGAAGACCAGATCGGGAGATGCCTTTGTCCCTCTCGGTTGTGTCCTTGCAGCGCTGGACATGTTTCAGCTGCCCTGCTGGGACGGCGAGCGCTGCAGAAACACACCCGAGCCACGGCACGGGCTCGCTTGCAGGGTTTTTAAGGGGAAAAAGGAATGAGATAGAAATACGCTTAATTCCTGGAGCCAGGAGCAGAATTGAAATCTGTAATTCTCCGCCTAGCCGCTTTTCGGAGACCCCAGGCTGGGTTTAAGGAGAAGCTGCTCGTGTTTTGGCACGCGTTCCCCAGCACCGAGCAGATGTCGGCAGCGGAGCGGTCGTGCGTGTGAAAGCGACGCCTGCGCTGTGCTGAGCCCCCCCTGCACGGCGCACGGAAAGGTACTTATTTGGAGAGGGGCTTGGTGCTACTGCAGTGACGTGGGCTTTTGAATTCCCACAGACCTGTGCTGCAGTCTCCTCCGGCGAGCAAATCCCCAGCGTGAAAGCCGAGGAGCTAAATCCTGGGATGCGGCTCTTCTGCCCTGAGCCACCCGAGGTGGGACCAGCCCTTCCCGGGCATTCACCAAATTTTGCCTTTAAAGGCAAACAGCGAGCATCTGTCTCGTGTGCCTGCGAGGAGTCTTGTTACTGCCCGGGATTGTTCTTGCTCTCAAAGCTGCTTCAGGGAGGAACATGTCAGTGTTTACCTTGGCAGGGTAGCAAAGCGCTGGCTGGGGATGCTCTCCAGCGTTGGCACACTTGCTAATTGCCTCCAAGAGTCGTTAACCCCCACCAGAAATATTTGCTTTTTAGGGGTGGTTTTTTTTGGGGGGGGGGTCGATTTGGCTTGGAGTTGGCAGCTGTCTGTCACCCATCAGTCGAGCACAGCAAAGCGTGGTTTACTGCTTGCCCTCCCTGCCCCGGCGCTCGGCCCAGCTGCCCCGAGGGGCTGCGACCCTCTCGCCGGATCCAGCCCAGCCGGACCGGGGCAGGAACCGGCGCTTGCCGCTGACTTCGTGATGCTAATTTGCCAACTCATGCGCATGGAGCTCAGGCCACAAACTCGTTGGGGTGAATTAAGTGACTCAAGTCCTACCGCGGCCTTAGCAGAGGCTGGGTTTGATTCCGGTGTGATAAGGATGCAGCAACACGCCGTGTGAGAGCAAGGGGCTGGGGAAACATCTTCCTTTTGCCTTGCAGCTGAGTGTCACCCTGGAGCCACGCGTGGCACGTGCTGGCTGACACCGCTTCGAGTCACCGGCGTGTTTCTGGGCTGCGCTCACAGCTTTGCAGGGACTCGCGTGTGGGCAGCAGTTCACCAGCTAGGAAAATAATCTGCAAATGATGGAGGACAGAGCCCTGGGCTCGCCGGGATGGGTTTGTGAGGGTTTTGGTCTTCTCTTTACACCTGAGAGCATCTCTGGTGGAAATGTGGTTCTTGCCCCAGCTGCGGGAGCAGGGTGCTGAGGTGGTCTGCCGCTGCGTGGGCAGGTACCTGCTGCGGGAGCTGCAGCATCAGGAGCTGGAACCGGCATCTGATGTTCCCCTGATCAAGGACAGAGACCCCGGGCTGAGCTGCCCCGGCATGGAGCGCTTGGCTTTGTGTCAAGGCCTTCCGAGAGTTGCCCAGACATGCTTACATGATGACATGTGAAGGAAAACAGTGGGAGCGAGTGTGTGTGTGTGCATACGGCTTTTACACCCTGGGGTTAACTCTCCCCAGCGCTGAGCCACAGCAGAGCTGGAAGCTCCAGAGGCTCCCGCACACCAGACCTCTGGTTTGGGGAGACAACAGCTTTCTCACTGTAGCGTGCTTTTGAGGTCCTTGGGACAGGGTCTGTCCCTTAGCCAACGCCATTTTGGGGTCAGATGTTTGCTGTTCACTCATTTGATTCACACTTCCCTTGGCTGATTCCCAAGACGACGTTCCCTGCTCGTCTCGGCTTCCCAAAGATGGAGATCTCCCCACCGTAGCTGCCTGCAGGTCTGCATCTCAAGAGTTGCATGTGAGAGGTTATACGTTAGAGAGGCACCAGGAGACAGGAGTGTGAAATGGCCGGAGCGTGCCCTATGACTGCCGGTGAGTTTGTGTGTCTTTTTTTTTGTTGTTGTTATTATGATTGAAAGTTGATTCTTTACGGAGCTGTTCTTGTCATGGACGAATGTTACATCCTGTTGTGATGTTGCTATGGCAAAGCCAGGCAACATCTGGAGCAACACAAGTTCTCGCTGACGACCATCGGAGGGTTTATTTATAGCCTCGCTGGCGAAAGGAGAGGCCTGAGCATGAAACCTCTGTGAGCAGATCGTGGCGGGGGCGGCCTGGCACTGGATGCCCTCCTTGGTAGGGACCCGGGGTGGTGGGAAGATGTGAAGTCCGGCCGGGCCCCTCGCCTCGCCTGCCCGGTGGAGGAGCCTGCAAGCGGTCCCGAGCAGTAATCAGAAAGGAGCCGATCTCCTCGAGGACCCTCTGACTCCGTTCTTTGCCCCTGATGGGAGGAGGAGGAGGAGGAGGAGGAGGATGGTTCCCTACCAGCGTTTCCCTGTTTCATGTTGGGGCTGGGTGACCGCAGGGGTGGTGACCAGATATTGCAATGATGTTATTGGGGGAAAAGATAAGGTTCGGCAGGTGGGTGAGGCTGGTTTTAGCGAACAAAGCGATGCGCACAGAGAAGCAACAGGAAGGATGCAAAGGGCCAGCGCTGCACTTCAGCACCAGCAGCCCACTGCAGCAAGGAGGAGAAGCTGCCGCTCCGCAGTGGGTCTCCAGCTGCCTGCGGCCCCAGGACGATGCCTCTGTGTCTCTTTACACTGGGTCATGGCTGGACAGCCACGCTGGCCTCTGAAGGGGTAGAAATGTAAATATTTTTTCGAAGCAGAAGCTGAGAGGCGGCACTGCCGATGTCAGACGAGCTGGTTCCTGCAGCGGATGGAGGGGCAGGGGATGCGGGGCTGCAGCAGGCGCGGGCCGGGCTGCGCTGCCGGTGGGGCTCCCTTGCCGTCCAGCCATTGCAAACGTGCTGCTGCTTGGAGTACCTGCAGCGGCGGCGGGTCCTCTCTGTGGGTGCACATACACACACGTGCGTTTCATATTGATAGCAGCAGCTCTGCTGCTTCGGCCGGGGGAGCTGCTCGGCCGGGGAGCAGCGGATGAGCCGGTCGGGTTTGCCTCGGCCCTCGCCCGGGGCGTTGCATATTCCCTAAAAGTCTCTTCCTCTCTGGTTTGAAGGATGGGGCAGCAGCGACGTTGCTGCAGCTGCCATTTCCTTTTATGCAGACAGTTCAGGAGCTGAAACGGCGTTGCTCCCGTGTCAGCCTTTCCCGAGTGTTTAATAAGCAGCTCGCAGGGAAACAGAGCAAAACGCTGCAGGGCAGGGCAAACCCAGGTCCAACGACCCAACTGCGCAGCTTCCACAGCAGCCCTGGGCTCTACGATCCCCACAAAGGGCAAGCCAGAAAAATCAAGATGATATCTCCAAATCGTGACGGTTTGTGAGAAACCTAGAATGTATTTGGCTTTGCCACGGGGGACCAAGGGCGTTGGCTCAAGGGGAAGAACCCCAAATTATTGATCAGCTCATTGTGCCGACGTCAAGCGTGCCTGAGTCTGGCGAGTTTATCCCATGGAGAGGTGACTTGGCTTTAAAATTCGTCACTCACGCAACTGCCAGCAAATCTTGCTGCAGCATCTCAGTACCTGGCGGATCGGTGTTGCGAGGTTCCCCCCCACCGCCAGTGCCAGCAGGGAGCATCGCCTGCTCCTGGCTCGGCTCGGGAGCCCGGCCACCGCTCCGGTCCTGCTGGGAAGCGGTTGTGTTTGTTTTGGGCAGCCTCAGCAGGGATTTAAAACTTCCAGTGGTAACAAATAGTGTTTTGTCTCGCTGCAGAGCAGCTCTGCAATGTGCATTGATAAAAAACTGTCCCTGCGAGGGGGCCTGGCTGGCTCCCGGGCTGATAAGGGCTGGGATAACCGTCGTCCCTTGCTCCTTCCCCTTGATGGTGGCCGGCTCTCGCTCCTGAGCCGGCTCATGGAGCAGGAGACGAGGTGGTGGCATCATGAGAGACCGTGGTCCAGGCGTCACCCACGCAGCCCGTGTGAGTGCATCGGCTGCGCTCAGAGGGCTGCCAGGGTCCCTGGGGGCTCTGGATGAGGCCCCGGCAGGATTTTGCAGCCCTGCCAAGCATCAGCGGGATGCCCTTAGCCTGGGGCCGGTGGGCAGGTCGCCGGGGGCTGTTTGCAAACTCTTTGAGCTGACATTGGGGTAACTCAGCCCCTGCTGGGAACCAGCACCCGGCTCAGCCCCGGCACGGCGGAGGTGCCTGCGCAGGCTGTGTCGCTGCCTGCGTCTCTTTAGGGATCGTCTAGGTGTTTTCCTGCATCCCGCCTCGGGATGCTTCCCCGGATCGGGCTCGGGCAGCCGGCACCTCGTGCACCATAAAAGGCAAAGCGCTGGGGAAGAGGCGCTGGGGTGGGAGCCGTGGCGGCTGCCGCGGCTCGCTGCAATGCCAGGCATCCCGGCTGTGTATAAATGGATTAGAGCCCTCCAGCTCTCCTGCTCCCCCTCCTTCCGGAGGTTTTACAGGAGTCTGTTTGGCAGAAGAGGAACTTTCTGCTCGGAGGGTTGTTTAGAGAAATGCCCAGAGCGTTAATAGGGATTTTTGATAAGTTATGTTTTGGAGTCTCCTAAGGGAAACTCGTTTCTGAGGCTGCTGTCGGGCTTCTCTGTTTATCTCGGGCAGTCTTTTTTATGTCACAGCAATTCCCTCAGCAATAACATATTCCCGCAGATCATTCCAACTGATCCGTCTCTGCCCTGCATGCTCTGTGCAGGCGGTATCTCTCCCCGAAACGCTGGGACGCAGACCAAGGCTGCGCGCCGCTTCCAAGGAAGGAGCGCTGGGGGAGACGCTCTGTGTCCGTCAGGCGCAGGGCAGGGAGGCAGGGAAGAGTGCCAGGGACACGGATGCGGGTTTCCAAGCTCTCCGTGAAACCCACGGAGGAGCTGACGGAGGTGATCCTGCCCAGACGAGCCGCAGCAGATGACCTGGCAGTAAATCACTCTGGAAGCAGTGAGATCGGAGGGAAGCCAGGGAGGATTGCTGCATGGGACTGTAGGGAGTTATTGCTGCAGCAGGTTGGGGAAAAGAGGAGAGTCCCCGAAGAAAGATGCAGATGGACGACAAGTCCTGCCTGTAAAGTGCTACGGACCAGCAAATTAGAAGCTGGAGGGTGCTTTTGCAGTTCTTCAGGTGGGATATATTTGGGTAGGGACCAGCGTAGCATCAAGTCTGACAGCTGTTGTGTTAGGAGCGAGCCTCCTGCCCTGCCGCAGAGGATGGGCTCCATCACGCCAGCGTGCGTTTTCATCTCTGCTGGCCATGAGGCTAAAAAACGCCGATTCACATGACCCAGGCACGGAGGCTTCCAAGCTGCCTCCGTCTCTCCCAGTAGCGGAGGAAGGAGAAGGCGGTGCTGAAAGTCTGCCGAGACCCAAGGTGGGAAGAAATCTTGGCTGGCCACTTTCAAAGCATTTGGACCAGGAATTACGGTGACTGAGCTCCCGGCCATGGAAACCTCCACCTGGCAGTACTATGGATATTTACGGGATGACACAAGTAAGGCGACGGGGAGAGACTGTGCTGCTTCCCGGGGAGCCTCTGCAGGGACGTGCGAGGATTATACGCTGCTGCAACTCGGCCAGGAGGGCCTGGGGCACAGGCTGGAGAGGGGGAACCTTCCCGACCCTGGGAGCGACACGCAAGCCCCTGCCAAGAAGTCAGAGATGAGCAGCAGCGGGCAGAGAGGACAGCGGGGGCTGGCAGGGGACCCGTGCTTGGAAGACCACCCCGTGTCGAAAGGGTGCAGGAGAGGGGAGGAGGGAGAAGCCCCTCCGAAGGTGTATGAAATGGAGGTTGGGCACAGGCGAGCGGGCACGGGCAGGACGGTGAAGCCGGTGGTGTACAGGCTGGAGGAGAGCGAGTACAGGCGCCTGATCGAAGAGGCAGAAGCAGAACCTGAGGAGGAATGGGAAGCGACAGAGCACAAGGTACCTGTGATTCAGGAGGGCTACCCAGGGGATGGGAAGGCGGCAAGTCCGAGCCTAAACAGGCTCAACGCTATCCAAGGAGTCCTGAGGAGGCAGATAAGCCGTTCGGACTCTGAAAGCAGTGCAGAGATCAGGCAAGTGAATAAACTGACCCTGAATTCTCCCTCGGAGGGAAACAAGCCGAGTGTCCCCATCAGGTCAGACAGCTTCGAGCGAAACGCCATGCTCATGGATTACATTTTGCAAAGCAAACAGGAGGCAACAACATCTGTTTCCTACGTCCCCAGAGAAAGCAGCAAGGCAGCTGAAAGCTTCAGGCAGGCGGTGAGCTTCGCCCCCCAGCCTGACGGCGCTCCGGACCTTTGCCAGAACGGCCAGAACGGCGAGGAGGATCCGGCCAGGAAGCCTGAGCCAGACAAGCAGGTAGCGAAGAGCCTCGAGAGAGTGGTCTCTGCGGTTGCAAATTATGCTTCGGTGGCTAGAGACACTGAAAAGCTTTCGAGACAGAGCAGCAGCCAGCTCCTTGAGAGCAGGGAACAGCTCGGAGGTGAAGCAGATGCAGGGATACTCGATTCATACAGCCAGAAAAAAACCCCACCGGCCCCTCCTGTCAGGTCCCACAGCAAAGAGAGCCTGGCTTTGAGTATGAGCAAGACTGTGGCAATGACGGAGGCGCTGCTGGAGCCCCGCAGCGATGCAGCGAAGCCTGCCAAGGAGCAGTGGGCAGCTGCAGGCTCGGAGCAGCTCACTGGAGGCAGGACTGCAGGAGGAGGGGGCTCGGAGGAGCCGGAGCGGAAGGGGAGGAAGAGTCAGGAGGATGAGAAAGTGCTTAAAGTTGCCGACGCAAAGAAAACCTTCGAAAAGCCCAAGCCGGCAGAGGGGAAGGCAGCGACGCCACCGCCCAGCGCTGCCAGAAAAGGTGAGGCGTGACGGCTCTGCCACGGGCAGGCGGGCAGACACCGGCTCTGCCTCGCCGTGCCGTGGGGCCGGCGTGGATCCGGAGCACGCTGCAGCCGAGGGCTGGGCGGTGAGGGGAGGTGGGAACACGGCAGTCGCGAGGCTTTTCGGAAAAGACCTGCCTTGTGTCGTGGACGAGCACCAGATGGGATGCGCTGGGGGCACGTGTAGCATCTACGGTTGTAATGAGGCAGGACGAAAATCAGACGTTGATTCACGTCTACTATCCACTTGGTAAAAGTACTTCTTGCAGTGAAACTGTTCTGTGAGAAAGAGATTTCCTTTTTAAGACTCTCCTGTATATAAATAAATATAATATCCAGTACTCCTATACTGCTTTTCCTGAATAGGTATAGCGCAGAAGTGCCCGTATGATACTTTCTCCCAGTGTCATGTGGGATTATTTGCCTCTGTCTCTCCAGGGCATTGGGTGAGCCAATATAATTTTACTTTAGTTATGGCATAGAAAGGAGGCATTCTTTTCCTCAGGTTCTTTTTCTCCTGCACTGTGACTTAGCCGAATAAGCCTTTCAGGAGAATGACATCAACTTGGAAACCCTTTCACTGAAAAACTATGGATAAATGAACTCTGTTGAAATTTTACTGGTAAAACAGCAGTTATGCAGAAATAGGGAGAGATGAGAAATGAGGGTGTGTTTGAAAGTTTGGATCCTGCAAGGGCATATCGGACCCACGCTGGTTAACTTACATCTTCTGTTTATTGACAATCTGTGATTGTGGATTTCCTTATAAGGGAAAATAAATGCGTTAAAGGCACAGGAAATCTATGTTAGCTTTGAATTGAATAGCGTGTTTACTTAAAAAATAGGTGTGATTATCCCACCATGCTTGGTAGATTGTGCTGTCAATTACTCTCATCCACAGAAGTCACGAAACCAAGTCAGAATATGAGCATTGCCACAGAGTGTGTGTGTGTGTGTGTCAGTGATAACAAAAAGCCTACAGCGATGAAAAATAGATCCTATCCTCTCAGGAAGCGTCTGAAGACACATTATCATTCTCACGATGTAAAGAAATAGGGTTGTGAAATGTTTGTCACCGCAAACTCTCTGCCGTCTGACAGACTTGGGCTCTGTAGGTGAAGCAGGGCTAGCACTGGTGTTATCAGGGTGTCTGGATCTACGCAGCCTCTCCGCTCCTCCTCCAGTGGGAGATCTGTCTGATTAAATGGTACAGCTGATGCGGCGTGTTTCCATCAGCCAGATCAGACGGAGGGATGTTTTCACCAGCACTGAGGCGTGCACCCTTTGCGGGGAATGGAAGGAGCAGGTGGATGCAATAGGTGATCTTACAGAGGCAGGGAGTTAGAAGGGACTACAAGAAATCATGCTCCATCCCTAAGGCAATACCGGCTACAGCTAAATCACTCCGGATAGATGTTTACCTACTTGTTCTTCAGAAGAAATAGGGAGGGGAGGGTCAAGACAATCTATTTCAGTGCTGAACTGTGAAAATGTTGCAGTAAAGAAGAGTAGGAACAGCTTCTCATTTTGCTATATCTGTGACAGAGTCTGGTTTTGGTTTTTAAATGTTTCTGAACATGTATCTTCCCAAATCTCATACTGCCTAACTGAGCACAAACATCTCGCTTATATTTACCATTATATGATTCCTTTCTTATACCTCTGATTTTTCCAGCACCTTTGGTCCAACTTGATCCTAGGCAGCAGGGAGAGAAACAGAACAAGATGGCAAAAGGATTCTAAAACTGGTTGAATAATGAGGACGAGAGTAGGACATGTGATAAAAGCGTAACATGGAATCACAGCGCCAAGCCTCACGTTACTGCTCGTTACGTGGTGCCTGGCTGGGTTTTTTTCTGCTATTCAGAATGATAGGAAGTGTCAATCCCAGGATATTCGTGTTGTAAATGAAATACAGCTTGCTTTTTGCTTTTTCTTTTTTTTTTTTTTTTTTTTGGTGTTCTGCTTTCTTGTCTGTCTCTTCCTAGTTAATCATTTGGTGTAGTGGAGATAGCAACAAAGAAAATCCCATCTGTTGCAACTAATCGCTTCATTTTTATTTGGTGTCCCAACATGTTAATTAGGTCTTGGGACCACCTCCCCTTTATCGCAAAAAATGGGAAAAAAGAAAAATATATTTCACGATCCTGTACAATGACGGAGAAGAAAAATACATGAGGAAATAGACTAGCTTGAAATTAATTCAGAGTTTTCCTTTTGCTGTAAAAACTGCGGGCAGCACGTATTTCTATGCCTTCCCTATAGACGAGTTGGTAGGGATGTGTCTGACATCCGTATTACTGCATATAACATGCATAAGAGGGTGTATATGTAGTAATAAATGTGCTTTGTGAAATGTATTGTAAATCATTAATAACAATAGCATAAATTATTAATACCCATCCTGACCTAATGTTCACTTATTATTACTTATGAATCTCCAGGATCTTCCATCCCTTCCAAGCAGCACGCAAACGACGTCATCGCAATGCTTGCTCACCGCAGCGGATTTCCATCACCCTTTGGGGAGGGGGCTTGCGATCTGACCCCAATTTACCGGGTCTGGAAGTAGCGCAGGGACTCGTTCGATGTCACGCAGAAAGGTGGGGCAGACCTGGGAATACCACGAAGGGGTGCCGCCTCCTAACACTCTGCTTGAATTCACATATTCCTCTTTCCTCCCTGTCCACGTGCCCTGATACACTCTCGTACCCTTCTCCCTTCCTGGCTGTTATTTTAAAAATCTGATTGAACATATTGCTCTCCTTATCCTCATTCCATAATTCTACAGCTCCCCTTTCTGGCCAAGGATTGAATAAGGCCAAACCAAATGGATTTTGCTCTCCCTCTCCCTCTCTCTCCAGACAAACACTTTGCTGGATCTGGGGAACAGATCAGCACAGGGCAACGCTTCCCTGGGCAGAACACGTAATCCCGTCCAAGAGACAGGATTGATTAGCCATAATTGAGAGCTGTTACGTGGTGGCTATTAGTACAATTTTGTCTCGGCAGCTGCTCAACATTTGATGATCACTGAAATGTCCCTTAAAAACCAGGCTCGTAAGCAGTTTAATAAAGCTGCCCTCACCATTCCATCTGTGCCCAATGGATGCTGCGAAAAATGAGGCAGAAAGAGTAAATCTAATGCTATTCCACGCCCAGAAAATGGCTTGGGGGTTTTGGTTTGTTTTTTTTTTTAATTGCAATCAGTTCAGATTTCCCTGCATAAAAAAAGCACTACATTCCAGTAATGTTAAGTGAAACGTAAGATCACCTCACCGATTTCAATGGGAGCAGCTCTTCTCAACGCTGCTGAATCTGGCCTTGCATATCTAAATCACAAGAGCCATAGAAGAAGAAATATAAAAATATGCAGCTTTCAGGTGGGAGAACCTAGTGCTTCCTGTAAAGTTATTTAAATATAATAATAATAAAAAATCAAAAGGCTTCCAGAAATAAATAGATAAATAGTGGACACAAATGTCCTTCAAAAGTTGTATAACTTGGCTATCTGCAAACCTGAGGTCCGAAACACAAACTCTCACGTCCGGCATATTTTGCGTGACTTAGAAGTTAAGCTGCAAAATAACAGGACTTTAAATTGCTGATCTCTCTAAACCCTCCGTAAGCCGTTTTCCTTCATTCAGAATATATTTAGCAATGAGGATTATAAGCAAATTGAAATGTTCGAGACAAATTCACCCCTTAAGTGACTTTACTGGTTCTGAATGACTGGGTTGCCGTCCACCTAAGATTGCTCCAAGCCAAATTACATAATATCAGCTGCAGGCCAAAGAAGCCATCAAAATTTCTCCTAGAAAGAGGTGCCTCAGGTGTTTGTATCTTTCTTTACCTTTTCTAACTAGTAAGATCGCACTGGCAAGGAAGGCTGTGGGGCATACCGAACGCGTTACTTATAAAGCATGTCAAGATCATCACAGGAACACACCAGCGTGATTTATTGCAGTGATGGAATTGATGCATATTTGCAAGCAAGCTAAATTTAGCTGCTGACATAAGTTTCAGAGGTGGAGTCTGTAGACACGGCGCTGTTTCCGTATAAAGGCTGTGAGATAGGCTGTTTGCAGCAATCGTGCATCAGTGTAGCGGAGGGTAAAATATGTGGGATGGATAAAACCAGCGAAATGTATTTTTGAATACGTTCTGAATCTTTTCTGCGAAATTTAATAATCAGGCGTGTTGGTACTGATAAAATAGGACAAACTTTGTTGTGTGGTTCCTTGTAGCCGCAAGAATTTGGTAATAGGAAATTTTCCTTTACGAAAATTAGAATTTGTGACATATTTTGACAAGTTGTTAGGCTTACATCACTCTGGCTGTAATTCAAGTACTGTTTGTTAGAATGATTTTATTCAGCTGAAGTGATGAAGATTACTGTTTACAGTGGAACCAAAGAGCGTGTGTAAAACCTTCGCCTTTTCCTTCTGTTGTTGAAGACTTCAGCCTGAAATTCATGTCATTTCTTCATCACCTCGTACGGTGAGCTGTTGCGATCTAAACGGCTCATTAATCCAGGTCAGGATCTGAGCGATCTTTGGAGCTTTTCCATCCAAACATTTAAGGAAGCGCCAGCAAAAATTCAACAGGTATTGTTTCCTTCTGAGTCCATCCTCAGCGACTCTTCCAAGGCCGTGTCGAGCGAGCCGTGCTGCAGGAGCATCCATCCCTGCAGCGACAATGTGCAGCAGGACCCAGCCGTTCAGGTGGCAGCTATTGAGAGCGTTAGGTTTCAACCAGATTTCTCAGGACAACTTTCACTTTGTGTCCTCTGTGCATCGCTCTCTTTTTAGACGGATGCCAAAAATCTTCCTTGGTTTCTCTTCCAAGCTGTCGGGTAGTGCGGGGTACTGCTGCCTTCGCTGTCTGTTTTTCAATCCGGGGTAAAGCATCGCCTGGTACCTGATGAAAATATCATTTCAAGCTTGCCCACTGTTTGGAGCTAGAAGGAGCTATACATATATATATTTTTAAGTACGATTTTATATGCTTGTATTAATAGTTTTTTATAAAGTTTAAAGCCACACGCACAGGTTCAAGACTCCTAATAAATTAGGACCGGCAGTCAAGACGCTCAGCTCTATCACTGACTCATTGTGTGACCTTCAGCGAGTCACGTACCTATGTGGAAAATATGAATCACAATCTAAACCCACTAAACTACAGATTACCTGCAGGTCTGCTCCGAGGCTGCCAAACTGCTTTTGTTTTCTTCTTTTTTAGCTTTAAAGAGATTGTTTGAGGGAGGAGGGTGGAGAGTAAGCGTGCTGGGCTGGCTTTCAGAGGGAAGGTATTAGTTTCACGGCAACTGGTGCCGCGGGCAGTGCGCGGCAGGGATGCAGGCTTGCAACTCTAATCTTTGGGTGTATAATCTTTTTATCAAGGTGTTGCTCAGTACGTAAGAGAGACTTTCCTGCTTATTGGATCAGTGGTTCAACTAGTGTCAAAGTTGAACAAACGCTGGATAACGTTTGTTTAATTTGTAGTGACTTTGGCATCTGATGTTTCCATCAGCTGTAATCACCAGCAAAACCATGACAAACGTATCTGAGAGGCTTTATGCACGTTTTAACACCCAGCTATCGCTTAGCGGGGCGTAGTTCACAGTCCTGTCGCAGTTTCACGAGGGAAGAGGAGGGTGCTCAGCTCAGCTCATCGCGACGCACGCATTTGTGCAAATTCTGAAGGACTGTAAGGGGTGTTGCGGGTGTGTCGCTCCCCTGAAAAAATCAGGCCCCTTAAGCACCTAACCACATGCAAATGAATTTGCAAATATTGGCCAAAACGTCTACGGAAGCTAGACGAGCTTTTGGTTTTGGCCATGTATGGTAAACGCTGCGCAACGTGGGCACTGATCTAGCATCATTCATCCGCTCTTTGAGTTCCCTGGAGGAACAGAAACACGCAGCCTTTGAGAGTGGTATTACCCTGCGTGCCTTGAGGTATTTGCTGCACAGGTACTCACCTTCTTACTGTTTGCTGGGTATTGTATTGATAACTGTTAGCCTCTTTCATCTAACAGCGGAGATGAAAACCCCTCTTTACAACCACTTAAGCCAGCATCCCCAAAAGCGGCTTTACTTTTAGCGCAACGGGGAGAATCTTCAGTGTCAAGCTAGTGTCCTGCGCCTCTCATTAGAGCGTGATTTTTAGCAGGGGCTTAAGCTCTCCTTTTGTCACCGTCTTGCTGGCAGTGCCGTTTGCCACGGCAGCTCCAGGCCCCAGCAAGTTGGCGTGACAAAACGAGGCGACACGGCGGTTCCTCCTGCAGAACCGTTGCTTCTCTTCAGCGTCGCTTTTGTCGACGGCGGGCTCTAGCTGCACCCTGCTTGGCCGAGGGCTCACGAGGAGCCGCATCCGCGGGGTCGTGCCTCCCTCACCCCATCAGCGCTCCCCATTTTCGGTTTTGTTGCCGTAGCGCCCCAAACCCTCCCTGTCCTCTTGCCAGTATGTCCCCACCTTTGCTCGCACCCTGGGTATCTAAAGCAGAGGACGGGAGTGCCATCCCAGCGGGGAGTCGCAGCGGGGCCTGTGAGGGAAGAGGCCGGGGCCTGTGAGGGAAGAGGCCGGGGCTTGTGAGGGAAGAGGCCTGAGCCAGGCTGGGGAGCGGCGGAGGCCACCGCGGGGCGCCGACCCGGCAAGGGGCGAAGCGCCTGAGGGGAATCGAGCTGCCGCGTCCCCGCCGGGGCCGTGAAGGGGAGAGGGGAGAGGCGAGGGGAGGGGGAGCCCTGGAGCGCGGGCCCGTCTCCCTCAGGGAGGGCCCGGCCTCCACCGCCGCGGCGGGGCCGCGGGGCACACCGGCCGGCTGCGGGGAGGGGGAAGAGAGCGAGGGAGCGCCGCGCCGCCATTGGCTAGACGGGCCGCCACTCACTCCGCCGCCCCCGCCCTCCAGCCGAGCGAGGCGGGACGGGTACGCACGGTGCCAGCGATGAGGGGGCGTGGCCCCGCGCCACCGGGAGGCGTGGCCTCAGGAAGGCGGGGCCTCTCGCCGGCGCTGCCCGCCCCCGCCCCGCGGCGGTCAGTCGGGCGGCGGCGGCAGCGGCAGGCGGCGGAGGCGGCTCCGCCGGGCTGAGGAGCGGACGCGGGGAGGCGGCTGGCGGATCGCGGTGCGCGGGGGAAGGAAGGAAGGAAGAAAGGAAGGAACCGGGGAGCGGGGCGGCAGCGTGGACGGCGCCCTGCGGTGCGGCGGGTGGCAGCTGGCGGGGCGGTAGGGTGGCGGGCGGCCCGCCAGCCGGCCGCGGGGAGGCGGCGGTGCCCGCGGGAGGGCGGCGGGCGCCGGGGCCGGGCAGGACTGAGCAGGGCAGGGCAAGGGCGGGCGGGGGTCCGGCCGGGCGGGCTCTTCCTGCGTGGGGCCGGCCGTTGCCGCCGAGCCTTTCCTGAGGCGGCGGCCGCTGTCAGCGCCCGGGCCTGCGGGGGGAAGCGCCCTCCCGGCGCCGCGGCTCGGCCCGGGGCTTCTCCCCGGCTCTCCTCCTTATTAGGTAGCGGAGCGGCTCGGGGTCGCCCCGGGTCCCGGCATCCGGCCGGGGCTCGCAGGTTGCCGGCAGGGCATGCCCGAGGCGGGGCGGCCCCGCCGCCGGGGCCGGGCTCTCCCGCCTCAGCTCGGGCAGCCCCTGCGCGCCGCACACCTGATGCCCGCTGCCAGCCCCGGCCGCCTTGTGCGAGGAGAGAACGGGTTTGTTTTTTTTTTTTTTTCTTTTGTTCAGCAGGTTTTTTCCCTTTTTTTCCTTTTTTTTTTTTTTCTTTTCCCTCCCTTCGGTTTGTTTTTTTTTTTCTTTTTTTCCTGGCAATGCAGCAGCAGCTCGATGGCACCGGCATCTGCGTGTCGCCCCCGGAGCGCCGCGTCCCCGCTGCCACCCTGCAACGTTGCAGAGGACAAAAGATGACCCGAGGGTTTAGTTTTGTTTTTTTTTTTTTTTTTTCTTGACGCTCGTGTTGGCTGGGTACATGTCACGCCGTTATTAATGGCTCTTCTGAGTCTGTTCGGGAGATGTGTAAAGTCGTGGGTTGTGTGACATGTTCCTGGGCTTTGTTTTTTTTCTATGCAGAAAGCCACATTGTTTTAATAGTGATATGTCAAAGGCCAGAATTTAAAGGTTAGTACCTATCCGTGCTTTGTGAAATTAGCTGCTTCTCCGCTCAGGGTACACGGAAAGGCGTCTGACATGCAGCCGCACAAGCGTTCAGCTGTAGTACCCCGGTCTAGACAATGTGATGCTGTGACTGCACAGGAGACAGGTCTCAAAAAAAAAAAAAAAAAAGGACTGAAAGCTGACTGGAAACAAAAGTAAAACTGATTGATGCAGTTTTATTGTTAAAGTGATATGCACTGGTGCTGTGGGTTTTTTAATAGCTGTAGTTTCAGTCCTGTACGTGTTTGTTTGAGCACATCTATTCAGCCTATTCATGCAGATGTGCGTGTGGATTAGTATAAGCAAGACCAAGGATGTTAGCAAAATGAAAGAGCGACGTTTTGAATATACTAGGCTGTGGCTGTTTTTTCAGTTTGCCGATACCGATTCTGGTTTAATTTTAGGCCAGGCTGTATCCAAATTACCTGACACTATCCTCTCTCTTCACGTGCCTCTGTAAGCACATGTAGGAGAGAAGCTCTGTGCCTGCTGGAAGTGTGGGAAAATGGTGTGAACTGGCACAGTCCATCCTGTAAGAAGCGTGTTCGTATGTGCTGAATGTGCGATGGCTAGAGAAAACAGCGGGTATCTTGTGCGTGAGGCAGAAGAGGATATATGCGATTTTCATTTGAATAACAAGCCTTGAATCATCTTTTCTGCTCAAGGGGGAAAAAACAGATGGCTGTGCACTCACTGAGACATTTTATTGCAGCTAATACTTGTGTTTGCTAAAGACTGTGTCTACAAAGGTAGAAGATCAAATGCTGTTGTGATAAAGTCAATGCATGTTTATTTTGTGTATAAATGTTTTTAGTATTTTCAGTAGCCATAGTAAGACCTGGCACACTCGGGTACATGTCAGGGAGCATTTTCTTTGTGTTTGTTTTAATATAGCACTTCATAATAGTAATTTTTCAGTGGTCACTTGTAGCCTTTTATACAGATTGCTTTAATCAGCATTTGTGTGTCTCTGTGTTCCCTGTTGGCATTACTCTGTCTTCCAGTGAGCTGCCTTTTCAAACATCATTGGATTTTTTCAAGTTAAATCTTCATGCTTATTGCATCTGTCACTTCTGGGATTCACTCCAAGCAAAAGGCAGAGATTCAGTTTAATGGCAATGAGAAGGAATGCACAGAAGGGTAAAATATCAGCTTTCCTGAGTGATGCAGCAAAGGACGCTGAGAGATCTGCCCTCAGTAACTGTTCCATGCATCATGTTCAAGTTTAATGTTAGACTTTAATGACGGCTTCATAAAATGGCTCATTAAAGCACAACGTTGCATTTTGATCGTAAGAGAATTTATGTTATTGGTTTTAATTTGATTATTGATTCCGAGGGCTGTAACTTGGATGCCAGCTTCCTATTTTGAAGACATGAGCAAAACACTTTCTGGCCTGAGTATTCAGCTTGGTGAGGTCATCAGCGCACCACTCCCAGGGCTAGGAATGTCCTTTTAGGCAAACTCACAGGCACATTTTCACTTGACTTTTAAAGTCTGGGTTGGTTTGTTTTGATTTTTGTTTTACTGAGGCTTTTGTGATAATCTCAGCCCTTCTCTAAGGATGTGTTGGAACAGAAACTCACTGAGGATTTGAAGTGCCCCAGTTTAAGCGTTTACAGGGCATATGAACAAGAATTAAATGTCTGTGTTCTCTTCTAGCTCTTTCCTTGTAGTCTCCCCCACCTAATATTTTCGGTCTGCTTATATTCTGGTTGTTAACTCTGAAATCAGTCTGATTAGAAACTGCTTACAGCTTCAGTTTACAGTCACCCCGGTTATGCAGCCACATGGGAAAAGTCAAATTGTCGATGGCTTTAGACTGACAGGACGTGAACTGATACTTTTTTGTCAGGATATGCACAAATGCGGGTGGTGGTGGTGGCACTGCTGGGGTGAACGCCAAGTCAAAACTAAGGCAAAAAGGTTTAAGTTAGCTGAAGTGACTCAGGAAGGCTAGCAGTGACAGCTGATTATTCTGGATGTGTTGAATATACCAGTATAGTTGGGAATCAGTTACTGGGCCCTTTCTTCCTATTTGCTAATAGGACTGCTTTGTTCTGTTTTTTCCTCACGTGAGTAACTATACTAAAAATGGATTATTTCTTTCTTTGTGAGGTTATAATCGCTCAGTACATGACTTCATATGTGGTTTTAGATGATAGTATTAGGCATGTAAAATACCAGGGTGACCCTGGAATTACTCAGCTTCTCGGCGCAGCAGTGACGAGCCCGAGAGGTCCCACCGGCAGGTCTGGCTTTGCGATGGAGGACTCTCTGATGCCGAGTTTGGCGCTGATGCTCCTCAGAGGAGCAAACTGGCTGGAGAGGTTCCTCATGGAATATACCAGCCATTAGTTGTATTACCAACCATTAGTTGTGTACATGCCTGTATGGCTTTGTGTTGCGAATACAAATCTGATCAGAATTAATGGCTGGATGCGGAGGTAATGATGTTGCTATAAAGCAGAAGGTGACTGTTGGGCAAAGAGATAATTTTACTTTACACCTCTCCCATGCAGTTCTTCATGCAAATAAGACAGATGTCATCTCTTTACAGCAGACATCTTCGTAACAAGCCACAAAGTGCTCCTGAAATGGAAAAATTCCATTTTGTGATGGAATACCATTAAAGCTTTTAAGTCCTGCTCTGTAGGTCAGGAACTAGCAAGGATCTTTACAGAGAAATAAGGAAAATGGTATCTGCTACTGCCTCCTAAGGGAAAAAAACCCATGTTGTTCTTTCAAAGGCTGCCAGTTTGCTGACACTCTCATGGTGCTCGTCGATAGAAGAGGTCTCCTTGGTTTAGAAGTGACAAAGTAAAACATGGGCTCTTTGACCATTCTTCCTCTTTGCTTTTCTTCTTCATTCCTCTTTGCTTTGTTTCTTCTTCTGCCAAGGTAGAATCACCTGCATTGGAGAAAGGACAATAGCATTTCTTCAACATTATCACTTTGCTTCTTCAACGTTATTTGCTTTGTCTTATCCAAATTTTGTTGATGATAACAATAAATGATATATAATATGCTTTTTGCTATGAGCATGTAGTGACTCTTTTGAGGTCTGGCTCTCAGTGGGAGAAGCTGGATGTGGTTGGATCGGTTATAGTGACTCTGTTTGACATTGAGCTGGGCCTCTCAATCCGTCATAATTAGGCTTTTCTTGTTTTCCCTTTTAATAATTTAATTTGAAAAAGCAATGGAAATAAAATTAAAACAGTGGTGGGATCTGACTTAAAGTGATTAAGGTTCAGCCTGATGCGGTCAGGTGCGCTGAGATGAGCTCGCAGCTTTCATCTGGAGCGTTGCTGAGCTGCGCTTAAGGCCAAGTGTTCCATTTAGGAAGGATCATGGTTTCCTTGTGGCTCTCCAAATCTTGGCCGGCCGTAGCATCTCTGTATGTAATCTGTGTATGTACAAGCATATATGTAATCTATGTACAATTCTCTTAGCCGAATATTAAGGCAACTATTTCTGCAGTCTTATCAAATATGCCTGAGCAGATTTCGTAAAACTAGGGGAGAGCAGTGTGCCTAAAACTAGAGCATATTTGCATCCGTATATGAACCGAGGCAATACATTTCACCTGCAATTCCTGGTATAAGCAGTCCCTGGAAAATGGACTCCAAATCACTCTGGTCGGAGTATTTAGAAATGTGGGCACTTCCCCTCCCTCCCCGTCTGTCCCCCTGGTTCTGCATATAGTTGCCATAGAGACTGTGTTCTGGAGTCCTTGAAAATCCATTGTTTATCTCACATAAATGTATAAACCTGCTGTATTGAAACATCACACTTCGAAGCATCCCCTTCCCGTGCAAATCTGATAGGGACTTGACATCCTGTGGTACTGCACATTGCGATATTGGACATGCGTCAGGCACAATCAGAAAAACTGATAATGGGTATAATTAGCACCACCAGGGATTAGCAGGCAATAACAAATTCAAGCCGTAGTAAGCACTCTGTCCCTTGGGAGCCGGGCAGACTGGCAGTGCTGGGCAGATGATCACTTGATACAGAAGATAGTCATCAGCAAAGGCTTGATGGCGAGGGACTCGGCTCAGTGCTAGTATTACCTCTTGAAATTGCCTCCCCCCCCCCTTTTTCACTTTAAATACTTAAAAACCTCACAGTTTGTTAGTTCATGCTGGAATCTGGAACACCCAACTGACTCGGGGTATATGCTTGGCATTTGCTTGGCATTTACTTGGCATTTTTCATCATACGGTGGCCAGTCAGCGTTACAGTTGTTTCTTGCAGTTACCCGTGTGAAACAGGTTGATACCCTTGTTTCCAAATTGGAAATGTGAGGTTAAGCGTTTTTCTCGGGGCCTTACAGGTAGCAGGCTGGGAATACTTCTAGCATATAATACTAAGTGTAGTTGTTGTTTTGCAGATGGTTCATATATTTGCACCAGCACACATGGTGGGATGTGTGTGGATAAATGGCCATTCTTACACTTAGCTTTTCAACTGTTAATTTCTTACTGCAGTACTTATATTAATTATACCGTATCTTGGAGGTTGGACTAAATAGGCACAAAGCTGTCTTGTTCAGAACAGGAGGTGGATTAAATTTTTTGAGCTTTCAGTGATTTTTTTTTTTTTTAAGGTTTATTGTCATTTTTGGATCTGCTGAGATCAGTTTGCAAGGCAGGAAAAAATCCTGAGCCAGCTTAGACAGACATGAGTTGCCAGACTACTTCAGCAATATATACTTCTGCTTTAGCACAGCGTGAAGTGTAGGCACAAAACACTTCTAGCTGAGTGTCGTCGTGCTTTCCAGCATCTTTTTCCTGGCCACTGTTGCTTTCTGGAGCAATTTGCTAAAGTTCTGTGTGGTGTTTTAAGGTGCTGTTGTTTAAAGGTGGGCTACCCTGGTTTGGCCTCCTGTTTCACCATGCTTTGGATACATGTGTGTTATCTCCATACTCTTCACTTTGCTCCCTGATGTTTCTTTGGGGGTAAAGGTTATCTTTTTGTTCTTTATATACAGTGCTTGCCACACTGATCTTCTGGTCTACTACCGGAATTCTTAAGCACTATGAAAGATCACATAAAAACCAGCTGGGGCTTATCTCAGCGTAATACTGCCTGTTGTTTTGGCTGGTCTGCTCCAGAACTGCTGTAAATGCCACAGGGACTCTCAAAGGGTTGGAAGCGTGGGTTGCACGTGCAGTAACGTGACTGTCAAGCCAACAGGTAAGTAAAGCTTAAAGGTCGTCAAACACAGGCTGTAATCCTTCATGCCCCTTACTGAAAACAAGTTCCCCAGCTGAGAGCAGCCAGCTGCAGGTCCCTTCCCCAAGAAATTAGCCTTCGCCCAGCGTGTAGCAGGGTGCGATTCTCCCCGTCAGGTAGGCAGAGGGCTGCCGTGGGAGTGCTGGGGGTGTCGGGGACAGCAGGTACACCCCTTGTCCTTGCCACAGGGAGCCTGTGGGTGTAGGAAAGTATTTTTCCTTCTTGCATCTGAAATCTTTCTTCATAGTGTAGCAGGAATGTTTATTAAAGCTGCTTACTAAACTAAATACACTTTCCGAAGTCTTTTTTTTTTTTCTTGCCTGCCTAGAGAGGTGAGAAACGTGCCCTGCGTTGCACTCGTGGTTTGACAGCAGCTCCCCCAGGTTGCTGCCCTCTTAGCTGCGGCGTGCAGCGGCTGGGGCTCTGCCGCAGCACAGGACAGCAGCCTTGGCCTGAAACGGATCAGCGACAAAGAACATCTGTAGGACGGAGGAAATGTGTTTGAACTTGGAACCCTTTGCTAAAACAGATGTTTGAGGGGCTGTAATTGGTACCACAAGATAGGGATTTAAAATCAAGTTAGCAGATTGAACTATCTGGATTTGAGTTTTAGCCTTCTCCAGTCCCTTCCTCCCTCCCCCAGCCCTGATTTCAAATTGCATGTTACGGAAACGGGACAGAATGACAATGGTACTCTTTGAATTATAGGCTGCTTGGCCAGAAGAGCTGGCAGGACAGCAAATGGAAATCTGGAGAAATACACACCAGTTCCAACTGTGAGAATTGAGATTCATTTTGCAGCTTATTTGTACAGCATTAAAATCTGAAACGCGTTTGCGTTGTCCAGTCTGAACCTTCTGCGTTCTTCCATGCTGAGGATATTATTTTGTCTTTGACAATTAACCATTGTTGGTTTTATTTCGAGAACATCAGAAGTTCCACGTGAGTGCCTCACCTGTTGGATGGGTGTTATTGAGTAGCTTGAGAAGTGAAAGTTGCTAAATTGGGCTCCGATTTAGCTAGGATTTAGATGAAGGTGTTTCTTAGGGTACGCTAACCAAGCCTGTTACTACTTTTTGGAGTAGAGTGTCTCCATTCAAAATTGCAGTGTGATGGACCACACTGGTCTGTGCTGTAACTCCGGTCTAACCATGACATTGTCCAGGTCTCTGGCCCATCACATTTGCCATTACAGGGCTGGAAACAAACTTCAGACGCTATGACAGCAGTGTGTGGCTGCAGTGCTGGTCCAAGAGGCGCTGCCATTAGGCTTGGCCATCCTGCTCCTCTCTGATCACATCCCCCAAGGCAGCGGTGCCTTCTCAGAGGGGCTCCCGGCAGGTCTGGGTGTTGTGCTCCATCCAGCAGACCAGCGGAGCCTTTGTGGTCAGGCAGGGCCATCTGGAGAATGCTGCATCCTCGCTTGGTCAGTCTGACTCACACTTGGCTGGTCTATTTGTGAGCCTCGGTTGTGCTGATCTGTTGTTTCTGCTTGCTTTCTAAGTTGTGAGGAATTTGCGTCCCAGCTAACTTTGCGTTTATAGCGGAGGGCTTTCTGCAGGTCTTGGTCTCCTGATGGTGGCTCTCAGGCTGTAGTGCTACAGTGCTCTTGAAGACCTGGTACCTGTGACCTTTTATCTACGAGACCATTTATCTCCTTAAAACATCTGTTACATTTATAGTTTCTTCCTGTGGATGCCACGGCATGTTGTAATTGAGGAGGAATAGAAAACAGTTTATCAAGTCCTTTGGAGATTTTGCCTTTTGATAAATCTTCTTGTCATTTTTTCAAGGAACGATCCAATTAACTGTAAGCAAGGAGAAGCAGTGTAATGTTTCCAATAATGTCTTAAAGCCACTGGAGTTTAACAGCAAATGTCCTTACCTTAGAAAATACTGTGTTAATCAAATGACCTTCATGTCTGCACCTCTTCTTGAGTTTTGCAGAACGGGAGATCCTGCACGTGTTATTCTTTCTGTGCTTTAGGCTCCCAGCACCTGGGTACTGCTATCTGCTTGACTTCTAGCTTAAGTTCATCATCGAAGAGGCCAGACTACATCCTGTATCAGGAGCTGAGTTTCAGGTCTAGTGGCTGCCAGTGAGCTCCTCTGTCACACACATAGAAAGACTTACCTTTGCCCTTTATTTCACTTGGGCCCGTTTGATTGCTTCAAGTTGTAGGAGAAAATACAGTTGTTTTCTGCTGTTAGCACTCTGTCGTGTTAGAAAAAAGTGCTTGTGCCTTAGCTGGTTAGTTGGGAAAGGTGGGACCTGGTGGTGATTTGGTGAGAAATTAATGAAGCTATGGTGGGGAAGAGCTCTTTCTCCGTTTGTAACCACCATCCTTAGCTGGCACTAAGCTTTCACCCCAAACCAGGTTAAAAAAAAAAAAAAAAAAAGCCTGCAGTGTGTCTCAGGAATATGGTCTGGAAGAAGCTTGCATGTAACCTTCAAGAGAGCAGAAGAATTCAGCAAATTGGGGTAGCAGCTCTGAACAGATTGATACTTCCTTGTTAGCTCTGTTGCACTGATAAGAGAACTAGGTCAGCTCTATGGAGAAAGCATTTTATCTGCATACTTCTCTTAACTGGAATCCTGGCGCTTGGCTGTTGTAAGAGGCTTGCTAACTTGCAGCTCTGCACAGGGGGTTGTGCTCTCCGTCTCGTGTTTTCCTCGGGGTCAAAGTGTGGTCTGAAGCCCTGTTGCTTTCCTCGCTGTGCCATGTGCTGCTTTTACTGTGGGGGTGATGCAGTCAGTCCCCAGGGGTGTAAGTAGCATCTTCCATCATGCTGGTGTAATGTCTCTGGCTGAAGTTCATAGGGCTCTTGTTCAGCTCTGGAAGTATATTGCTCCGTCTCTTGGCAGTGGATGAGGATACAGTGTGTGAAGAAGCATCTCTGGTGTTTATGCCAGTGGAGAAAGTGGAGGAGAATGAAGGCTCTTGGAGGGGAGCATATGAAAGGCGATGGCCTTCTGTGGTCAGCCGCTGGAGTAGCAGCGTCTTAAGGTGGGAGTCTGTCTACTCCAGGGCAAGGTTTCCCTTTCCTTACTCAGTAAAGCTTGTTTGGTGCCCACCAACTGTATAACTCTGTCTCCAGTGGCAGCAAAAGTGGAAGCTGAAATGCAGAGATGCACTCAGGCATCTGGGATGCTTAATCCACAGGTACCCTAGTCCTCTTTTCCCCATGTATTCTGTATGTTACTTGCCTCTATGAGGTTTTGTCCTGGGTTTCAATGCTTTTTTTTTTTTCCCCTCTACTTTGCTCTCCTCTGCCTTCTGCTTTCATTTTTACTGACCTTTTTTGCCCAGCGTGTGTTAAATTGCTATCATCCAAATATCCGCAAATACATCGCACATCGCTGCCTACGAGGTTGGCAGCTTTAGTGCCAGCTGACAGAAGATACTCTAAAAGATGTAAACCCAAAAGAGGAGCTTGGTTTGGAGGTTGTCGCTCTGGCACCCGTTCCTGCTCCTCAGCTGCCACGCCGTTTCAGATCCAGGGTTTGTGTAACTGCTGCAGTGTTTCTCTGCTGATTACCCATCCCATTACGGCCTCCTGATAAATTATTTTGTGTAATGATTTTTGTGTGCATTCATTGCTCTAGCTTTATTGTAGATGACACAGATTAGATTAAGCCAGACTGCTCTCTGTTCGGGGTAGTGACTTTCAACTGCAGTGTCCTTTTGTCACTGTAAATTATGGTAAATGATGTAGTGTTAGACCGTAAAGATACAAGCTACAAAATGGTACGAGTAGTAAGAACCCCCAAGAAGATGAATTGCATACCTGGAAATCTTGAAGTGAAAATATCCATTGCATCCCTATGTCCCCGTGAAAGGAGTGTCAGCCACAGCATGGGAGATGTGCACTTGAGACAAGCATGCACAGGGTAAACACTCTGGAAATAACACGTGCTTCTTGATGATGCCTAGAAGATTTAAGCATTATCGACACTTCTGACTTAGAGGTCTTCATATTATAACGGTCTTAGTATGATTGTTTCAGGGTACAGCTCTGAAAACCAGAATTGTATCAAGTGTTTCACAGGTTAGAGCCAACACCTTGCACTTTGTCCAGAACAGCAATTTCAGCTTATTTTAAGTTTGGGTTGTGTTACATTTTTGAATGTGCTGGGCTCCCCAGTTGAGATATAATCGAATTCCCTGGTAGTTTGTGGTTTAGGTTCCCATCCCAAAATAGAATCTCGCCAGTGATACAACAGCTGGAAATTTCAGTATTAAGTTCATATTCCAGCTTTTTGTCTTTAAAATGAAGTGAAATCAGATGGCAGGGTCTTGCTCAACCTAGACTAAAGTAACCAAAGACTGAAAATAATCTGTGCACAAATATGATGTATTTTGGAATTGTGACCATCTGTAGTAGTGTTTGCCCTTGGTTTAAATAACTCTGAACATCTGAAAACAAAAGTTCTGTCAGCAATGGACTTCATATGAATTGATTTGAAATGGTATACCATAGAGGGAATAGCATTATGTTTAAAAGTAGAGGATTGCATCAAGGTATTCGTGGCTGTTCCTTTTTTTCTGCCAGAGGTTTCACGTGAAGTCGTAGGGCGAGCTGAAATTTTTGTGGCCATGTGATTTCCCTCCCCCACTTCCTCCCTTGCCCAAATATTGCAAGACTTAATATTGTGAGCCTGAGTTCATTGATTCCCTTGATAATGGAGAGGGAGACGAAGTCCTCCTTCAGCATTGCTGGTGGCATACTGGTTCTCCACCGTGACAGTGGTGGCAATTTACTGCTCTTGTGGTCTAATGCCAGTCGTGGCCCTGAACTCGCTGTAGGACACGTGCTCGCCTTGGTCTCCCGTGGTGGTTAGCTTGCTGCTTTGGGGCTTGTCAGTCCGTGCTGGTTTGGTTTCAGAGAACAGATGGTCTTCACTGTCCTTGCTATCTGCATGGCTCAACTGGTGGAGCCGGCAGCAAACGCTTGCTTGCTTCCCCCACGGATGTGTCTCACTTTCCTTCCTCTGCCAAAGGTGTGCTCAAAAATGCTGTCCTTAAAATGATCTGGCAGACTTTTCTTCTAGATGAGTGAGTCTTCTGAGACGTTTGTAAGACACTGTCCTGTGCAGTATGGTAAGGCTCTAAAGTATTTATGGGGAATATGTGTGCAACTAGACTAAGCAGAAGGCAGTGTATGTCCACAGGGACACATATGTGTGTTTGTGCTTGTGTACAACGTGCCATGCACACGCATGGGTTACAGAGAACCCACAGAGGTTGCACAACCAAGCGCTCTGAAGTTAAGAAATGCCAGAAGTGAGCAATTAGGAAATAACCTGGGTAATATTTGTTCCCTTTTTCACATGCGGTGGGGTATGGCTGTTAGCTCAGTCCCCGCTCCACCGGCCCCTTACTCTGTTGGGCACACAGTGATGGCCATGGTGGTGGGATGGAGTCGTCCTTGCCTGTGTGGAGCAGGAGGTGCAATGGGATGGTGGTCTCTTTATGGCCTTAAAACCTCTGAATGCTTACATCCTCTGTTCCATATGCGGCTCTGTGCCTTATCTACCATATGATGTTCAAAGTGCTCTGAAGAGTGAATTACTAGATTCCTTGTGGGCTTTTCTCTGGTGCTTATCTCCATGATGGCCAACTGCTCCACAGATGTGGCTCAGCCCTGCTGTGAGGTAGAGTGTTTTCCCCATGCTGGGGGCACTTAGGCCTCAGGTTGAAACATCCATGGCCTGATTATTGGCTTAGGATTATAACATGCTTTCTATTATTTAAAAAAAAAAAAAAAAAAAAAGGTTTCAGCTCTGAGCACTCATCGCTTTTGCAGATGAGGCCCAAGCATCTCAGCCGAGGTGTTCAGAAAGACCTTGGGCTGCGCAGTCAATGCATCGGTACTCAAGAAACCTCTGGGCTTCCCTGCACCAGGCGCCCGTGGCGTGGGCTGTCCCGTGTTGCATTTTCACCGGTGGGACTGTCCCCTCTCCATGCCGGCCCCAGCACCCTGTCCAACCCATAACAAATGAGGCAGATGCCCCCTGGTATTAATCATCATTCGTAGTCGGTGCTGGTGGCATTGCCTATAGTGTATCTTGATGATTTTTTTCTCCTTATCTGCTTCTCATTTGTTAGTAGTTATCTGAGACTGTACATTTATTCCAAAGCTGCCATTGAAGCGTATGCAACCTCTTCAATAAGGCTCTAATTCTGAGTTGGGGGGCTCACCACCAACAGATGCAACTTATCTTGACATTTCCCACTTAAGGAAGAGCCTTTCCAGTCCCAAGTACCAACCTTTTATAAGTGCCGTTCTCCCTATCCAGTGGATTTGTGTCTCCTCGCCTCCCTTTAACAGTAGGCTGCCTGTGACTTAAACTAGCCTTTTATTTCAAATGTCTCCCTTTCCAGAAGGGATCACAATCACATGGGCTGAGCAGGATTTTGTCATTAGTGGGGGGTTTTCCTGTAAGTGTTCCCTAGCAGGATGCGTTTCCTCTTGCATAAGCAGGCTGAAAACCCTCCGAAGCCACAGAAATACATCTGTTGGATTCTTGAGACAGATAAATCCTTTATAAACAGGAAAATGGGCAAACTCATGGTAACTCTTGTGACACATCATGATGGGAGATCAGAAAGAAATGGAATGAAAAGTATCACTGTGCAAGCACGGCTGACGGCATCCTGCATTTCTAAGGTCCTTTTAAATGCTGACACAAAGGCCAGTGGCTGAGCTGTACGGCGGGCACAGACAGTGGGAGACGAAGTTAAATGTTTGGTAAAATTCAGCTGGAAGTCACTTGACATATGGGGGGTAAAAAGAAGAGGTTTTGAAGGCTCTTTCCTACGTCCGCACCAGGACGTGTAAGATGCCGTGTGTCGCGGAGCGGGATCCAGGAGATCAGCGCAGTCGTAGATCTGTCAGCACTTGTATTGTAGTGGTCTTTGCAGGGTGTCTAACGCTTCTGTTTTAATTTTGCTGAGGGCTGTAACTCTGGCAAAATTTAAACTCCTTTCAACTCCTAGTTGTGAGGTTTTAAATCCTCCAAATTTGTACTTTACAAAAAAAAGTATTTCCTGTCTAGCAAGTGTATGGAGACTGTTCCAGCTCCTTAGCTAAGATTGAACAGCACAGACAATGATCTAATTAACTTCCTTTTTTAAAACTCTTGCTCCAAGTCCACTTCCTAAGAGTAAATCCCTAGCACAGCCCCATTAGCCATGGGTGCGCTTTCTTACCCACTCGGGTATTTCCAAAGTCACTTCCCAAGGGTCCCCAGTCATCCTTTTGCATGTGTGATAGAGGCTGAATCAATCTTTCCTTATGGTGAATCATCTCAAATACCGATGTCTCACCTGATAATCCTACAAGTGGCCAACCTGGGAGCTCCTGCCTGCAGCCTGCCTGCACTCTGCCTGCACTGGTGGCTGCACATGGCCCTGCTGAGAGAACCTGTGGCTACCAAATTCAGCTGTGGTTTTCTTGCAGATGGTGGAGGAGGGGATCCTTTGCACTGCAGTATTGAGAAACAAATGAGGATACTAAATGCTCTTCACGTTTTAACAAGAGGCTGGGGTAGGGAGAAGATGACTTTTTCTTTTTTTTTTTTTTTTTTTTTTTTTGGTGCTCAGGATCAAGCTAACCCTGTTTTGTTTTTCACCTGCTCGCTTTTCTGTGGTGTGCTGAAGGATCTACAGCCTGCGCATTCCCCCCTCCCTTCTCTTTGGAGAGCAGCCAGATCAAAATGGCTGTGATCCAACGCCAAGAATCACTCCCTTTGCTATGGAAATGAGGACTTGGAGGCTGCTCACCATGTGTTCATCAGAGAGTTCCTGCTAAGGATGATGAGCTGTAGGTGGGGAAGAGGGCAGGGAAGGTGCGCTCGAACAAATCCGTTTGGAACAAATAAGGATATTTTTGGATACATCTGACTCTCTGCATTTTTTAAAAGTCATTTATAGAAAACCAAAAAATTACCCTTTCCATCAAATGGTAAAAATGAGGGAAATAAAGTAGTGGAAGTTCACCATAGGATAAAGGGTGTTTCTCTTCCATTAGAGTGGAAGGGGTGGCAGACCTCCCAGTATCTGATATTTGAGATAAGCATCTTTTTTTGTGGTGTTCTGGTATTGATCAAGCGAAGGAGAGATATAATTATCCAAGCTATACAAATAATCCTGCTTCTTAACTATCATATCCACATTCCCAGCATTAAAGCAGACAAATTGCAAAACCCCTGGGTATATGGTATGTTGACACCGGGCAATTTGCTGCGCGTTAACTCAGCAAGGCAGGTTTAAGCCTTCGCTTTTCCTTCTTCTACACCGTCAGATTTTAATCTTGATGCACAGTGGGATGGGAACATTGCCAGTGGGTGAACAGTCATGATAATTGACTGTGCACAAAGCAGGGGACTTTTCCCTTCTCCTAGATGAGTTACGCACCCCAGGCAGATGAGTGAGTAGGGGTTTGCTGCAAGGTGTGTTTTCAAGAGGGAAGGGACCGAGCTGTTTGCAAGCTTCCTGCGGTGTTGCAGCACACTGGGCTTTGCAAGAACATCCCTGCTTCTTCAGGGTGGCCTGGTGTCACCTCTCCTGCCAGCGAGGGATGGAGGGGGCTGGGAGGGAGGGAGGGAGGGAGGAAGGAAGGGGGTGACGCTGCTTTTGCACGGTGCTGGCTGCAGGACTTGACAGAATTGAAGCCATGGATGCAAAAGTCCGGGGAGCAGAGCCCTGCCTGCCGTGCAGCTTACGGCTGGGAGGAGCCCTCTTGGGATGAAAATGTCTGACAAGTCTCTGAATGAGTCCACACAATAAATTAGCAACTGGGTGTGGAACTGCATTTTTTTATGATGTATCTTAATTGGGCCTCGGGCAGCTTGATAGTACAGCGTGTTTCTTGTCTTTCGGGGATCTTTGAGTTGAAATTCACCTTTTCTTTGTGCGTGATTCGGTGGGGCTGGAGCTTGGCTGGGATCATGCTCTGAATCCACCCAGGGAATGGGGCTGGTGCCCCTGGATGGAGCTGTGCCCTGCCTCACCCACCCACCCTCCCTGCTGGGGACGGCCACGCGTGCATCCCTGGGGAGCCCACCAAGCCGCCTGCGCTGGCAGCGCTCCACCTCAAGGCACGACATACCATCTGCTTCAGCAGAGTTTCTCCCATCCATTTTGGATAACTTAATCTCTTCCTTTGCCTGAAAACAAAACAAAAACCCGCATCGCGGTGTGAGCAGAGCAGTTGTATTCCCCCCCCCCCCCCCCCCCAAAATGGGTACACTTCACTGCCTGGTGATTAATTATCTGTCCTGTGTGCGTAATGGTTTGCTCCTAATATTCCATAGTCCCATTGCATGAAAGGTACTGTCTGCCCTATGGCTTCAGCTGCTCCATCCAGTTGTAGAGCTGAACGTGAACTCTCAGGGTGTTGCTGTGCATTATGAGCGTAAAAAGAAGTCGGTGTCTGGATTTTGCACTCTTACCTGCTGGCTGGAGCTGGAGAGCAGCTCTTGGTTTATGACTTCCCATTGCACTTCGGTGTCACTGAGTGTGTCCAGTGTGGAAAAGGCCTTTTATTTGTGGTGAAATAGTTAGCAGAAAGTGTCTTATGCAATTCTATTAACTGATGTTAAGTACAGAGGAAGCCTAAGCTCATCTATAATATGATAGCAATCATTAATAATTTATATTATTAATATACATTTTCACGTGGACATCTTAAACACCCCAATCATTCACAAAATTTTGCATTTAAAAACTACACCTGTTTTTTCTTAAACTGCGTGAGTTCTTAATAAAATGGTGTTTGGGGCACTTTGGTAGTTTTGAAATGACCGAGTTAATTGGGGAGATTTAACAGAACATCGGTATAGAAACGGTACCGTGAGAAACGCTGAGGGGAAAACCCACCTACTCTCAATGACTGGAAATAAATGCAGAGCCCTTCACGCCTGTGTCACCAGCTCGTAGAGTTCAGGTCCTCGGTGGCTGAAAGCCATTGCCATCTGCTCACCCCGTGTGAAAGCGGTCGGTGGCCTCCACCCCACGCCTGGGGACAGATGTCCCCATCGCAAAAACGACCCCATAATCGGTGCATTTATTATCCGTGTCTGCAGAGAAGCTGGCTTTTTCCCCGAACGGGTAACTCGCTGCCTGGGCTGTGCCCCCCAGCTCTGGGCTTTGCTCTTACCATCCCGCTGGTGACTCTGATGGCTCTTGCACCTCGGCAGCAGGTCCGTGTCGGCAGCAGCTGCCCAGACCGGCGACGGAGCCGCCGTGGAGATGGCCAGTGCCAATTCCCAAGTGCTTCAGCTGGACGTGGTCAGGGAGAGCTGGTGGAAAACAGATACTCTGATTATTTTTTTCTTATCTATGTGGAAACTGGAGTATTTCCCTTGATAGCTGTCTGTTATGTTAATTGTAACATTTTTCTCCTCTCCTCAGAGCTTATTTCCCAGCTCTGAGTGCTTTCCTCTAGTTATTCAGCTTTTTGTTGCTGTTAATTTTTTTTTTTTTTTAACCTCCGAGACTACAAAACGGCGATCATTCTGAAGTCTCTCTTTCGCTACGCTTTCATGCAAAGCCTTGGCAGTTAGAGACAGGCGTACAACCTTTTATCACTTTTGCTGCAGACAGGCTGTGCGGAGGGAGCCGTGCTCGAGCCGCGTTCGGAGTCTCTCACTTGAGAGCGTCAGGCTGGTGGGTCTGGAGCAAGAAGCTCCGTGAAGCCGAGCAGTTTTTCCCAGCCTCTGCATGTGCTTGGGGACCTACTGGGAGGCGAGATAGGAGGTGGGCTTTGCTTATTTTTATTTTTTTAAATTTTTTTGCTTTCCCTAGAGACTGGGGCAGAAATATTTTTCCCGTATGTAAAAGCAAGATGCTATATGGAGGCTCCTTGTTCTCCTGCAAGCCCTGATTAAGGGAAAAAAAATCTTGTACGGTGGGAAGAGTCCTTCCCAGATGCGAGGGCTGCGTAACGTTGCATATGCGGAGGGCAGGACAGTCGCTCGCTTCCAGGGTTGGTGTTCGCATGCGGTGTTGTGCCCGTGTCTTCTGCCAGGGCTCGGGTGCTGGAATTTTCCATGCCAGTCCCTTTCCCTCTGTTCTAACTCATGCCTTCTTGAAAATTATTTTTCTGAAGAAGTGCTACAGACACACTAAGTTAATTTGAATCATTAGCTTGTTTCCATTACTCCTGTCTGCCTAGGAAACTAATTTTATTATTTTTGTAGTGAGATTTTGGAGTTAGAAGAAAGAAATGGAAGCTAGCGAACATGTGGAACCATTTCACAGGAACACTGGATTTTGAGAGCTTGCATTTTTATTTACATCTTCTGGACCCTGTCTGACTTGAAAGTAAACAAGTTCAATCTGAGACCAGATTTATCCCCAAAAATATGTGGAGACTTGTCTAAAAACTGCTTTTAGGATTAGGAACTTCCTTTACTGCAATAAGAGAATACATTTACAATGGGAAAACTGATGCTTAACCAGCAAATTCTTTCTGTAAAACACCCTTGGAAGTGCAGTTCAGTTGTGTTTGGTGCAAGATAGCCTGAAACTTTATTTAAAAAAAACACCAAACAAAAAAAAAAAGGGCAAAATTGGCTGAGAACTTAGCAGGTCTAAAGCAAGGTGCAGGAATAGTGAGTGAAACTGTATTTCTGTGTTGCTGGAAGCTGAGTGATGGTGCAGATGAGAGGGTCCTGTGGAGGTCCTTGGCAGGCATCTTCTGGGCAAGCAGGAGGTCCCTGCACCTGTAACTGATCTCTTCTTTTGACGTTCCTCTTCTCTGCAGACACAATGAGGCGAGTGGTACGACAGAGCAAATTTCGGCACGTGTTTGGCCAAGCGGTGAAAAACGATCAGTGTTACGACGACATCCGCGTTTCCCGTGTTACTTGGGATAGCTCCTTTTGTGCAGTAAACCCCCGATTTGTTGCAATAATTGTAGATGCTAGCGGTGGCGGAGCGTTCCTGGTGCTGCCCTTGCACAAGGTAAGTGCTTTTTGAAAGTTTCTTGCTAATACGTGCTCAGCTTTGTTGTCATTTCGGCACTTGTTTGTGAATAACATTAAGGTTGTGAAGTCTCTGCTGTGTTGTGACAAACGTGGCTCAGTAGTGCCATGTAAGAATCCATTTAATGTCTCTGTAATGTGTAATGCTTCCTGTACATTAACC